>NC_052234.1:5831570-6474903 GCF_013401445.1 Tripterygium wilfordii
AATCCTTATTCCAATACTTACAATGAAGGTTGGAAGAATCACCCTAATCTTTCTTGGAGTAATACTCAGAATCAACTTAACCCTTATGTTCAACCAAAGACCTCTTCTTTGGAAGAATCGATTAAGTTGTTTGTGCAGGAAAGTAGGGCAAGGATGGATAGGCATGATGCAATGATTGCTACCCAAGAAACAAAGCTAAATCAAACTTTGGCATCCATGGGAAAGCTTGAGGTCCAAGTTGGTCAACTTGTGGATGTTATTAAAATCAAAGAGCCTGGAAAACTTCCAAGCCAACCGGAGCAAGCTAAAGCAATCACAGTACTTCGAAGTGGTAAGGTCATTGATAACCAAATTAATTATGAAGTTACTGATAATTCTACTTTGAATGCAGATCAAAGACGAGAGTCAGTCCAGCCTCAACATATCACAACCAGCAACCATTCCGAAAAGATTCAGAAGCCTGAATCAATTCAGTCCTCAGAAAAACAACCCAATTCTGAGTCATCTTCGCTTCAGAAATCTCCAAATCCTTACATCCCTCCTATTCCTTTTCCAGGCCGTTTAAAGCAAAGCAAATTGGATAAGTCTTTTTCTGAAATTTATGATACATTATCTAAAGTCAATATTAACTTACCTTTGCTTGATGTGATCAGGAATATGCCGGCATACGCAAAATTCTTCAAGGAATTGAACACGTACAAACGCAAGTATGGGCCACATGAAAAGGTAATGGTCTCGGAGAATGTGAGTGCTGTACTTCAAAGGAAGCTACCTCCCAAACTTAAGGATCCTGGAAGTTTTTCTATCAACATAACAGTAGGAGACAAGAAGATGGAAAAGGCAATGCTAGATTTGGGAGCGAGTATAAATTTGATGCCATACTCTGTATATCTTCAATTAGGTTTGGGGGAGGTGAAGCCGACAACAATGTCTCTACAACTGGCGGATTGATCTGTCAAATATCCAATAGGTATAGTAGAGGATATTCTAGTTCAAGTTGATAGACTAATTGTTCCTGCTGATTTTGTAGTGCTCAATATGGACGATACTCCAATGCATGATCGTGAACTTCCTATCCTACTTGGACGTCCATTCATGGCCACCACAAATACTTTAATAGATGTAAAGCATGGAGTTTTCACCATGACAGTCCTAGATCAAACTGTGCAATTCAAGGTGTTTGAATCCTTATCTCATCCCTTGAGTTCTTTGGATTGTTTTACGGTTGATGCATTGGATTCTCTTGTTTTCTCTAGTTTCTTACAGGAAGAAGCGCAAGATGCATTAGGGGCAGCCTTAACTTTGAGAAAAGAAGACATGGCGAATGATGAAGAAATCATGGAAGTAATAGCTGCCTTAAACAGTTTACACCCGTGCCATCCTAACACTCTTATTGAACATGTTGAACTTTCTCACTCCAAGTTGGTCCCGTCTATTGTCTCTCCTCCTACACTTGAGCTTAAAACTTTGCCATCCAATCCTAAATATGCCTACATTGGTGAGAATGATACCCTCCCAGTAATTATAGCTTCTGACCTTTCACCATTGGAGGAAGAAAAACTATTAAGAGTGTTGAGAGAACACAAAGCGGCCATTGGGTGGACCATTGCAGATATCAAGGGAATTAGCCCAGCCATGTGCATGCATAGAATATTAATGGAGGAGAATTCCAAGCCCACACGTGAGGCACAAAGAAGATTGAATCCACACATGAAGGAAGTGGTGCGTGCAGAAGTATTGAAATTACTTGATGTTGGTATTATCTACCCTATCTCTGATAGCAAATGGGTAAGCCCAGTTCAAGTAGTTCCCAAGAAGTCTGGAATTACGATAGTCAAGAATGAAGATAACGAGCTTGTACCGACAAGAATGACCACCGGATGGCATGTGTGCATTGATTATAGAAAGCTTAATGCTGCCACAAGAAAAGATCACTTTCCGTTACCTTTTATTGATCAAATGCTTGAACGCTTAGCTGGTTATTCTTACTATTGCTTTCTTGATGGTTTTTCAGGATATAATCAAATACCAATCGCTCCAGAAGATCAAGAGAAGACGACATTTACATGTCCATTTGGTACCTTTGCCTACCGAAGGATGCCTTTTGGCTTATGTAACGCCCCAGCTACTTTCCAAAGATGCATGATGTCAATCTTCTCTGATATGCTTGAAAGGTTTATTGAGCTATTTATGGATGATTTTTCTGTTTTTGGAAATTCGTTCGACGATTGCCTTAATAATTTAACCTTAGTCCTTAAAAGATGTCAAGAGACAAACCTCACTCTCAGTTGGGAGAAGAGTCACTTTATGGTAAGGCAAGGTATAGTTTTAGGACATGTGATTTCAAGTAAGGGTATTGAGGTTGATAAGGCAAAGATAGATTTGATTGCAAAATTGCCGCCCCCAACTTCTGTAAAGGGCATGCGAAGTTTCTTAGGCCATGCAGGATTTTATCGAAGGTTCATTCAAGATTTCTCTAAAATCACACGTCCTTTGTGTAATCTCTTGGCTAAAGATGTTGTTTTTGAGTTTAATGATGAATGACTTATTGCTTTTAATACCTTAAAACGTGAACTCACCTCTGCTCCTATCATTAGAGCACCTGATTGGTCTCTTCCTTTTGAATTAATGTGTGATGCTTCTGACTATGCTATTGGTGCAGTGTTAGGACAAAGAGTGAACAAACGTCCGCATGTAATTTACTATGCTAGCCGCACACTCAATGATGCTCAACTCAATTACTCTACTATGGAAAAAGAGTTGTTTGCGGTGGTGTTTGCCTTAGAAAAATTTTGATCTTATCTCATTGGTTCAAAAGTTATTGTTTATTCTGAACATGCAGCTCTTAGGTACTTATTGACTAAGAAGGATGCAAAGCCTCGTCTGATTAGGTGGATCCTTTTGTTGCAAGAATTTGACTTGGATATTCGAGATAAGAAAGGGAGCGAAAATGTTGTTGCGGACCACTTGTCACGCATAACTGATGGGGGCAATCATGCAAACATGCCGATTGTAGAGTCATTCCCAGATGAACAACTCTTCTCAATGAGAGAAGTTGAACCATGGTATGCAGATATTGTTAATTATTTGGCATGTGGTATTATTCGGGATGAATTAACCTTGCAGGAAAGAAAAAAATTCTTTGCCACTTTTAAGCATTATTTTTGGGACGAACCTTATTTATTTAAATATTGTTCTGACCAAATCATAAGGCGTTGTGTTCCGGAAATTGAGCAAACAAGCATCCTTAAATTCAGCCATGAATTGGCGTGTGAAGGTCACTTTGGTGCAAAGAAAACAGCCCTCAAAGTTTTACAATCTGGATTCTTTTGGCCCTCTTTATTTAAAGATGCATTTAATTTTTGTGTTAAGTGTGATAGGTGCCAATGAACAGGAACCATTAGTCGTAAGAATATGATGCCCCTCAACAATATCCTTGTAGTTGATCTTTTTGATGTATGGGGTATAGACTTCATGGGTCCGTTTCCTCCATCCTTTGGGTATAATTATATACTTGTGGCTGTGGATTATGTGTCTAAGTGGGTGGAGGCAATTTCTACCAAGACAAATGATCATAAAATTGTACTCAGTTTCTTGAAGGATATGATCTTTACACGATTTGGAACGCCTAGAGCTATCATTAGTGATTGTGGTAGCCACTTTTGCAACAAACCTTTTGAGGCATTATTGAAGAAGTACAATATTACACATAGGGTTGCAACACCCTATCATCCTCAAACTTCTGGTCAAGTAGAGATTAGTAATAGAGAAATCAAGAAGATCCTGGAGAGGACCGTGAATGCTACAAGAAAAGATTGGGCATTGAAATTGAATGATGCATTGTGAGCTTACCGAACGGCATATAAAACTCCTATTGGCATGAGTCCTTATCGACTTGTCTTTGGCAAGGCTTGTCACCTACCAATGGAGTTGGAACATAGAGCTTATTGGGCCATCAAGACACTTAATTTTGATCTCAAGAAAGCTGGAGATGCAAGAAAACTTCAATTGAATGAGTTGGAGGAAATTCGGAATGACGCTTACGAGAATGCAAAGATTTACAAGGAGAGGACTAAGCGTTACCATGAAAAGACCATTCAAACAAAAGAGTTCGTAGTAGGTATGAAAGTTTTACTTTATAATTCCCGTTTGACTCTCTTTCCCGGAAAATTAAAGTCAAGATGGACTGGCCCTTTTCGAGTACATCAAGTCTTTCCTCATGGAGCAGTTGATATTGAGAATTTAAGCACTGGATCGATATTCAAGGTAAATGGACAACGACTGAAACCGTATTTGGAGGAACATCAAACACAAGACATCGACGTCTTGGCGCTGACCGCCCCTTAATTGTCAATCCTGCCTTCCGTCTTGTCTAGACGTTAAATCAAGCGCTTATTGGGAGGCAACCCAATCAGGTCCTTTCGTTCCTTTGTCTTTTGTTCTTATTTTTTTTACTTTGATTTCATGCTGTCTATGCTTATAAACATGAGGACATGTTTCAATTAGGTTTGGGGGTGTGAAGTTCATTGTCCTGCATGTGCACTATTTTCACTGCCAGTTTTCGATCAGTTGCAAGATGATTGTTGAATTGTGTTCTGAATGAAAGTTGTGGGTTTTTCTGTCTATTTTCTGTCCATATAACTTGGGTCGAAATCCATTGAGTATTTTGTGAGATATGCTCCAAAAACTGAACGTAGATCAGATTTGACAAACTGCAGTTTGGAAAGAAATTTTCAAGTTACCATGTGTCGTAACACTTGAGAGTATGAATGAATTTAATTCAGTATTGTTGACACACTGATGAAATTGTTTGGAGAATGCACATTTATATCTGAGCTCTCTAAACTAAGTCTTGACCAATTTATTCCATTAACATAAAAATAATCTCACATGCACAAAGCACATATTTGTGGGGTATACTATTTGAGATTAACTGCAAATTTTGTTGGTGTTAAGAGATGAGTTGGGTATTGTTGAGTATGATACTTTGGCATATATAAATTGAAATAAAGAAATATGAGTGACATGCTATTCAAAAAAAAAAAAAAGAAAAAGAAAAAAGTAAAAAGAAAAAAAAAACAATATGAAGAAAAGAATAAGTGTTTATTTCTGGTTCTCGCTACTGAGTAAACGGGCCTCTTGTTTAGTCGGTAGTGAGTTTCGCGTAAAAAGGTTGTGAGACTGAAATAAATATCTATGTGACTAGCGAAGTTTCGTACCCTTTTTGACTTGAGTTATTAGACCCTTAGGTGTGTCTCTACACCTAATGCCCTGAGCTAACTAGATTGGGAGTCATTGGTTGAAAGCTCGTTACATGAGTCAATTAGAAAGCTTAATGAGACTAAGCATTGCACATGTTACATAGAAAAAAAATGATGATGAAAGCATGGACCCATAGTAAAAGTTAAAGAGAGAGTAAATATATGCCTTCGTGTCATTACTTGATAATTCTGATAAATCTTCTAGCTCGCATGATTTGCGTTAAAATCAAATAAAAGTCACACATTTATGTATAATCTTTTTGAGCACAATCTAAATATTCACCTATTAATGGAATGAATGGTATTTGACTTGGTTGGAGTATCTATGATATGAATGATGGAATTTGAAGTCTCAACGTAGTTTGTGTGAATACTATACTGATTTTATTCATTCCATGCTTTTACTTGTTATGCCATGGTAGTTTGGTAAATGTTTGTGGGTATCATTCTGGTAAACCCTCACGAGATTATAACTCGTCCACTAGGGACACCTAGGGGTTTAAAGGCTTGTGTCAAATGCTAAGTGCCACCGCGATTCCTGCGAAAGTGAGTTAGTTTTTTTATCTTTATTTTTTCTCCTTTAAGTTTTGCTCGAGGACTAGCAAGAAGTAGGTTTGGGGGTATTTGATGACTGCAAAATTACATTGATTTTATACCTCTCTTTCTTAACTTATTGCTTTGTTTTCAAGTCAAACTTGGGTGTTTTACGTTATTTTTGTTTGCATTTCAGTTAATCGAATCCTAGATGATGAATTATGTCAATGGCAATTTTGACAATGTTATTGGACATGTACATGCGAGTCTTGGTAATTTCAGCAAAATCTCTCACTGTTCAGTCCAGCCTACTTGTGAAGGTCACCATAAATCCTTTGAGAATATCTGGGTTTTGTGTCATATACCGTTGAAAAGATATGGAAGTCTAGTTTCTGAAGAATTTTACAGTTTGTGATTCCGAGTTTTGTGGACAAAGTTATGACAGTTTGAATACGGACTGCGCAGTCCAGAAAATCAGGAATCCGGGCTCATACTTAACAATATTGATTTGAGACTTCTTGAAAGCCCAAGGACGTTTCCAGCCTTTGAAGGAAGCTAATAGAGTATCAATTTATGATTTGAATGAATCTTTGACTATTATGATTCAATATTTCAGCTGGAGGAAATCTTTATGCAAGAGGAAACTAAAGGATGATATTGTTTCCTTTCATATGGATGACTTTAACCTAACCAAGGATGATATAAAAGGGGCTGGCATACACAGCAAGGGAGGGCAGACCGAGGGGAAAGATTCAAGAATCACATAAGGGTAGGATATTGGAGAGCAACATCACTAGGAGAGAAGGAAGCAACAAGGTTCCTAAAAGGGGAATCCTTTTCACCAAGCTTACTTTGTAAAAGGTGTTCTTTTTCTTAAGTTCTTGATGTTGTTATTTCTTGAATTGTTGATGTTTTTATATATTATGTGTGGCTAAACTCTTTACTAGGGATTCGATGTAGCCTAGCATGACTATTCTATGTCTTAATTAATTCGTTGCCAATTCAAGTTTCTAGTTTTATTCATTGTGCTTCATATATCATGTGTTGATTTAATGACTGATCACCATTATTTAGATACATGTTTGAGACAAGATTACACCACGATCAATGGGTAAACTTGATATAGCTCTTGTGAATGAATGAGATGTTGTTGAAGTACGATCCATGCATAAACACTCTTGGTTCTTGATGTTCTTCTTGCACTCAATGCATTCTTGTTTGTAATCTTGACCACAATCAATGGCTAGATAACAATTTAAGAATAGTTGATCTTGACCACAATCAATGGCGTTTCATATTTTAGA
Source organism: Tripterygium wilfordii (assembly GCF_013401445.1). NCBI lineage: Eukaryota > Viridiplantae > Streptophyta > Magnoliopsida > Celastrales > Celastraceae > Tripterygium > Tripterygium wilfordii. Next base: position 5,838,670 of record NC_052234.1, read on the forward strand.
TAATAACGAACCTTAGAAACGAGAATTGAATCTTAACCAAATAAGACATAGAATAGGATTGCTATGGTGAAATCGAAGTCCTAGTTTGCATTCTCTTGATTAAAAACACCCTAAATCTTTCTAATATTCTTGCACTTTCTTGATTTTCAAATTCACACAACTTCTCTTTAATTTTCAGAAATAATTTAGTTTTATCTCGAGACATTCGAATTTAGTAGAAATTAGAATTACTTGACAAATCTCCGTGGGATCGACCTCGCTATTGCATACCTATGCTATAATTGTATTCGTGCGCTTGCGAGTTAATTAAAGTTACAACAGATGTGCTTTTCACGGTTTTGGACAATTTCAAACATAACTTGGTCTATTCGCATCGTTAACTTATGAAACGTTGCACGAAAGCTAAACTAGCGAGCTAGACTTCTAAGAACACTAAACAGAGTACAATGGTCCACTTTGATGCCATCGAATTGCTCAACTATCTACATAGACGAGCTTTTCACGTTTTTGGGGAATTTGAAACACAAGTTGGTCTATTCGCATCTTTAGCTTACGAAACGTTGTACGAAAGCTAAACTAGCGAGCTAGACTTCTAAGACCACTAAACAAAGTACAACGGTCCACTTTGATGCTTTATAATCGCTCAACTATCTCCATAGATGACCTTTTCACTTTTTTGTGCAATTTCAAACATAAGTTGGATTGTTCGCATCTTCACCTTACGAAACATTGTACGAAAGCTAAACTAGTGAGCTAGACTCCTAAGAACACTAAACAGAGTAAAATGGTCCACTTCGATGCCACAGAATCGGTCAACTCTCTCCATACACGACCATTTCACGTTTTTTGGCAATTTCAAACATAATTTGGTATATTCGCATCTTTACCTTACGAAACATTGTACGAAAGCTAAACTAGCAAGCTAGACTTCTAAGAACACTAAGCAGAGTACAACGGTCCACTTTGATGCCAACGAATTGCTCAACTCTCTCTATAGATGTGCTTTTCACGTTTTTGGGCAATTTCGAACATAACTCGGTCTATTCTCATCTTTACCTTACGAAATATTGTACGAAAACTAAACTAGCGAGCTAGACTTATAGAAACACTAAACAGAGTACAACGGTCCACTTTAATGACATGTAATTGCTCAACTCTAGCGATAGATGAGCTTTTCACGTTTTTACGGAATTTCAAACGTAAGTTGGATTATTCACATCTTCACCTTCCGAAACATTGTACGAAAGCTAAACTAGTGAGCTAGACTTCTAAGAACCCCAAGCAGAGTACAACGGTCCACTTAGATGCCTTGGAGTTGCTCAACTCTCTCCATAGATGAGATTTTCACGTTGTTGGACAATTTCAAACATAACTTGGCATATTCACATCTTTACCTTACGACACTTTGTACGAAAGCTAAACTACCGAGCCAGACTTCTAAGAACACGGAACAGAGAGCAACGATCAAATTCGATGCCATCGATTTGCTCAACTCTCTCCATAGATGAGCTTTTCCTAGTTTTGGGCAATTTCAAACGTAAATTGGTGTATTCGCATCGTTACCTTACGAAACGTTGTACCAAAGCTAAACTAGGGAGCTAGACCTCTAAGAACACTAAACAGAGTACAACGGTCCACTTTGATGCCATCGAATTGCTGAACTATCTCCATAGACGTGCTTTTCACTTTTTGGGGAATTTCAAACATAAGTTGGTCTATTCGCATCTTTAGCTTAGGAAACGTTGTACGAAAGGTAAACTAGCGAGGTAAACTTCTAAGACCACTAAACAAAGTACAGCGGTCCACTTTGAAGCTTTATAATCGCTCAACTATCTCCATATACGACCTTTTCACGTTTTTGTGCAATTTAAAACATAAGTTGGATTATTCGCATCTTCACTTTGTGAAACATTGTACGAAAGCTAAACTAGTGAGCTAGACTCCTAAGAACACTAAACAGAGTAAAATGGTCAATTTTGATTCCATCAAATCGGCCAACTCTCTCCATAGACGACATTTTCACGTTCTGGGGAATTTCAAACATAACTTGCTCGATTCGCATCTTTACCTTACGAAACATTGTACGAAAGCTAAACTAGCGAGCTAGACTTCTAAGAACACTAAGCAGAGTACAACGGTCCACTTTGATGCCATGGAGTTGCTCAACTCTCTCCATAGATGAGCATTTCAAGTTTCTAAGCAATTTCAAACATAACTTCGTCTATTTGTATCCTTAGCTGACGAAACGTTGTACGAAAGCTAAACTAGCGAGCTAGACTCCTAAGAACACTAAACAGAGTACAATGGTCCGTTTTGACGACATGGAATTGCTCAACTACCGCGATAGACGAGCTTTTCACGTTTTTGGGGAGTTTCAAACGTAAGTTGGATTATTCGCATCTTCACCTTCCGAAACATTGTATGAAAGCTAAACAAGCAAGCTAGACTTCTAAGAACACCAAACAAAGTACAAAGGTCCACTTAGATGCCTTGAAGTTGCTCAACTCTCTCCATAGATGAGTTTTTCCCCTTTTTGGGCAATTTCAAACATAACTTGGTCTGTTCGCATCTTTACCTTACGCAATGTTGTACGAAAGCTAAACTAGCGAGTTAGACTCCTAAGAACACTTAACATAGTACAACGGTCCACTTTGATGACATGGAATTGCTTAACTCTCGCAATAGACGAGCTTTTAGCGTTTTTGGGTAATTTCAAACATAACTTGGTCTATTCGCATCTTTACCTTACGAAACATTGTACGAAAGCTAAACTAGCGAGCTAGACTTCCAAGAACACTAAGCAGAGTACAACGGTCCACTTTGATGCCATCGAATTGCTCAACTCTCTCCATAGATGTGCTTTTTACATTTTTGGGCAATTTCAAACATAACTTGGTCAATTCTTATCTTTACCTTGCAAAACGTTGTACGAAAGCTAAACTAGAGCGTTAGACTTATCGAAACACTAAACAGAGTACAACGGTCCACTTTGATGACATGGAATTGCTCAACTCCGGCAATAGATGAGCTTTTCACTATTTGGGGAATTTCAAACGAAAGTTGGTCTATTCGCGTCTTTAGCTTACGAAACGTTGTGCAAAAGCTAAACTAGCGAGCTAGACTCCTAAGAACACTAAACAGAGTAAAATGGGCCACTTCGATGCCATCGAATTGCTCAACTCTCTTCATAGATGAGCTTTTCACGTTTTTGGGGAATTTCAAACGTAAGTTTGTCTATTTGCATCATTAGCTTACGAAACGTTGTGTGAAAACTAAACTAGCGAGCTAGACTCCTAAGAACACTAAAAAGAGTAAAATGGTCCACTTCGATGCCATCGAATTGCTCAACTCTCTCCATCAATGAGCTTTTCAAGTTTTTGGGGAATTTCAAACATAGGTTGTTCTAAGAACTCCAGACAGAGTACAACGGTCCACTTTGATGCCATGCAATTGCTCAACTCTCTCCATAGATGAGCTTTTCACGTTTCTAGGCAATTTCAAACATAACTTGGTCTATTCGTATCCTTAGGTTACGAAACGTTGTACGAAAGCTAAACTACCGAGCTAGACTCCTCAGAACAGTAAATAGAGTACAACGGTCCGTTTTGATGACATGGAATTGCTCAACTCTCGTGATAGATGTGCTTTTCATGTTTTTGGTGAATTTAAAACGTAAGTTTGATTATTCGCATCTTCACCTTCCGAAACTTTGTACGAAAGCTAAACTAGCGAGCTAGACTTCAAAGAACACCAAACAGAGTACGACGGTCCACTTAGATGCCTTGGAGTTGCTCAACTATCTCCATATATGAGCTTTTCATGTTTTTGGGCAATTTCAAACATAAATTGGTCTATTCACGTTTTTGGGGAATTTCAAACATAAGTTGGCCTACTCGCATCTTTAGCTTACGAAACGTTGTACGAAAGCTAAACTAGCGTGTTAGACTTCTAAGACTACTAAACAAAGTACAACGGTCCACTTTGATGCTTTATAATCGCTCAACTATCTCCATAGACGACCTTTTCACGTTTTTGTGTAATTTCAAACATAAGTTGGATTATTCGCATCTTCACCTTAAGAAACATTGTACGAAAGTTAAACTAAACAGAGTAAAATGGTCCACTTCAATGCCATCGAATCGGTCAATTCTCTCCATAGACGACCTTTTCACGGATTTGGGCAATTTCAAACATAACTTGGCCTATTCGCATCGTTACATTGCGAAACATTGTACGAAAGCTCAAGTAGCGAGCTAGACTTCTAAGAACACTAAACAGAGTACAACGGTCCACTTTGATGCCATCGAATTGCTCAACTATCTCTATAGACGAGCTTTTCACGTTTTTGGGAAATTTCAAACATAAGTTGGCCTACTCGCATCTTTAGCTTACGAAACGTTGTACGAAAGCTAAACTAGTGTGTTAGACTTCCAAGACTACTAAAGAAAGTACAACGGTCCACTTTGATGCTTTATAATCGCTCAACTATCTCCATAGACGACCTTTTCACTTTTTTGTACAATTTCAAACATAAGTTGGATTATTCTTATCTTCACCTTACGAAACATTGTACGAAAGCTAAACTAGTGAGCTAGACTCCTAAGATCACTAAATAGAGTAAAATTGTCCACTTCGATGCCATCGAATCGGTCAACTCTCTCCATTGACGACCTTTTCACGTTTTTGGGCAATTTAACATAACTTGGTCTATTCTCATCTTTACCTTACGAAACGTTGTACGAAAGCTAAACTAGCGAGCTAGACTTATAGAAACACTAAACAGACTACAACGGTCCACTTCAATGACATGGAATTGCTCAACTCCCGCATTGGATGAGCTTTTCACGTTTTTGGGGAATTTCAAACGTAAGTTTGTCTATTTGCATCATTAGCTTACGAAACGTTGTGTGAAAACTAAACTAGCGAGCTAGACTCCAAAGAACACTAAAAAGAGTAAAATGGTCCACTTCGATGCCATCGAATTGCTCAACTCTCTCCATCAATGAGCTTTTCAAGTTTTTGGGGAATTTCAAACATAGGTTGTTCTATTCGCATCTTTAGCTTACGAAACGTTGTACGAAAGCTAAACTAGCGAGTTAGAATTCTAAGAACACTAAACAAGGTACAACGGTCGGCTTTGATGCTTTGTAATCGCTCAACTCCCTCCATAGACGACATTTTCATGTTTTTGTGCAATTTCAAACATAAGTTGGATTATTCGCATCTTCACCTTCCGAAACGTATGTACGACAGCTAAACTAGTGAGATAAACTTCTAAGAACACCAGACATAGTACAACGGTCCACTTTGATGCCACGAAGTTGCTCAACTCTCTCCATAGATGAGCTTTTCCCCTTTTTGGGCAATTTCAAACATAACTTGGTCTATTCGCCTCTTTACCTTACGAAACGTTGTACGAAAGCTAAACTGGCGAGTTAGACTTCTAAGACCACAAAACAAAGTACAATGGTCCACTTTGATGCTTTATAATCGCTCAACTATCTCCATAGACGAATTTTCACGTTTTTGTGTAATTTCAAACATAAATTGGATTATTCGCATCTTCACTTTACAAAACATTGTACGAAAGCTAAACTAGTGAGCTAGACTCCTAAGAACACTAAATAGAGTAAAATGGTCCACTTCGATGCCATCGAATCGGTCAACTCTCTCCATAGACGACCTTTTCACGTTTTTGGGCAATTTCAAACATAACTTGGTCTATTCGCATCTTTACCTTACGAAACATTGTACGAAAGCTAAACTAGCGAGCTAGACTTCTAAGAACACTAAGCAGAGTAAAACGGTCCACTTTGATGCCGTCGAATTGCTCAACTCTCTCCATAGATATGCTTTTCGCGTTTTTGGGCAATTTCAAACATAACTTGGTCTATTCTTATCTTTACCTTACGAAACGTTGTACGAAAGCTAAACTAGCGCGCGAGACTTATCAAAACACTAAACAGAGTACAACGGTCCACTTTGATGACATGGAATTGCTCAACTCCGGCAATAGACGAGCTTTTCACTATTTGGGGAATTTCAAACGTAAGTTGGTCTATTCGCTTCTTTAGCTTTCGAAACGTTGTGCGAAAGCTAAACTAGAGAGCTAGACTCCTAAGAACACTAAAAAGAGTAAAATGGACCACTTCGATGCCATCGAATTGCTCAACTCTCTCCATAGATGAGCTTTTCACGTTTTTGGGGAATTTCAAACATAAGTTGGTCTATTCGCATCTTTGGCATACGAAACGTCTTACGAAAGCTAAACTAGGCAGTTAGACTTCTAAGAACACTAAACAAGGTACAACAGTCGACTTTGATGCTTTGTATTCGCTCAACTCTCTCCGTACACGACCTTTTCACGTTTTTGTCCAATTTCAAACATAAGTTTGATTATTCGCATCTTCACCTTCTGAAACATTGTACGAAAGCTAAACTAGCGAGGTAAACTTCTAAGAACTCTAGACAGAGTACAACAGTCCACTTTGATGCCATGCAATTGCTCAACTCTCTCCATAGATAAGCTTTTCACATTTCTAGGCAATTTCAAACATAACTTAGTCTATTCGTATCCTTAGGTTACGAAACGTTGTACGAAAGCTAAAGTAGCGAGCTAGACTCCTAAGAACAGTAAACAGAGTACAACGGTCCATTTTGATGACATGGAATTGCTCAATTCTCGCGATAGACAAGCTTTTCACGTTTTCGGGGAATTTAAAACGTAAGTTGGATTATTCGCATCTTCACCTTCTGAAACTTTGTTCGAAAGCTAAACTAGCGAGCTAGACTTCAAAGAACACCAAACAGAGTACGACGGTCCACTTAGATGCCTTGGAGTTGCTCAACTCTCTCCATAGATGATCTTTTCACGTTTTTGGGCAATTTCAAACATAAATTTGTCTATTCGCATCTTTACCTTACGAAACGTTGTACGAAAGCTAAACTAGCAAGCTAAACTTCTAAGAACACGAAACAGAGTACAACGGTCAACTTCGATGCCATCGAATTGCTCAACTCTCTCCATAGATGAGCTTTTCACGGTTTTGGGCAATTTCAAACATAACTGGGTTTATTCGCATCGTTACCCAAAGAAACGTTATACGAAAGCTAAAATAGCGAGCTAGACTCCTAAGAACATTAAACAGAGTACAACGGTCAACTTTGATGCCATCGAATTGCTCAACTATCTGCATAGAAGAGCTTTTCGCGTTTTTGGGGAATTTCAAACATAAGTTGGCCCACTCGCATCTTTAGCTTACGAAACGTTGTACGAAAGCTAAACTAGTGTGTTAGACTTCTAAGACTACTAAACAAAGTACAACGGTCCACTTTGAAGCTTTATAATCGCTCAACTATCTCCATAGACGACCTTTTCACCTTTTTGTGCAATTACAAACATAAGTTGGATTATTCGCATCTTCACCTTAAGAAACATTGTACGAAAGTTAAACTAGTGAGCTAGACTCCTCAGAACACTAAACAGAGTAAAATGCTCCACTTCGATGCCATTGAATCGGTCAACTCTCTCCATAGACGACCTTTTCACGTTTTTGGGAATTTCAAACATAAGTTGGCCTATTCGTATCTTTAGCATACAAAACGTCTTACGAAAGCTAAACTAGGCAGTTAGACTTCTAAGAGCACTAAACAAGGCACAACAGTCGACTTTGATGCTTTGTAATCGCTCAATTCTCTCCGTAGACGACCTTTTCAGGTTTTTGTCCAATTTCAAACATAAGTTTGATTATTCACATCTTCACCTTCCGAAACATTGTACGAAGGCTAAACTACCGAGCTAAACTTCTAAGAACTCTAGACAGAGTACAACGGTCCACTTTGATGCCATGCAATTGCTCAACTCTCTCCATAGATGAGCTTTTCACGTTTCTAGGCAATTTCAAACATAACTTGGTCTATTCGTATCCTTAGGTTACAAACGTTGTACGAAAGCTAAACTAGCGAGCTAGACTCCTAAGAACAGTAAACAGAGTACAACGGTCCGTTTTGATGACATGAAATTGCTCAACTCTCGCGATAGATGAGCTTTTCACGTTTTTGGGGAATTTAAAACGTAAGTTTGATTATTCGCATCTTCACCTTCCGAAACTTTGTACGAAAGCTAAACTAGCGAGCTAGACTTCAAAGAACACCAAACAGAGTACGACAGTCCACTTAGATGCCTTGGAGTTGCTCAACTATCTCCATAGATGAGCTTTTCATGTTTTTGGGCAATTTGAAACATAAATTGGTCTATTCACGTTTTTGGGGAATTTCAAACATAAGTTGGCCTACTCGCATCTTTAGCTTACGAAACGTTGTACGAAAACTAAACTAGCGTATTAGACTTCTAAGACTACTAAACAAAGTACAACGGTCCACTTTGATGCTTTATAATCGCTCAACTATCTCCATAGACGACCTTTTCACGTTTTTGTGCAATTTCAAACATAAGTTGGATTATTCGCATCTTCACCTTAAGAAACATTGTACGAAATTTAAACTAGTGAGCTAGACTCCTAAGAACACTAAACAGAGTAAAATGGTCTACTTCGATGCCATCGAATCGGTCAACTCTCTCCATAGACGACCTTTTCACGGATTTGGGCAATTTCAAACATAACTGGGCCTATTCGCATCGTTACATTGCGAAACATTGTACGAAAGCTCAAGTAGCGAGCTAGACTTCTAAGAACACTAAACAGAGTACAACGGTCCACTTTGATGTCATCGAATTGCTCAACTATCTCTATAGACGAGCTTTTCACGTTTTTGGGGAATTTCAAACATAAGTTGGCCTACTCGCATCTTTAGCTTACGAAACGTTGTACGAAAGCTAGACTGGTGTGTTAATTTTCCAAGACTACTAAAGAAAGTACAACGGTCCACTTTGATGCTTTATAATCTCTCAACTATCTCCATAGACGACCTTTTCACTTTTTTGTACAATTTCAAACATAAGTTGGATTATTCTTATCTTCACCTTATGAAACATTGTACGAAAGCTAAACTAGTAAGCTAGACTCGTAAGATCACTAAACAGAGTAAAATTGTCCACTTCGATGCCATCGAATCGGTCAACTCTCTCCATTGACGACCTTTGCACGTTTTTGGGCAATTTCAAACATAACTTGGTCTATTCTCATCTTTACCTTACGAAACGTTGTACGAAAGGTAAACTAGCGAGCTAGACTTATAGAAACACTAAACAGACTACAACGGTCCACTTCAATGACATGGAATTGCTCAACTCCCGCATTGGATGAGCTTTTCACGTTTTTGGGGAATTTCAAACGTAAGTTGGTCTATTTGCATCATTAGCTTACGAAACGTTGTGTGAAAACTAAACTAGCGAGCTAGACTCCTAAGAACACTAAACAGAGTAAAATGGTCCACTTCATTGCCATCGAATTGCTCAACTCTCTCCATCGATGAGCTATTCAAGTTTTTGGGGAATTTCAAACATTGGTTGGTCTATTCGCATCTTTAGCTTACGAAACGTTGTACGAAAGCTAAACTAGCGAGTTAAAATTCTAAGAACACTAAACAAGGTACAACGGTCGGCTTTGATGCTTTGTAATCACTCAACTCCCACCATAGACGACCTTTTCATGTTTTTGTGCAATTTCAAACATAAGTTGGATTATTCGCATCTTCACCTTCCGAAACGTATGTACGACAGCTAAACTAGTGAGATAAACTTCTAAGAACACCAGACAGAGTACAATGGTCGACTTTGATGCCATGGAGTTGCTCAACTCTCTCCATAGATGAGCTTTTCCCCTTTTTGGGCAATTTCAAACATAACTTGCTTTATTCGCATCTTTACCTTACGAAACATTGTACGAAAGCTAAACTAGCGAGTTAGACTTCTAAGACCACAAAACAAAGTACAATGGTTCAGTTTGATGCTTTATAATCGCTCAACTATCTTCATAGACGACTTTTCACGTTTTTGTGTAATTTCAAACATTAATTGGATTATTCGCATCTTCACCATACGAAACATTGTACGAAAGCTAAACTAGTGAGCTAGATGATCGTACTATATTTTACATATTTTTTGTACCTCAATTTACACTTATTTTTGTCTCTATTTATGGGAATGGACATGAATATTGCATAATTTATCTTTGGTTTGGTTTGTAGGTTAATTTGCACAAAATGGTGAAAAAAAAAAGTATTTCTTGGACCTATGATTTAAGGCCAACGGAGAAGCCCACAAATTCAAGGGTTATTTCAAGTCCAATTTTAATCAAACAAGAACAAAGGGCATTATAGGGTTTACTAAAAAGAAGAATAAGAAGAAAATCAAAAGAAAGACAAATTAATCAAGGAAAGTGAATCTTGGAAGGTTTTGAAGAGTGAAAGAGGTGGGGCCACCACTTGACAATAGGAAGAAAGAAGGAAGGCAAAAGGAAGTTTTGGTGTGAAGGACTTTGAAGGAAATATTTTGGCAAGAAAAAAAAGGAAGCAAGGAAAACCGAATCAGATTGAGAGAAGGAAATCAGAGAATGATTTGGAATTGGCATTGATTGAAGGAAGCTTTTGTCACTATAAAAGGGAGTCCTCTAGCATAATAGAAGACACGAATTTGGAGAGCCACATTCTCTAGCTTTTGTTCTTGTTCTTCTCTCTAGCTTTCCTCTTTGTTCTTGTTCTTGTTCTTGATTCATGACGTTCTCATATTTAGTTTCCTTGTGTTCTTATAACATGAGTAGCTAAACTTCTTTGCTAGGGCTTGATGTAGCCTAGTATGATTATTGCAAGTACTTCAATTAATTGAATGCATAATTTTGGTTCATGATTCTTGTCTTTAATTTCTATGCTTATAATCTATTGTTTGTTTGGTTGATTGGCCACCAATTGAATGCTCAATTAGATTCATCTAGCTAGGACTAAGGAACGAACCGAATTCACGTGTCTTAGTGGAACTGAAATTAAGGAAATCAATTGTCGACTGCCATGAACAAGGTTTAGGGGATTGATTGGTTGTTATAGTTCTTTAGATCGTAATGAGTTGTTAGCCTTGGGTTAAAAACTACGAACCGAACAGGATTAATCCATTGTTAATAATATTTGTTGGCACCGCGAACGAACGAACCAACATATTTAAGAAAGAATCAACCCTTGAATCGGAACCATAATTGTGTGTTTGTTAATAGGATGCTTGTGATAGGATTACTAGGTGAAGTCATTGCCCTAGTGTTCTTCTCTTATTGGATACAAATCTGAAATTTATTTCTTTGTTTTTATTTTATTTTATTTACATCAATCATTGTTCATTTTTCCCCAAATCTCAATCATTCATCAACTTAGGTACATTAATTAGATTAACTAGTCTCCGTGGGATCGACCTCGTACTTGCATACACTGTACTATTCGTAGACTCTTGTGCACTTGCGAGAATTATTACATCAAGTTTTTGGCGCCGTTGCCGGGGACTAGTTTTAATTTAATTGTGTACTTAGCTTTCTTTTTCTTTTTCTTTTTTTTATTTTTCAGGTTGTAAGTCATGGCGGTGGTTATGCAAGCTGAAACAATGGGTGATCTTGACATCCCCATTATTCCGGAATCTCCATCTTGCATCGTACTTCCGACGGCAGCTAGGAACTACGAGCTTAAGACCATACACTTTAACATGATGCCTTCTTTTCATGGTCTAAGTTCGGAAGACCCACTTAGTTATATTCGTGAAATTTTTAATATGGTTTCTAGTATGTCATTGTCTACAGGAGTTACTGAGGAGCACTTGAGGTTGAAGATATTCCCTTACACTATGAAGTACAAAGCAAGGACATGGCTCAATAGTTTGAGACCGGGTTCACTGTCTACCTGGATTGAGGTACAAAATATATTTTTAGAAAAAATTTTCTCAACTCAGAAAACTGATGCTCTGAGGGACAAAATCATGCAATTCGAACAACAACTTGATGAGTCGTTTTCTGAGGCATGGGAGAGGTTTAATAACCTATTAACTCAGTGTCCCCATCACGCTTTGCCTTTATTAGTGTTGATGCGTATTTTTTACAAGGCACTAACAGTTTCTAGCAAAGCTGCAGTTAATAATTATGCAGGGGGATCAATTAGGAATATGACCCCAACCGAATGTCAAAATTTATTTGAGAGACTAGCTATTGAGACGCAACATTCGGAAGTCAGAGGTAAGCGAGCTGGTGTTTATGAACTTAATAATTCTGACACTTTTGCACCGAGATCGCAGGTTGACGCCATAGCTAGTAAGTTGGACATGCTTCTAGCGATGAATGGGCGTACAATTCAACAAGAGTTATGTGCCATATGTCATGTTCCTGGCCATGCCACCATTACATGCCCTCAAGGAGTGGATTTCCCAGAGTTTGTGCAAGAGCAAGCAAATATGATGAACTCCTACAATCGGAATCAAAGGTTTGATCCTTATTCTAATACCTATAATCCAGGTTTCCAGGCACATCCAAACTTTTCTTGGAAAACCACCCAGAATCAAGCCAATCCACCTACCACCACATTGGAGGACATGGTGCGACAATTGGCTATCAGTCAACAGAAATTGGAGGCTCAAGTGGGGCATATAGCAGAGGCATTGAGTCGAAGAGAGGCCGGAAAATTTCCAAGTCAAACTAAGATCAATCCGAACACTAGAGAGCAAGCCATGGCAATTACCGTTTGTGATGAGCAGCAAAGCCGAGTTGCTACAGATTTTGGAGAACAGAAAGCTGTTGATTATAATTTGAAAATATCAGTAATATCGAACAAGATTGTCACATATCAAGCAAAGGAACAGCCACGATGTACAGTCATGAATGGTTGGTCTGACCCCAATAAACTTGCTCCACCTGTGAGACCTTATGTTCCTCCAATCCCGTTTCTAGGGCGTCTTAGGAGAAGTAAAGAAGAAGTACCATCATTGCAAAAGACAATCCCAAAGACGGATGTGGAACCTTCTGTTGTGCAAGAAGAGAAGAAAGTAGATGAGAATAAGGTGGTTCAACTAACTGAAGAGTGTAGTGCCATATCACAAAAGAAGTTGCCGCCAAAGCTTAAGGATCCAGGGAGTTTCACTATACCTTGTTGCATAGCCAATAAAAACTTTGAACATGCTTTATTGGATTTGGGTGCATCAATTAATCTAATGTCTCTTTCTGTTTTTGAATCTTTGAATGAAGGAGCGCTCAAAGAGACCTCTGTGGGCATCCAATTGGCTGATCGATCTATTCGATATTCTAAAGGAGTACTAGAAGACGTTTCTGTTGAGGTACATGGACTGATTTTTCCAGCTGACTTTCTAGTGCTTGATATGCAGGACTGCCAAGGTCATGGAGAAGAGTTTCCACTGATTTTGGGGCGACCATTCATGAAGACTGCAAGGATGACAATTGATGTGTATGAAGGCAAACTGACAATGACAAATAATGAAGAGACAGTGACCTTCAAGCCCAAGGCAGCACAAGGTGAGAAATCAATGGAGAAAGTGCTCACTATTAAAGATTACATTGTGGAGAAAGAAGGACATCCAATTGAGGTTGAGTCTATGAATCTACCTAGGATCATGCCATACGAGAGAGGTAAGCATACTCTCGCCGTTGAGTCCTTCCATGTATTCACTAACCCCAAGATAAAATCATCCAACAAGCGGTTTTTGGAAAAAGGGAAAAGGGATATTCCGATTTTCTTGAGGATCCAATTGCTCGTGCAACTATGAGGGTCAGAAGTAATGAGAGAGGTGTTAATTGTTGGACCTATGGTCCTATATGTCTAATTTTGATGATATTAAATCATTTATAAATCATAATGAAACATTAAAGCAATATTTGATTTATATGAATTGAATTTAAATGACTATATATTTTTTAGATAGTGCTGGAAATTAAGTTTTGAAAACAAACATACATGGACTAAGTTAGAGCATCAATTTTCCAATTATCATATCTTAACCAACTTAGGTCCAAATGACTTGAAACTTGAATCACATGCACATGAAGGTTTAATATATGTTCTAGGACTATAATCATGAGAAATTAAGTGCATCACATATATATTTGGTCATATGCTTAAATTCCGCCAAAACTAGGTTTTACCTAATTTTGTGCATATGTGTTCTTTGTGAACGTGTTGAACCAAATGAACTCCGATTTAAATGAAATTTCGTGTGCATCTTAGTTTCATCACTATGAACATATTTGATTTAGTAAAGTTCAAGATAAAAGGTCATTTACACTGAGTTTGCAAAATAACTTTGAATTTACACTTAGAATTTATCGGTTTTACTATTAGTGATCTAATTGCTTGGTTGAGTGACCAAACGATTTCCGATTGTTATGAAATTTTACATGGACATTCTACTACATATAAAATGATTTATGATGCAGTAATATGAATTTTCTGGGTTGTTTTTCTAATGTAATTAACCTATGCGCTCTATATGAAGCTCTTTGAGCTTACATGCAATTGGGGAGTTCTACCTCCTATTTCCTTGTAGGTTAATCATCATTGTGATCTCATATGGCTCAGAATTCAGTATGTTCAAGAGTGGTCGAAGTCCAGTTTCTAAGAATGAGCTTGGAGCTCTAGGAAACTATAAAAAAATCCTATATTTGTCAACTTTCCACTAAGGCACTTAATCAAGTTGAATGAATCAAACATTGAGGCTATTGGTTGTGGTCTTCATGGAGATACAACTCTTTTCAAACATGTGGGACAAACCTTGTCCTCTCTATCATTAGTGATATATTCTTGGTTGACATTTTCACTCAAGACATGTGCTACCAAGAAAGTTAGGTTGGTGCAATCAAACAAGATCATTGACTAAGGGATCACTTTTGAAGTCTTTGATTCAAAATGAAGGGACAAGATGGCATAGTACAATCTACATCCATGGCTGAGAATTAAAGAGAGTTTGAATGGTCAAGATTGGAAGACATACATTGATCAAATGGTTGTGCATAAGACAACTTTCTTGCTTGCAATTTTTGACTTAAAAAAGGGAGCATGTGCAACGTCTATATGCTCTATGGTGGAGATTTGTTTGCTCAAATCATCAATGATCAAGATTAGGAGCTGCAATGGATGGTAGAGATCAACTCTTGAAATTTGATCCAACGGCTGCAAGCATAGGAGAGAATTGCCTTTAAAAGAAGATCTTCCCTTTCATACAACTTGGAGAAGCAAATTGAAAAAATTATCCTTGAGAGAAACCTCTTGCTATCAAGTTCATCAATCATCAAGCCTTCTTGCTATTTGCTACAACAATCTTCTCCAATACAAGCCTCTACAATCAAGGACTTCTCACTACTCTTGCTTTTGCAAAAGGGAAGTTCCTATATCCTTTAGGCTTTGTTTACTTACAATCTAAACCTCTCTTGTTCTTAAAATCCTATCTTTGAGAGTGTTGCTGTAATCTTGAGAGTTCCATACCAAATACCTTTGAGGTAACCTGTGAGAACCTTGGCTGAAAATCCCATTGAGAAATTCCCTTTGTTAAGGGAAATTGTAAACATTGAAGTTTGAGGGAGTTCTTAGAAACCCTTGGTGTAAGGAGTTTTGTGGGTCTCTTAAAACCACACCTTAGTGGAGTTGGGAAAATCCTAGGTTGGTGAATCTAGGTAGTAGACGTAGGAGAAGGGTCTCCGAACTACTATAAATCGCTGTGTTGATTTCTTTGTTTATTTGTTTATATTTACTACTTGTTTCAAACTGCAGGATTTTCAAAACCCTAATCTGTCCGAGATTAGCAGACTGCCTTAAACTTTGAATTTTGATCTGAAATTTTTATATAGTGTTTATTAAGGTGTTGTGACATTGCATATAAAATTTCGTTGCATTTTGACATCATTTGATAGGTAAAATCTGAGTTGAAAAATCTGTGTGCAGTGTGTTGCTTGAAAATCTGTTTTGTGCAATTCTTGATTATTTGATATTTGGTCATTCACTATATTGTATCACATCTTGCATTGGATTGAATATTGATTAGGAAAATCATTAGAGTCCAAATTTGTGTGCTACTTGTTAATTGCCATTAATTTGTTTAAATTGAAAAAGGGGTTCCAATTGGAATTTGGGGACACAATTCACCCCCCCTCTTGTGTTAAACTCGATCCGTCAGTTAATATGGGTGTTGCTAGAGGAAGACGATTGCTACAACCCAATGAACTGAAAGTGGGCTTCCAAGTTCACTAATTTAACTACTTGAAGAGTTACGTCTTGCCTAAACGTTAAATAAAGCGCTTGGTGGGAGGCAACCCATCCGGTAAATTCGTTCCTTTTATTGTATATTATTTTAGTTCATTATAGAAGAACCCTCATCCCACATTGAATTGAATTGCTATTTGTGCATCAAATGCAGAAAGAAAAGTTGTGCCGAAGCACTGGATTGAAACAATTTTCTGGGACAACTCAGGATGAACCAGAATGCAAGCCATATATGTACAGAAAGATACGGATGTCTAGTTTCTGCAGAATTTTACGGTTCGTGAATCCGAGCTCAGATGAAGGAGAAATTGATGATTTTACAACAACTGCACAGTGCAGAATTATACGCGGGAATTACTTCTCGAATGTTTTCGCAGTCAGGTTGTATCGCTCTAACTCAGTACTTTTTTTCTTCGTATTATTTTTCACATTATTTCATGCACTGAGGACATTGCATAATTCAAGTGTGGGGGTGAGAATAGCTTGTTTTGAAAAAAAAAATAATTTTTGAACAAATTTATTTAGTTCCTTCCAATGCGATGATGAGACATAAATTGTTTAAGTCTAAAATTAGTTTGTTAGTAAATAGAATTTTCACGAAAATTGAGCTTGAATTACAATTTTCATGGGCCGATATTAACATGATATGTTGATTGAGAAAGAAGCATGTTTAGACTTGATGAAGACTTGCATAATTACCCTTGTGAGTTTTGAGCCTATATGATTGATACATTATGCATATCAATCCAATTTCTTTCTTGTGTGCTCTCATGATTATATGTTTCTCTAGAACTTGCTTTAAACCTTTTTGAGACTATATTGATACATGTGATGACATGAATATGATTGAGGCATTAGGATGATACCTCTATAGCCAAATTGCCTATACCCTAATGTATTTATCCACTAGAAAGCCTTTTGAGCCTAAATAAGCCTTTTTATTCATGAAACTTATCTACTTACCCTTTAACCCGAAAAACAATTACTTACCTAATTCTAAGGAATTAGTAGAGCATACCATGAGATTTTTCAAGTGATGATGGTGTTTAGTATGTTGAGTTTGATGATGAAAAGAATCAAGTGTGGGGGAGTTCTTGTTTATTTTGGGATGTTATTTGGTGGAGAATAAATTTGATGTCGAACACATGTGCATTAATGTGTCGAAAAGAAAAAAAAAAAGAAGAAGAAGAAAAATATGTAGTATGATTCGACATGGTTGAAAAAAAAAAAAAAGTTTATGTGCATAGTGAAAGAAATCTTGAAGTTGTGAAGAATTGGTGGAGTATTGAATATTGAGAATGAAACTTGGGCCGACAAGATGATATATGCCCTAATTTTTGTGTGCTCCACTAATTCTTTAGAAATTTTGTGATTTCCTATACCATTTTTTCTTTTTACCTTCACCCTTGGCCCCATTACAACCTTGAATAAATACCTCTTGATTCATGAAGTTACATGTTTTTAATAGTGTAGAATGGGTGGACAAGCAAGCATATGGTAGGACTGTTTTCATGAGATTAATTGAGTGCAAACACTTTACTACCACTAAATTGAGTGAATCTTGAGAGAATTCCTTGTGAGAAGCTGAAATTGAGTTTGAATGTGCACTATTTCGATTGAGATATGTTGTGTTGATATTGGTCTAATTCTAAACATATATATTTGAGCATGATTCTTTGTGAAATTCTTTAGCTAATGACTAGTTTATAAGACATTTTTGGTGCTTGAGCGAGATTGGAAGGACTATTTTAAATGTTTGTGGGTGTCGTTCTGGTAAACCCTCACGAGACTATAACTCGTCCACTAGGGACACCTAGGGGTTTAAAGACTTGTGTCACATGCTGAGTGCCACCGCGATTCCTGCGAAAGTGAGTTAGGTTTTTAATTTTATTTTTATTTTTGTTTTACTCGAGGACGAGCAAAAGCTAAGTGTGGCGGTATTTGATCGTACTATATTTTACATATTTTTTGCACCTCAATTTACACTTATTTTTGTCTCTATTTATGGGAATGGACATGAATATTGCATAATTTATCTTTGGTTTGGTTTGTAGGTTAATTTGCACAAAATGGTGAAAAAAAAAAGTATTTCTTGGACCTATGATTTAAGGCCAACGGAGAAGCCCACAAATTCAAGGGTTATTTCAAGTCCAATCCTAATCAAACAAGAACAAAGGGCATTATAGGGTTTCCCAAAAAGAAGAATAAGAAGAAAATCAAAAGAAAGACAAATTAATCAAGGAAAGTGAATCTTGGAAGGTTTTGAAGAGTGAAAGAGGTGGGGCCACCACTTGACAATAGGAAGACAGAAGGAAGGCAAAAGGAAGTTTTGGTGTGAAGGACTTTGAAGGAAATATTTTGGAAAGAAAAAAAAGGAAGCAAGGAAAACCGAATCAGATTGAGAGAAGGAAATCAGAGAATGATTTGGAATTGGCATTGATTGAAGTAAGCTTTTGTCACTATAAAAGGGAGTCCTCTAGCATAATAGAAGACACGAATTTGGAGAGCCATATTCTCTAGCTTTTGTTCTTGTTCTTCTCTCTAGCTTTCCTCTTTGTTCTTGTTCTTGTTCTTGATTCATGACGTTCTCATATTTAGTTTCCTTGTGTTCTTATAACATGAGTAGCTAAACTTCTTTGAGGTACAAAATAAATTTTTAGAAAAATTTTTCTCAACTCAGAAAACTGATGCTCTCAGGGACAAAATCATGCAATTCGAACAACAACTTGATGAGTCGTTTTCTGAGGCATGGGAGAGGTTTAATAACCTGTTAACTCAGTGTCCCCATCACGCTTTGCCTTTATTAGTGTTGATGCGTATTTTTTACAAGTCACTAACAGTTTCTATCAAAGCTGCAGTTAATAATTATGCAGGGGGATCAACGGTCCACTTTGATGCCATGCAATTGCTCAACTCTCTCCATAGATAAGCTTTTCATGTTTCCAGGCAATTTCAAACATAACTTGGTCTATTCGTATCCTTAGGTTACGAAACGTTGTACGAAATCTAAACAAGCGAGCTAGACTCCTAAGAACAGTAAACAGAGTACAACGGTCTGTTTTGATGACATGGAATTGCTCAATTCTCGCGATAGACGAGCTTTTCACGTTTTCAGGGAATTTAAAACGTAAGTTGGATTATTCGCATCTTCACCTTCCGAAACTTTGTACGAAAGCTAAACTAGCGAGCTAGACTTCAAAGAACACCAAACAGAGTACGACGGTCCACTTAGATGCCTTGGAGTTGCTCAACTCTCTCCATAGATGATCTTTTCACGTTTTTGGCCAATTTCAAACATAAATTGGTATATTCGCATCTTTACCTTACGAAACGTTGTACGAAAGCTAAACTAGCAAGCTAAACTTCTAAGAACACGAAACAGAGTACAACGGTCAACTTTGATGCCATCGAATTGCTCAACTCTCTCCATAGATGAGCTTTCCACGGTTTTGGGCAATTTCAAAAATGACTGGGTTTATTCGCATCGTTACCCTACGAAACGTTATACGAAAGCTAAAATAGCGAGCTAGACTCCTAAGAACATTAAACAGAGTACAACGGTCCACTTTGATGCCATCGAATTGCTCAACTATATCCATAGAATAGCTTTTCGCGTTTTTGGGGAATTTCAAACATAAGTTGGCCCACTCGTATCTTTAGCTTACGAAACGTTGTACGAAATCTAAACTAGCGTGTTAGACTTCTAAGACTACTAAACAAAGTACAACGGTCCACTTTGATGCTTTATAATCGCTCAACTATCTAAATAGACGACCTTTTCACCTTTTTGTGCAATTTCAAACATAAGTTGGATTATTCGCATCTTCACCTTAAGAAACATTGTACGAAAGTTAAACTAGTGAGCCAGACTCCTCAGAACACTAAACAGACTAAAATGGTCCACTTCGATGCCATTGAATCGGTCAACTCTCTCCATAGACGACCTTTTCACGGATTTGGGCAATTTCAAACATAACTTGGCCAATTCGCATCGTTACATTGCGAAACATTGTACGAAAGCTCAAGTAGCGAGCTAGACTTCTAGGAACACTAAACAAAGTACAACGGTCCACTATGATGCCATCGAATTGCTCAACTATCTCCATAGACGAGCTTTTCGCGTTTTTGGGGAATTTCAAACATAAGTTGGCCTACTCGCATCTTTATCTTACGAAACGTTGTACGAAAGCTAAACTAGTGTGTTAGACTTCTAAGACTACTAAACAAAGTACAACGGTCTACTTTGATGCTTTATAATCGCTCAACTATCTCCATGGACGACATTTTCACATTTTTGTGCAATTTCAAACATAAGTTGGATTATTCTTATCTTCGCCTTACGAAACATTGTACGAAAGCTAAACTAGTGAGCTAGACTCCTAAGATCACTAAACAGAGTAAAATAGTCCACTTCGATGGCATCGAATCGGTCAACTCTCTCCATAGACGACCTTTCCACGTTTTTGGACAATTTCAAACATAACTTGGTCTATTCGCATCTTTACCTAACGAAACATTGTACGAAAGCTAAACTAGCGAGCTAGACTTCTAAGAACACTAAGTAGAGTACAACGGTCCACTTTGATGCCATCGAATTGCTCAACTCTCTCCATAGATGTGCTTTTCGCGTTTTTGGGAAATTTCAAACATAACTTGGTCTATTCTTATCTTTACCTTACGAAACGTTGTACGAAAGCTAAACTAGCGCGCGAGACTTATCGAAACACTAAACAGAGTACAACGGTCCACTTTGATGACATGGAGTTGCTCAACTCCGGCAATAGATGAGCTTTTCACTATTTGAGGAATTTCAAACGTAAGTTGGTCTATTCGCTTCTTTAGCTTACGAAACGTTGTGCGAAAGCTAAACTAGCGAGCTAGACTTCTAAGAACACTAAAAAGAGTAAAATGGGCCACTTCGATGCCATCAAATTGCTCAACTCTCTCCATAGATGAGCTTTTCACGTTTTTTGGGAATTTCAAACATAAGTTCGTCTATTCGCATCTTTAGCGTACGAAACGTCTTACGAAAGCTAAACTAGGCAGTTAGACTTCTAAGAACACTAAACAAGGTACAACAGTCGACTTTGATGCTTTGTATTCGCTCAACTCTCTCCGTAGACGACCTTTTCACGTTTTTGTCCAATTTCAAACATAAGTTCGATTATTCGCATCTTCACCTTCTGAAACATTGTACGAAAGCTAAACTAGCGAGGTAAACTTCTAAGAACTCTAGACGGAGTACAACGGTCCACTTTGATGCCATGTAATTGCTCAACTCTCTCCATAGATAAGCTTTTCACGTTTCTAGGCAATTTCAAACATAACTTGGTCTATTCGTATCCTTAGGTTACGAAACGTTGTACGAAAGCTCAACTAGCGAGCTAGACTCCTAAGAACAGTAAACAGAGTACAACGGTCCGTTTTGATGACATGGAATTGCTCAATTCTCGCGATAGACGAGCTTTTCATGTTTTCGGGGAATTTAAAACGTAAGTTTGATTATTCGCATCTTCACCTTCCGAAACTTGTACGAAAGCTAAACTAGCGAGCTAGACTTCAAAGAACACCAAACAGAGTACGACGGTCCACTTAGATGCCTTGGAGTTGCTCAACTCTCTCCATAGATGATCTTTTCACGTTTTTGGGCAATTTCAAACATAAATTGGTCTATTCGCATCTTTACCTTACGAAACGTTGTACGAAAGCTAAACTAGCAAGCTAAACTTCTAAGAACATGAAACAGAGTACAACGGTCAACTTCGATGCCATCGAATTGCTCAACTCTCTCCATAGATGAGCTTTTCACGGTTTTGGGCAATTTCAAACATAACTGGGTTTATTCGCATCGTTACCCTACGAAACATTATACGAAAGCTAAAATAGTGAGCTAGACTCCTAAGAACATTAAACAGAGTACAACGGTCCACTTTGATGCCATCGAATTGCTCAACTATATCCATAGAAGAGCTTTTCACGTTTTTGGGGAATTTCAAACATAAGTTGGCCCACTTGCATCTTTAGCTTACGAAACGTTGAACGAAAGCTAAACTAGCGTGTTAGACTTCTAAGACTACTAAACAAAGTGCAACGGTCCACTTTGATGCTTTATAATCGCTCAACTATCTCCATTGACGACCTTTTCACCTTTTTGTGCAATTTCAAACATAATTTGGATTATTCGCATCTTCACCTTAAGAAACATTGTACGAAAGTTAAACTAGTGAGCTAGACTCCTTAGAACACTAAACAGAGTAAAATGGTCCACTTCGATGCCATTGAATCGGTCAACTCTCTCCGTAGACGACCTTTTCACGGATTTGGGCAATTTCAAACATAACTTGGCCTATTCGCATCGTTACATTGCGAAACATTGTACGAAAGCTCAAGTAGTGAGCTAGACTTCTAAGAACACTAAACAGAGTACAACGATCCACTTTGATGCCATCGAATTGCTCAACTATCTCCATAGACGAGCTTTTCACGTTTTTGGGGAATTTCAACCTAAGTTGGCCTACTCGCATCTTTAGCTTACGAAACGTTGTACGAAAGCTAAACTAGTGTGTTAGACTTCTAAGACTACTAAACAAAGTACAACAGTCCACTTTGATGCTTTATAATGGCTCAACGATCTCCATGGATGACCTTTTCACGTTTTTGTGCAATTTCAAACATAAGTTGGATTATTCTTATCTTCACCTTACGAAACATTGTACGAAAGCTAAACTAGTGAGCTAAACTCCTAAGATCACTAAACAGAGTAAAATTGTCCACTTCGATGCCATCGAATCGGTCAACTCTCTCCATTGACGACCTTTTCACGTTTTTGGGCAATTTCAAACATAACTTAGTCTATTCTCATCTTTACCTTACGAAACGTTGTACGAAAGCTAAACTAGCGAGCTAGACTTATAGAAACACTAAACAGACTACAACGGTCCACTTCAATGACATGGAATTTCTCAACTCCTGCAATAGACGAGCTTTTCACGTTTTTGGGGAATTTCAAACGTAAGTTGGTCTATTCACATCATTAGCTTACGAAACGTTATGTGAAAACTAAACTAGCGAGCTAGACTCCTAAGAACACTAAACAGAGTAAAATGGTCCACTTCGATGCCATCGAATTGCTCAACTCTCTTCATAGATGAGCTTTTCAAGTTTTTGGGGAATTTCAAACATAGGTTGGTCTATTCACATCATTAGCTTACGAAACGTTGTACGAAAGCTAAACTAGCGAGTTAGACTTCTAAGAACACTAAACAAGGTACAACAATCGGCTTTGATGCTTTGTAATCGCTCAACTCTCTCCATAGATGACCTTTTCATGTTTTTGTGCAATTTCAAACATAAGTTGGATTATTCGCATCTTCACCTTCCGAAACGTTGTTCGAAAGCTAAACTAGCGAGATAGACTTCTAAGAACACTAAACAGAGTACAACGGTCCACTTAGATGCCATGGAGTTGCTCAACTCTCTTCATAGATGAGCTTTTCATGTTTCTGGGCAATTTCAAACATAAATTGGTCTATTCGTATCTTTAACTTACGATACGTTGTACGAAAGCTAAACTAGCGAGCTAGACTCCTGAGAACACTTAACAGAGTACAACGGTCCACTTTGATGACATGGAATTGCTTAACTCTCGCAATAGACGAGCTTTTCACGTTTTTGGGGAATTTCAAACGCAAGTTGGATTATTCGTATCTTCACCTTCCGAAACATTGTTTGAAAGCTACACTAGCAAGCTAGACTTCTAAGAACTCTAAACAGAGTACAACTGTCCACTTAGATGCCATGGTGTTACTCAACTCTCTCCATAGATGAGCTTTTCACGTTTTTGGGCAATTTCATACATAACTTGGTCTATTCACATCTTTACCTTACGAAATGCTGTAGGAAAGCTAAACTAGCGAGCTAGACTTCTAAGAACACGAAACAGAGTACAACAGTCAACTTCGATGCCGTCAAATTGCCCAACTCTCTACATAGATGAGCTTTTCACGGTTTTGGGCAATTTCAAACACAAATTGGTCTATTCGGATCGTTACCTTACGAAACGTTATACGAAAGCTAAACTAGCGAGCTAGACTTCAAAGAACACTAAACAGAGTACAACGGTCCACTTTGATGCCATCGAATTGCTCAACTCTCTCCATAGATGAGCTTTGCACGTTTTTGGGCAATTTCAAACATAACTTCGTCTATTCGCATCTTTACCTTACGAAACGTTGTACGAAAGCTAAACTAGCGAGCTAGACTTCTAAGAACACGAAACAGAGTACAACGGTCAACTTTGATGCCATCGAATTGCTCAACTCTCTCCATAGATGAGCTTTTCACGATTTTAGGCAATTTCAAACATAACTTGGTCTATTCGCATCGTTACCTTACGGAACGTTGTACGTGTTGGTTGCTAAAACTAATTTTAGACACGCAGCGGAAGCTAACTAGGATCGTCTTAGCATAGGTATAAATCAAAATTTAACAAACGATGCCCTACGGCCATAGCGTGTTTTTGCCTAACATGCTTCTAAAAATTTATTTGATCTCAAATCTTATTTTAACATGTTAATCAAACACACAAGATCTAGTTTTAATCTTTGTAAATAATTAAAACAAGATCAAGTACACACAACATGGCTTCAAAAAAGTTAGAGATTAACCAACCTCTTCAAAATTGAGGTCCTAAGCTTTCTTCTTTTCTTGAACGCACGAACCACCGGCTTGATCTCTACCAACTTGGAATGCCTACGTCGTTTCCTTGGTATTCCCCTTAATCTCCTTGCGAACGTGCAAAGCAAAGAATCACCGATTGGTGATGAACCAAAAATCAACTATACGGCCATCACTTTTTTTAAACTCAATAGTTTGTTTTTCTTTGTATTTAATAGGACACGGTTGTGCCGCAATTGTGCTGCCTAAGAATTGAGTAAATCGTAGAGCACATGTTGTATTTATATAAAAATAATAGAGTCCCTATTAGGTTTAGTTTTACTAATCCAATGAGAATTAGGAAAACCAATAAAGGAGACCTTGTCAACTACTTATAATTGACGCCTCTTTTATTTCTCATTGGGCTGTCCATGTTTTTGCAATGCAAAGCATGCTTGGCCCAATACTTCAAGAATTCAAGGCTCAAATATTATTTTGATCCTTAGTCCATTCTTGCCTTTAATTTTGATTATGTAAAATATTTATTTTACAATCCAAATCAAAATTCTGAGACTTATTATTTTATCATAAATACACTTACAAGAATTTTGTATATCTTAACAAAAATAATTTCATCTTAGGGTTATCTTTGGAAATCCAAAACCCAATAAAATTATATCTATTTGTCATACAAATTCTATTCTTGTAAATATCCCAATGACCGTTGTGATATGGTGAAATTTGCCGATCTTCCTTTAATAGGATGAGAGACTAAAATGAGGGTACCAAGGGGACTCCGCAGGACATACAAATCTAGGCTCCCAAAATATTATTCTTTACCGCCAAGACCTATGACTAGGAATAATATTTCAATCCAATGTTCGTTTGACACCACCTGAAGTATGGATGAACTCCTAGAGATGTACGATACTTACATCGAGGCTTTTCCTTATTAGAAACCTGTCCCTGACCTGTGAGATGTGTACGAATATATCCTCCATGCAACACCCGGTAAGTTGAAGTGAGAGTTTGTGTACTATCAAACACTCCAAAGTCCATATTTCCCCTGAGTTCTCAGTTCCCTTATATCTATCCACTAAGCGTATTAGATTGACCTGTCGATCAATCTAGATGCTAACGCTTGATCCATAAGGATCACTCTGCAGAGTTTCTGGGTAGATTAATTTGAACCTCTCAGGTGGGTGCTTACACTTCCGTATCCCGAAAGTACATAAATGACTATTTTGTAGGTATGCTCCCACACCCTAGTGGCATACATCCAATTCATCGAGTATATTGACAATAGTGTGTGTCTCACTCATTGATGAATCACAACGCACACGCTATAAGTATGAAAGTATTGACCTACTCAAGCTTAAGAGATATCGTACTCTCACAGCTATAGGATGAACAACTCATTGATAGTACTTTTCTGGTTGTTCTTTCTTATGTAAGTCCGTCAATGTATGTTTCCTTACATACACCAGTGCACCAATCCGAGACTCCTCTCGAGTGATTAAGACAAACCACTCCCCTATTTGGAGATGTCCATGCACTACAACCAGATTAACAAAGTGCTCCCTAAAGCATCCTAACACCCATTCCCTCTACATGAGCTGTGAAACTCTTTCCAGTAAGGGCCTTAGTGAATGGATCCGCCAAGTTGTGTAATGACGCAATCTTTAGTATCTCCACTTCCTTTCGCTGCACGAACTCCCTTATCAAATGGAACTTACGTTCTATGTGTTTTCCTTTACTGTGGTAACGAGGTTCCTTGCTTTGAGCTATTGCACCCATATTGTCACAATATAAAGTGATAGGTCTCTCAACGCTAGAGACTACCTCTAATTTCATAAGGAACTTTCTCAACCAAATTGCCTCTTTAGCGGCTTTTGAAGCTGCCACATATTCGGCTTCCATGGTGGAGTCTGCGATGCAAGTTTCATTCACACTCCTCCAACTTATGGCTGCACCACCAAGTGTAAACACGTAACCGGACGTGGACCTTCTAGAGTCCTTGTCTACTTGGAATTCCGAATCAGTATAACCCACTGGAATGATCTCATCACTACGGTAAACAAGCATATAATCTTTCGTTCTCCGAAGATACTTGAATATATGTTTGATCGCCGTCCAATGATGCAAGCCAGGGTTAGATTGATATCTACTAACCAATCCCACTGTATAGCAGATGTCTGGCCTAGTACAAAGCATAGAGTACATGAGACTGCCAACTGCGGAAGCATATGGCACCTTACTCATTTCACGCTTCTCTTCTTCCGTCTTAGGACAGTTGTCCTTCGAAAGAGGTACTCCATATCTAAAAGGTAAAAGACCTTTCTTGGAGTCATGCAATGCGTACTTGACTAGAATCTTCTCTATGTATGTGGCTTGGGAGAGAGCTAATGTTCTAGTTCTGCGATCTCGCATAAGCTTGATGCCTAGAACATAGCTTGCTTCTCCTAGGTCTTTCATGTTAAACTGATTGGATAACCATATCTTGACCGCTGATATGGCGAGAAGTATTCTGATGGACTTAAGCATGGCTACAGGTGAGAAAGTCTCCTCATAGTCTATACCCTCTTTCTGAGTATAGCCCTTCGCCACCAACCTTGCTTTAAAGGTTTCAACCTTTCCATCTACTCCTCTTTTCCTTTTGTAGAACCATTTGCACCCTATGGGTTTTATTCCGTCGGGTATGTCTACAAGATCCCACACTTCATTAGAATACATAGACTCTAATTCAGATTCCATCGTTTTGAGCCAATGATCTGCATCAACATCAGAAACTGCTTCTTCGTAACTAGTGGGATCTGGTTCAAGTTCGTCAGACACTGCCAAAACTGACTCTCCTAAGTACATGAACCTTTCAGGAGGTCGTGAGACCCTCCCACTACGACGAAGCTCTGGTGTTGCATCCAAAACTGTTTCGGTTATTTGTTCATTCTCAACATTTTCTGTTGGATCGGAAGTTGAACCATCAAGATTTGGTTCTTCAAGGATTATCTTCCTTGGTTCACTGCTGTTGATACAATCCTCTTCTAAGAATCTAGCATTCGTGCTAATGAATACTTTTTGACTATCAGGATTGTAAAAATAGCCACCACGAGTCCCTTTAGGAAATCCAACCCAATAGCACAACACAGATCTTGGTCCAAATTTAGTTGTCTTATCTGCCAGTACAAAAGCCGAACATCCCCAAACTTTTAGATTTCTAGGATCAGACTTGCGTCCAGTCCACATCTCATGAGGTGTCTTTGATAGTGACTTAGACGGTACTAAATTCAAGATGTGCATGGCAGTTTCTAGGGCATATCCCCAAAAAGATTCAGGAAGAGTAGCATGACACATCATGCATCTTACCATATCCAGTAGAGTTCTGTTTCTCCTTTCTGCTACCCCATTTTGTTGAGGCGTTCTAGGTGCAGAAAGCTGAGTAACAATGCCATTATCCGTGAGATACTGTTTATACTCATCTAGCATGTATTCGCCACCACGGTCAGACCGTATAGCTTTGATGCTTTTATCCAATTGGTTCTCCGCAAAAGCCTTAAACTCTTTGAACTTGTCAAAAGCCTCAGACTTGCGGCGCATTAGATAAATGCATCCATACCTAGAGTAATCATCAGTAAAAGTAATGAAGTACTAAAAACCTCCTCGGGCTTGTACCGTCATCGGTCCACATACGTCTGTATGCACCAACTCAAGCAAATCATTAGCCCTAAGGCCTTTGGACTTGAACGACCTCTTAGTCATTTCACCTTCTAAACAAGACCTACATTGTGGCATACTGTTCATATCTAATGGGCCGAGTGACCCATCATGAACTAGCCTATTGATTCTTGTTTGGTTAATATGGCCAAGTCATAAGTGCCAAAGCGTTTCCTCATTGGATGTGGCCTTTCTCTTTCTAGATTCAGCATGCATAATATCACAATTATTACCAGAGTAGGAATTTGGATGTAAATAAAACAGATTTCCTTTCATAGTTCCAGAGCATATTTCCTTTCCATATCTAACATTAGAAAGGAAAGATAAATGATACCCTTCTGACATTAAACTTGAAACTGAAATTAAATTTCATCTAATATCCGGAACATAAAGGCAATCATTCAATGTTAAAATCTTATTACATCCAAAATATAAATTAACTATTCCTACTTTAGTAGCTTCTACTATGACTCCTGAAGCAGTCCTCAAAGTGATTTCCCCTTTATTAAGTTTCCTGGTTTCCTGGTTTCCTGAAACCCCTACAATGAATTGCAAACATGATTAGTGGCTCCAGAGTCTACAATCCAGGATACAGTAGAATCAACCACTAAACAAGTCTCGATAAATAGAATATTACCCTCAATCTGCTTCTTTGCTAGAAGCTTTGGGCAATCACTTTTCCAGTGCCCTTTCTGGTTGCAATGAAAGCATTTGCCTTTCCCCTTCACAACCTTGCCCTTTTTCTTTATCTTTGGGCCTTTGGCAGCAGTGGCTTGCTTCTTCTTATTCTTAGGCTTTTTGGGCCCAGAATTAGAAACTTTAACAAAATGGACTTGCTTCTCCTTTCCCATTATCTGCTCAGCGGATTGTAGTTCCTTCATAAGCATTGGAAGAGACATCTCCATCTTGTTCATGTTGAAGTTCAACTTGAACTGGGAGAATGAGCTTGACAAGGTCTCCAAGACCATATCCACCTGCGTTTGTCCTTCGATTCAGCACCAAGATCCAAGGCTTCATAGAGGTACTCCATGACCTTGAGCATATGCTCTCTCACGGGAGTACCCTCGGCCTGCTTGGCGTTCATCAACTTCTTTATCGCTTGCTGCCTTGCAGGACGAGTGGTTTGTTGGAACATTTCCTGCAAACTGAAGATCATGTCTCCAGCTGCCTGCATGCTCTCATGTTGTTTCTGTAAGACTGGCGATAAAGACGCTAAGATATAGCACTTGGCCATGTCATTGGCATTGATCCATTTTTGCCGAGCCAATCTATCCTCATCTGTTGGGTCAGGGCCCAACTCAGGACAATCCTCGATCAGAACATACTTGTACCCACCTGAGGTAAGCACTATGTCCAAGTTTCGTTTCCAGTCAACATAATTCGGTCCAGATAGTTTGTTTTCATTCAATATGGAAATAAGTGGAGAAAACGACATCTGAAATTTAGAACATTTAAAATGCATCAGATGAATGCTCCAATTATTTAATCTTTTTACATATCTACTAAGTAATAAAAACCCAAACATTTACTAAGTAAATAAAATGTAATAGCGTATCAACCAACAACAATTGCTTGCCTAGTTGACCCAAGTCTAACTCAGTCAAATAAATTCAAGCGTCTAGCCTTTTGGGCCTCTTGAATTTCTTGATCGCTATTTATTTGGCTCCTTTGTAGGTTGAGTGTAAACCAATGTTTAACCTACTGGAACTTGCTCATGTGAAAACTCCATCCCAGAAAGGGGTTGCGCGTGCAACACGAGTAAGCTTTCATACAAGCGTGTCATAAGTTATCAGCTTTCAATTCTACTATTGCAACTAATGGATACTCCATCCCAGAGGGGGGTTGCGCATGCAACACGAGTAAGTACCCATCTACAAATAAGAATAAAAATTTCCACTTGAAATCCTCCCACTGGACCTGGCATATAAACTCCATCCCAGAAGGGGGTTGCGCATGCAACACGAGTAAGTTTATATACCCTAGTGAGGATTAACCTTTGGGAAGCCGTGGGTCATGTCATTAGATATAACCCTCTCCCACTCAATAATTTATTATTAGGGTTTTTCTGGTTGAAGATTACCTTAGATCCTAGTGGCTCGAATCAACCTTTAATCGTTAACCAATTATGTAATTCCACGTGATTAAACTCATAATTATTCCCAATAGTTAATTAGGTGATTAACCTAAATCTTTAATCTATTAAATTATGCCACGAAAGTTCATCTAATCATGTAATTACATGTAGCTTATTAGATGTCGAAAGGTGATTCCTAATAAGCCAGGTGCCAAGGCTTGTCTATATGCCAATTTAATCATACATCCATTCACATAAGTAAAAGCATAATTGAATAAAGCAAAATAAACAAACATAATAAACACATATGATACTGTATCTAAGCTGGTCTTCATGATGTCCAACATGCAGATATCCATCTCCAATCGTGACTCGAAGACTAGGGAGAAACCCTAGCCGTGGGCCGTGAGTCTGCTTCACTTTCGGGAATTTTCTTTGTGTCGAACTCCATCACGAACCTGCGTTCGCGACTTCCAGAGGCTGTCCAGGGGTGTCCCTAGTCCAGAAATATTTTGTTTACCCAAAAAATTGAGGTACAACCCGAAATACCCCTTAGGAACACTCCAAGCACAAATCTGGAAAATCTGTCGCGCACACAACTTGTCTTGGCTGCTGCAATTTTTCAGCTGTGTTTCTTCGCGATTTATTTATGCTTTTCTATTCATAACATCACTAAGTACTAGTACAAAAATCCTATGCCTTGGGGAAGGCTTACAAGTGATTCTAATGAATTTACAAAGCATGGAAACTACAAATCTGAAGAAAAAAAACAGCTTTACAAAAAATATCCCATAGACTCTAAACGCGAGCCTATGGGTTACAACCCAAAACAATAAAATTAAATAAATTAATACCAGCTTAGTACAGTATCTCAAGGCTGCAAAACAAGTGTTAGCGGTATCCAAAAATTCACAAAATCAATCGCACACCCTAGGCACCAATCTAGCGCGCAATTATTTTTCTTATGAATCTTTGTGTTAATCTTGACTTAATACATACTAAGTTTGCTCCGATACCATTTGTTGGTTGCTAAAAATAATTTTAGACACGCAGCGGAAGCTAACTAGTATCGTCTTAGCATAGGTATAAATCAAAATTTAACAAACGATGCCCTACGACCATATCGTGTTTTTGCCTAACATGCTTCTAAAAATTTATTTGATCTCAAATCTTATTTTAACATGTTAATCAAACACACAAGATCAAGTTTTAATCTTTGTAAATAATCCTAGCATGCTTCTAGGTTTATATCCTAGCAATTATTAAATCAAGATCAAGTACACACAACATGGCATCAAAAAAGTTAGAGATTAACCAACCTCTTCAAAATCGAGGTCCTAAGCTTTCTTCTTTTCTTGAACGCACGAACCACCGGCTTGATCTCTACCAACTTGGAATGCCTACGTCGTTTCCTTGGTATTCCCCTTAATCTCCTTGCGAACGTGCAAAGCAAAGAATCACCGATTGGTGGTGAACCAAAAATCAACTATACGGCCATCACTTTTTTTAAACTCAATACTTTGTTTTTCTTTGTATTTAATAGGACACGGTTGTGCCGCAATTGTGCTGCCTAAGAATTGAGTAAATCGTAGAGCACATGTTGTATTTATATAAAAATAATAGAGTCCCTATTAGGTTTAGTTTTACTAATCCAATGGGAATTAGGAAAACCAATAAAGGAGACCTTGTCAACTACTTATAATTGACGCCTCTTTTATTTCTCATTGGGCTGTCCATGTTTTTGCAATGCAAAGCATGCTTGGCCCAATACTTCAAGAATTCAAGGCTCAAATATTATTTTGATCCTTAGTCCATTCTTGACTTTAATTTTGATTATGTAAAATATTTATTTTACAATCCAAATCAAAATTCTGAGACTTATTATTTTATCATAAATACACTTACAAGAATTTTGTATATCTTAACAAAAATAATTTCATCTTAGGGTTATCTTTGGAAATCCAAAACCCAATAAAATTATATCTATTTGTCATACAAATTCTACTCTTGTAAATATCCCAATGACCGTTGTGATATGGTGAAATTTGCCGATCTTCCTTTAATAGGACGAGAGACTAAAATGAGGGTACCAAGGGGACTCCGCAGGACATACAAATCTAGGCTCCCAAAATAGTATTCTTTACCGCCAAGCCCTATGACTAGGAATAATATTTCAATCCAATGTTCGTCTGACACCACCTGAACTATGGATGAACTCCTAGAGATGTACGATACTTACATTGAGGCTTTTCCTTATTAGAAACCTGTCCCTGACCTGTGAGATGTGTACGAATATATCCTCCATGCAACACCCGGTAAGTTGAAGTGAGAGTTTGTGTACTATCAAACACTCCAAAGTCCATATTTCCCCTGAGTTCTCAGTTCCCTTATATCTATCCACTAAGCGTATTAGATTGACCCGTCGATCAATCTAGATGCTAACGCTTGATCCATAAGGATCACTCTGCAGAGTTTCTGGGTAGATTAATTTGAACCTCTCAGGTGGGTGCTTACACTTCCGTATCCCGAAAGTACATGAATGACTGTTTTGTAGGTATGCTCCCACACCCTAGTGGCATACATCCAATCCATCGAGTATATTGACAATAGTGTGTGTCTCACTCATTGATGAATCAAAACGCACACGCTATAAGTATGAAAGTATTGAACTACTCAAGCTTAAGAGATATCGTACTCTCACAGCTATAGGATGAACAACTCATTGATAGTACTTTTCTGGTTGTTCTTTCCTATGTAAGTCCGTCAATGTATGTTTCCTTACATACACCAGTGCACCAATCCGAGACTCCTCTCGAGTGATCAAGACAAACCACTCCCCTATTTGGAGATGTCCATGCACTACAACCTATATCAACAAAGTGCCTAACTTTGTTAATCTGGTTGTGACTAATTTATTTCGGATGTAATAGTGAATCTTGTGTCTGTCTATACTCACACATAAAGTGTATCTGAGTATCCAAGATTACTATAAATAACATCTCTAGACATTGATGGAACATTCATACATAAATGAAAAGACATCTAATACACATAATGCAATATTAAATATTCATCAATAAACCTCAGAACTATCATACATGGTATGTTTTTAGGACATAATCCCAACAATACGAAACCTAAACTAGCGAGCTAGTCTTTTAAGAACACTAAACATAGTACAACGGTCAACTTCGATGCCATCGAAATGCTCAACTCTCTACATAGACGAGCTTTTCACGATTTTGGGTAATTTCAAACATAACTTGGTCTATTTGGATCGTTACTTTACGAGACGTTGTATGAAAGCTGAACTAGCGAGCTAGACTTCTAAAAACACTAAACAGAGTACAACGGTCCACTTTGATTACATGGAATTGCTCAACTCCCGCAATAGACGAGCTTTTCACGTTTTTGTGGAATTTCAAACGTAAGTTGTTCTATTCGCATCTTTAGCTTACGAAATGTTGTACGAAAGCTAAACTAGTGAGCTAGACCCCTAAGAATACTAAAAAGAGTAAAATGTGCCACTTCGATGCCACCGAATTGCTCAACTCTCTCCATAGATGATCTTTTCACGTTTTTGGGGAATTTCAAACATAAGTTGGTCTATTCGCATCTTTAGCATACGAAACGTCTTACGAAAGCTAAACCAGCGAGTTAGACTTCTAAGACCACTAAACAAGGTACAACAATCGACTTTGATGCTTTGTAATCGCTCAACTCTCTCCGTAGATGACCTTTTCACGTCTTTGTGTCATTTCAAACATAAGTTGGATTATTTGCATCTTCACCTTCCGAAACATTGTACGAAAGCTAAACTAGCGAGCTAAACTTCTAAGAACTCTAGACAGAGCACAACGGTCCACTTTGATGCCGTGGAGTTGCTCAACTCTCTCCATAGATGAGCTTTTCACGTTTTTGGGCAATTTTAAACATAACTTGGTCTATTCGCATCTTTACCTTACGAAATGTTGTACGAATGCTAAACTAGCGAGCTAGACTTCTAAGAACACTAGGCTGAGTACAACGGTCCACTTTGATGCCATCGAATTGCTCAACTCTCTCCATAGATGTGCCTTTCACGTTTTTGGGCAATTTCAAACATAACTTGGTCTATTCGCATCGTTACCTTACGAAACGTTGTACGAAAGCTAAACTAGCGAGCTAGACTTCTAAGAACACAAAACAGAGTACAACGGTGAACTTTGATGGCATTGAATTCCTCAACTCTCTACATAGATGAGCTTTTCACGGTTTTGGGAAATTTCAAACATAAGTTGGTCTATTCGGATCGTTACCTTACGAAACGTTGTACGAAAGCTAAACTAGAGAGCTAGAGTTCTAAGAACACGAAACTGAGTACAACGGTCAACTTCGATGCCATCAAATTGCTCAACTCTCTACATAGATGAGCTTTTGACTATTTTGGGCAATTTCAAACATAACTTGGTCTATTCACATCGTTACCTTATGAAATGGTATACGAAAGCTAAACTAGTGAGCTAGTCTTCTAAGAACACTAAACACAGTACAACGGTCCACTTTGATGCCGTGGAGTTGCTCAACTCTCTCCATAGATTAGCTTTTCGTGTTTTTGGGCGATTTCAAACATAACTTGGTCTATTCGCATCTTTACCTTACGAAACGTTGTACGAAAGCTAAACTAGCGTGCTAGACTCCTAAGAATACTAAACAGAGTAAAATGATCCACCTCGACGCTTTATAATCGCTCAACTATCTCCATAGATTACATTTTCACGTTTTTGTGTAATTCCAAACGTAAGTTGGATTATTCGCATCTTCACCTTACGAAACATTGTACGAAAGCTACACTAGTGAGCTAGACTCCCAAGAACACTAAAAAGAGTAAAATGGTCCACTTCGATGCCATCGAATCGGTCAACTCTCTCCATAGACGACCTTTTCACATTTTTGGGCAATTTCAAACATAACTTGGTCTATTCGCATCTTTACCTTACGAAACGTTGTACGAAAGCTAAACTAGCGTGCTAGACTCCTAAGAATACTAAACAGAGTAAAATGATCCACCTCGACGCTTTATAATCGCTCAACTATCTCCATAGATTACATTTTCACGTTTTTGTGTAATTCCAAACGTAAGTTGGATTATTCGCATCTTCACCTTACGAAACATTGTACGAAAGCTACACTAGTGAGCTAGACTCCCAAGAACACTAAAAAGAGTAAAATGGTCCACTTCGATGCCATCGAATCGGTCAACTCTCTCCATAGACGACCTTTTCACATTTTTGGGCAATTTCAAACATAACTTGGTCTATTCGCATCTTTACCTTAAGAAACATTGTACGAAAGCTAAACTAGCGAGATAGACTTCTAAGAACACTAAGCAGAGTACAACGGTCCACTTTGATCGCATCGAATTGCTCAACTCTCTCCATAGATGTGCCTTTCACGTTTTTGGGCAATTTCAAACATAACTTGGTCTATTCGCATCTTTACCTTACGAAACGTTCTACGAAAGCTAAACTAGCGAGCTAGACTTCTAAGAACACGAAATAGAGTACAACGGTCAACTTCGATGGCATCGAATTGCTCAACTCTCTACAAAGATGAGCTTTTCACGGTTTTGGGAAATTTCAAGCATAACTTGGTCTATTCGGATTGTTACCTTACGAAATGTTGTACGAAAGCTAAACCAGTGAGCTAGACTTCTAAGAACACGAAAAAGAGTACAACGGTCAACTTGGATACCATCAAATTGCTCAACACTCTACATAGATGAGCTTTTCACAATTTTGGGCAATTTCAAACATAACTTGGTCTATTCGGATCGTTACCTTACGAAACGTTGTACGAAAGGAAAACTAGCGAGCTAGACTTCTAAGAACACCAAACAGAGTACAATGGTCCACTCTGATGCCATCGAATTTCTCAACTCTCTCCATAGATGAGCTTTTCACGATTTTGTGCAATTCTAAACATAACTTGGTCTATTCGCATCGTTACATTATGAAACGTTGTACGAAAGCTAAACTAGCGAGCTAAACTTCTAAGAACACTAAACAGAGTAAAATGGTCCACGTCGATGCCATCGAATCGGTCAACTCTCTCCATAGATGACTTTTTCACGTTTTTGGGCAATTTCAAACATAACTTGTTCTATTCGTATCTTTACCTTACGAAACATCGTATGAAAGCTAAACTAGCGAGCTAGACTTCTAAGAACACTAAGCAGAGTACAACGGTCCACTTTGATGATATGGAATTGCTCAACTCCCGCAAAATACGAGCTTTTCACGTTTTTGGGGAATTTCGTATGTAAGTTGTTCTATTCGCATCTTTTGCTTACGAAATGTTGTGCGAAAGCTAAACTGGTGAGCTAGGCTCCTAAGAACACTAAAAAGGGTAAAATGGGCCACTTCGATGCCACCGAATTACTCAACTCTCTACATAGATGTGCTTTTCACATTTTTGGGGAATTTCAAACGTAAGTTGGTCTATTCGCATCTTTAGCATACGAAATATCCTACGAAAGCTAAACTAGTGAGTTAGACTTCTAAGAACACTAAACAAGGTACAACGGTCGACTTTGATGCTTCGTAATCGCTCAACTCTCTCCGTAGACGACCTTTTCAATTTTTTGTGCAATTTCAAACGTAAGTTAGATTATTCGCATCTACACCTTCCGAAACATTGTACAAGAGCTAAACTAGCGAGGTAAACTTGTAAACTTCTAAGAACTCTAGACAGAGTACAACGGTCCACTTTGATGCCATGGAGTTGCTCAACTCTCTCCATAGACGACCTTTTCACGTTTTTGTGCAATTTCAAACATAAGTTGGATTATTCGCATCTTCACCTTCCGAAACATTGTACGAAAGCTAAACTAGCGAGATAGACTTCTAAGAACACTAAGCAGAGTACAACGGTCCTCTTTGATGCCATCGAATTGCTCAAATCTCTCCATAGATGAGCTTTTCACGTTTCTAGGCAATTTCAAACATAACTTGGTCTATTCGTATCTTTAGCTTACGAAACGTTGTACGAAAGCTAAACTAGCAAGCTAGACTCCTAAGAACACTTAACAGAGTACAACGCTCCACTTTGATGACATGGAATTGCTTAACTCTCGCAATAGACGAGCTTTTCACATTTTTGGGGAATTTCAAACGTAAGTTGGATTATTCGCATCTTCACCTTCCGAAACATTGTTCGAAAGCTAAACTAGCAAGCTAGACATCTAAGAACACTAAACAGAGTACAACGGTCCACTTAGATGCCATGAAGTTGCTCAACTCTCTCCATAGATGAGATTTTTAGCTTTTTTGGCAATTTCAAACATAACTTGGCCTATTCGCATCTTTACCCTTCGAAACGTTGTATGAAAGTTAAACTAGCGAGCTAGACCTCAAAGAACACGAAACAGAGTACAACGATCAACTTCGATGCCATCGAATTGCTCAACTCTCTCCATAGATGAGCTTTTCACGGTTTTGGGCAATTCCAAACAGAACTTGGTCTATTCACATCGTTACCTTACGAAACTTTGTACGAAGGCTAAACTAGCGAGCTAGACCTCTAAGAACACTAAACAAAGTACAATAGTCCACTTTGATGCCATCGAATTGCTCAACTATCTCCATAAACGAGCTTTTCACGTTTTTGGGGAATTTCAAACATAAGTTGGTCTATTCGCATCTTTAGCTTACGAAACGTTGTACAAAAGGTAAACTCGCGAGCTAGACTTCTAAGACCATTAAACAAAGTACAACGGTCCACTTTGATGCTTTATAATCGCTCAACTATCTCCATAGACGACCTTTTAACGTTTTTGTGTAATTTCAAACATAAGTTGGATTATTCGCATCTTCACCTTATGAAACATTGTACAAAAGCTAAACAAGTGAGCTAGACTCCTAAGAACACTAAACAGAGTAAAATGGTCCACTTTGATGCCATCGAATCAGTCAACTCTCTCCATAGATGACCTTTTCACGTTTTTGGGCAATTTCAAACATAACTTGGTCTATTCTAATCTTTACCTTACGAAACGTTATGTGAAAGCTAAACTGGCGAGCTAGACTCCTAAGAGTAAAATGGTCCACTTCGATGCCATCAAAATGCTCAACTCTCTCCATGGATGAGCTTTTCAAGTTTTTGGGGAATTTCAAACATAAGTTGGTCTATTTGCATCTTTAGCTTACGAAACGTGGTACGAAAGCTAAACTAGCGAGTTAGACTTCTAAGAACACTAAACAAGGTACAACGGTCGGCTTTGATGCTTTGTAATCGCTCAACTCTCTCCGTAGATGACCTTTTCACGTTCTTGTGCAATTTCAAATATAACGTTGATTATTCGCATCTTCACCTTCCGAAACATTGTACGAAAGCTAAACTAGCGAGTTAAACTTCTAAAAACAATAGACAGAGTACAGCCGTCCACTTTGATGCCATGGAGTTGCTCAACTCTCTCCATAGATGAGCTTTTCACGTTTCTAGGCAATTTCAAACATAACTTGGTCTATTCGTATCTTTAGCTTACGAAACGTTGTACGAAAGCTAAACTAGCGAGCTAGACTCCTAAGAACACTTAACAGAGTACAACAGTCCACTTTGATGACATGGAATTGCTTAACTCTCGCAATAGACGAGCTTTTCGCTTTTTTGGGGAATTTCAAACGTAAGTTGGATTATTCGCATCTTCACCTTCCGAAACATTGTTCGAAAGCTAAACTAGCGAGCTAGACTTCTAAGAACGCTAAACAGAGTACAACGGTCCACTTAGATGCCATGGAGTTGCTCAACTCTCTGCATAGATGAGCTTTTCAAGTTTTTGGGCAATTTCGAACATAACTTGGTCTATTCGCATCTTTACCTTATGAAACGTTATACGAAAGCTAAACTAGAGAGCTAGACTTCTAAGGACACGAAATAGATTACAACGGGAAACTTCGATGCCATCAAATTGCTGAACTCTCTACATAGATGAGCTTTTCAAGGTTTTGGGCAATTTCAAACATAACTTGGTCTATTCAGATCTTTACTTTACGAAACGTTCTACGAAAGTAAAACTAGCGAGCTAGACTTCTAAGAACACCAAACAGAGTACAACGGTCCACTTTGATGCCATCGAATTCCTCGACTCTCTCCATAGATGACCTTTTCACGATTTAGGGCAATTTCAAACATAACTCGGTCTATTCGCATCGTTACCTTACGAAACATTGTACGAAAGCTAAACTAGCGAGCTAGTCTTCTAAGAACACTAAACAGAGTACAACGGTCCACTTTTATGCCATGGAGTTGCTCAACTCTCTCCATGGATTAGCTTTTCACGTTTTTGGGCAATTTCAAACATAACTTGGTCTATTCTCATCTTTACCTTACGAAACGTTGTACGAAAGCTAAACTAGCGAGCTAAACTTCTAAGAACACTAGACAGAGTACAACAGTCCACTTTGATGCCATGGAGTTGCTCAACTCTCTCCATAGATGAGCTTTTCATGTTTCTAGGCAATTTCAAACATAATTTGGTGTATTCGCATCTTTACCTTACGAAACATTGGACGAAAGCTAAACTAGCAAGCTAGACTCCAAAGAACACTTAACAGAGTACAGCGGTCCACTTCGATGACATGGAATTGCTTAACTCTCGTAATAGATGAGCTTATAACGTTTTTGGGGAATTTCAAACGTAAGTTGGATTATTCACATCTTCACCTTACGAAATATTGTACGAAAGCTAAACTAGTGAGCTAGACTCCTAAGAACACTAAACAGAGTAAAATGGTCCACTTCGATGCCATCGAATTGGTCAACTCTCTCCACAGACGACCTTTTCACGTTTTTGGGCAATTTCAAACATAACTTGGTCTATTCTCATCTTTACCTTACGAAACGTTGTACGAAAGCTAAACTATGGAGCTAGACTTATGGAAACACTAAAGAGAGTACAACGATCCACTTTGACGACATGGAATTGCTCAACTACCGCAATAGACGAGCTTTTCACCTTTTTGGGGAATTTTAAACATAAGTTGGTCTATTCGCATCTTTAGCTTACAAAACGTTATGCGAAAGCTAAAATAGCGAGGTAGACTATTAAGAACACTAAACAGAGTACAACGGTCCGTTTTGATGACATGGAATTGCTCAACTCTAGCGGCGGACGAGCTTTTCATGTGTTTGAGGAATTTCAAACGGAAGTTGGATTATTCGCATCTTCACCTTCCGAAACATTGTACGAAAGCTAAACTAGCGAGCTAGACTTCTAAGAACCCCAAACAGAGTACAACGGTCCACTTGGATGCCTTGGAGTTGCTCAACTCTCTCCATAGATGAGATTTTTAGCTTTTTTGGCAATTTCAAACATAACTTGGCCTATTCGCATCTTTACCCTTCGAAACGTTGTATGAAAGTTAAACTAGCGAGCTAGACCTCAAAGAACACGAAACAGAGTACAACGATCAACTTCGATGCCATCGAATTGCTCAACTCTCTCCATAGATGAGCTTTTCACGGTTTTGGGCAATTCCAAACAGAACTTGGTCTATTCACATCGTTACCTTACGAAACTTTGTACGAAGGCTAAACTAGCGAGCTAGACCTCTAAGAACACTAAACAAAGTACAATAGTCCACTTTGATGCCATCGAATTGCTCAACTATCTCCATAAACGAGCTTTTCACGTTTTTGGGGAATTTCAAACATAAGTTGGTCTATTCGCATCTTTAGCTTACGAAACGTTGTACAAAAGGTAAACTCGCGAGCTAGACTTCTAAGACCATTAAACAAAGTACAACGGTCCACTTTGATGCTTTATAATCGCTCAACTATCTCCATAGACGACCTTTTAACGTTTTTGTGTAATTTCAAACATAAGTTGGATTATTCGCATCTTCACCTTATGAAACATTGTACAAAAGCTAAACAAGTGAGCTAGACTCCTAAGAACACTAAACAGAGTAAAATGGTCCACTTTGATGCCATCGAATCAGTCAACTCTCTCCATAGATGACCTTTTCACGTTTTTGGGCAATTTCAAACATAACTTGGTCTATTCTAATCTTTACCTTACGAAACGTTATGTGAAAGCTAAACTGGCGAGCTAGACTCCTAAGAGTAAAATGGTCCACTTCGATGCCATCAAAATGCTCAACTCTCTCCATGGATTAGCTTTTCAAGTTTTTGGGGAATTTCAAACATAAGTTGGTCTATTTGCATCTTTAGCTTACGAAACGTGGTACGAAAGCTAAACTAGCGAGTTAGACTTCTAAGAACACTAAACAAGGTACAACGGTCGGCTTTGATGCTTTGTAATCGCTCAACTCTCTCCGTAGATGACCTTTTCACGTTCTTGTGCAATTTCAAATATAACGTTGATTATTCGCATCTTCACCTTCCGAAACATTGTACGAAAGCTAAACTAGCGAGTTAAACTTCTAAAAACAATAGACAGAGTACAGCCGTCCACTTTGATGCCATGGAGTTGCTCAACTCTCTCCATAGATGAGCTTTTCACGTTTCTAGGCAATTTCAAACATAACTTGGTCTATTCGTATCTTTAGCTTACGAAACGTTGTACGAAAGCTAAACTAGCGAGCTAGACTCCTAAGAACACTTAACAGAGTACAACAGTCCACTTTGATGACATGGAATTGCTTAACTCTCGCAATAGACGAGCTTTTCGCTTTTTTGGGGAATTTCAAACGTAAGTTGGATTATTCGCATCTTCACCTTCCGAAACATTGTTCGAAAGCTAAACTAGCGAGCTAGACTTCTAAGAACGCTAAACAGAGTACAACGGTCCACTTAGATGCCATGGAGTTGCTCAACTCTCTACATAGATGAGCTTTTCAAGTTTTTGGGCAATTTCGAACATAACTTAGTCTATTCGCAACTTTACCTTATGAAACGTTATACGAAAGCTAAACTAGAGAGCTAGACTTCTAAGGACACGAAATAGATTACAACGGGAAACTTCGATGCCATCAAATTGCTGAACTCTCTACATAGATGAGCTTTTCAAGGTTTTGGGCAATTTCAAACATAACTTGGTCTATTCAGATCGTTACTTTACGAAACATTCTACGAAAGTAAAACTAGCGAGCTAGACTTCTAAGAACACCAAACAGAGTACAACGGTCCACTTTGATGCCATCGAATTCCTCGACTCTCTCCATAGATGACCTTTTCACGATTTAGGGCAATTTCAAACATAACTCGGTCTATTCGCATCGTTACCTTACGAAACATTGTACGAAAGCTAAACTAGCGAGCTAGTCTTCTAAGAACACTAAACAGAGTACAACGGTCCACTTTTATGCCATGGAGTTGCTCAACTCTCTCCATAGATTAGCTTTTCACGTTTTTGGGCAATTTCAAACATAACTTGGTCTATTCTCATCTTTACCTTACGAAACGTTGTACGAAAGCTAAACTAGCGAGCTAAACTTCTACGAACACTAGACAGAGTACAACAGTCCACTTTGATGCCATGGAGTTGCTCAACTCTCTCCATGGATGAGCTTTTCATGTTTCTAGGCAATTTCAAACATAATTTGGTGTATTCGCATCTTTACCTTACGAAACATTGGACGAAAGCTAAACTAGCAAGCTAGACTCCAAAGAACACTTAAACAGAGTACAGCGGTCCACTTCGATGACATGGAATTGCTTAACTCTCGTAATAGATGAGCTTATAACGTTTTTGGGGAATTTCAAACGTAAGTTGGATTATTCACATCTTCACCTTACGAAATATTGTACGAAAGCTAAACTAGTGAGCTAGACTCCTAAGAACACTAAACAGAGTAAAATGGTCCACTTCGATGCCATCGAATTGGTCAACTCTCTCCATAGACGACCTTTTCACGTTTTTGGGCAATTTCAAACATAACTTGGTCTATTCTCATCTTTACCTTACGAAACGTTGTACGAAAGCTAAACTATGGAGCTAGACTTATGGAAACACTAAAGAGAGTACAACGATCCACTTTGACGACATGGAATTGCTCAACTACCGCAATAGACGAGCTTTTCACCTTTTTGGGGAATTTTAAACATAAGTTGGTCTATTCGCATCTTTAGCTTACAAAACGTTATGCGAAAGCTAAAATAGCGAGGTAGACTATTAAGAACACTAAACAGAGTACAACGGTCCGTTTTGATGACATGGAATTGCTCAACTCTAGCGGCGGACGAGCTTTTCATGTGTTTGAGGAATTTCAAACGGAAGTTGGATTATTCGCATCTTCACCTTCCGAAACATTGTACGAAAGCTAAACTAGCGAGCTAGACTTCTAAGAACCCCAAACAGAGTACAACGGTCCACTTGGATGCCTTGGAGTTGCTCAACTCTCTCCATAGATGAGATTTTTAGCTTTTTTGGCAATTTCAAACATAACTTGGCCTATTCGCATCTTTACCCTTCGAAACGTTGTATGAAAGTTAAACTAGCGAGCTAGACCTCAAAGAACACGAAACAGAGTACAACGATCAACTTCGATGCCATCGAATTGCTCAACTCTCTCCATAGATGAGCTT
Organism: Tripterygium wilfordii; assembly: GCF_013401445.1. NCBI lineage: Eukaryota > Viridiplantae > Streptophyta > Magnoliopsida > Celastrales > Celastraceae > Tripterygium > Tripterygium wilfordii. The sequence goes on from NC_052234.1 coordinate 5,882,825, forward strand.
TTCACGGTTTTGGGCAATTCCAAACAGAACTTGGTCTATTCACATCGTTACCTTACGAAACTTTGTACGAAGGCTAAACTAGCGAGCTAGACCTCTAAGAACACTAAACAGAGTACAACAGTCCACTTTGATGCCATCGAATTGCTCAACTATCTCCATAAACGAGCTTTTCACGTTTTTGGGGAATTTCAAACATAAGTTGGTCTATTCGCATCTTTAGCTTACGAAACGTTGTACAAAAGGTAAACTCGCGAGCTAGACTTCTAAGACCATTAAACAAAGTACAACGGTCCACTTTGATGCTTTATAATCGCTCAACTATCTCCATAGACGATCTTTTAACGTTTTTGTGTAATTTCAAACATAAGTTGGATTATTCGCATCTTCACCTTATGAAACATTGTACAAAAGCTAAACAAGTGAGCTAGACTCCTAAGAACACTAAACAGAGTAAAATGGTCCACTTTGATGCCATCGAATCAGTCAACTCTCTCCATAGATGACCTTTTCACGTTTTTGGGCAATTTCAAACATAACTTGGTCTATTCTAATCTTTACCTTACGAAACGTTATGTGAAAGCTAAACTAGCGAGCTAGACTCCTAAGAGTAACATGGTCCACTTCGATGCCATCAAAATGCTCAACTCTCTCCATGGATGAGCTTTTCAAGTTTTTGGGGAATTTCAAACATAAGTTGGTCTATTTGCATCTTTAGCTTATGAAACGTGGTACGAAAGCTAAACTAGCGAGTTAGACTTCTAAGAACACTAAACAAGGTACAACGGTCGGCTTTGATGCTTTGTAATCGCTCAACTCTCTCCGTAGATGACCTTTTCACGTTTTTGTGCAATTTCAAACATAACGTTGATTATTCGCATCTTCACCTTCCTTAACATTGTACGAAAGCTAAACTAGCGAGTTAAACTTCTAAAAACAATAGACAGAGTACAGCCGTCCACTTTGATGCCATGGAGTTGCTCAACTCTCTCCATAGATGAGCTTTTCACGTTTCTAGGCAATTTCAAACATAACTTGGTCTATTCGTATCTTTAGCTTACGAGACGTTGTACGAAAGCTAAACTAGCGAGCTAGACTCCTAAGAACACTTAACAGAGTACAACGGTCCACTTTGATGACATGGAATTGCTTAACTCTCGCAATAGACGAGGTTTTCGCTTTTTTGGGGAATTTCAAACGTAAGTTGGATTATTCGCATCTTCACCTTCCGAAACATTGTTCGAAAGTTAAACTAGCGAGCTAGACTTCTAAGAACGCTAAACAGAGTACAACGGTCCACTTAGATGCCATGGAGTTGCTCAACTCTCTGCATAGATGAGCTTTTCAAGTTTTTGGGCAATTTCGAACATAACTTGGTCTATTCGCATCTTTACCTTATGAAACGTTATACGAAAGCTAAACTAGAGAGCTAGACTTCTAAGGACACGAAATAGATTACAACGGGCAACTTCGATGCCATCAAATTGCTGAACTCTCTACATAGATGAGCTTTTCAAGGTTTTGGGCAATTTCAAACATAACTTGGTCTATTCAGATCGTTACTTTACGAAACGTTCTACGAAAGTTAAACTAGCGAGCTAGACTTCTAAGAACACCAAACAGAGTACAACGGTCCACTTTGATGCCATCGAATTCCTCGACTCTCTCCATAGATGACCTTTTCACGATTTAGGGCAATTTCAAACATAACTCGGTCTATGCGCATCGTTACCTTACGAAACATTGTACGAAAGCTAAACTAGCGAGCTAGTCTTCTAAGAACACTAAACAGAGTACAACGGTCCACTTTTATGCCATGGAGTTGCTCAACTCTCTCCATAGATTAGCTTTTCACGTTTTTGGCCAATTTCAAACATAACTTGGTCTATTCTCATCTTTACCTTACGAAACGTTGTACGAAAGCTAAACTAGCGAGCTAAACTTCTAAGAACACTAGACAGAGTACAACAGTCCACTTTGATGCCATGGAGTTGCTCAACTCTCTCCATAGATGAGCTTTTCACGTTTCTAGGCAATTTCAAACATAATTTGGTGTATTCGCATCTTTACCTTACGAAACATTGGACGAAAGCTAAACTAGCGAGCTAGACTCCAAAGAACACTTAACAGAGTACAGCGGTCCACTTCGATGACATGGAATTGCTTAACTCTCGTAATAGATGAGCTTATAACGTTTTTGGGGAATTTCAAACGTAAGTTGGATTATTCACATCTTCACCTTACGAAATATTGTACGAAAGCTAAACTAGTGAGCTAGACTCCTAAGAACACTAAACAGAGTAAAATGGTCCACTTCAATGCCATCAAATTGGTCAACTCTCTCCATAGACGACCTTTTCACGTTTTTGGGCAATTTCAAACATAACTTGGTCTATTCTCATCTTTACCTTACGAAACGTTGTACGAAAGCTAAACTATGGAGCTAGACTTATGGAAACACTAAAGAGAGTACAACGGTCCACTTTGACGACATGGAATTGCTCAACTACCGCAATAGACGAGCTTTTCACCTTTTTGGGGAATTTTAAACATAAGTTGGTCTATTCGCATCTTTAGCTTACAAAACGTTATGCGAAAGCTAAAATAGCGAGGTAGACTATTAAGAACACTAAACAGAGTACAACGGTCCGTTTTGATGACATGGAATTGCTCAACTCTAGCGGCGGACGAGCTTTTCATGTTTTTGAGGAATTTCAAACGTAAGTTGGATTATTCGCATCTTCACCTTCCGAAACATTGTACGAAAGCTAAACTAGCGAGCTAGACTTCTAAGAACCCCAAACAGAGTACAACGGTCCACTTGGATGCCTTGAAGTTGCTCAACTTTGTCCTTAGATGAGTTTTTCACGTTTCTAGGCAATTTCAAACATAACTTGGTCTATTCGTATCTTTATAATCGCTCAACTATCTCCATAGATGACCTTTTCACTTTTTTGTGCAATTTCAAACATAAGTTGGATTGTTCGCATCTTCACCTTACGAAACATTGTACGAAAGCTAAACTAGTGAGCTAGACTCCTAAGAACACTAAACAGAGTAAAATGGTCCACTTCGATGCCACCGAATCGGTCAACTCTCTCCATAGACGTCCATTTCACGTTTTTTGGCAATTTCAAACATAACTTGGTCTATTCGCATCTTTACCTTACGAAACGTTGTGCGAAAGCTAAACTAGCGAGCTAGACTCCTAAGAACACTAAACAGAGTACAACGGTCCATTTTGATTACTTGGAATTTCTCAACTCTAGCGATAGACGAGCTTTTCACGTTTTTACGGAATTTCAAACGTAAGTTGGATTATTCGCATCTTCACCTTCCGAAACATTGTAAGAAAGCTAAACTAGCGAGCTAAACTTCTAACAACACTAGACAGAGTACAGCCGTCCACTTTGATGCCATGGAGTTGCTCAACTTTGTCCTTGGATGAGCTTTTCACGTTTCTAGGCAATTTCAAACATAACTTGGTCTATTCGTATCTTTAGCTTACGAAACGTTGTACGAAAGCTAAACTAGCGAGCTAGACTCCTAAGAACACTTAACAGAGTACAATGGTCCACTTTGATGACATGGAATTGCTTAACTCTCGCAATAGACGAGCTTTTCGCTTTTTTGGGGAATTTCAAACGTAAGTTGGATTATTCGCATCTTCACCTTCCGAAACATTGTTCGAAAGCTAAACTAGCGAGCTAGACTTCTAGGAACACTAGACAGAGTACAACGGTCCACTTTAATGCCATGGATTTGTTCAACTCTCTCCATAGATGAGCTTTTCACGTTTCTAGGCAATTTCAAACATAACTTGGTCTATTCGCATCTTTACCTTACGAAACGTTGCACGAAAGCTAAACTAGCGAGCTAGACTTCTAAGAACACGAAACAGAGTACAACGATCAACTTCGCTGCCATCGAGTTGCTCAACTCTCTCAATAGATGAGCTTTGCACGGTTTTGGGCAATTTCAAACATCACTTGGGCTATTCGCATCGTTAACTTATGAAACGTTGCACGAAAGCTAAACTAGCGAGCTAGACTTCTAAGAAGACTAAACAGAGTACAATGGTCCACTTTGATGCCATCGAATTGCTCAACTATCTCCATAGAAAGGCTTTTCACATTTTTGGGGAATTTAAAACATAAGTTGGTCTATTTGCATCTTTAGCTTACGAAACGTTCTACGGAAGCCAAACTAGCGAGCTAGACTTCTAAGACCACTAAACAAAGTACAACGGTCCACTTTGATGCTGTATAATCGCTCAACTATCTCCATAGATGACCTTTTCACTTTTTTGTGTAATTTCAAACATAAGTTGGATTGTTCGCATCTTCACCTTACGAAACATTGTACGAAAGCTAAACTAGTGAGCTAGACTCCTAAGAACACTAAACAGAGTAAAATGGTCCACTTTGATGCCACCGAATCGGTCAACTCTCTCCATAGACATCCATTTCACGTTTTTTGACAATTTCAAACATAACTTGGTCTATTCACATCTTTACCTTACGAAACATTGTACGAAAGCTAAACTAGCAAGCTAGACTTCTAAGAACACTAAACAGAGTACAACGGTCCACTTTGATGCCATCGAATTGCTCAACTCTCTCCATAGATGTGCTTTTCACGTTTTTAGGCAATTTCGAACATAACTTGGTCTATTCTCATCTTTATCTTACGAAACGTTGTGCGAAAGCTAAACTAGCGAGCTAGACTCCTCACAACACTAAACAGAGTACAACGGTCCATTTTGATGACTTGGAATTGCTCAACTCTGGCGATAGACGAGCTTTTCACGTTTTTACGGAATTTCAAACGTAAGTTGGATTATTCGCATCTTCACCTTCCGAAACATTGTACGAAAGCTAAACTAGCGAGCTAAACTTCTAAGAACACTAGACAGAGTACAGCCGTCCACTTTGATGCCATGGAGTTGCTCAACTTTGTCCTTAGATGAGCTTTTCACGTTTCTAGGCAATTTCAAACATAACTTGGTCTATTCGTATCTTTAGCTTACGAAACGTTGTACGAAAGCTAAACTAGCGAGCTAGACTCCAAAGAACACTTAACAGAGTACAATGGTCCACTTTGATGACATGGAATTGCTTAACTCTCACAATAGACGAGCTTTTCGCTTTTTTGGGGAATTTCAAATGTAAGTTGGATTATTCGCATCTTCACCTTCCGAAACATTGTACGAAAGCTAAACTAGCGAGCTAGATTTATAGAAACACTAAACAGAGTACAACGGTCCACTTTGATAACATGGAATTGCTTAACTCCCGCAATAGACGAGCTTTTCACGTTTTTAAGGAATTTCAAACATATGTTGGATTATTCGCATCTTCACCTTCCGAAACATTGTAAGAAAGCTAAACTAGCGAGCTAAACTTCTAAGAACACTAGACAGAGTACAACGGTCCACTTTAATGCCATGGATTTGCTCAACTCTCTCCATAGATGAGCTTTTCACGTTTCTAGGCAATTTCAAACATAACTTGGTCTATTCGCATCTTTACCTTACGAAACGTTGCACGAAAGCTAAACTAGCGAGCTAGACTTCTAAGAACACGAAACAGAGTACAACGATCAACTTCGCTGCCATCGAGTTGCTCAACTCTCTCAATAGATGAGCTTTTCACGGTTTTGGGCAATTTCAAACATCACTTGGGCTATTCGCATCGTTAACTTATGAAACGTTGCACGAAAGCTAAACTAGCGAGCTAGACTTCTAAGAAGACTAAACAGAGTACAATGGTCCACTTTGATGCCATCGAATTGCTCAACTATCTCCATAGAAAGGCTTTTCACATTTTTGGGGAATTTAAAACATAAGTTGGTCTATTTGCATCTTTGGCTTACGAAACGTTCTACGGAAGCCAAACTAGCGAGCTAGACTTCTAAGACCACTAAACAAAGTACAACGGTCCACTTTGATGCTGTATAATCGCTCAACTATCTCCATAGATGACCTTTTCACCTTTTTGTGTAATTTCAAACATAAGTTGGATTGTTCGCATCTTCACCTTACGAAACATTGTACGAAAGCTAAACTAGTGAGCTAGACTCCTAAGAACACTAAACAGAGTAAAATGGTCCACTTTGATGCCACCGAATCGGTCAACTCTCTCCATAGACATCCATTTCACGTTTTTTGGCAATTTCAAACATAACTTGGTCTATTCACATCTTTACCTTACGAAACATTGTACGAAAGCTAAACTAGCAAGCTAGACTTCTAAGAACACTAAACAGAGTACAACGGTCCACTTTGATGCCATCGAATTGCTCAACTCTCTCCATAGATGTGCTTTTCACGTTTTTAGGCAATTTCGAGCATAACTTGGTCTATTCTCATCTTTATCTTACGAAACGTTGTGCGAAAGCTAAACTAGCGAGCTAGACTCCTCACAACACTAAACAGAGTACAACGGTCCATTTTGATGACTTGGAATTGCTCAACTCTGGCGATAGACGAGCTTTTCACGTTTTTACGGAATTTCAAACGTAAGTTGGATTATTCGCATCTTCACCTTCCGAAACATTGTACGAAAGCTAAACTAGCGAGCTAAACTTCTAAGAACACTAGACAGAGTACAGCCGTCCACTTTGATGCCATGGAGTTGCTCAACTTTGTCCTTAGATGAGTTTTTCACGTTTCTAGGCAATTTCAAACATAACTTGGTCTATTCGTATCTTTAGCTTACGAAACGTTGTACGAAAGCTAAACTAGCGAGCTAGACTCCAAAGAACACTTAACAGAGTACAATGGTCCACTTTGATGACATGGAATTGCTTAACTCTCACAATAGACGAGCTTTTCGCTTTTTTGGGGAATTTCAAATGTAAGTTGGATTATTCGCATCTTCACCTTCCGAAACATTGTTCGAAAGCTAAACTAGCGAGCTAGACTTCTAGGAACACTAAACAGAGTGCAACGGTCCACTTAGAGGCCATGGAGTTGCTCAACTCTCTGCATAGATGAGCTTTTCAAGTTTTTGGGCAATTTCAAACATAACTTCGTCTATTCGCATCTTTACCTTACGAAACGTTGTACGAAAGCTAAACTAACGAGCTAGACTTCTAAGGACACGAAATAGAGTACAACGGGCAACTTCGATGCCATCAAATTGCTGAACTCTCTACATAGATGAGCTTTTCAAGGTTTTGGGCAATTTCAAACATAACTTGGTCTATTCGGCTTGTTACTTTACGAAACGTTCTACGAAAGTTAAACTAGCGAGCTGGACTTCTAAGAACACCAAACAGAGTACAACGGTTCACTTTGATGCCATCGAATTCCTCGACTCTCTCCATAGATGAGTTTTTCACGATTTAGGGCAATTTCAAACATAACTCGGTCTATTCGCATCGTTACCTTACGAAACATTGTACGAAAGCTAAACTAGCGAGCTAGTCTTCTAAGAACACTAAACAGAGTACAACGGTCCACTTTTATGCCATGGAGTTGCTCAACTCTCTCCATAGATTAGCTTTTCACGTTTTTGGGCAATATCAAACATAACTTGGTCTATTCTCATCTTTACCTTACGAAACGTTGTACGAAATCTAAACTAGCGAGCTAAACTTCTAAGAACACTAGACAGAGTACAACAGTCCACTTTGATGCCATGGAGTTGCTCAACTCTCTCCATAGATGAGCTTTTCACGTTTCTAGGCAATTTCAAACATAATTTGATCTATTCACATCTTTACCTTACGAAACATTGGACGAAAGCTAAACTAGCGAGCTAGACTCCAAAGAACACTTAACAGAGTACAACGGTCCACTTCGATGACATGGAATTGCTTAACTCTCGTGATAGATGAGCTTATAACGTTTTTGGGGAATTTCAAACAAAAGTTGGATTATTCACATCTTCACCTTACGAAACATTATACGAAAGCTAAACTAGTGAGCTAGACTTCTAAGAACACTAAACAGAGTAAAATGGTCCACTTCGATGCCATCGAATTGGTCAACTCTCTCCATAGACGACCCTTTCACGTTTTTGGGCAATTTCAAACATAACTTGGTCTATTCTTATCTTTACCTTACGAAATGTTGTACGAAAGCTAAACTATGGAGCTAGACTTATGGAAACACTAAAGAGAGTACAACGGTTCACTTTGATGACATGGAATTGCTCAACTACCGCAATAGACGAGCTTTTCACCTTTTCGGGGAATTTCAAACGTAAGTTGGTCTATTCGCATCTTTAGCTTACAAAACGTTATGCGAAAGCTAAACTAGCGAGGCAGACTCCTAAGAACACTAAACAGAGTACAACGGTCCGTTTTGATGACATGGAATTGCTCAACTCCAGCGGCAAACGAGCTTTTCATGTTTTTGGAGAATTTCAAACGTAAGTTGGATTATTCGCATCTTCACCTTCCGAAACATTGTACGAAAGCTAAACTAGCGAGCTAGACTTCTAAGAACCCCAAACAGAGTACAACGGTCCACTTGGATGCCTTGGAGTTGCTCAACTCTCTCCATAGATGAGATTTTTACCTTTTTTGGCAATTTCAAACATAACTTGGCCTATTTGCATCTTTACCCTTCGAAACGTTGTATGAAAGTTAAACTAGCGAGCTAGACCTCAAAGAACACGAAACAGAGTACAACGATCAACTTCGATGTCATCGAATTGCTCAACTCTCTCCATAGATGAGATTTTCACGGTTTTGGGCAATTCCAAACAGAACTTGGTCTATTCACATCATTACCTTACGAAACTTTGTACGAAAGCTAAACTAGCGAGCTAGACCTCTAAGAACACTAAACAGAGTACAACGGTCCACTTTGATGCCATCGAATTGCTCAACTATCTCCATAGACGAGCTTTTCACGTTTTTGGGGAATTTCAAACATAAGTTGGTCTATTAGCTTAGGAAATGTTGTACAAAAGGTAAACTCGCGAGCTAGACTTCTAAGACCACTAAAAAAAGTACAACGGTCCACTTTGATGCTTTATAATCGCTCAACTATCTCCATAGATGACCTTTTCATGTTTTTGTGTAATTTCAAACATAAGTTGGATTATTCGCATCTTCACCTTATGAAACATTGTACGAAAGCTAAACAAGTGAGCTAGACTCCTAAGAACACTAAACAGAGTAAAATGGTGCACTTCGATGCCATCGAATCGGTCAACTCTCTCCATAGATGACCTTTTCATGTTTTGGGAAATTTCAAACATAACTTGGTCTATTCGCATCTTTACCTTACGAAACAATCTACGAAAGCTAAAATAGTGAGCTAGACTTCTAAGAGCACTAAACAGAGTACAACGGTCCACTTTGATGCCATCGAATTGCTCAACTCTCTCCATATATGTGCTTTTCACATTTTTGGGCAATTTTAGACATAAGTTGGTCTAGTGTCATCTTTACCTTACGAAACATTGTACGAAAGCTAAACTAGCGAGCTAGATTTATAGAAACACTAAACAGAGTACAACGGTCCACTTTGATAACATGGAATTGCTTAACTCCCGCAATAGACGAGCTTTTCACGTTTTTGGGGAATTTCAAACATATGTTGGATTATTCGCATCTTCACCTTCCGAAACATTGTAAGAAAGCTAAACTAGCGAGCTAGACTTCTAAGAACACCAAACAGAGTACAACGGTCCACTTTGATGCCATCGAATTCCTCGACTCTCTCCATAGATGAGCTTTTCACGATTTAGGGCAATTTCAAACATAACTCGGTCTATTCGCATCGTTACCTTACGAAACATTGTACGAAAGCTAAACTAGCGAGGTAGTCTTCTAAGAACACTAAACAGAGTACAACGGTCCACTTTTATGCCATGGAGTTGCTCAACTCTCTCCATAGATTAGTTTTTATGTTTTTGGGCAATATCAAACATAACTTGGTCTATTCTCATCTTTACCTTACGAAACGTTGTACGAAAGCTAAACTAGCGAGCTAAGCTTCTAAGAACACTAGACAGAGTACAACAGTCCACTTTGATGCCATGGAGTTGCTCAACTCTCTCCATAGATGAGCTTTTCACGTTTCTAGGCAATTTCAAACATAATTTGATCTATTCATATCTTTACCTTACGAAACATTGGACGAAAGCTAAACTAGCGAGCTAGACTCCAAAGAACACTTAACAGAGTACAACGGTCCACTTTGATGACATGGAATTGCTTAACTCTCGTGATAGATGAGCTTATAACGTTTTTGGGGAATTTCAAACAAAAGTTGGATTATTCACATATTCACCTTACGAAACATTATACGAAAGCTAAACTAGTGAGCTAGACTCCTAAGAACACTAAACAGAGAAAAATGGTCCACTTCGATGCCATCGAATTGGTCAACTCTCTCCATAGACGACCTTTTCACGTTTTTGGGCAATTTCAAACATAACTTGGTCTATTCTTATCTTTACCTTATGAAACGTTGTACGAAAGCTAAACTATGGAGCTAGACTTATGGAAACACTAAAGAGAGTACAACGGTCCACTTTGATGACATGGAATTGCTCAACTACCGCAATAGATGAGCTTTTCACCTTTTTGGGGAATTTCAAACGTAGGTTGGTCTATTCGCATCTTTACCTTACAAAACGTTATGCGAAAGCTAAACTAGCGAGGTAGACTCCTAAGAACACTAAACAGAGTACAACGGTCCGTTTTGATGACATGGAATTGCTCAACTCCAGCAGCAGACGAGCTTTTCATGTTTTTGGGGAATTTCAAACGTAAGTTGGATTATTCGCATCTTCACCTTCCGAAACATTGTACGAAAGCTAAACTAGCGAGCTAGACTTCTAAGAACCCCAAACAGAGTACAACGGTCCATAGATGAGATTTTTAGCTTTTTTGGCAATTTCAAACATAACTTGGCCTATTCGCATCTTTACCCTTCGAAACGTTGTATGAAAGTTAAACTAGCGAGCTAGACCTCAAAGAACACGAAAATGAGTACAACGATCAACTTCGATGTCATCGAATTCCTCAACTCTCTCCATAGATGAGCTTTTCACGGTTTTGGGCAATTCCAAACAGAATTTGGTCTATTCACATCGTTACCTTACGAAACTTTGTACGAAAGCTAAACTAGCGAGCTAGACCTCTAAGAACACCAAACAGAGTACAACGGTCCACTTTGATGCCATCGAATTGCTCAACTATCTCCATAGACGAGCTTTTCACGTTTTTGGGGAATTTCAAACATAAGTTGGTCTATTAACTTACGAAACGTTGTACAAAAGGTAAACTCGCGAGCTAGACTTCTAAGACCACTAAACAAAGTACAACGGTCCACTTTGATGCTTTATAATCGCTCAACTATCTTCATGGATGACCTTTTCATGTTTTTGTGTAATTTCAAACATAAGTTGGATTATTCGCATCTTCACCTTATGAAACATTGTACGAAAGCTAAACAAGTGAGCTAGACTCCTAAGAACACTAAACAGAGTAAAATGGTCCACTTCGATGCCATCGAATCGGTCAACTCTCTCCATAGATGACCTTTTCATGTTTTGGGAAATTTCTAATATAACTTGGTCTATTCGCATCTTTACCTTACGAAACAATCTACGAAAGCTAAAATAGCGAGCTAGACTTCTAAGAGCACTAAACAGAGTACAACGGTCCACTTTGATGCCATCGAATTGCTCAACTCTCTCCATAGATGTGCTTTTCACCTTTTTGGGCAATTTCAGACACAAGTTGGTCTAGTCTCATCTTTACCTTACGAAACATTGTACGAAAGCTAAACTAGCGAGCTAGATTTATAGAAACACTAAACAGAGTACAACGGTCCACTTTGATAACATGGAATTGCTTAACTCCCGCAATAGACGAGCTTTTCACGTTTTTGGGGAATTTCAAACATATGTTGGATTATTCGTATCTTCACCTTCCGAAACATTGTAAGAAAGCTAAACTAGCGAGCTAAACTTCTAAGAACACTAGACAGAGTACAACGGTCCACTTTAATGCCATGGATTTTCTCAACTCTCTCCATAGATGAGCTTTTCACGTTTCTGGGCAATTTCAAACATAACGTGGTATATTAGTATCTTTAGCTTACAAAACGTTGTACGAAAGCTAAACTAGCGAGCTAGACTCCTAAGAACACTAAAAAGAGTACAACGGTTCATTTTGATGACATGGAATTGCTCAACTCTAGCGATAGACGAGCTTTTCACGTTTTTGGGGAATTTCAAACGTAAGTTGGAATACTCGTATCTTCACCTTCCGAAACATTGTACGAAAGCTAAACTAGCGTGCTAGACTTCTAAGAACCCCAAACAGGGTACCACGGTCCACATAGATGAGTTGGAGTTGCTCAACTCTCTCGATAGATGAGATTTTCACCTTTTTGGGCAATTTGAAACATAACTTGGCCTATTCGCATCTTTACCTTACGAAACGTTGCACGAAAGCTAAACTAGCGAGCTAGACTTCTAAGGACACGAAACAGAGTACAACGATCAACTTCGATGCCATCGAATTGCTCAACTCTCTCAATAGATGAGCGTTTCACGGTTTTGGGAAATTTCAAGCATCACTTGGTCTATTCGCATTGTTAACTTATGAAACGTTGCACGAAAGCTAAGCTAGCGAGCTAGAATTATAAGAAGACTAAACAGAGTACAATGGTCCACTTTGATGCCATCGAATTGCTCAACTATCTCCATAGAAAGGCTTTTCACATTTTTGGGGAATTTAAAACATAAGTTGGTCTATTCGCATCTTTAGCTTACGAAACGTTCTACGGAAGCGAAACTAGCGAGCTAGACTTCTAAGACCACTAAACAAAGTACAACGGTCCAATTTGATGCTTTATAATCGCTCAACTATCTCCATAGATGACCTTTTCACTTTTTTGTGTAATTTTAAACATAAGTTGGATTGTTCGCATCTTCACCTTACGAAACATTGTACGAAAGCTAAACTAGTGAGCTAGACTCCTAAGAACACTAAACAGAGTAAAATGGTCCACTTTGATGCCACCGAATCGGTCAACTCTCTCCATAGACATCCATTTCACGTTTTTGGGCAATTTCAAACATAACTTGGTCTATTCGCATCTTTACCTTACGAAACATTGCACGAAAGCTAAACTAGCAAGCTAGACTTCTAAGTACACTAAACAGAGTACAACGGTCCACTTTGATGCCATCGAATTGCTCAACTCTCTCCATAGATGTGCTTTTCACGTTTTTAGGCAATTTCGAACATAACTTGGTCTATTCTCATCTTTAACTTACGAAACGTTGTACGAAAGCTAAACTAGCGAGCTAGACTTATAGAAACACTAAACAAAGTACAACGGTCCACTTTGATGACATGGAATTGCTCAACTCCCGCAACAGACGAGCTTTTCACTATTTGGGGAATTTCAAACGTAACTTGGCCTATCCTCATCTTTAGCTTACGAAACGTTGTGCGAAAGCTAAACTAGCGAGCTAGACTCCTAACAACACTAAAAAGAGTACAACGGTCCATTTTGATGACTTGGAATTGCTCAACTCTGGCGATAGACGAGCTTTTCACATTTTTACGGAATTTCAAACGTAAGTTGGATTATTCGCATCTTCACCTTCCGAAACATTGTACAAAAGCTAAACTAGCGAGCTAAACTTCTAAGAACACTAGACAGAGTACAGCCGTCCACTTTGATGCCATGGAGTTGCTCAACTTTGTCCTTAGATGAGCTTTTCACGTTTGTAGGCAATTTCAAACATAACTTGGTCTATTCGTATCTTTAGCTTACGAACCGTTGTACGAAAGCTAAACTAGCGAGCTAGACTCCTAAGAACACTTAACAGAGTACAATGGTCCACTTTGATGACATGGAATTGCTTAACTCTCGCAATAGACGAGCTTTTCACTTTTTGGGGGAATTTCAAATGTAAGTTGGATTATTCGCATCTTCACCTTCCGAAACATTGTTCGAAAGCTAAACTAGCGAGCTAGAATTCTAGGAACACTAAACAGAGTACATCGGTCCACTTAGATGCCATGGAGTTGCTCAACTCTCTGCATAGATGAGCTTTTCAAGTTTTTGGGCAATTTCAAACATAACTTGGTCTATTCGCATCTTTACCTTACGAAACGTTGTACGAAAGCTAAACTAGCGAGCTAGACTTCTAAGGACACGAAATAGAGTACAACGGGCAACTTCGATGCCATCAAATTGCTGAACTCTTTACATAGATGAGCTTTTCAAGGTTTTGGGCAATTTCAAACATAACTTGGTCTATTCGGCTTGTTACTTTACGAAACGTTCTACGAAAGTTAAACTAGCGAGCTAGACTTCTCAGAACACCAAACAGAGTACAACGGTCCACTTTGATGCCATCGAATTCCTCGACTCTCTCCATAGATGAGCTGTTCACGATTTAGGGCAATTTCAAACATAACTCGGCCTATTCGCATCGTTACCTTACGAAACATTGTACGAAAGCTAAACTAGCGAGCTAGTCTTCCAAGAACACTAAACAGAGTACAACGGTCCACTTTTATGCCATGGAGTTGCTCAACTCTCTCCATAGATTAGCTTTTCACGTTTTTGGGCAATATCAAACATAACTTGGTCTATTCTCATCTTTACCTTACGAAACGTTGTACGAAAGCTAAACTAGCGAGCTAAACTTCTAAGAACACTAGACAGAATACAACAGTCCACTTTGATGCCATGGAGTTGCTCAACTCTCTCCATAGATGAGCTTTTCACGTTTCTAGGCAATTTCAAACATAATTTGATCTATTCACATCTTTATCTTACGAAACATTGGACGAAAGCTAAACTAGCGAGCTAGACTCCAAAGAACACTTAACAGAGTACAGCGGTCCACTTCGATGACATGGAATTGCTTAACTCTCGTAATAGATGAGCTTATAACGTTTTTGGGCAATTTCAAACATAACTTGGTCTATTCTCATCTTTACCTTACGAAACGTTGTACGAAAGCTAAACTATGGAGCTAGACTTATGGAAACACTAAAGAGAGTACAACGGTCCACTTTGACGACATGGAATTGCTCAACTACCGCAATAGACGAGCTTTTCACCTTTTTGGGGAATTTTAAACTTAAGTTGGTCTATTCGCATCTTTAGCTTACGAAACGTTATGCAAAAGCTAAAACAGCGAGGTAGACTCTTAAGAACACTAAACAGAGTACAACGGTCCGTTTTGATGACATGGAATTGCTCAACTCTAGCGGCGGATGAGCTTTTCATGTTTTTGAGGAATTTCAAACGTAAGTTGGATTATTCGCATCTTCACCTTCCGAAACATTGTACAAAAGCTAAACTAGCGAGCTAGACTTCTAAGAACCCAAAACAGAGTACAACGGTCCACTTGGATGCCTTGGAGTTGCTCAACTCTCTCCATAGATGAGATTTTTAGCTTTTTTGGCAATTTCAAACATAACTTGGCCTATTCGCATCTTTACCCTTCGAAACGTTGTATGAAAGTTAAACTAGCGAGCTAGACCTCAAAGAACACGAAACAGAGTACAACGATCAACTTCGATGCCATCGAATTGCTCAACTCTCTCCATAGATGAGCTTTTCACGGTTTTGGGCAATTCCAAGCACAACTTGGTCTATTCACATCGTTACCTTACGAAACTTTGTACGAAGGCTAAACTAGCGAGCTAGACCTCTAAGAACACTAAACAGAGTACAACAGTCCACTTTGATGCCATCGAATTGCTCAACTATCTCCATAGACGAGCTTTTCACGTTTTTGGGGAATTTCAAACATAAGTTGGTCTATTCGCATCTTTAGCTTATGAAACGTTGTACAAAAGGTAAACTCGCGAGCTAGACTTCTAAGACCATTAAACAAAGTACAACGGTTCACTTTGATGCTTTATAATCGCTCAACTATCTCCATAGACGACCTTTTCACGTTTTTGTGTAATTTCAAACATAAGTTGGATTATTCGCATCTTCACCTTATGAAACATTGTACGAAAGCTAAACAAGTGAGATAGACTCCTAAGAACACTAAACAGAGTAAAATGGTCCACTTCGATGCCATCGAATCGGTCAACTCTCTCCATAGATGACCTTTTCATGTTTTGGGAAATTTCAAACATAACTTGGTCTATTCGCATCTTTACCTTACGAAACAATGTACGAAAGCTAAAATAGCGTGCTAGACTTCTAAGAGCACTAAACAGAGTACAACGATCCACTTTGATGCCATCGAATTGCTCAACTCTCTCCATAGATGTGCTTTTCACGTTTTTGGGCAATTTCGGACATAAGTTGGTCTACTCTCGTCTTTACCTTACGAAACATTGTACGAAAGCTAAACTAGCGAGCTAGACTTATAGAAACACTACACAGAGTACAACGGTCCACTTTGATAACATGGAATTGCTTAACTCCCGCAATAGACGAGATTTTCACGTTTTTGGGGAATTTCAAACATATGTTGGATTATTCGCATCTTCACCTTCCGAAACATTGTAAGAAAGCTAAACTAGCGAGCTAAACTTCTAAGAACACAAGACAGAGTACAACGGTCCACTTTAATGTCATGGATTTGCTCAACTCTCTCCGAAACATTGTACGAAAGGTAAACTAGCGTGCTAGACTTCTAAGAACGCCAAACAGGGTACCACGGTCCACATAGATGCGTTGGAGTTGCTCAACTCTCTCCATAGATGAGATTTTCACCTTTTTGGACAATTTGAAACATAACTTGGCCTATTCGCATCTTTACCTTACGAAACGTTGTACGAAAGCTAAACTAGCAAGCTAGACTTCTAGGAACACGAAACAGAGTACAACGATCAACTTTGATGCCATCGAATTGCTCAACTCTCTCAATAGATGAGCGTTTCACGGTTTTGGGCAATTTCAAGCATCACTTGGTCTATTCGCATTGTTAACATATGAAACGTTGCACGAAAGCTAAGCTAGCGAGCTAGACTTATAAGAACACTAAACAGAGTACAACGGTCCACTTTGATGCTTTATAATCGCTCAACTATCTCCATAGATGACCTTTTCACTTTTTTGTGCAATTTCAAACATAAGTTGGATTGTTCGCATCTTTACCTTACGAAACATTGTACGAAAGCTAAACTAGTGAGCTAGACTCCTAAGAACACTAAATAGAGTAAAATGGTCCACTTCGATGCCACCGAATCGGTCAACTCTCTCCATAGACGTCCATTTCACGTTTTTTGGCAATTTCAAATATAACTTGGTCTATTCGCATCTTTTCCTTACGAAACATTGTACGAAAGCTAAACTAGCTGGCTAGACTTCTAAGAACACTAAGCAGAGTACAACGGTCCACTTTGATGCCATCGAATTGCGCAACTCTCTCCATAGATGTGCTTTTCACGTTTTTGGGCAATTTCGAACATAACTTGGTCTATTCTCATCTTTACCTTACGAAACGTTGTACGAAAGCTAAACTAGCGAGCTAGACTTATAGAAACACTAAACAAAGTACAACGGTCCACTTTGATGACATGGAATTGCTCAACTCCCGCAACAGACGAGCGTTTCACTATTTGGGGAATTTCGAACGTAAGTTGGCCTATTCGCATCTTTAGCTTACGAAACGTTGTGCGAAAGCTAAACTAGCGAGCTAGACTCCTAAGAACACTAAACATAGTACAACGGTCCATTTTGATTACTTGGAATTTCTCAACTCTAGCGATAGACGAGCTTTTCACGTTTTTACGGAATTTCAAACGTAAGTTGGATTATTCGCATCTTCACCTTCCGAAACATTGTAAGAAAGCTAAACTAGCGAGCTAAACTTCTAAGAACATTAGACAGAGTACAGCCGTCCACTTTGATGCCATGGAGTTGCTCAACTTTGTCCTTGGATGAGCTTTTCACGTTTGTAGGCAATTTCAAACATAACTTTGTCTATTCGTATCTTTAGCTTACGAAACGTTGTACGAAACCTAAACTAGCGAGCTAGACTCCTAAGAACACTTAACAGAGTACAATGGTCCACTTTGATGACTTGGAATTGCTTAACTCTCGCAATAGACGAGCTTTTCACTTTTTTGGGGAATTTCAAACGTAAGTTGGATTATTCGCATCTTCACCTTCCGAAATATTGTTCGAAAGCTAAACTAGCGAGCTAGACTTCTCGGAACACTAAACAGAGTACAACAGTCCACTTAGATCCCATGGAGTTGCTCAACTCTCTGCATAGATGAGCTTTTCAAGTTTTTGGGCAATTTCAAACATAACTTGGTCTATTCGCATCTTTACCTTACGAAACGTTGTACGAAAGCTAAACTAGCGAGCTAGACTTCTAAGGACACGAAATAGAGTACAACGGGCAACTTCGATGCCATCAAATTGCTGAACTCTCTACATAGATGAGCTTTTCAAGGTTTTGGGCATTTTCAAACATAACTTGGTCTATTCGGCTTGTTACTTTACGAAACGTTCTATGAAAGTTAAACTAGCGAGCTAGACTTCTAAGAACACCAAACAGAGTACAACGGTCCACTTTGATGCCATCGAATTCCTCGACTCTCTCCATAGATGAGCTTTTCACGATTTAGGGCAATTTCAAACATAACTCGGTCTATTCGCATCGTTAACTTACGAAACATTGTACGAAAGTTAAACTAGCGAGCTAGTCTTCTAAGAACACTAAACAGAGTACAACGGTCCACTTTTATGCCATGGAGTTGCTCAACTCTCTCCATAGATTAGCTTTTCACGTTTTTGGGCAATTTCAAACATAACTTGGTCTATTCTCATCTTTACCTTACGAAATGTTGTATGAAAGCTAAACTAGCGAGCTAAACTTCTAAGGACACTAGACAGAGTACAACAATCCACTTTGATGCCATGGAGTTGCTCAACTCTCTCCATAGATGAGCTTTTCATGTTTCTAGGCAATTTAAAACATAATTTGGTCTATTCGCATCTTTACCTTATGAAACATTGGACGAAAGCTAAACTAGCGAGCTAGACTCCAAAGAACACTTAACAGAGTACAACGGTCCACTTCGATGACATGGAATTGCTTAACTCTCGTAATAGATGAGCTTATAACGTTTTTGGGGAATTTCAAACATAAATTGGATTATTCACATCTTCACCTTACGAAACATTGTATGAAAGCTAAACTAGTGAGCTGGACTCCTAAGAACACTAAACAGAGTAAAATGGTCCACTTCGATGCCATCGAATTGGTCAACTCTCTCCATGGACGACCTTTTCACGTTTTTGGGCAATTTCAAACATAACTTGGTCTATTCTTATCTTTACCTTACGAAACGTTGTACGAAAGCTAAACTATGAAGCTAGACTTATGGAAACACTAAAGAGAGTACAACGGTCCACTTTGATGACATGGAATTGCTCAACTATCGCAATAGATGAGCTTTTTACCTTTTTGGGGAATTTCAAACGTAAGTTGGTCTATTCGCATCTTTAGCTTACAAAACGTTATGTGAAAGCTAAACTAGCGAGGTAGACTCCTAAGAACACTAAACAGAGTACAACGGTCCGTTTTGATGACATGGAATTGCTCAACTCCAGCGGCAGACAAGCTTTTCATGTTTTTGGGGAATTTCAAACGTAAGTTGGATTATTCGCATCTTCACCTTCCGAAACATTGTACGAAAGCTAAACTAGCGAGCTAGACTTCTAAGAACCCTAAACAGAGTACAACGGTCCACTTGGATGCCTTGGAGTTGCTCAACTCTCTCCATAGATGAGATTTTTACCTTTTTTGGCAATTTCAAACATAACTTAGCCTATTCGCATCTTTACCCTTCGAAACGTTGTATGAAAGTTAAACTAGCTAGCTAGACCTCAAAGAACACGAAACAGAGTACAACGATCAACTTCGATGTCATCGAATTGCTCAACTCTCTCCATAGATGTGCTTTTCACGGTTTTGGGCAATTCCAAACAGAACTTGGTCTATTCACATCGTTACCTTACGAAACTTTGTACGAAAGCTAAACTAGCGAGCTAGACCTGTAAGAACACTAAACAGAGTACAACGGTCCACTTTGATGCCATCGAATTGCTCAACTATCTCCATAGACGAGCTTTTCACGTTTTTTGGGAATTTCAAACATAAGTTGGTCTATTAGCTTGCGAAACGTTGTACAAAAGGTAAACTCGCGAGCTAGACTTCTAAGACCACTAAACAAAGTACAACGGTCCACTTTGATGCTTTATAATCGCTCAACTATCTCCATAGATGACCTTTTCACTTTTTTGTGTAATTTCAAACATAAGTTGGATTGTTCGCATCTTCACCTTACGAAACATTGTACGTAAGCTAAACTAGTGAGCTAGACTCCTAAGAACACTAAACAGAGTAAAATGGTCCACTTTGATGCCACCGAATCGGTCAACTCTCTCCATAGACATCCATTTCACGTTTTTTGGCAATTTCAAACATAACTTGGTCTATTCGCATCTTTACGTTACGAAATATTGTACGAAAGCTAAACTAGCAAGCTAGACTTCTAAGAACACTAAACAGAGTACAACGGTCCACTTTGATGCCATCGAATTGCTCAACTCTCTCCATAGATGTGCTTTTCACGTTTTTAGGCAATTTCGAACATAACTTGGTCTATTCTCATCTTTACCTTACGAAACGTTGTACGAAAGCTAAACTAGCGAGCTAGACTTATAGAAACACTAAACAAAGTACAACGGTCCACTTTGATGACATGGAATTGCTCAACTCCCGCAACAGACGAGCTTTTCACTATTTGGGGAATTTCAAACGTAACTTGGTCTAGTCTCATCTTTACCTTACGAAACATTGTACGAAAGCTAAACTAGCGAGCTAGACTTATAGAAACACTAAACAAAGTACAACGGTCCACTTTGATGACATGGAATTGC
The DNA here is from genome assembly GCF_013401445.1 of Tripterygium wilfordii. Classification (NCBI taxonomy): domain Eukaryota; kingdom Viridiplantae; phylum Streptophyta; class Magnoliopsida; order Celastrales; family Celastraceae; genus Tripterygium; species Tripterygium wilfordii. The sequence continues at coordinate 5,903,691 of NC_052234.1, forward strand.
TCAACTCCCGCAACAGACGAGCTTTTCACTATTTGGGGAATTTCAGACATAAGTTGGTCTAGTCTCATCTTTACCTTACGAAACATTGTACGAAAGCTAAACTAGCGAGCTAGATTTATAGAAACACTAAACAGAGTACAACGGTCCACTTTGATAACATGGAATTGCTTAACTCCCACAATAGACGAGCTTTTCACGTTTTTGAGGAATTTCAAACATATGTTGGATTATTCGCATCTTCACCTTCCGAAACGTTGCAAGAAAGCTAAACTAGCGAGCTAAACTTCTAAGAACACTAGACAGAGTACAACGGTCCACTTTAATGCCATGGATTTGCTCAACTCTCTCCATAGATGAGCTTTTCACGTTTCTGGGCAATTTCAAACATAACGTGGTATATTCGTATCTTTAGCTTACAAAACGTTGTACGAAAGGTAAACTAGCAAGCTAGACTCCTAAGAACACTAAAAAGAGTACAACGGTCCGTTTTGATGACATGGAATTGCTCAACTCTAGCGATAGACGAGCTTTTCACGTTTTTGGGGAATTTCAAACGTAAGTTGGATTACTCGTATCTTCACCTTCCGAAACATTGTACGAAAGCTAAACTAGCGTGCTAGACTTCTAAGAACCCCAAAAAGGGTACCACGGTCCACATAGATGCGTTGGAGTTTCTCAACTCTCTCCATAGATGAGATTTTCACCTTTTTGGGCAATTTGAAACATAACTTGGCCTATTCGCATCTTTACCTTACGAAACGTTGCACGAAAGCTAAACTAGCGAGCTAGACTTCTAAGGACACAAAACAGAGTATAACGATCAACTTCGATGCCATCGAATTGCTAAACTCTCTCAATAGATGAGCGTTTCACGGTTTTGGGCAATTTCAAACATCACTTGATCTATTCGCATCGTTAACTTATGAAACGTCGCACGAAAGCTAAACTAGCGAGCTAGACTTCTAAGAAGACTAAACAGAGTACAATGGTCCACTTTGATGCCATCGAATTGCTCAACTATCTCCATAGAAAGGCTTTTCACATTTTTGGGGAATTTAAAACATAAATTGGTCTATTCGCATCTTTAGCTTACGAAACGTTCTACGGAAGTGAAACTAGCGAGCTAGACTTCTAAGACCACTAAACAAAGTACAACGGTCCACTTTGATGCTTTATAATCGCTCAACTATCTCCATAGATGACCTTTTCACTTTTTTGTGTAATTTCAAACATAAGTTGGATTGTTCGCATCTTCACCTTACGAAACATTGTACGAAAGCTAAACTAGTGAGCTGGACTCCTAAGAACACTAAACAGAGTAAAATGGTCCACTTCGATGCCATCGAATTGGTCAACTCTCTCCATGGACGACCTTTTCACGTTTTTGGGCAATTTCAAACATAACTTGGTCTATTCTTATCTTTACCTTACGAAACGTTGTACGAAAGCTAAACTATGGAGCTAGACTTATGGAAACACTAAAGAGAGTACAACGGTCCACTTTGATGACATGGAATTGCTCAACTACCGCAATAGACGAGCTTTTCACCTTTTTGGGGAATTTCAAACGTAAGTTGGTCTATTCGCATCTTTCGCTTACAAAACGTTATACGAAAGCTAAACTAGCGAGGTAGACTCCTAGGAACACTAAACAGAGTACAACGGTCCGTTTTGATGACATGGAATTGCTCAACTCCAGCGGCAGACGAGCTTTTCATGTTTTTGGGGAATTTCAAACGTAAGTGGGATTATTTGCATCTTCACCTTCCGAAACATTGTACGAAAGCTAAACTAGCGAGCTAGACTTCTAAGAACCCCAAACAGAGTACAACGGTCCACTTGGATGCCTTGGAGTTGCTCAACTCTCTCCATAGATGAGATTTTTACCTTTTTTGGCAATTTCAAACATAACTTGGCCTATTCGCATCTTTACCCTTCGAAACGTTGTATGAAAGTTAAACTAGCGAGCTAGACCTCAAAGAACACAAAACAGAGTACAACGATCAACTTCGATGTTATCGAATTGCTCAACTCTCTCCATAGATGAGCTTTTCACGGTTTTGGGCAATTCCAAACAGAACTTGGTCTATTCACATCGTTACCTTACGAAACTTTGTACGAAAGCTAAACTAGCGAGCTAGACCTCTAAGAACACTAAACAGAGTACAACGGTCCACTTTGATGCCATCGAATTGCTCAACTATCTCCATAGACGAGCTTTTCACGTTTTTGGGGAATTTCAAACATTAATTTGGTCTATTAGCTTACGAAACGTTGTACAAAAGGTAAACTCGCGAGCTAGACTTCTAAGACCACTAAACAAAGTACAACGGTCCACTTTGATGCTTTATAATCGCTCAACTATCTCCATAGATGACCTTTTCATGTTTTTGTGTAATTTCAAACATAAGTTGGATTATTCGCATCTTCACCTTATGAAACATTGTACGAAAGCTAAACAAGTGAGCTAGACTCCTAAGAACACTAAATAGAGTAAAATGGTCCACTTCGATGCCATCGAATCGGTCAACTCTCTCCATAGATGACCTTTTCATGTTGTGGGAAATTTCAAACATAACTTGGTCTATTCGCATCTTTACCTTACGAAACAGTCTACGAAAGCTAAAATAGCGAGCTAGACTTCTAAGAGCACTAAACAGAGTACAACGGTCCACTTTGATGCCATCGAATTGCTCAACTCTCTCCATAGATGTGCTTTTCACATTTTTGGGCAATTTCAGACATAAGTTGGTCTAGTCTCATCTTTACCTTACGAAACATTGTACGAAAGCTAAACTAGCGAGCTAGATTTATAGAAACACTAAACAGAATACAACGGTCCACTTTGATAACATGGAATTGCTTAACTCCCGCAATAGACGAGCATTTCACGTTTTTGGGGAATTTCAAACATATGTTGGATTATTCGCATCTTCACCTTCCGAAACATTGCAAGAAAGCTAAACTGGCGAGCTAAACTTCTAAGAACACTAGACAGAGTACAACGGTCCACTTTAATGCCATGGATTTGCTCAACTCTCTCCATAGATGAGCTTTTCACGTTTCTGGGCAATTTCAAACATAACGTGGTATATTCATATCTTTAGCTTACAAAACGTTGTACGAATGCTAAACTAGCGAGCTAGACTCATAAGAACACTAAAAAGAGTACAACGGTCCGTTTTGATGACATGGAATTGCACAACTCTAGAGATAGACGAGCTTTTCACGTTTTTGGGGAATTTCAAACGTAAGTTGGATTACTCGTATCTTCACCTTCCGAAACATTTTACGAAAGCTAAACTAGCGTGCTAGACTTCTAAGAACCCCAAACAGGGTACCACGGTCCACATAGATGCGTTGGAGTTGCTCAACTCTCTCCGTAGATGAGATTTTCACCTTTTTGGGCAATTTGAAACATAACTTGGCCTATTCGCATCTTTACCTTACGAAACGTTGCACGAAAGCTAAACTAGCGAGCTAGACTTCTAAGGACACGAAACAGAGTACAACGATCAACCTCGATGCCATCGAATTGCTCAACTCTCTCAATAGATGAGCTTTTCACGGTTTTGGGCAATTTCAAACATCACTTGGTCTATTCGCATCGTTAATTTATGAAACGTTGCACGAAAGCTAAACTAGCGAGCTAGACTTCTAAGAAGACTAAACAGAGTACAATGGTCCACTTTGATGCCATCGAATTGCTCAACTATCTCCATAGAAAGGCTTTTCACATTTTTGGGGAATGTAAAACATAAGTTGGTCTATTCGCATCTTTAGCTTACGAAACGTTCTACGGAAGCGAAACTAGCGAGCTAGACTTCTAAGACCACAAAACAAAGTACAACGGTCCACTTTGATGCTTTATAATCGCTCAACTATCTCCATAGATGACCTTTTCACTTTTTTGTGTAATTTCAAACATAAGTTGGAATTGCTCAACTCTGGCGATAGACGAGCTTTTCACGTTTTTACGGAATTTCAAACGTAAGTTGGATTATTCGCATCTTCACCTTCCGAAACATTGTACGAAAGCTAAACTAGCGAGCTAAACTTCTAAGAACACTAGACAGAGTACAGCCGTCCACTTTGATGCCATGGAGTTGCTCAACTTTGTCCTTAGATGAGCTTTTCAGGTTTCTAGGCAATTTCAAACATAACCTGGTCTATTCGTATCTTTAGCTTACGAAACGTTGTACGAAAGCTAAACTAGCGAGCTAGACTCCTAAGAACACTTAACAGAGTACAATGGTCCACTTTGATGACATGGAATTGCTTAACTCTCGCAATAGACGAGCTTTTCGCTTTTTTTGGGAATTTCAAATGTAAGTTGGATTATTCGCATCTTCACTTTCCGAAACATTGTTCGAAAGCTAAACTAGCGAGCTAGACTTCTAAGAACACTAAACAGAGTACAACGGTCCACTTAGATGCCATGGAGTTGCTCAACTCTCTGCATAGATGAGCTTTTCAAGTTTTTGGGCAATTTCAAACATAACTTGGTCTATTCGCATCTTTACCTTACGAAACGTTGTACGAAAGCTAAACTAACGAGCTAGACTTCTAAGGACACGAAATAGAGTACAACGGGCAACTTCGATGCCATCAAATTGCTGAACTCTCTACATAGATGAGATTTTCAAGGTTTTGGGAAATTTCAAACATAACTTGGTCTATTCGGCTTGTTACTTTACGAAACGTTCTACGAAAGTTAAACTAGCGAGCTAGACTTCTAAGAACACCAAACAGAGTACAACGGTCCACTTTGATGCCATCGAATTCCTTGACTCTCTCCATAGATGAGCTTTTCACGATTTAGGGCAATTTCAAACATAACTCGGTCTATTCGCATCGTTACCTTACGAAACATTGTACGAAAGCTAAACTAGCGAGCTAGTCTTCTATGAACACTAAACAGAGTACAACGGTCCACTTTTATGCCATGGAGTTGCTCAACTCTCTCCATAGATTAGCTTTTCACGTTTTTGGGCAATATCAAACATAACTTGGTCTATTGTCATCTTTACCTTACGAAACGTTGTACGAAAGCTAAACTAGCGAGCTAAACTTCTAAGAACACTAGACAGAGTACAACAGTCCACTTTGATGCCATGGAGTTGCTCAACTCTCTCCATAGATGAGCTTTTCACGTTTCTAGGCAATTTCAAACATAATTTGATCTATTCACATCTTTACCTTACGAAACATTGGACGAAAGCTAAACTAGCGAGCTAGACTCCAAAGAACACTTAACAGAGTACAACGGTCCACTTCGATGACATGGAATTGCTTAACTCTCGTGATAGATGAGCTTATAACGTTTTTGGGGAATTTCAAACAAAAGTTGGATTATTCACATCTTCACCTTACGAAACATTATACGAAAGCTAAACTAGTGAGCTAGACTCCTAAGAACACTAAACAGGGTAAAATGGTCCACTTCGATGCCATTGAATTGGTCAACTCTCTCCATAGACGACCTTTTCACGTTTTTGGGCAATTTCAAACATAACTTGGTCTATCCTCATCTTTACCTTACGAAACGTTGTACGGAAGCTAAACTATGGAGCTAGACTTATGGAAACACTAAAGAGAGTACAACGGTCCACTTTGATGACATGGAATTGCTCAACTACCGCAATAGACGAGCTTTTCACCTTTTTGGTGAATTTCAAACGTAAGTTGGTCCATTCGCATCTTTAGCTTACAAAACGTTATGCGAAATCTAAACTAGCGACCTAGACTCCTAAGAACACTAAACAGAGTACAACGGTCCGTTTTGATGACATCGAATTGCTCAACTCTAGCGGCAGACGAGCATTTCATTTTTTGGGGAATTTCAAACGTAAGTTGGATTATTCGCATCTTCACATTCCGAAACATTGTACGAAAGCTAACTTGGCCATCGAATTCCTTGACTCTCTCCATAGATGAGCTTTTCACGATTTAGGGCAATTTCAAACCTAACTTGGCCTATTCGCATCTTTACCCTTCGAAACGTTGTATGAAAGTTAAACTAGCGAGCTAGACCTCAAAGAACACGAAATAGAGTACAACGATAAACTTCGATGCCATCGAATTGCTCAACTCTCTCCATAGATGAGCTTTTCATGGTTTTGGGCAATTCCAAACAGAACTTGGTCTATTCACATCGTTACCTTACGAAACTTTGTACGAAAGCTAAGCTAGCAAGCTAGACCTCTAAGAACACTAAACAGAGTACAACGGTCCACTTTGATGCCATTGAAGTGCTCAACTCTCTCCATAGATGTGCTTTTCACGTTTTTGTGCAATTTCAGACATAAGTTGGTCTAGTCTCATCTTTACCTTACGAAACATTGTACGAAAGCTAAACTAGCGAGCTAGACTTATAGAAACACTAAACAGAGTACAACGGTCCACTTTGAAAACATGGAATTGCTTAACTCCCGCAGTAGACGAGCTTTTCACGTTTTTGGGGAATTTCAAACATATGTGGGATTATTCGCATCTTCACCTTCCGAAACATTGTAAAAAAGCTAAACTAGCGAGCTAAACTTCTAAGAACACTAGACAGAGTACAACGGTCCACTTTAATGCCATGGATTTGCTCAACTCTCTCCATTGATGAGCTTTTCACGTTTTTGGGCAATTTCAAACATAACGTGGTATATTCGTATCTTTAGCTTACGAAACGTTGTACGAAAGCTAAACTAGCGAGCTAGACTCCAAAGAACACTAAAAAGAGTACAACGGTCCGTTTTGATGACATGGAATTGATCAACTCTAGCGATAGATGAGCTTTTCACGTTTTTGGGGAATTTCAAACGTAAGTTGGATTATTCGTATCTTCACCTTCCAAAACATTGTACGAAAGCTAAACTAGGGTGCTAGACTTCTAAGAACCCCAAACAGGGTACCACGGTCCACGTAGATGCGTTGGAGTTGCTCAACTCTATCCATAGATGAGATTTTCACCTTTTTGGGCAATTTGAAACATAACTTGGCCTATTAGCATCTTTACCTTACGAAAAGTTGCACGAAAGCTAAACTAGCGAGCTAGACTTCTAAGAACACGAAACAGAGTACAACGATCAACTTCGATGCCATCGAATTGCTCAACTCTCTCCATGGATGTACTTTTCACGGTTTTGGACAATTTCAAACATCACTTGGTCTATTCGTATCGTTAACTTATGAAACGTTGCACGAAAGCTATCTCCATAGACGAGCTTTTCACATTTTTTGGGAATTTAATAAGACTAAACAGAGTACAACGGTCCACTTTGATACCATCGAATTGCTCAACTATCTCCATAGACGAGCTTTTCACATTTTTTGGGAATTTAAAACATAAGTTGGTCTATTCGCATCTTTAGCTTACGAAACTTTCTACAGAAGCGAAACTAGCAAGCTAGACTTCTAAGACCACTAAACAAAGTACAACGGCCCACTTTGATGCTTTATAATCGCTCAACTATCTCCATAGATGACCGTTTCACTTTTTTGTGCAATTTCAAACATAATTTGGATTGTTCGCATCTTCACCTTACGAAACATTGTACGAAAGCTAAACTAGTGAGCTAGACTCCTAAGAACACTAAACAGAGTAAAATGGTCCACTTCGATGCCACCGAATCGGTCAACTCTCTCCATAGACGTCCATTTCACGTTTTTTTGGCAATTTTAAACATAACTTGGTCTATTCGCATCTTTACCTTACGAGACATTGTACGAAAGCTAAACTAGCAAGCTAGACTTCTAAGAACACTAAGCAGAGTACAACGGTCCACTTTGATGCCATCGAATTGCTCAACTCTCTCTATAGATGTGCTTTTCACGTTTTTGGGCAATTTCGAACATAACTTGGTCTATTCTTATCTTTGCCTTACGAAACGTTGTACGAAAGCTAATCTAGCGAGCTAGACTTATAGAAACACTAAACAAAGTACAACGGTCCACTTTGATGACATGGAATTGCTCAACTCCCGCAACAAACGAGCTGTTCACTATTTGGGGAATTTCGAACGTAAGTTGGTCTATTCGCATCTTTAGCTTACGAAACGTTGTGCGAAAGCTAAACTAGCGAGCTAGACTCCTAAGAACACTAAACAGAGTACAGCAGTCCATTTTGATGACTTGGAATTGCTCAACTCTAGCGATAGACGAGCTTTTCACGTTTTTACGGAATTTCAAACTTTAGTTGGATTATTCGCATCTTCACCTTCCGAAACGTTGTACGGAAGCTAAACTAGCGAGCTAGACTTCTAAGAACCCGAAACAGAGTACAACGGTCCACTTAGATGCCTTGGAGTTGCTCAACTCTGTCCATAGATGAGATTTCCACGTTGTTGGACAATTTCAAACATAACTTGCCCTATTCGCATCTTTACCTTGCGACACGTTATATGAAAGATAAACTAGCGAGCTAGACTTCTAAGAACACGAAACAGAGTGCAACGATCAACTTCGATGCCATCGAATTGCTCAACTCTCTCCATAGATGAGCTTTTCCTGGTTTTGGGCCATTTCAAATATAACTTGGTCTATTCGCATCGTTACCTTACGAAACGTTGTACGAAAGCTAAACTAAGGACCTAGACCTCTAAGAACACGAAACAGAGTACAACTGTCCACTGTGATGCCATCGAATTGCTGAACTATCTCCATAGATGTGCTTTCCACGTTTTTGGGGAATTTCAAACATAAGTTGGTCTATTCGCATCTTTAGCTTACGAAACGTTGTACGAAAGGTAAACTAGCGAGCTAGACTTCTAAGACCACTAAACAAAGTACAACGGTCCACTTTGAAGCTTTATAATCGCTCAACTATCTCCATAGACGACCTTTTCACGTTTTTGTGCAATTTCAAACATAAATTGGATTATTCGCATCTTCACCTTACGAAACATTGTACGAAAGCTAAACTAGTGAGCTAGACTCCTAAGAACACTAAACAGAGTAAAATGGTCAATTTTGATGCCATCGAATCGGTCAACTCTCTCCATAGACGACATTTTCACGTTTGGGGGAATTTCAAACATAACTTGGTCTATTCGCATCTTTACCTTACGAAACATTGTACGAAAGCTAAACTAGCGAGCAAGACTTCTAAGAACACTAAGAAGAGTACAACGGTCCACTTTGATGCCATCGAATTGCTCAACTCTCTCCATAGATGTACTTTTCACGTTTTTGGGCAATTTCAAACATAACTTGGTCTATTCTCATCTTTACCTTACGAAACGTTGTACGAAAGCTAAACTAGCGAGCTAGACTTATAGAAACACTAAACAGAGTACAACGGTCCACTTTGATGACATGGAATTACTTAACTCCCGCAATAGACGAGCTTTTCACTTTTTGAAGAATTTCAAACTTAAGTTGGTCTATTGGCATCTTTAGCTTACGAAACATTGTGCGAAAGCTAAACTAGCGAGCTAGACTCCTAAGAGCACTAAATAGAGTAAATTGGGCCACTTCGACGCCATCGAATTGCTCAACTCTCTCCATAGATGAGCTTTTCACGTTTTTGGGAAATTTCAAACATAAGTTGGTCTATTCGCATCTTTAGCATACGAAACGTCATACGAAAGCTAAACTAGCGAGTTAGACCTCTAAGAACACTAAACAAGGTACAACGGTCGACTTTGATGCTTTGTAATTGCTTAACTCTCTCCGTAGACGACCTTTTCACGTTTTTAGGCAATTTCAAACATAAAGTTGGATTATTCGCATCTTTACCTTCCGAAATGTGGTACGAAAGCTAAACTAGCGAGCTAAACTTCTAAGAACACTAGACAGAGTACAACGGTCCACTTTGATGACATGGAATTGTTCAACTCCCGCAATAGACAACCTTTTCACGTTGTTGGGGAATTTCAAACATAAGTTTGATTATTCGTATCTTCACCTTCCGAAACATTGTACAAAAGCTAAACTAGCGAGCTAGACTTCTAAGAACACTAGACAGAGTACAACGGTCCACTTTAATGCCAAGGAGTTGCTCAACTCTCTCCGTAGATGAGTTTTTCACGTCTCTGGGCAATTTCGAACATAACTTGGTATATTCGTATCTTTAGCTTACGAAACGTTGTACGAAAGCTAAACTAGCGAGCTACACTCCTAAGAACACTAAACAGAGTGCAACGATCCGTTTTGATGACATGGAATTGCTCAACTCTAGCGATATACGAGCTTTTCACGTTTTTGGGGAATTTTAAACGTAAGTTGAATTATTCGTCTCTTCACCTTCCGAAGCATTGTACGAAAGCTAAACTAGCGTGCTAGACTTCTAAGAACCCCAAACAGGGTACCACGGTCCACTTAGATGCGTTGGAGTTGCTTAACTCTCTCCATCGATGAGATTTTCACGTTTTTGGGAAATTTGAAACATAACTTGGCCAATTCGCATCTTTACCTTACGAAACGTTTTACGAAAGCTAAACTAGCGAGCTAGACTTCCAAGAACACGAAACAGAGTACAACTATCAACTTCGATGCCATCGAATTGCTCAACTCTCTCCATGGATGTGCTTTTCACGGTTTTGGACAATTTCAAACATAACTTGGTCTATTAGCATTGTTAACTTATGAAACGTTGCACGAAAGCTAAACTAGCGAGCTAGACTTTTAAGAACACTAAACAGAGTACAATGGTCCACTTTGATGCCATCGAATTGCTCAACTATCTCCATAGACGAGCTTTTCATGTTTTTGGGGAATGTAAAACATAAGTTGGTCTATTCACATCTTTAGCTTACGAAACGTTGTACGAAAGCTAAACTAGCGAGCTAGACTTCTAAGACTACTAAACAAAGTACAACGGTCCACTTTGATGCTTTATAATCGCTCAACTATCTCCATAGATGACCTTTTCACCTTTTTGTGCAATTTCAAACATAAGTTGGATTGTTCGCATCTTCACCTTACGAAACATTGTACGAAAGCTAAACTAGTGAGCTATACTCCTAAGAACACTAAACAGAGTCAAGTGGTCCACTTGGATGCCACCGAATCGGTCAACTGTCTCCATAGACGACCATTTTACGTTTTTTGGCAATTTCAAACATAACTTGGCCTATTCGCATCTTTACCTTATGAAACATTGTACGAAAGCTAAACTAGCAAGCTAGACTTCTAAGAACACTAAGCAGAGTACAACGGTCCACTTTGATGCCATCGAATTGCTCAACTCTCTCTATAGATGTGCTTTTCACGTTTTTACCTTACGAAACGTTGTACGAAAGCTAAACTAGCGAGCTAGACTTATAGAAACACTAAACAGAGTACAACGGTCCACTTTGATGACATGGAATTGCTCAACTCTAGCGATAGACGTGCTTTTCACGTTCTTATGGAATTTCAAATGTAAGTTGGATTATTCACATCTTCACCTTCCGAAACATTGTACGAAAGCTAAACTAGCGAGCTAGACTTCTAAGAACCCCAAACAGAGTACAACGGTCCACCTAGATGCCTTGGAGTTGCTCAACTCTCTCTATAGACGAGATTTTCACGTTGTTGGACAATTTAAAATATAACTTGGCATTTCGCATCTTTACCTTACGACACATTGTATGAAAGCTAAACTAGCGAGCTAGACTTCTAAGAACACGGAACAGAGTGCAACGATCAACTTCGATGCCATCGATTTGCTCAACTCTCTCCATAGATGAGCTTTTCCTAGTTTTGGGCAATTTCAAACGTAACTTGGTCAATTCGCATCGTTACCTTACGAAACGTTGTACCAAAGCTAAACTAGGGAGCTAGACCTCTAAGAACACTAAACAGAGTATAACGGTCCACTTTGATGCCATCGAATTGCTGAACTATCTCCATAGATGTGCTTTTCACGTTTTTGGGGAATTTCAAACATAAGTTGGTTTATTCGCATCTTTAGCTTACGAAACGTTGTACGAAAGGTAAACTAGCGAGCTAAACTTCTAAGACTACTAAACAAAGTACAACAGTCCACTTTGAAGCTTTATAATCGCTCAACTATCTACATAGACGACCTTTTCACGTTTTTCTGCAATTTAAAACATAAGTTGGATTATTCGCATCTTCACTTTGCGAAACAACTTACGAAAGCTAAACTAGTGAGCTAGACTCCTAAGAACACTAAACAGAGTAAAATGGTCAATTTCGATGCCATCGAATCGGCCAACTCTCTCCATAGACGACATTTTCACGTTTTGGGGAATTTCAAACATAACTTGGTCGATTCGCATCTTTACCTTACGAAACATTGTACGAAAGCTAAACTAGCGAGCTAGACTTCTAAGAACACTAAGCAGAGTACAACGGTCCACTTTGATGCCATGGAGTTGCGCAACTCTCTCCATAGATGAGCTTTTCAAGTTTCTAAGCAATTTCAAACATAAATTCGTCTATTAGTATCTTTAGCTGACGAAACGTTGTACGAAAGCTAAACTAGCGAGCTAGACTCCTAAGAACACTAAACAGAGTACAATGGTCCATTTTGACGACATGGAATTGCTCAACTCTCGCGATAGATGAGCTTTTCACGTTTTTGGGGAGTTTCAAACGTAAGTTGGATTATTCGCATCTTCAAAAGCTAAACTAGCGAGCTAGACTCCTAAGAACACTAAACTAGCGCGCTAGACTTATCGAAACACTAAACAGAGCACAACGGACCACTTTGATGACATGGAATTGCTCAACTCCGGCAATAGACGAGCTTTTCACTATTTGGGGAATTTCAAACGTAAGTTGGTCTATTCGCGTCTTTAGCTTACGAAACGTCGTGCAAAAGCTAAACTAGCGAGCTAGACTCCTAAGAACACTAAACAGAGTAAAATGGGCCACTTCTATGCCATCAAATTGCTCAACTCTCTCCATAGATGAGCTTTTCACGTTTTTGGGGAATTTCGAACATAAGTTGGTCTATTCGCATCTTAAGCATACAAAACGTCTTACGAAAGCTAAACTAGGCAGTTAGACTTCTAAGAGCACTAAAGAAGGCACAACAGTTGACTTTGATGCTTTGTAATCGCTCAACTCTCTCTGTAGATGACCTTTTCACGTTTTTGTCCCATTTCAAACATAAGTTCGATTATTCGCATCTTCACCTTCCGAAACATTGTACGAAAGCGAAACTAGCGAGCTAAACTTCTAAAAACTCTAGACAGAGTACAACGGTCCACTTTGATGCCATGCAATTGCTCAACTCTCGCCATAGATGAGCTTTTCACGTTTCTAGGCAATTTCAAACATAACTTGGTCTATTCGTATCCTAAGGTTACGAAACGTTGTACGAAAGCTAAACTAGCGAGCTAGACTCCTAAGAATAGTAAACAGAGTACAACGGTCCGTTTTGATGACATGGAATTGCTCAACTCTAGCGATAGACGAGCTTTTCACGTTTTTGGGGAATTTAAAACGTAAGTTTGATTATTCACATCTTGACCTTCCGAAACTTTGTACGAAAGCTAAACTAGCGAGCTAGACTTCAAAAAACACCAAACAGAGTACGACGGTCCACTTAGATGCCTTGGAGTTGCTCAACTCTCTCCGTAGATGAGCTTTTCATGTTTTTGGGCAATTTCAAACATAAATTGGTCTATTCACGTATTTGGGGAATTTCAAACATAAGTTGGCCTACTCGTATCTTTAGCTTACGAAACGTTGTACGAAAGCTAAACTAGCCTATTAGACTTCTAAGACTACTAAACAAAGTACAACGGTCCACTTTGATGCTTTATAATCGCTCAACTATCTCCATAGACGACCTTTTCACGTTTTTGTGCAATTTCAAACATAAGTTGGATTATTCGCATCTTCACCTTAAGAAACATTGTACGAAAGTTAAACTAGTGAGCTAGACTCCTAAGAACACTAAACAGAGTAAAATGGTCCACTTCGATGCCATCGAATCGGTCAACTCTCTCCATAGACGACCATTTCACGGATTTGGGCAATTTCAAACATAACTTGGCCTATTCGCATTGTTACATTGCGAAACATTGGACAAAAGCTCAAGTAGCGAGCTAGACTTCTAAGAACACTAAACAGAGTAGAACGGTCCACTTTGATGCCATCGAATTGCTCAACTATCTCTATAGACGAGCTTTTCACGTTTTTTGGGAATTTTAAACATAAGTTGGCCTACTAGCATCTTTAGCTTACGAAACGTTGTACGAAAGCTAAACTAGTGTGTTAGACTTCTAAGACTACTAAAGAAAGTACAACGGTCCACTTTGATGCTTTATAATCGCTCAACTATCTCCATAGACGACCTTTTCACGTTTTTGTGCAATTTCAAACATAAATTGGATTATTCTTATCTTCACCTTACGAAACATTGTTCGAAAGCTAAACTAGTGAGCTAGACTCCTAAGATCACTAAACAGAGTAAAATTGTCCACTTTGATGCCATCGAATCGGTCAACTCTCTCCATTCACGTTTTTGGGCAATTTCAAACATAACTTGGTCTATTCACATCTTTACCTTACGAAACGTTGTACAAAAGATAAACTAGCGAGCTAGACTTATAGAAACACTAAACAGACTACAACGATCCACTTCAATGACATGGAATTGCTCAACTCCCGCAATAGATGAGCTTTTCACGTTTTTGGGAAATTTCAAACGTAAGTTGGTCTATTTGCATCATTGGCTTACGAAACGTTGTGTGAAAACTAAAATAGCGAGCTAGACTCCTAAGAAATTTAAACAGAGTAAAATGGTCCACTTCGATGCCATCGAATTGCTCAACTCTCTGCATCGATGAGCTTTTCAAGTTTTTGGGGAATTTCAAACATAGGTTGGTCTATTCGCATCTTTAGCTTACGAAACGTTGTACGAAAGCTAAACTAGTGGGTTAGACTTCTACGAACACTAAAGAAGGTACAACGGTCGGCTTTGATGCTTTGTAATCGCTCAACTCCCTCCATTGACGACCTTTTTGTTGGACCTATGGTCCTATATGTCTAATTTTGATGATATTAAATCATTTATAAATCATAATGAAACATTAAAGCAATATTTGATTTATATGAATTGAATTTAAATGACTATATATTTTTTAGATAGTGCTGGAAATTAAGTTTTGAAAACAAACATACATGGACTAAGTTAGAGCATCAATTTTCCAATTATCATATCTTAACCAACTTAGGTCCAAATGACTTGAAACTTGAATCACATGCACATGAAGGTTTAATATATGTTCTAGGACTATAATCATGAGAAGTTAAGTGCATCACATATATATTTGGTCATATGCTTAAATTCCGCCAAAACTAGGTTCTACCTAATTTTGTGCATATGTGTTCTTTGAGAACGTGGTGAACCAAATGAACTCCGATTTAAATGAAATTTCGTGTGCATCTTAGTTTCATTACTATGAACATATTTGATTTAGTAAAGTTCAAGATAAAAGGTCATTTACACTGAGTTTGCAAAATGACATTGAATTTACACTTAGAATTTATCGGTTTCACTATTAGTGATCAAATTGCTTGGTTGAGTGACCAAACGATTTCCGATTGTTATGAAATTTTATGTGAGTTGTTTTTCTAATGTAATTAACCTATCCGCTCCATATGAAGCTCTTTGAGCTTACATACAATTGAGGAGTTCTACCTCCTATTTCCTTGTAGGTTAATCATCATTGTGGTCTCATATGACTCAGAGTTCAGTATGCTCAGGTGAATTGAAGTCCGGTTTTCAAGTATGAGCTTGGATCTCTAGAAAACCAAGAAAAACCTATGTTCATCAACCTTCCACTAAGGCATTTTGATTGATGATTGGAACTAGCCTTAGGGCTGTATAATATGGATATATTGGTGCTGCCAAATTCAGAGTTTGAAGTCAAGATTGGAGGGACATGTTTGGTCATGTGAAGGATCTCTTATCTTCATCAAACAAGATCTTGCACATGCTTCCTTTATTGAGGTCAATGATAAGATTTTTGTGAGAAGAAAATTGATGAAGCTAAAGGACAAATGCAATGGTTGAAATTTGTAAGAGATGAGAAAGTATATTTTGCAACTAGACAAGACTTAGATTATGAAGATATTCTTGAAGACTACAAGCTCCAACGGTACACTAATCTATGGCAGAGATTGAATTGTTTTGAATTATGAATGGATCAGATTACAACAAGACTTGAAGGGTTAAGATGACCATTTAAAAGGTGAATCCAATGGTTGTGCATAAGACCATATTCTTGCTTGCAATTTTTGACTTAAAAGAAGATCTTACTTGATTTTTGGAGTCAAAGATTGTTGCAAGTTGCTACACATTTTGAAGGAAATCATTGGAGATACCAAGGCCAAGATTTGGTGTAAGTTTGATCAAATGGTCAAAGATGACAAAATTGTTGGAGATACCAAGGTCAAGATTTGGTGCAAGTTTGATCAAATTGTCAAAGATGGCTGCAAGTGCACATGACAACTCAAATCTTGGAAAGCTAGACTTGGAAAATAATGAAAGTGCAACGGCTACATATTGTAAGGTCAAGATTTAATGATCTATTCATTCAATGGCCAAGATTTGCACATGTAATTGAAGGTCGAGATTTGAAGATAGAAAAAGATCCAATGGTGGAAATCACAAGAGCTTGGTAAATTATAAAGAGGGGTTCTTCCTCATTCCAACTTGGAGAAGCCAAAATTACATTGAAGAAATTCTTGCTCTCAAAGCTTTTAAGCTAGTTTGTGCCATTGAATCCAAGCTTCTACCCAAGCCACTCTAAAGATTTCCTCACTATTTTGCTTTTGCAAAGAGGGAGTGCTTCTCATTTGGCTTCTTATTTTCAGATTCGAAAATCCTCATTATTCTTCATTTTCTATCCAACCCGTGAGGTGATATTGTGATTCTTGAGTGTTCCTCAACCCCATTTGCTTAGTGCAAACCTTGAGTGAACCATTTATACCGAACACTTGTAAAAGTCCCTTCATTGGGCAAAAACCTTGTTGAGGTTGAGTTTAAGGGAGTGCTTGAAACCCTTGGCTGTAAAGTTTGAAGATTATCTTGAAATCTTCAGTTTTAAGGGTGACCTAAAAACCCTTGTGAGTTTTGTGGAGCTCTTGAGAAAACCACATCCTTAGTGGAGATTGAAAAATCCTAGGTTGGTGAACCTAGGTAGTAGATGTAGGAGAAGAGTCTCCGAACTACTATAAATTGCTGTGTGGACTTTCTTGATTGCATTGTTTGCTTGTTGATTGATTAAGTGTTTTGATTGCAGAATTTTCTAAACCACTAGTCTGTCCGTGCACTGTTCACATAGCTAAACTTTGAATTTTAATCTGAATTTTTGATATAGTATTCATTAGGGTGTTGTGATACTGCATACCAAATTTCATTGAATTCTGACTTGATTTGCTAGGTGAAATTTGAGTTGTAAAATCTGTGCGCAGTGTGTTGTTTGAAAAAATCTGTTTTTGCAATTCCTTGATTATTTGATAATTGATCATTCACCATATTGTATCACATCTTGCATTGAAATGAATGTTGATTAGGATAATCATTAGAGTTCAAATTTGTGTGCTAATTGTTAATTGACATTGATTTCTTTTTAAATTATAAAAAGAGATTCCTATCGGAATTTGGGGACACAATTCACCCCCCCTCTTGTGTTAAGTACGATCCATCACTTTTCATGTTTTTGTGCAATTTCAAACATAAGTTGGATTATTCGCATCTTCACCTTCCGAAACGTTGTACGACAGCTAAACTAGGGAGATAAACTTCTAAGAAAACTAGACAGAGTACAACGGTCCACTTTGATGCCACAGAGTTGCTCAACTCTCTCCATAGATGAACTTTCCGCTTTTTAGGCAATTTCAAACATAACTTGGTCTATTCGCATCTTTACCTTACGAAACGTTGTACGAAAGCTAAACTAGCGAGTTAGACTTGTAAGACCACAAAACAAAGTACAATGGTCCACTTTGATGCTTTATAATCGCTCAAATATCTCCATAGACGACTTTTCACGTTTTTGTGTAATTTCAAACATAAATTGGATTAATCGCATCTTCACCTTACGAAACATTGTACGCAAGCTAAACTAGTGAGCTAGACTCCTAAGAACACTAAACAGAGTAAAATTGTCCACTTCGATGCCATCGAATCGGTCAACTCTCACCATAGACGACCTTTTCACGTTTTTGGGCAATTTCAAACATAACTTGGTCTATTCGCATCTTTACCTTACGAAACATTGTACAAAACCTAAACTAGCGAGCTAGACTCCTAAGAACACTAAGCAGAGTACAACGGTGCACTTTGATGCCATCGAATTGCTCAACTCTTTCCATAGATGTGCTTTTCGTGTTTTTGGGCAATTTCAAACATAACTTGGTCTATTCTTATCTTTACCTTACGAAACGTTGTACGAAAGCTAAACTAGCGCGCGAGACCTATCGAAACACTAAACAGAGTACAACGGTCCACTTTGATGACATGGAATTGCTCAACTCCGACAATAGATGAGCTTTTCACTATTTGGGGAATTTCAAACGTAAGTTGGTCTATTCGCGTCTTTAGCTTACGAAACGTTGTGCGAAAGCTAAACTAGCGAGCTAGACTCCTAAGAATACTAAAAAGAGTAAAATGGGCCACTTCGATGCCATCGAATTGCTCAACTCTCTCCATAGATGAGCTTTTCACGTTTTTGGGGAATTTCAAACATAAGT
The DNA here is from genome assembly GCF_013401445.1 of Tripterygium wilfordii. Taxonomy (NCBI): domain Eukaryota; kingdom Viridiplantae; phylum Streptophyta; class Magnoliopsida; order Celastrales; family Celastraceae; genus Tripterygium; species Tripterygium wilfordii. The sequence continues at coordinate 5,922,342 of NC_052234.1, forward strand.
TGGTCTATTCGCATCTTTAGCATACGAAACGTCTTACGAAAGCTAAACTACGCAGTTAGACTTCTAAGAACACTAAACAACGTACAACAGTCGACTTTGATGCTTTGTATTCGCTCAACTCTCTCGGTAGATGACCTTTTCACGTTTTTGTCCAATTTCAAACATAAGTTCGATTATTCGCATCTTCACCTTCTGAAACATTGTACGAAAGCTAAACTAGCGAGCTAAACTTCTAAGAACTCTAGACAGAGTACAATGGTCCACTTTGATGCCATGCAATTGCTCAACTCTCTCCATAGATAAGCTTTTCACGTTTCTAGGCAATTTCAAACATAACTTGTTCTATTCGTATCCTTAGGTTACGAAACATTGTACGAAAGCTAAACTAGTGAGCTAGACTCCTAAGAACAGTAAACAGAGTACAACAGTCCGTTTTGATGACATGGAATTGCTCAACTCTCGCGATAGACGAGCTTTTCACCTTTTGGGCAATTTCAAACGTAAGTTGGATTATTCGCATCTTTACCTTACGAAACGTTGTGCGAAAGCTAAACTAGCAAGCCAAACTTCTAAGAACACGAAACATAGTACAACGGTCAACTTCGATGCCATCGAATTGCTCAACTCTCTCCATAGATGAGCTTTTCACTGTTTTGGGCAATTTCAAACATAACTGGTTTATTCACATCGTTACCCTACGAAACGTTATACGAAAGCTAAAATAGCGAGCTCGAATCCTAAGAACATTAAACAGAGTACAACGGTCCACTTTGATGCCATCGAATTGCTCAACTATCTCCATAGAAAAGCTTTTCACGTTTTTGGGGAATTTCAAACATAAGTTGGCCTACTCGCATCTTTAGCTTACGAAACGTTGTACGAAAGCTAATCTAGCGTGTTAGACTTCTAAGACTACCAAATAAAGTACAATAGTCCACTTTGACGGTTTATAATCGCTCAACTATCTCCATTGACGACCTTTTCACCTTTTTGTGCAATTTCAAATATAAGTTGGATTAATCGCATCTTCACCTTAAGAAACATTGTACGAAAGTTAAACTAGTGAGCTAGACTGCTAAGAACACTGAACAGAGTAAAATGGTCCACTTCGATGCCATTGAATCGGTCAACTCTCTCCATAGACGGCCTTTTCACGGATTTGGGCAATTTCAAACATAACTTGGCCTATTCGCATCGTTACATTGCGAAACATTGTACGAAAGCTCAAGTAGCGAGCTAGACTTCTAAGAACACTAAACAGAGTACAACGGTCCACTTTGATGCCATCGAATTGCTCAACTATCTCCATAGACGAGCTTTTCACGTTTTTGGGGAATTTCAAACATAAGTTGGCCTACTCGCATCTTTAGCTTACGAAACGTTGTACAAAAGCTAAACTAGCGAGTTAGACTTCTAAGAACACTAAACAAGGTACAACGGTCGGCTTTGATGCTTTGTAATCGCTCAACTCTCTCCATAGACGACATTTTCATGTTTTTGTGCAATTTCAAACATAAGTTGGATTATTCGCATCTTCACCTTCCGAAACGTTGTTCGAAAGCTAAACTAGCGAGATAGACTTCTAAGAACACTAAACAGAGTACAACGGTCCACTTAGATTCCATGGAGTTGCTCAACTCTCTCCATTGATGAGCTTTTCATGTTTCTAGGCAATTTCAAACATAACTCGGTCTATTCGTATCTTTACCTTACGAAACGTTGTACGAAAGCTAAACTAGTGAGCTAGACTCCTAAGAACACTAAACAGAGTAAAATGGTCAATTTCGATGCCATCGAATCGGCCAACTCTCTCCATAGACGTCATTTTCACAATTTGGGGAATTTCAAACATAACTTGGTCGATTCGCATCTTTACCTTACGAAACATTGTACGAAAGCTAAACTAGCGAGCTAGACTTCTAAGAACACTAAGCAGAGTACAACGGTCCACTTTGATGCCATGGAGTTGCTCAACTCTCTCCATAGATGAGCTTTTCAAGTTTCTAAGCAATTTCAAACATAAGTTCGTCTATTAGTATCTTTAGTTGACGAAACGTTGTACGAAAGCTAAACTAGCGAGCTAGACTCTTAAGAACACTAAACAGAGTACAATGGTCCATTTTGACGACATGGAATTGCTCAACTCTCGCGATAGACGAGCTTTTCACGTTTTTCGGGAGTTTCAAACGTAAGTTGGATTATTCGCATCTTCAACTTCCCAAACATTGTATGAAAGCTAAACTAGCAAGCTAGACTTCTAAGAACACCAAACAAAGAACAAAGGTCCACTTAGATGCCTTGGAGTTGCTCAACTAGCCTATTAGACTTCTAAGACTACTAAACAAAGTACAACGGTCCATTTTGATGCTTTATAATCGCTCAACTATCTCCATAGACAACCTTTTCACGTTTTTGTGCAATTTCAAACATAAGTTGGATTATTCGCATCTTCACCTTAAGAAACATTGTACGAAAGTTAAACTAGTGAGCTAGACTCCTAAGAACACTAAACAGAGTAAAATGGTCCACTTCGATGCCATCGAATCGGTCAACTCTCTCCATAGATGACCATTTCACGGATTTGGGCAATTTCAAACATAACTTGGCCTATTCGCATTGTTACATTGCGAAACATTGTACAAAAGCTCAAGTAGCGAGCTAGACTTCTAAGAACACTAAACAGAGTAGAACGGTCCACTTTGATGCCATCGAATTGCTCAACTATCTCTATAGACGAGCTTTTCACGTTTTTTGGGAATTTTAAACATAAGTTGGCCTACTAGCATCTTTAGCTTACGAAACGTTGTACGAAAGCTAAACTAGTGTGTTGGACTTCTAAGACTACTAAAGAAAGTACAACGGTCCACTTTGATGCTTTATAATCGCTCAACTATCTCCATAGACGACCTTTTCACGTTTTTGTGCAATTTCAAACATAAATTGGATTATTCTTATCTTCACCTTACGAAACATTGTACGAAAGCTAAACTAGTGAGCTAGACTCCTAAGATCACTAAACAGAGTAAAATTGTCCACTTTGATGCCATCGAATCGGTCAACTCTCTCCATTCACGTTTTTGGGCAATTTCAAACATAACTTGGTCTATTCACATCTTTACCTTACGAAACGTTGTACGAAAGATAAACTAGCGAGCTAGACTTATAGAAACACTAAACAGACTACAACGGTCCACTTCAATGACATGGAAATGCTCAACTCCCGCAATAGATGAGGTTTTCACGTTTTTGGGAAATTTCAAACGTAAGTTGGTCTATTTGCATCACTGGCTTACGAAACGTTGTGTGAAAACTAAACTAGCGAGCTAGACTCCTAAGAAATTTAAACAGAGTAAAATGGTCCACTTCGATGCCATCGAATTGCTCAACTCTCTCCATCGATGAGCTTTTCAAGTTTTTGGGGAATTTCAAACATAGGTTGGTCTATTCGCATCTTTAGCTTACGAAACGTTGTACGAAAGCTAAACTAGTGGGTTAGACTTCTACGAACACTAAAGAAGGTACAACGGTCGGCTTTGATGATTTGTAATCGCTCAACTCCCTCCATAGACGACCTTTTCATGTTTTTGTGCAATTTCAAACATAAGTTGGATTATTCGCATCTTCACCTTCCGAAACGTTGTACGACAGCTAAACTAGGGAGATAAACTTCTAAGAACACTAGACAGAGTACAACGGTCCACTTTGATGCCACGGAGTTGCTCAACTCTCTCCATAGATGAGCTTTCCGCTTTTTGGGCAATTTCAAACATAACTTGGTCTATTCGCATCTTTACCTTACGAAACGTTGTACGAAAGCTAAACTAGCGAGTTAGACTTGTAAGACCACAAAACAAAGTACAATGGTCCACTTTGATGCTTTATAATCGCTCAAATATCTCCATAGACGACTTTTCACGTTTTTGTGTAATTTCAAACATAAATTGGATTATTCGCATCTTCACCTTACGAAACATTGTACGAAAGCTAAACTAGTGAGCTAGACTCCTAAGAACACTAAACAGAGTAAAATTGTCCACTTCGATGCCATCGAATCGGTCAACTCTCACCATAGACGACCTTTTCACGTTTTTGGGCAATTTCAAACATAACTTGGTCTATTCGCATCTTTACCTTACGAAACATTGTACAAAACCTAAACTAGCGAGCTAGACTTCTAAGAACACTAAGCAGAGTACAACGGTGCACTTTGATGCCATCGAATTGCTCAACTCTTTCCATAGATGTGCTTTTCGTGTTTTTGGGCAATTTTAAACATAACTTGGTCTATTCTTATCTTTACCTTACGAAACGTTGTACGAAAGCTAAACTAGCGCGCGAGACCTATCGAAACACTAAACAGAGTACAACGGTCCACTTTGATGACATGGAATTGCTCAACTCCGACAATAGATGAGCTATTCACTATTTGGGGAATTTCAAACGTAAGTTGGTCTATTCGCGTCTTTTGCTTACGAAACGCTGTGCGAAAGCTAAACTAGCGAGCTAGACTCCTAAGAATACTAAAAAGAGTAAAATGGGCCACTTCGATGCCATCGAATTGCTCAACTCTCTCCATAGATGAGCTTTTCACGTTTTTGGGGAATTTCAAATATAAGTTGGTCTATTCGCATCTTTAGCATACGAAACGTCTTACGAAAGCTAAACTACGCAGTTAGACTTCTAAGAACACTAAACAAGGTACAACAGTCGACTTTGATGCTTTGTATTCGCTCAACTCTCTCCGTAGACGACCTTTTCACGTTTTTGCCCAATTTCAAACATAAGTTCGATTATTCGCATCTTCACCTTCCGAAACATTGTACGAAAGCTAAACTAGCGAGCTAAACTTCTAAGAACTCTAGACAGAGTACAATGGTCCACTTTGATGCCATGCAATTGCTCAACTCTCTCCATAGATAAGCTTTTCATGTTTCTAGGCAATTTCAAACATAACTTGGTCTATTCGTATCCTTAGGTTACGAAACATTGTACGAAAGCTAAACTAGCGAGCTAGACTCCTAAGAACAGTAAACAGAGTACAACAGTCCGTTTTGATGACATGGAATTACTCAACTCTCGCGATAGACGAGCTTTTCACCTTTTCGGGAAATTTAAAACGTAAGTTGGATTATTCGCATCTTCACCTTCCGAAACTTTGTACGAAAGCTAAACTAGCGAGCTAGACTTCAAAGAACACCAAACAGAGTACGACGGTCCACTTAGATGCCTTGGAGTTGCTCAACTCTCTCCATAGATGATCTTTTCACGTTTTTGGGCAATTTCAAACATAAATTGGTCTATTCGCATCTTTACCTTACGAAATGTTGTGCGAAAGCTAAACTAGCAAGCCAAACTTCTAAGAACACGAAACAGAGTACAACGGTCAACTTCGATGCCATCGAATTGCTCAACTCTCTCCATAGATGCGCTTTTCACTGTTTTGGGCAATTTCAAACATAACTGGTTTATTCACATCGTTACCCTACGAAACGTTATACGAAAGCTAAAATAGAGAGCTCGAATCCTAAGAACATTAAACAGAGTACAACGGTCCACTTTGATGCCATCGAATTGCTCAACTATCTCCATAGAAGAGCTTTTCACGTTTTTGGGGAATTTCAAACATAAGTTGGCCTACTCGCATCTTTGGCTTACGAAACGTTGTACGAAAGCTAAACTAGCGTGTTAGACTTCTAAGACTACCAAACAAAGTACAATAGTCCACTTTGACGCTTTATAATCGCTCAACTATCTCCATTGACGACCTTTTCACCTTTTTGTGCAATTTCAAACATAAGTTGGATTAATCGCATCTTCACCTTAAGAAACATTGTACGAAAGTTAAACTAGTGAGCTAGACTGCTAAGAACACTGAACAGAGTAAAATGGTCCACTTCGATGCCATTGAATCGGTCAACTCTCTCCATAGACGACCTTTTCACGGATTTGGGCAATTTCAAACATAACTTGGCCTATTCGCATCGTTACATTGCGAAACATTGTAGAAAGCTCAAGTAGCGAGCTAGACTTCTAAGAACACTAAACAGAGTACAACGGTCCACTTTGATGCCATCGAATTGCTCAACTATCTCCATAGACGAGCATTTCACGTTTTTGGGGAATTTCAAACATAAGTTGGTTTACTCGCATCTTTAGCTTACGAAACGTTGTACAAAAGCTAAACTAGCGAGTTAGACTTGTAAGAACACTAAACAAGGTACAACGGTCGGCTTTGATGCTTTGTAATCGCTCAACTCTCTCCATAGACGACATTTTCATGTTTTTGTGCAATTTCAAACATAAGTTGGATTATTCGCATCTTCACCTTCCGAAACGTTGTTCGAAAGCTAAACTAGCGAGATAGACTTCTAAGAACACTAAACAGAGTACAACGGTCCACTTAGATTCCATGGAGTTGCTCAACTCTCTCCATAGATGAGCTTTTCATGTTTCTAGGTAATTTCAAACATAACTTGGTCTATTCGTATCTTTACCTTACGAAACGTTGTACGAAAGCTAAACTAGCGAGGTAGAGTCCTGAGAACACTTAACAGAGTACAACGGTCCACTTTGATGACATGGAATTGCTTAACTCTCGCAATAGACGAGCTTTTCAAGTTTTCTGGGGAATTTCAAACGTAAGTTGGATTATTCGTATCTTCACCTTCCGAAACATTGTTTGAAAGCTACACTAGCGAGCTAGACTTCTAAGAACTCTAAACAGAGTGCAACGGTCCACTTAGATGCCATGGTGTTACTCAACTCTCTGCATAGATGAGCTTTTCACGTTTTTGGGCAATTTCAAACATAACTTGGTCTCTTCGCATCTTTACCTTACGAAACGTTGTAGGAAAGCTAAACTAGCGAGCTAAACTTCTAAGAACACGAAAAAGAGTACAACAGTCAACTTCGATGCCATCAAATTGCCCAACTCTCTACATAGATGAGCTTTTCACGACTTTGGGCAATTTCAAACACAACTTGGTCTATTCGAATCGTTACCTTACGAAACGTTATACGAAAGCTAAACTAGCGAGCTAGACTTCTAAGAAAACTAAATAGAGTGCAACGGTCCACTTTGATGCCATCGAATTGCTCAACTCTCTCCATAGATGAGCTTTTCACGTTTTTGGGCAATTTCAAACATAACTTCGTCTATTCGCATCTTTACCTTACGAAACATTGTACGAAAGCTAAACTAGCGAGCTAGACTTCTAAGAAGACGAAACAGAGAACAACGGTCAACTTCGATGGCATCGAATTGGTCAAGTCTCTACATAGATGAGCTTTTCACGGTTTTGGAAAATTTCAAACATAACTTGGTCTATTCGGATCGTTACCTTACGAAACTTTGTACGAAAGCTAAACTAGCGAGCTAGACTTCTAACAACACTAAACAGAGTACAACAGTCCACTTTGATGTCATCGAATTGCTCAACTCTCTCCATAGATGAGCTTCTCACGATTTTAGGCAATTTCAAACATAACTTGGTCTATTCGCATCGTTACCTTACGAAACGTTGTACGAAAGCTAAACTAGCGAGCTAGTCTTCTAAGAACACTAAACATAGTACAACGGTAAACTTCGATGCCATCAAAATGCTCAACTCTCCACATAGATGAGCTTTTCACGATTTTGGGCAATTTCAAACATAACTTGGTCTATTCGGATCGTTACTTTACGAAACGTTGTATGAAAGATGAACTAGCGAGCTAGACTTCTACGAACACTAAACAGAGTACAACGGTCCACTTTGATGACATGGAATTCTCAACTTCCGCAATAGACGAGCTTTTCACGTTTTTGTGGAATTTTAAACGTAAGTTGTTCTATTCACATCTTTAGCTTACGAAATGTTGTGCGAAAGCTAAACTAGTGAGCTAGACCCCTAAGAACACTAAAAAGAGTAAGATGTGCCAATTCAATGCCACCGAATTGCTCAACTCTCTCCATTGATGAGCTTTTTACGTTTTTGGGGAATTTCAAACATAAGTTGGTCTATTCGCATCTTTAGCATACGAAACGTCTTATGAAAGCTAAACTAGCGAGTTAGACTTCTAAGAACACTAAACAAGGTACAACAATCGACTTTGATGCTTTGTAATCGCTCAACTCTCTCCGTAGATGACCTTTTCATGTCTTTGTGCAATTTCAAACATAAGTTGGATTATTCGCATCTTCACCTTCCGAAACATTGTACGAAAGCTAAACTAGCAAGCTAAACTTCTAAGAACTCTAGACAGAGTACAACGGTCCACTTTGATGCCATGGAGTTGCTCAACTCTCTCCATAGATGAGCTTTTCACGTTTTTGGGAATTTTTAAACATAACTTGGTCTATTCGCATCTTCACCTTACGAAACGTTGTACGAAAGCTAAACTAGCGAGCCAGACTTCTAAGAACACTAAGCAGAGTACAACGGTCCACTTTGATGCCATCGAATTGCTCAACTCTCTCCATAGATCTGCCTTTCATGTTTTTGGGCAATTTCAAACATAACTTGGTCTATTCGTATCGTTACCTTATGAAACGTTGTACGAAAGCTAAACTAGCGAGCTAGACTTCTAAGAACACGAAACAGAGTACAACGGTCAACTTCGATGGCATTGAATTCCTCAACTCTCTACATAGATGTGCTTCTCACGGTTTTGAGAAATTTGAAACATAACTTGGTCTATTCGGATCGTTACCTTACAAAACGTTGTACGAAAGCTAAACTAGCGAGCTAGACTTCTAAGAACACGAAGCAGAGTACAACGGTCAACTTCGATGCCATCGAATTGCTCAACTCTCTACGTAGATGAGCTTTTCACGATTTTGGGCAATTTCAAACATAACTTGATCGATTCGCATCGTTACCTTACGAAATGTTATACGAAAGCTAAACTAGTGAGCTAGTCTTCTAAGAACACTAAACACAGTACAACGGTCCACTTTGATGTCGTGGAGTTTCTCAACTCTCTCTCTATAGAATAGCTTTTCGTGTTTTTGGGCGATTTCAAACATAACTTGGTCCATTCGCATCTTTACCTTACGAAACATTGTACGAAAGCTAAAATAGCGTGCTAGACTCCTAAGAATACTAAACAGAGTAAAATGATCCACCTCGATGCTTTATAATCGCTCAACTATCTCCATAGATGACATTTTCACGTTTTTATGTAATTCCAAACGTAAGTTGGATTATTCGCATCTTCAACTTACGAAACATTGTACGAAAGCTAAACTAGTGAGCTAGACTCCTAAGAACACTAAACAGAGTAAAATGGTCCACTTTGATGACATCGAATCGGTCAACTCTCTCCATAGACGACCTTTTCACATTTTTGGGCAATTTCAAACATAACTTGGTCTATTCGCATCTTTACCTTACGAAACATTGTACGAAAGCTAAACTAGCGAGCTAGACTTATAAGAACACTAAACAGAGGAAAATGGTCCACTTCGATGCCATTGAATCGGTCAACTCTCTCCACAGACGACCTTTTCACGTTTTTGGGCAATTTCAAACATAACTTGGTCTATTTGCATCTTTACCTTACGAAACATTGTACGAAAGCTAAACTAGCAACCTAGACTTCTAAGAACACTAAGCAGAGTACAACGGTCCACTTTGATGACATGGAATTGCTCAACTCCCGCAATAGATGAGCTTTTCACGTTTTTGGGGAATTTCGAACGTAAGTTGTTCTGTTCGCATCTTTAGCTTACGAAATGTTGTGCGAAAGCTAAACTAGTGAGCTAGGCTCCTAAGAACACTAAAAACAGTAAAATGGGCCACTTCGATGCCACCGAATTGCTCAACTCTGTCCATAGATGAGCTTTTCACGTTTTTGGGGAATTTCAAACATAAGTTGGCCTATTCACATCTTTAGCATACGAAACGTCTTACGAAAGCTAAACTAGCGAGGTAGACTTCTAAGAACACTAAACAAGGTACAACGGTCGACTTTGATGCTTTGTAATCGCTCAACTCTCTCCGCAGACGACCTTTTCAAGTTTTTGTGCAATTTCAAACATAAGTTGGATTATTCGCACCTTCACCTTCCGAAACATTGTACGAAAGCCAAACTAGAGAGCTAAACTTCGAAGAACTCTAGACAGAGTACAACGGTCCACTTTGATGCTATGGAGCTGCTCAACTTTCTCCATAGATGAGCTTTATGCGTTTTTGGGCAATTTTAAACATAACTTGGTCTATTCGCATCTTTACCTTAAGAAACATTGTACGAAAGCTAAACTAGCGAGCTAGACTTCCAAGAACACTAAGCAGAGTACAACGGTTCATTTTGATGCCATCAAATTGCTCAACTCTCTCCATAGACGTGCCTTTCACGTTTTTGGGCAATTTCAAACATAACTTGGTCTATTCGCATCTTTACCTTACAAAACGTTTTACGAAAGCTAAACTAGCGAGCTAGACTTCTAAGAACACGAAATAGAGTACAACGGTCAACTTCGATGGCATCGAATTGCTCAACTCTCTACATAGAAGAGCTTTTCACGGTTTTGGGAAATTTCAAACATAACTTGGTCTATTCGGATCGTTACCTTACGAAATGTTGTACGAGAGCTAAACTAGTGAGCTAGACTTCTAAGAACACGAAACAGAGTACAACGGTCAACTTCGATGCCATCAAATTGCTCAACACTCTACATATATGAGCTTTTCATGATTTTGGGCAATTTCAAACATAACTTGGTTTATTCGAATCGTTACCTTACGAAACGTTGTACGAAAGCAAAACTAGCGAGCTACACTTCTAAGAACACTAAACAGAGTACAATGGTCCACTTTGATGCCATCGAATTGCTCAACTCTCTCCATAGATGAGCTTTTCACGATTTTGTGCAATTCTAAACATAACTTGGTCTATTCGCATCGTTACATTATGAAACGTTGTACGAAAGCTAAACTAGCGAGCTAAATTTCTAAGAACACTAAACAGAGTAAAATGGTCCACTTCGATGCCATCGAATCGGTCAACTCTCTCCATAGATGACTTTTTCACGTTTTTGGGTAATTTCAAACATAACTTGGTCTATTCGCATCTTTACCTTACGAAACATCGTATGAAAGCTAAACTAGCGAGCTAAACTTCTAAGAACACTAAGTAGAGTACAACGGTCCACTTTGATGATATGGAATTGCTCAACTCCCGCAAAAGACGAGCTTTTCACGTTTTTTGGGAATTTCGTATGTAAGTTGTTCTATTCGCATCTTTAGCTTAAGAAATGTTGTGCGAAAGCTAAACTAGTGAGCTATGCTCCTAAGAACACTAAAAAGGGTAAAATGGGCCACCTCGATGCCACCGAATTGCTCAACCCTCTCCATAGATGTGCTTTTCACTTTTTTGGGGAATTTCAAACATAAGTTGGTCTATTCGCATCTTTAGCATACGAAATGTCCTACGAAAGCTAAACTAGCGAGTTAAACTTCTAAGAACACTAAACAAGGTACAACGGTCGACTTTGATGCTTTGTAATCGCTCAACTCTCTTCGTAGACGACCTTTTCACGTTTCTGTGCAATTTCAAACATAAGTTGGATTATTCGCATCTACACCTTCCGAAACATTGTACAAAAGCTAAACTAGCGAGCTAAACTTCTAAGAACTCTAGACAGAGTACAACGGTCCACTTTGATGACATGGAGTTGCTCAACTCTCTCCGTAGACGACCATTTCACGTTTTTGTGTAATTTCAAACATAAGTTGGATTATTCGCATCTTCACCTTCCGAAACATTGTAAGAAAGCTAAACTAGCGAGATAGACTTCTAAAAACACTAAGCAGAGTACAACGGTCCACTTTGATGCCATCGAATTCCTCCACTCTCTCCATAGTTGAGCTTTTCACGTTTCTAGGCAATTTCAAACATAACTTGGTCTATTTGTATCTTTAGCTTACGAAACGATGTACGAAAGCTAAACTAGCGAGCTAGACTCCTAAGAACACTTAACAGAGTACAACGGCCCACTTTGATAACATGGAATTGCTTAACTCTCGCAATAGACGAGCTTTTCATGTTTTTGGGGAATTTCAAACGTAAGTCGGATTACTCGCATCTTCACCTTCCGAAACATTGTTCGAAAGCTAAACTAGCGAGCTAGACTTCTAAGAACACTAAACAGAGTACAACGGTCCACTTAGATGCCATGAAGTTGCTCAACTCTCTCCGTAGATGAGCTTTGCAAGTTTTTGGGCATTTTCAAACATTACTTGGTCTATTCGTATCTTTACCTTATGAAACGTTGTACGAAAGCTAAACTAGCGAGTTAGACTTCTAAGACCACTAAACAAAGTGCAACGGTTCACTTTGATGCTTTATAATCACTCAACTATCTCCATATACGACCTTTTCACGTTTTTGTGCAATTTCAAACATAAGTTGGATTATTCGCATCTTCACCTTACGAAACATTGTACGAAAGCTAAACTATTGAGCTAGACTCCTAAGAACACTAAACAGAGTAAAATGGTCCACTTTGATGCCATCGAATCGGTCAACTCTCTCCATAGACGACCTTTTCACATTTTTGGGCAATTTCAAACATAACTTGGTCTATTCGCAACTTTACCTTACGAAACATTGTACGAAAGCTAAACTAGCGAGATAGACTTCCAAGAACACTAAGCAGAGTACAACGGTCCACTTTGATGCCATCGAATTGCTCAACTCTCTCCATAGATGTGCTTTTCACGTTTTTTGGTAATTTCAAACATAACTTGGTCTATTCTCATCTTTATCTTACGAAACGTTGTATGAAAGCTAAACTAGCGAGCTAGACTTATATAAACACTAATCAGAGTACAACGGTCCACTTCGATGACATGGAATTGCTCAAGTCCCGCAATAGACGAGCTTTTCACGTTTTTGGGAAATTTCAAACGTAAGTTGGTCTATTCACATCTTTAGCTTACGAAACGTTGTGTGAAAGCTAAACTAGCGAGCTAGACTCCTAAGAGTAAAATGGTCCACTTCGATGCCATCAAAATGCTCAACTCTCTCCATGGATGAGCTTTTCAAGTTTTTGGAGAATTTCAAACATAAGTTGGTCTATTTGCATCTTTAGCTTACGAAACGTGGTACGAAAGCTAAACTAGCGAGTTAGACTTGTAAGAACACTAAACAAGGTGCAACGGTCGGCTTTGATGCTTTGTAATCGCTCAACTCTCTCCTTAGATGACCTTTTCACGTTTTTGTGCAATTTCAAACATAAGGTTGATTATTCGCATCTTCACCTTCCGAAACATTGTACGAAAGCTAAACTAGCGAGCTAAACTTCTAAGAACACCAGACAGAGTACAGCCGTCCACTTTGATGCCATGGAGTTGGTCAACTTTGTCCTTATATGAGCTTTTCACGTTTCTAGGCAATTTCAAACATAACTTGGTCTATTCGTATCTTTAGCTTACGAAACGTTGTACGAAAGCTAAACTAGCGAGCTAGACGCCTAGAAACACTTAACAGAGTACAACGGTCCACTTTGATGACATGGAATTGCTTAACTCTCGCAATAGACGAGCTTTTCGCGTTTTTGGGGAATTTCAAACGTAAGTTGGATAATTCGCATCTTCACCTTCCGAAACATTGTTCGAAAGGTAAACTAGCAAGCTAGATTTCTAAGAAAACTAAACAGAGTACAACAGTCCACTTAGATGCCATGGAGTTGCTCAACTCTCTCCATAGATGAGCTTTTCAAGTTTTTGGGCAATTTCAAACATAACTTGGTCTATTCGCCTCTTTACCTTACAAAACGTTGTACGAAAGCTAAACTAGCAAGCTAGACTTCTAAGGACACGAAATAGAGTACAACGGTCAACTTCGATGCCATCAAATTGCTGAAGTCTCTACATAGATGAGCTTTTCAATGTTTTGGGCAATTCCAAACATAACTTGGTCTATTCGGATCGTTACTTTACGAAACGTTCTACGAAAGTTAAACTAGCGAGCTAGACTTCTAAGAACACCAAACAGAGTACAACGGTCCACTTTGATGCCATCGAATTCCTCGACTCTCTCCATAGATGAGCTTTTCACGATTTAGGGCAATTTCAAACATAACTCGGTCTATTCGCATCGTTACCTTACGAAACGTTGTACGAAAGCTAAACTAGCGAGCTAGTCTTCTAAGAACACTAAACAGAGTACAACGGTCCACTTTTATGCCATGGAGTTGCTCAACTCTCTCCATAGATTAGCTTTTCACGTTTTTGGGCAATTTCAAACGTAACTTGGTCTATTCTCATCTTTACCTTACGAAATGTTGTACGAAAGCTAAACTAGCGAGCTAAACTTCTAAGAACACTAGACAGAGTACAACAGTCCACTTTGATGCCATGGAGTTGCTCAACTCTCTCCATAGATGAGCTTTCCACGTTTCTAGGAAATTTCAAACATAACTTGGTCTATTCGCATCTTTACCTTACGAAACATTGGACGAAAGCTAAACTAGCAAGCTAGACTCCAAAGAACACTTAACAGAGTACAACGGTCCACTTCGATGACATGGAATTGCTTAACTCTCGCAATAGATGAGCTTATAACGTTTTTGGGGAATTTCAAACATAAGTTGGATTATTCACATCTTCACCTTACGAAACATTGTACGAAAGCTAAACTAGTGAGCTAGACTCCTAAGAACACTAAACAGAGTAAAATGGTCCACTTTGATGCCATCGAATCGGTCAACTCTCTCCATAGATGACCTTTTCACGTTTTTGTGCAATTTCAAACATAAGTTGGATTATTCACATCTTCACCTTACGAAACATTGTACGAAAGCTAAACTAGTGTGCTAGACTCCTAAGAACACTAAACAGAGTAAAGTGGTCCACTTTGATGCCATCGAATCGGTCAACTCTCTCCATAGACGACCTTTTCACGTTTTTGGGTAATTTCAAACATAACTTGGTCTATTCGCATCTTTACCTTACGAAACATTGTATGAAAGCTAAACTATTGAGCTAGACTTCTAAGAACACTAAGCAGAGTACAACGGTCCACTTTGATGCCATCGAATTGCTCAACTCTCTCCATAGATGTGCTTTTCACGTTTTTGGGCAATTTCAAACATAACTTGGTCTATTCTCATCTTTGCCTTATGAAACATTGTACGGAAGCTAAACTAGCGAGCTAAACTTATAGCAACACTAAACAAAGTGGAACGGTCCACTTCGATGACATGGAATTGCTCAAGTCCAGCAATCGATGAGCTTTTCATGTTTTTGGGGAATTTCAAACTTAAGTTGGTCTATTCGCATCTTTAGCTTACGAAACGTTGTGTGAAAGCTAAACTAGCGAACTAGACTCCTAAGACTAATATGGTCCACTTCGATGCCATCGAATTGCTCAACTCTCTCCATAGATGAGCTTTTCAAGTTTTTGGGGAATTTCAAACATAAGTTGGTATATTCGCACCTTTAGCTTACGAAACGTGGTACGACAGCTAAACTAGCAAGTTAGATTTCTAAGAACACTAAACAAGGTACAACAGTCGGCTTTGATGCTTTTTAATCTCTCAACTCTCTCCGTAGACGCGCTTTTCACATTTTTGTGCAATTTCAAACATAAGTTGGATTATTCGCATCTTCACCTTCCAAAACATTGTTCGAAAGCTAAACTAGCGAGCTAGACTTCTAAGAAAACTAAACAGAGTACAACGGTCCACTTAGATGCCATGGAGTTGCTCAACTCTCTCCATAGATGAGCTTTTCACATTTTTGGGCAATTTCAAACATAACTTGGTCTATTCGCGTCTTTACCTTACGAAACGTTACACGAAAGCTAAACTAGCAAGCAAGTCTTCTAAGAACACTAAACAGAGCACAACGGTCGACTTTGATGCCATGGAGTTGCTCAACTCTCTCCATAGATTAGCTTTTCACTTTTTTGGGCAATTTCAAACATAACTTGGTCTATTCGCATCTTTACCCTCTGAAACATTGGACGAAAGCTAAACTAGCGAGCTAGACTCCTAACAACACTAAAGAGAGTAAAATGGTCCACCTCGTTGCCAGCGAATTGCTTAACTATCTCCATAGACGAGCTTTTCACGTTTTTGGGGAATTTCAAACATAAGTTGGTCTATTCGCATCTTTAGCTTACGAAACGTTGTACGAAAGCTAAACTAGCGAGTTAGACTTCCAAGACCACTAAACAAAGTACAACAGTCCACTTTGATGCTTTATAATAGCTCAACTATCTGCATAGATGACCTTTTCACGTTTTTGTGCAATTTCAAACATAAGTTGGATTATTCGCATCCTCACCGTACGAAACATTGTACGAAAGCTAAACCAGTGAGTTAGACTCCTAAGAACACTAAACAGAGTAAAATGGTCCACTTCGATGCCATCGAATCGGTCAACTCTCTCCATAGACGACCTTTTCACGTTTTTGGGCAATTTCAAACATAACTTAGTCTATTCGCCTCTTTACCTTACGAAACATTGTACGAAAGCTAAACTAGCGAGCTAGACTTCTAAGAACACTAAGTAGAGTACAACGGTCCACTTTGATGCCATCGAATTGCACAACTCTCTCCATAGATGTGCTATTGACGTTTTTGGGCAATTTCAAACATAACTTGGTCTATTCTCATCTTTACCTTACGAAACGTTGTACGAAAGCTAAACTAGTGAGCTAAACTTATAGAAACACTAAACAGAGTACAACGGTCCACTTCGATGACATGGAATTGCTCAAGCCCAGCAATTGATGAGCTTTTCACGTTTTTGGGGAATTTCAAACGTAAGTTGGTATATTCGCATCTTTAGCTTACGAAACGTTGTGTGCAAGCTAAACTAGCGAGCTAGACTCCTAAGAAAACTAAATAGAGTAAAATGGTCCACTTCGGTGCCATCGAATTGCTCAACCCTTTCCATAGATGAGCTTTTCAAGTTTTTGGGGAATTTCAAACATAAGTTGGTCTATTCGCATCTTTAGCTTATGAAACGTTGTACGAAAGCTAAACTAGCGAGTTAGACTTCTAGGACCACTAAACAAAGTACAACTGTCCACTTTGATGCTTTATAATAGCTCAACTATCTGCATAGATGACCTTTTCACGTTTTTGTGCAATTTCAAACATAAGTTGGATTATTCGCATCCTCACCGAACGAAACATTGTATGAAAGCTCAACCAGTGAGTTAGACTCCTAAGAACACTAAACAGAGTAAAATGGTCCACTTTGATGCCATCGAATCGGTCAACTCTCTCCATAGACGACCTTTTCACGTTTTTGGGCAATTTCAAACATAACTTAGTCTATTCGCCTCTTTACCTTACGAAACATTGTACGAAAGCTAAACTAGCGAGCTAGACTTCTAAGAACACTAAGTAGAGTACAACGGTCCACTTTGATGCCATCGAATTGCTCAACTCTCTCTATGGATGTGCTATTGACGTTTTTGGGCAATTTCAAACATAACTTGGTCTATTCTCATCTTTACCTTACGAAACGTTGTACGAATGCTGAACTAGTGAGCTAAACTTATAGAAACACTAAACAGAGTACAACGGTCCACTTCGATGACATGGAATTGCTCAAGCCCAGCAATTGACGAGCTTTTCACGTTTTTGGGGAATTTCAAACGTAAGTTGGTATATTCGCATCTTTAGCTTACGAGACGTTGTGTGAAAGCTAAACTAGCGAGCTAGACTCCTAAGAAAACTAAATAGAGTAAAATGGTCCACTTCGGTGCCATCGAATTGCTCAACCCTCTCCATAGATGAGCTTTTCAAGTTTTTGGGGAATTTCAAACATAAGTTGGTCTATTCGCATCTTTAGCTTATGAAACGTTGTACGAAAGCTAAACTAGCGAGTTAGACTTCTAAGACCACTAAACAAAGTACAACGGTCCACTTTGATGCTTTATAATCGCTCAACTATCTGCATAGATGACCTTTTCACGTTTTTGTACAATTTCAAACATAAGTTGGATTATTCGCATCCTCACCGTAAGAAACATTGTACGAAAGCTAAACTAGTGAGTTAGACTCCTAAGAACACTAAACAGAGTAAAATGGTCCACTTCGATGCCAACGAATCGGTCAACTCTCTCCATAGACGACCTTTTCACGTTTTTGCGCAATTTCAAACATAACTTAGTCTATTCGCCTCTTTACCATACGAAACATTGTACGAAAGCTAAACTAGCGAGCTAGACTTCTAAGAACACTAAGTAGAGTACAACGGTCCACTTTGATGCCATCGAATTGCTCAACTCTCTCCATAGATGTGCTATTGACGTTTTTGGGCAATTTCAAACATAACTTGGTCTATTCTCATCTTTACCTTACGAAACGTTGTACGAAAGCTAAACTAGTGAGCTAAACTTATAGAAACACTAAACAGAGTACAACGGTCCACTTCGATGACATGGAATTGCTCAAGCCCAGCATTTGACGAGCTTTTCACGTTTTTGGGGATTTTCAAACATAACTTAGTCTATTCGCGTCTTTACCTTACGAAACATTGTACGAAAGCTAAACTAGCGAGCTAGACTTCTAAGAACACTAAGTAGAGTAAAATGGTCCACTTTGACGCCATCGAATTGCTCAACTCTCTCCATAGATGTGCTATTGACGTTTTTGGGCAATTTCAAACATAACTTGGTCTATTCTCATCTTTACCTTACGAAACGTTGTACGAAAGCTAAACTAGAGAGCTAAACTTATAGAAACACTAAACAGAGTACAACGGTCCACTTCGATGACATGGAATTGCTCAAGCCCAGCAATTGACGAGCTTTTCATGTTTTTGGGGAATTTCAAACGTAAGTTGGTCTATTCGCATCTTTAGCTTACGAAACGTTGTGTGAAAGCTAAACTAGCGAGCTAGACTCCTAAGAGTAAAATGGTCCACTTCGATGCCATCGAATTGCTCAACTCTCTCCATAGATGAGCTTTTCAAGTTTTTGGGGAATTTCAAACATAAGTTGGTCTATTCGCATGTTTAGCTTACGAAACGTGGTACGAAAGCAAAAATAGCGGGTTAGACTTCTAAGAACACTAAGAAAGGTACAACAGTCAGCTTTGATGCTTTGTAATCGCTCAACTCCCTCCGTAGACGAGCTTTTCACGTTTTTGTGGAATTTCAAACATAAGTTGGATTATTCGCGTCTTCACCTTCCGAAACATTGTACAAAAGCTAAACTAGCGAGCTAAACTTCTAAGAACACTAGACAGAGTACAACAGTCCACTTTGATGCCATGGAGTTGCTCAACTCTCTCCATAGATGAGCTTTTCACGTTTCTAGGCAATTTCAAACATAACTTGGTCTATTCGCATCTTTACCTTACGAAACATTGGACGAAAGCTAAACTAGCGTGCTAGACTCCTAACAATACTAAATAGAGTAAAATGGTCCACCTCGTTGCCAGCGAATTGCTCAACTATCTCCATAGACGAGCTTTTCACGTTTTTGAGGAATTTCAAACATAAGTTGGTCTATTGGCATCTTGAGCTTACGAAACGTTGTACGAAAGCTAAACTAGCGAGTTAGACTTCTAAGACCACTAAACAAAGTACAAAGGTCCACTTTGATGCTTTATAATCGCTCAACTATCTCCATAGACGAGCTTTTCACGTTTTTATACAATTTCAAACATAAGTTGGATTATTCACATCTTCACCTTACGAAACACTGCACGAAAGCTAAACTAGTGGGCTAGACTCCTAAGAACACTAAACAAAGTAAGATGGTCCACTTCAATGCCATCGAATCGGTCAACTCTCCCCTTAGACGACCTTTTCACGTTTTTGGGTAATTTCAAACATAACTTGGTCTATTCGCATCTTTACCTTACGAAACATTGTACGAAAGCTAAACTAGTGAGCTAGACTTCTGAGAACACTAAGCAGAGTACAACGGTCCACTTTGTTGCCATCGAATTGCTCAACTCTCTCCATAGATGTGCTTTCCACGTTTTTGGGTAATTTCAAGCATAACTTGGTCTATTCTCATCTTTACCTTATGAAACGTTATACGGAAGCTAAACTAGCGAGCGAGACTTATAGAAACACTAAACAGAGTACAATGGAACGCTTTAATGACATGGAATTGCTCAACTCCCACAATAGACGTGTTTTTCGCGTTTTTGGGGAATTTCAAACGTAAGTTGGTCTTTTTGCATCTTTAGCTTACGAAACGTTGTGTGAAAGCTAAACTAGTGAGCTAGACTCCAAAGAAAACTAAATAGAGTAAAATGGTCCACTTCGATGCCATCGAATCGGTCAACTCTCTCCATAGACGACCTTTTCACGTTTTTGGGCAATTTCAAACATAACTTGGTGTATTCGCGTCTTTACCTTACGAAGCATTGTACGAAAGCTAAACTAGTGAGCTAAACTTATAGAAACACTAAACAGAGTACAACGGTCCACTTCAATGACATGGAATTGCTCAAGCCCAGCAATTTACGAGCTTTTCACGTTTTTGGGGAATTTCAAACGTAAGTTGGTCTATTCGCATCTTTAGCTTACGAAACGTTGTGTGAAAGCTAAACTAGCGAGCTAGACTTCTAAGACTAAAATGGTCCACTTCAATGCCATCGAATTGCTCAACTCTCACCATAGATGAGCTTTTCAAGTTTTTGGGGAATTTCAAACATACGTTGGTCTATTCGCATCTTTAGCTTACGAAACGTGGTACGAAAGCTAAAATAGCGGGTTAGACTTCTAAGAACACTAAACATGGTACAACGGTCAGCTTTGATGCTTTGTAATCGCTCAACTCTCTCCGTAGACGAGCTTTTCACATTTTTGTGCAATTTCAAACATAAGTTGGATTATTCACATCTTCACCTTACGAAACACTGCACGAAAGCTAAACTAGTGGGCTAGACTCCTAAAAACACTAAACAAAGTAAGATGGTCCACTTCGATGCCATCGAATCGGTCAACTCTCCCCTTAGACGACCTTTTCACGTTTTTGGGTAATTTCAAACATAACTTGGTCTATTCGCATCTTTACCTTACGAAACATTGTACGAAAGCTAAACTAGCGAGCTAGACTTCTAAGAACACTAAGCAGAGTATAACGGTCAACTTTGATGCCATCGGATTGCCCAACTCTCTCCATAGATGTGCTTTTCACGTTTTAAAAGCAATTTCAAACATAACTTGGTCTATTCAAAACTTTCGCTTACGAAACATTGTACGAAAGCTAAACTAGCGAGCTAGAATTATAGAAACACTAAACAGAGTACAACGGTCCACTTTGATGACATGGAATTGCTCAACTCCCGCAATAGACGAGCTTTTCACGTTTTTGGAGAATTTCTAATGTTAGTTGGTCTATTCGCACTTTTAGCTTACGAAACGTTGTGCGAAAGCTAAACTAGCGAGCTAGACTCCTAAGAACACTAAACAGAGTAAAAAGGGCCACTTCGATGCCATCGAATTGCTCAACTCTCTCCATAGATGAGCTTTTCAAGTTTTTGGGGAATTTCAAACATAAGTTGGTCTATTCGCATCTTAAGCTTACGAAACGTGGTACGAAAGCTAAAATAGCGGGTTAGACTTCTAAGAACACTAAACAAGGTACAACGGTCAGCTTTGATGCTTTGTAATCGCTCAACTCTCTCCGTAGACGAGCTTTTCACGTTTTTGTGCAATTTCAAACATAAGTTGGATTATTCACATCTTCACCTTACGAAACACTGCACGAAAGCTAAACTAGTGGGCTAGACTCCTAAGAACACTAAACAAAGTAAGATGGTCCACTTCGATGCCATCGAATCGGTCAACTCTCCCCTTAGAAGACCTTTTCACGTTTTTGGGTAATTTCAAACATAACTTGGTCTATTCGCATCTTTACCTTACGAAACATTGTACGAAAGCTAAACTAGCGAGCTAGACTTCTAAGAACACTAAGCAGAGTATAACGGTCAACTTTGATGCCATCGGATTGCCCAACTCTCTCCATAGATGTGCTTTTCACGTTTTAAAAGCAATTTCAAACATAACATGGTCTATTCAAAACTTTAGCTTACGAAACATTGTACGAAAGCTAAACTAGCGAGCTAGAATTATATAAACACTAAACAGAGTACAACGGTCCACTTTGATGACATGGAATTTCTCATCTCTCGCAATAGACGAGCTTTTCACGTTTTTGGAGAATTTCTAATGTAAGTTGGTCTATTCGCATTTTTAGCTTACGAAACGTTGTGCGAAAGCTAAACTAGCGAGCTAGACTCCTAAGAACACTAAACAGAGTAAAAAGGGCCACTTCGATGCCATCGAATTGCTCAACTCTCTCCATAGATGAGATTTTCAAGTTTTTGGGGAATTTCAAACATAAGTTGGTCTATTCGCATCTTTATCTTACGAAACGTGGTACGAAAGCTAAAATAGCGGGTTAGACTTCTAAGAACACTAAACAAGGTACAACGGTCAGCTTTGATGCTTTGTAATCGCTCAACTCTCTCCGTAGATGAGCTTTTCACGTTTTTGTGCAATTTCAAACATAAGTTGGATTATTCGCATCTTCACCTTCCGAAACATTGTACAAAAGCTAAACTAGCGAGCTAAACTTCTAAGAACACTAGACAGAGTACAACAGTCCACTTTGATGCCATGGAGTTGCTCAACTCTCTCCATAGATGAGCTTTTCACGTTTCTAGGCAATTTCAAACATAACTTGGTCTATTCGCATCTTTACCTTACGAAACATTGGACGAAAGCTAAACTAGCGAGCTAGACTCCTAAAAATACTAAATAGAGTAAAATGGTCCAACTCGTTGCCATCGAATTGCTCAACTATCTCCATAGACGAGCTTTTCACGTTTTCACGGAATTTCAAACATAAGTTGGTCTATTGGCATCTTTAGCTTACGAAACGTTGTACGAAAGCTAAACTAGCGAGTTAGACTTCTAAGACCACTAAACAAAGTACAACGGTCCACTTTGATGCTTTATAATCGCTCAACTATCTCCGTAGACGAGCTTTTCACGTTTTTGTGCAATTTCAAACATAAGTTGGATTATTCACATCTTCACCTTACAAAACACTGCACGAAAGCTAAACTAGTGGGCTAGACTCCTAAGAACACTAAACAAAGTAAAATGGTCCACTTCGATGCCATCGAATCGGTCAACTCTCTCCATAGACGACCTTTTCACATTTTTGGGTAATTTCAAACATAACTTGGTCTATTTGCATCTTTACCTTACGAAACATTGTACGAAAGCTAAACTAGCGAGCTAGACTTCTAAGAACACTAAGCAGAGTATAACGGTCAACTTTGATGCCATCGGATTGCCCAACTCTCTCCATAGATGTGCTTTTCACGTTTTAAGGGCAATTTCAAACATAACTTGGTCTATTCGAAACTTTACCTTACGAAACGTTGTACGAAAGCTAAACTAGCGAGCTAGAATTATAGAAACACTAAACAGAGTACAACGGTCCACTTTGATGACATGGAATTGCTCAACTCCCGCAATAGACGAGCTTTTCACGTTTTTGGAGAATTTCTAACGTAAGTGGTCTATTCGCATCTTTAGCTTACGAAACGTCTTATGACACATACAAGTCCATTTTGATGACATGGAATCGCTCAACTCTCGCGATAGACGAGCTTTTCACGTTTTTGGGGAATTTCAAACGTAAGTTGGATTGTTCGCATCTTCACCTTCCGAAACATTGTACGAAAGCTAAACTAGCGAGCTAGACTTCTAAAAACACCAAACAGAGTACAACGGTCCACTTAGATGCCTTGGAGTTGCTCAACTCTCTCCTTGGATGAGCTTTTCACGTTTTAGGGCAATTTCAAACATCACTTGGCCTATTCGCATCTTTACCTTACGAAACGTTGTACGAAAGCTAAACTAGCGGGCTAGACCTCTAAGAACACGAAACAGAGTACAACGGTCAACATCGATGCCATCGAATTGCTCAACTCTCTCTATAGATGAGCTTTTCACGGTTTTGGGCAATTTCAAACATAACTTGGTCTATTCGCATCGTTACATTATGAAACGTTGTATGAAAGCTAAACTAGCGAGCTAGACTTCTAAGAACACTAAACAGAGTACAACGGTCCACTTTGATGCCATCGAATTGCTCAACTATCTCCATACACGAGCTTTTCACGTTTTTGGGGAGTTTCAAACATAAGTTGGTCTATTCGCATCTTTAGCTTACGAAACGTTGATGAAAGCTAAACTAGCGTGTTAGACTTCTAAGACCACTAAACAAAGTACAACGGTCCACTTTGATGCTTTATAATCGCTCAGCTATATCCATAGACGACCTTTTCATGTTTTGTGCAATTTCAAACATAAGTTGGATTATTCGCATCTTGACCTTACGAAACATTGTACGAAAGCTAAACTAGTGAGCTAGACTCCTAAGAACACTAAACAGAGTAAAATGGTCCACTTCGATACCATCGAATCGGTCAACTCTCTCCATAGATGACCTTTTCATGTTTTTGGGCAATTTCAAACATAACTTGGTCTATTCGTATCTTTACCTTACGAAACATTGTACGAAAGCTAAACTAGTGAGCTAGACTTCTGAGAACACTAAGCAGAGTACAACGGTCCACTTTGTTGCCATCGAATTGCTCAACTCTCTCCATAGATGTGCTTTCCACGTTTTTGGGCAATTTCAAGCATAACTTGGTCTATTCTCATCTTTACCTTATGAAACGTTGTACGAAAGCTAAACTAGCGAGCGAGACTTATAGAAACACTAAACAGAGTACAACAGTCCGCTTTAATGACATGGAATTGCTCAACTCCCACGATAGACGTGCTTTTCACGTTTTTGGGGAATTTCAAACGTAAGTTGGTCTTTTCGCATCTTTAGCTTACGAAACGTTGTGTGAAAGTTAAACTAGTGAGCTAGACTCCTAAAAAAACTAAATAGAGTAAAATGGTCCACTTCGATGCCATCAAATTGCTCAACCCTCTCCATAGATGAGCTTTTCAAGTTTTTCGGGAATTTCAAACATAAGTTGGTCTATTCGCATCTTTAGCTTACGAAACGTTGCACGAAAGCTAAACTAGCGAGTTAGACTTCTAAGAACACTAAACAAGGTACAACGGTCGGCTTTGATACTTTGTAATCGCTTAACTCTATCCATAGACGACCTTTTCACGTTTTTGTGTAATTTCAAACATAAATTGGATTATTCACATTTTCACCTTCCGAAACATTGTACGAAAGCTAAACTAGCGAGCTAAACTTCTAAGAACACTAGACAGAGTGCAACGGTCCACTTCGATGCCATGGAGTTGCTCAACTCTTTCCATAGATAAGCTTTTCACGTTTCTGGGCAATTCCAAACATAACTTGGTATATTCATATCTTTAGCTTACGAAACGTTGTACGAAGCTAAACTAGCGAGCTACACTCCTAAGAACACTTAACAGAGTACAACGGTCCATTTTGATGACATGGAATTGCTTAACTCTCGCAATAGACGAGCTTTTCATGTTTTTGGAGAATTTCAAACGTAAGTTGGATTATTCGCATCTTCACCTTCCGAAACATTGTACGAAAGCTAAACTAGCGAGCTAGACTTCTAAGAACACTAAACAGAGTACAACGGTCCACTTAGATGCCATGAAGTTGCTCAACTCTCTCCATAGATGAGCTTTTCACTTTTTGGGCAATTTCAAACATAACTTGGTCTATTCGCATCTTTACCTTACAAAATGTTGTACAAAAGCTAAACTAGTGAGCTAGACTTCTAAGAACACGGAACAGAGTGCAACGGTCAACTTCGATGCCATCGAATTGCTCAACTCTCTACATAGATGAGGTTTTCACGGTTTTGGGCAATTTCAAAAATAACTTGGTCTATTCGCTTCGTTACCTTACGAAACGTTGTACGAAAGCTAAGCTAACGATCTAGACTTCTAAGAACACTAAACAGAGTACAACGGTCCACTTTGATGCCATCGAATTGCTTAACTATCTCCATAGAAGAGCTTTTCACTTTTTGGGGAATTTCAAACATAAGTTAGTCTATTCGCATCTTTAGCTTATGAAACGTTGAACGAAAGCTAAACTAGCGTGTTAGACTTCTAAGACCACTAAACAAAGTACAACGGTCCACTTTGATGCTTTATAATCGCTCAACTATCTACATAGACGACCTTTTCATGTTTTGTGTAATTCCAAACATAAGTTGGATTATTCGCATCTTCACCTTACGAAACATTGTACGGAAGCTAAACTAGTGAGCCAGACTCCTAAGAACACTAAACAGAGCAAAATGGTCCACTTCGATGCCATCGAATCGGTCAACTCTCTCCATAGACGACCTTTTCACATTTTTGGGCAATTTCAAACATAACTTGGTCTATTCGCATCTTTACTTTACGAAACATTGTACGAAAGCTAAACTAGCGAGCTAGACATTTGAGAACACTTAACAGAATACAACGGTCCACTTCAATGACATGGAATTGCTCAACTCCCGTAATAGACGTGCTTTTCAAGTTTTTGGGGAATTTCAAACGTAACTTGGGCTTTCCGCAGCTTTAGCTTAGGAAACGTTGTGTGAAATCTAAATTAGCGAGCTAGACTCCTAAGAAAACTAAACAGAGTAAAATGGTCGACTTCGATGCCATCGAATTGCTCAACTCTCTCCATAGATGAGCTTTTCAAGCTTTTGGGGAATTTCAAACAGAAGTTGGTGTATTCGCATCTTTAGCTTACGAAACGTTGTACGAAAGCTAAACTAGCGAGTTAGACTTCTAAGAACGCTAAACAAGGTACAACGGTTGGCTTTGATGCTTTGTAATCCTCAACTCTCTCGATAGATGACCTTTTCATGTTTTTGTGCAATTTTAAACATAAGTTGGATTATTCGCATCTTCACCTTCCGAAACATTGTACGAAAGCTAAACTAGCGAGCTAAACTTTTAAGAACACTAGACAGTGTGCAACGGTCCACTTCGATGCCATGGAGTTGATCAACTCTCTCCATTGATGAGCTTTTCACGTTTCTGGGCAATTTCAAACATAACTTGGTATATTCGTATCTTTAGCTTACAAAACGTTGTACGAAAGCTAAACTAGCGAGCTAGACTCCTAAGAACACTTAACAGAGTACGACGGTCCACTTTGATGACATGGAATTGCTTAACTCTCGCAAGAGACGAGCTTTTCATGTTTTTGGGGAATTTCAAACGTAAGTTGGATTATTCGCATCTTTACCTTCCGAAACATTGTACGAAAGCTAAACTAGCGAGCTAGACTTCTAAGAACACTAAACAGAGTACAACGGTCCACTTAGATGCCATGAAGTTGCTCAACTCTCTCCATAGATGAGCTTTTCACTTTTTGGGCAATTTCAAACATAACTTGGTCTATTCCCATCTTTACCTTACAAAATGTTGTACAAAAGCTAAACTAGTGAGCTAGACTTCTAAGAACACGGAACAGAGTGCAACGGTCAACTTCGATGCCATCGAATTGCTCAACTCTCTACATAGATGAGGTTTTCACGGTTTTTGGCAATTTCAAACATAACTTGGTCTATTCGCTTCGTTACCTTACGAAACGTTGTACGAAAGCTAAGCTAACGATCTAGACTTCTAATAACACTAAACAGAGTACAACGGTCCACTTTGATGCCATCGAATTGCTT
The DNA here is from genome assembly GCF_013401445.1 of Tripterygium wilfordii. Classification (NCBI taxonomy): domain Eukaryota; kingdom Viridiplantae; phylum Streptophyta; class Magnoliopsida; order Celastrales; family Celastraceae; genus Tripterygium; species Tripterygium wilfordii. Next base: position 5,949,964 of record NC_052234.1, read on the forward strand.
AACTATCTCCATAGAAGAGCTTTTCACTTTTTGGGGAATTTCAAACATAAGTTAGTCTATTCGCATCTTTAGCTTATGAAACGTTGAACGAAAGCTAAACTAGCGTGTTAGGCTTCTAAGACTACTAAACAAAGTACAACGGTCCACTTTGATGCTTTATAATCGCTCAACTATCTACATAGACGACCTTTTCATGTTTTGTGTAATTCCAAACATAAGTTGGATTATTCGCATCTTCACCTTACGAAACATTGTACGGAAGCTAAACTAGTGAGCCAGACTCCTAAGAACACTAAACAGAGCAAAATGGTCCACTTCGATGCCATCGAATCGGTCAACTCTCTCCATAGACGACCTTTTCATGTTTTTGGGCAATTTCAAACATAACTTGTTCTATTCGCATCTTTACCTTACGAAACATTGTACGAAAGCTAAACTAGCGAGCTAGACATCTGAGAACACTAAACAGAATACAACAGTCCACTTCAATGACAGGGAATTGATCAACTCCCGTAATAGACTTTCTTTTCACGTTTTTGGGGAATTTCAAATGTAAGTTGGTCTTTTCACATATTTAGCTTACGAAACGTTGTGTGAAAGCTAACCTAGCGAGCTAGACTCCTAAGAAAACTAAACAGAGTAAAATGGTCCACTTCGATGCCATCGAATTGCTCAACCCTCTCCATAGATGAGCTTTTCAAGTTTTTGGGGAATTTCAAACAGAAGTTGGTCTATTCGCATTTTTAGCTTACAAAATGTTGTACGAAAGCTAAGCTAGCGAGTTAGACTTCTAAGAACACTAAACAAGGTACAACGGTCGGCTTTGATGCTTTGTAATCGCTCAACTCTCTCCATAGACGACCTTTTCACGTTTTGTGCAATTTCAAACATAAGTTGGATTATTCGCATCTTCACCTTCCGAAACATTGTACGAAAGCTAAACTAGCGAGTTAAACTTCTAAGAACACTAGACAGAGTGCAACGGTCCACTTCGATGCCATGGAGTTGCTCAACTCTCTCCATAGATGAGCTTTTCACGTTTCTGGGCAATTTCAAACATAACTTGGTCTATTCGTATCTTTAGCTTACGAAACGTTGTACGAAAGCTAAACTAGCGAGCTAGACTCCTAAGAACACTTAACAGAGTACGACGGTCCATTTTGATGACATGGAATTGCTTAACTCTCGCAATAGATGAGCTTTTCAAGTTTTTGGGGAATTTCAAACGTAAGTTGGATTATTCGCATCTTCACTTTCCGAAACATTGTACGAAAGCTAAACTAGTGAGCTAGACTCCTAAGAACACTTAACAGAGTACGACGGTCCACTTTGATGGCATGGAATTGCTTAACTCTCGCAATAGACGAGCTTTTCATGTTTTTGGGGAATTTCAAACGTAAGTTGGATTATTCGCATCTTCACCTTCCGAAACATTGTACGATAGCTAAACTAGCGAGCTAGACTTCTAAAAACACTAAACAGAGTACAACGGTCCACTTCGATGCCATCGAATTGCTCAACTCTCTCCATAGATGAGCTTTTCACCGTTTTGGGCAATTTCGAACATAACTTGGTCTATTCGCATCGTTACCTTACGAAACGTTGTACGAAAGCTAAACTAGCGAGCTAGACTTCTAAGAACACTAAACAGAGTACAAAAGTCCACTTTGATGCCATCGAATCGCTCAACTCTCTTCACAGATGAGCTTTTCATGATTTTGGGCAATTTCAAACATAACTTGGTCTATTCGCATCGTTACCTTACGAAACGTTGTGCAAAAGCTAAACTAGACAGCTATTCTTCTAAGAATACTAAACAGAGCACAACAGTCCACTTTGATGCCATGGAGTTGCTCAACTCTCTCCATAGATTAGCTTTTCACGTTTTTGGGCAATTTCAAACATAACTTGGTCTATTCGCATCTTTACCATACGAAACGTTGTACGAAAGCTAAACTAGCGAGTTAGACTCCTAAGAATACTAAACAGAGTAAAATGGTCCGCCTCGATGCCACCGAATTGCTCAACTATCTCTATTGAAGAGCTTTTTACTTGTTTGGGGAATTCCAAACATAAGTTGGTCTATTCACATCTTTGGCTTACGAAACGTTGTACGAAAGCTAAACTAGCGGGTTAGACTTCTAAGACCACTAAACAAAGTCCAATGGTCCCCTTTGATGCCTGAGAATCGCTCACCTATCTCCATGGATGACCTTTTCACCTTTTTGCACAATTTCAAACGTAAGTTGGATTATTCGCATCTTCACCTTACGAAACATTGTACGAAAGCTAAACTAGTGAGCTAGACTCCTAAGAACACTAAACAGAGTAAAATGGTCCACTTCGATGCTATCGAATCGGTCAACTCTCTCCATAGACGACCTTTTCATGTTTTTAGGCAATTTCAAACGTAACTTGGTCTATTCACATCATTACGTTACGAAACATTGTACGACAGATAAACTAGCGAGCTAGTCTTCCAACAACACTAAGTAGAGTACAACGATCGAGTTTGATGCCATCGAATTGCTCAACTCTCTCCATAGATGTGCTTTTCACGTTTTTGGGTAATTTCAAACATAACTTGGTCTATTCTCATCTTACCGTACGAAATGTTTTATGAAAGCTAAACTAGCGAGCTAGACTTATAGAAACACTAAACAGAGTACAACGGTCCACTTTGATGACATGGAATTGCTCAACTCCCGCAATAGATGAGCTTTTCACGTTTTTAGGGAATTTCAAACGTAAGTTGGTCTATTCGCATCTTTAGCTTACGAAACGTTGTGCGAAAGCTAAACTAGCGAGCTAGACTCCTAAGAACACTAAACAGAGTATAATGGTCCACTTCGATGCCATCAAATCGGTCAACTCTCTCCATAGACGACCTTTTCACGTTTTTGGGCAATTTCAAATATAACTTGATCTATTCGCATCTTTACCTTACGAAACATTGTACGAAAGCTAAACTAGCGAGCTAGACTTCTAAGAACACTATGCAGAGTACAACGATCCAGTTTGATGCCAACGAATTGCTCAACTCTTTCCATAGATGTGCTTTTCACGTTTTTGGGCAATTTCAAACAAAACTTGGTGTATTCTCATCTTTACCGTACGAAACGTTGTACGAACGCTAAACTAGCGAGCTAGACTTATAGAAACACTAAACAGAGTACAACGGTCCACTTTGATGACATGGAATTGCTCAACTCCCGCAATAGATGAGCTTTTCACGTTTTTGGGGAATTTCAAACGTAAGTTGGTCTATTCGCATCTTTAGCTTACGAAACGTTGTGTGAAAGTGAAACCAGCGTGCTAGACTCCAAAGAACACTAAATAGAGTAAAATGGTCCACTTCGATCCCATCGAATTTCTCAACTCTCTCCATAGATGAGCTTTTCAAGTTTTTAGGGAATCTCAATCATAAGTTGGTCTATTCGCATCTTTAGCTTACGAAACGTGATATGAAAGCTAAACTAGCGAGTTAGACTTCTAAGAACACTAAACAAGGTACAACGGTCAGCTTTGATGCTTTCTAATTGCTCAACCCTCTCCGTAGATGACGTTTTCACGTTTTTGTGCAATTTCAATCATAAGTTGGATTATTCGCATCTTCACCTTCCTAAACATTGCACGAAAGCTAAACTAGCGAGCTAAACTTCTAATAACACTAGATAGAGTACAACGGTCCACTTTGATGCCATGGAGTTGCTCAACTCTCTCCATAGATGTGCTTTTCACGTTTTTGGGCAATTTCAAACATAACTTGGCCTATTCGCATCTTTACCTTACGAAACATTGTACAAAAGCTAAACTAGCGAGCTCGACTTATAGAAACACTAAACAGAGTACAACGGTCCACTTTGATGACATGGAATTGCTCAACTCCCGCAATAGACGAGCTTTTCACGTTTTTGGGGAATTTCAAACGTAAGTTGGTCTATTCACATCTTTAGCTTACGAAACACTGTACGAAAGCTAAACTAGCTAGTTAGACTTCTAAGAACACTAAACAAGGTACAACGGTCGGTTTTGATGCTTTGTAATCCCTCAACTCTCTCCGTAGATGACCTTTTCACGTTTTTGTGCAATTTCAAACGTAAGTTGGATTATTCGCATCTTCACCTTCCGAAACATTGTACGAAAGCTAAACTAGCGAGCTAGACTTCTAAGAACACTAGACAGAGTACAAAGGTCCACTTAGATGCCATGGAGTTGCTCAACTCTCCATAGATGAGCTTTTCACGTTTTTTGGCAATTTTAAACATAACTTGGTCTATTCGCATTGTTACCTTACGAAACGTTGTACGAAAGCTAAACTAGCGAGCTAGACTTCTAAGAACACTAAACAGAGTACAACGGTCAACTTTGATGCCATCGAATTGCTCAACTCTCTCCATAGATGAGCTATTCACGATTTTGGGCAATTTCAAACATAACTTGGTCTATTCGCATCGTTACCCTACGAAACGTTTTACGAAAGCTAAACTAGCGAGCTAGTCTTCTAAGAACACTAAACAGAGTACAGCGGTCCACTTTGATGCCACGGAGTTACTCAACTCTCTCCATAGATGAGCTTTTCACCTTTTTGGGGAATTTCAAAATTTAAGGCCCAATTCCTAAGTTTTGGCTCAATTATCAAAAACAAAACCCGAGAAAATATCTAGAGAATAAAAAAATTAAAAGTGGAAAAGACCAAAAAGAATGGCCACCTTGGTTAAAAGGAAAGGAAAAGTAAGGGCAAAAGGGATAAATTGAAAGAAATAGGGTTTTAGGAGAGAGGGGGTCTCATTCTACTAAAAGAAAGGAAGCATTCTTTGAGGGAAAAAGGAAGCAGCCGCACAAGGAAAGGGAGAAAAGAAACAAAAAGAGATAAAGGAGAAATGGAGTAGCCAACTTAAGTGGGAAAGAAAAGGGCAAGAGAGAAATAAACAGAGGGAGATCGCGGAGGTAGTGAAGAAGGAAAACAAGAGAAGAGCCATAAGAGGGTTTAATTCTTTTGAGTGCTATTTCTCAGCAAGGGTAATACTCTATACGCATTTCTGTATCTTTGTTTTCTCTGATTCATAATCTGCCTTTCTCTTGTTTGTTTTCTTTGGTTCCTTTGATTTCCTTTGTTTTTCCTGGTTTCTTGATCTTTCGGGGTCATATGCCTCTTGTTCTACATGTCCACACTGCTGGTTCAGTTATTGCCTCTTTTTATAGTATCTATGTGTTTTTGCTTGTGTATTTGTATGATTATATTGATTTTCTTTTTGGATTTGTTCATGTTATGTGCTGTTCATATCTTCTGTTTCCATTTCTTTGATTTTATTTGATAAGAAACGACTTAAGATTTTGCCTATTCTGTCTTGGTTGTAATCTCCAAAGCTTGTTGAACCGGGCTTGATCCCACTTGGGCCGAAGGGCAACTTAGAGGACTTGGGCTAAAGGACATATATAGAGGAATTGGGTTGGATTTGAGCATTGACCTTCATGGGTTATATTTGTATATGTTTTTTTTATTATTTTTAGTTTGTATATAATTGAAAAGTGTAAGCCTTTGTAATAGCGTAGGAAAATAGTGGATGTAAAAATAGTGAAAAGTGCATACATGATATTTTAGGGTGGTAGAAGCATATAGACATTAGGAAATCATTTTTGTGAATAATGATTGCATTAGAATGCATGCTTAGTACTTTGATTTCTCACACTATGCCGTGATGCTTAGATGTATGCTAGGATTGTTTGAATGCAACGAAAATGAATGCAACGCGTTAGTCATTAAAATTAATCAAAGCCGTCTCACCTTAATAAACACACCAAGATTAATTTATGGAACCTTTATGTTTTGTTTAAATACCAAGGAGCCTTCAAGATATTGGGGTTCCATTGGCATTCATCCAAAACATTTGGATTTCATGGACCCGGAAAGCAAATATGTTTTTAGGGATTAGGAGAATTTATTTAAGGACCCAAAGGGGGTTTAAAGATATTTGGCCCGTCCGATGGGCCTTAAATGGATTCTTTCTTTTCTCATGAAAAACATAATTGTGAGTAAGGCTTAAATTGAATCTTTTTCATTGATTGTGGGACTTTTTGGTGCATCAACCAAGTTCCCAAAAATCTCTTCTCCAAAACCATCAAAACCCATTCCAATGTTCCTATCTAAATAGCCTTTTTTCCAAATCATCAAAAACATCAAAACGCACTCCGATATGGATTTTTTTCATCCAAGACCAAGTTAAACATTTTTGGCCAAGCCGGGAATTGCCGTAGTGATCCCGTGCACCTTTTTTTTTGTCAACAACCACTTCAAGTGGAGTCTTTTATTAAATATTTTTGGCCAAGCCGGGAATGGCCATAGTGATCCCGTGCACCCTCTTTTTTATTAGAAAACCACTCCAAGTGGAGTTTCCTATTAAATATTTTTGGCCAAGCCGGGAATGGCCATAGTGATCCCATGCACCCTCTTTTTTTATTAAAAAACCACTCCAAGTGGAGTTTCCTATTAAATATTTTTGGCCAAGCCGGGAATGGCCATAGTGATCTCGTGCACCCTCTTTTTTATTAAAAACCACTTCAAGTGGAGTCCCTTATTAAACATTTTTGGCCAAGCTGGGAATGGCCATAGTGATCCCATGCACCCTCTTTTTATTGAAAACCACTTCAAGTGGAGCTTTTTATGAAAGCATTTTTGGGCCAAGTCGGGAATGGCTATAGTGATCCCGTGCACCCTTTTTCCTTCTTTTTTATCAAAACACATAAAAATAAAATTTTTAAAATCAATACTTGGTCTAACATTAAGGGAACATTTCCACCCATTTGATAATACATGATTTTCCGGGCATATGGAAAACTCATTAAAATATTTGGGACATACAATTATTCCTCGAAATTAGAGCCAAATAGGAAAACATTTTTAAAGGTAACCATTTTCGGGAGTTGTGGGGTGCCTAACACCTTCCCCATGCTCAATAGACCCCCTACCCACTTTTCTCGTAGACCAAAATGGATGTCCAATTGCATCCTAAAAATCAATTGGTGGCGACTTCATTGTTTTTATGCCGGTTGCTTCAGCTGGCGACTTCACTGGGGATCATGGTTGTTGCACCAAAGGGGTCGGGCCTTGTTGTCTTGGTGTTTTCCTATTTGGTTGATTTGTTTATTTTGTTGTATAATAGTCTTTCAACATTTTGAGGAATCAAATGTGTTTGTTCATGATTGTAGATAAAATAACAGGTTTTTGGTTTCATAAAATTTGAGTGTTTGAGTGTTTGTTAAGGATACGGTATGTTCCCCCGCACAAATATCACCATTCACATGCACACAAATGGCCCATAAAAACCGGGTCCTACTAGTGACTAGTGAGGTTGATCTTTGTTTTTGATGGATTTTGTCTTCACGTAAGCAAGGAAAAACATCCTTCTAGATTGACGTCCCTTCAAGATATTGGGGGATGGGTTCCACTTCCAGATATGGGGTGTGAACTAACCTGATCCAGTGGCCTCTCGCGTAGCCGCGTTATAGTTAGATATGCCACCCATATGCACATTAGATAACCCTTAAATTTGGTTCGAGACCTTCAGAAGTTTGTAGGAACCTCATTTTTTTAGGAAAAATGGGGGAACTCTCCTATCCTTGACTCTATTTATTTCTTTTATTTTTATTCTTCATTTACATTTATATACATTCATCAAAACACACATGTAGATCTTTTATACACTTGCCATGAATATGTTAGCATAGGTTATGATCTTACACGCTTGTTAATCATCCATACATGTTCATATATACTTGTTAAATCATCCATACATGTCCATATATACTTGTACATCTGTTAATCATCCATACATGTTCATATATACTTGTACACTTGCCAATTATCTCTACATATCCATACATACTTGCACATTTGTTGATCATCCATACATGTTCATATATACTTGTTAATTACCCATACATGTCCATATATACTTGCATAATTGTTAATTACCTGTACATGTTCATACATATCTCATACTCTTCACATAGGTATAGTAATTGGAATTTGGTTTGGTAAAGTTTTCAAGACATCTCTTAATTGAAATAGGATTTGCACAAATAATAATCACATGCATGCACATCTTTAAACTAAAATAAATGAGAACTAATGTCGTTGTTTTCATAATGCATAGAAAATCATAAATAATAATAGCACCCAAAAAGCAACACCGTCACCCCTATCAGACTCGCCTACAATCAAGAATTATTGAGAATATGGAGCAGGAAACGGGTGAGCATAGTCAGGAGCAGGATATAGCTGAATTGAAAGAGTAGATGGCTTTATTAATGAAGAATATGGCGTTGCTAATGAAAGGAAAAGGAGTAGTTGGAAATTATGAAACACCAGAGGTTCCTGAGAATCATTTGCACCAAGAAGAACCAGTTTACCCACCCGGGTTCACTCCTGCGCGTAACCAATCTTTGCCTAGTCTGCACCAGCATCAATATGTTTCTCAATAGGCAACGACTCAGAACCCAACTTACATTCATCAAGTTGATCCTCATGTGCAGAACAATCCCTTCCCAATCGGTGCTGATACTGCGGGAACTTTTATTGGCGGAGTAGTGATTGAGGGAGTTCAGTATGAAGAAAGTAGCTCAATGGATGCCATCAAGAAGTTAGAAAATAGATTAAGAACTATGGAGGGTTTCAATGCTTCAGGGATGCTGAACCCAGCTAATCTGTGCTTGGTGAAGAATTTGAATGTTCCACACAACTTTGTACTACCAAAATTTAGTTTGTTTGATGGCACTGGCCCTTTGGATCATTTAACGAAGTATTGTCGGTGCATGCAGCCATATGCAAGTGATGAGAAAGTGTTGATGCATTATTTCCAAGATAGTCTTACTGGGGCAGCTCAAAGGTGGTTCAATACCCTAAATCCTTCATCAGTAGCTTCGTGGGAGGATTTGGCTGAAATGTTTATGAAGCAGTATAAACATAATGAAGAGAAGATCCCTACCATTTACGATTTGCAGAACACAGCAATGAAGAGTGGGGAAAGCTTTAGGGAATTTGCCCATCGATGGAGGGATTTGGCAGCCCAGATAATTCCACCCCTTTCAGAAAAGGATTTGTTGAACGCTTTCATTGATGCTCTCTAGGAGCCTTATACTTCCAATCTGGTGGGAGGCGGTCATAGTAACTTAGCTGATATGATACAAACAGGGGAGCGAGTTGAATGATGCATGAAGAGAGGTACTCTGCACTATCCCATCCTTGACAAACCAGATCTAATTAAAGAAAGTAAAGGCAAGAAGGCTGAAGTGCATTCTGTGAATTTTGATTCAAATCCCGTTGTTTATGGTGCGGCTACTTCAGACTACCACCCTAGAAGCAATGCCCCAAGGATGTCAAGCCCAGGAGCCTACTATAACCATAACCATACCCATACCTAAAATCCTTATCTGCCCCGATTCAATGCATCACCACCCAATCAATACCAGCAAAACCCAAACACTTACCAAAACTTTCAGAACCCAAATGCCTACCAGAACCCTCATCCAAATTTCCAAAAACTAAGACCCAGAAGGCCGGTGGAACGTTTTGACCCTATACCTATGACATATGCGGAGTGTTTCACTAAGCTGCAAGCCCAAGGGGCGGTAGTACCAATACCAGGAAGAGTTCACCAGCCTCCATATCCTCCCTGGTATGATCCAAATTCTACATGTCTTTACCATGGGGGCGCACCCGGACATTTCAACAGAAGCATGTTTGCCTTTCAAGAGGTTAATTCAGGGGATGATTGAAGCGAAATGGCTCAACTTGGATGCTGTAGACAAGCCAAATGTTAACAACAATCCGCTGCCAAACCATGGAAATGAGGGTGTGAATTGTGTTGGTGAGTCTCGTGTTATCAAGAGATGGGTGTCAGAGATTATGATGCCATTGAGCCAGTTATTTGACATCTTAAAGGAGTAGGAGATGATTGAAATGATGAGTTCGTTTTGCCAAAGTAATCAACCCGATACGACTAAGATTTACAAATTTCATAGTGGAATGGAAGGTCATACTATTGAAGAATGCAATGATTTTCAGGAGAAAGTACAAGAGTTGATGGACTTGACGAGAATTATTTTTGAAGAAGGAGAAAGTCAAGAATGCCATGTCAATGTCCTAGGAGGTTATTACCAGGGACTAAGGCCGAATTGTGTGAAACCTTTTGTTCTACAATACTCTACAGAGGACAAGCCAGTGACTGTGACTCCAAAGATAGATCCTTTGTACAAGAATGACAAGGCTGTGCCATGGAATTATGAGGTTGAAGTTAGAGGAAAGCAAGGAGAAATGGTAGATAATATTTCTGGTGTCAGTGGAGTTACCCAAAGTGGGAGATGTTACTCGAGAAATGAGCCAGAAGGGAATCCGGTAGTGGATCTTGAAGCTGAACGCAAAAGAAAAGGGAAAGCAATACCTGAAGTTGAAAGACAAGTTCTATTCCAGAAGGTCTTTTTGTACACCCATAAGAGAAAAAAAAAAGTTGTAACTGATGTGGAAGTCCAGGAGTTCCTGAAAATTATTCGGTAGAGTGAGTACATGATAGTGGATCAATTGAAGAAAACCCCTGCAAAGATTTCGATCTTGGAGTTGATAATGAGTTCTGAACCGCATTGACAAGTCTTGATGAGAATGTTAAATCAGGTGTATGTATCAGACAAGATTCCTACAGATTCTTTTAATGGCATTGTGGGAAATGTGTTAGCGTCACATTTGTTGTCCTTTACTGAAGATGATATTCCCCTTGAAGGAATAGGGCATAACAAAGTTTTGCATATTTCAGCTCTGTGTCGTGGAAAAGAATTAGCAAGTATCATGGTGGACAATGGATCACCCTTAATATTTTACCAAAGGAGACTTTTGAGAAGCTGCCGATTGCCAGATCTTATTTAAGACAAGTGCCGATGGTAGTGAGGGCATTTGACGGAACACGTAAAGAGATTATGGGAGAAATTGAAATACCTTTACAGGTTGCAAGCGTAACTTTCAATGTGCCGTTCGTGGTAATGGATATCTCACCAACCTATAGTTGCCTGTTGAGACGACCTTGGATTCACACTGTAGGATCCGTTCCCTCATCGTTGCATCAGATGCTCAAGTTTGTTCATGATGGAAGGGTTTATATAGTAAAGGGCCAGTCAGAATGGATGGTTGCTAGTTTGTCTAATAGTTCTCCTATTGATGCTCCGACGGAGAGGATTGAGAGTTCATTCCAATCTTTTGAAATTGCTGGTGCTAGCTATGTGAAGGAAGGAATTTCTCCTCTAAAGCCATAAGTTTCCAAGGTTACAAAGAATGTAGCAAAATTTATGTTGAAAAAGGGGTTTCGCCAGGGAGAAGGACTTGGTAAGAATCGATAGGGAATTAAGAAGCCAGTAGAAATGCTGAAACATCCAGAACGTTGGGGTTTGGGTTATAAGTCAACTAGTGCTGACAGGAATCGTGCAAAAACAAAAAAATAGGTGAAGAGGTTTGCTCGTCTGGAAGGAAAGGAGCTGGAAGTTGAAAAGAAACCGATTCCCTGGCTTTATGACAGTTTTGTGTATGGCGGGATGCAGAACAAGGTAAGTTTGGCTGATACTGGGGTAGTTTTTGGAAAACTGCTATTTGAAAACTCGATTGATGTAACTGGGGCAATGCTCGCTAATATATGTGATCAGTTTGGAGTGTTTGAAGTTGCTATGGTGGAAGAGAAAGACAGTTCAACTGCTAGACCTTGCTTTGTCATCTCGCGTCCTTCAAATTTCAAACTTGGCAACTGGACCAGTCTGGAGCTCCCAATATCTCTCAAGAACCTGCAAGAGTAATCTCCGAGTGCACTACCATCGTGGGCCTAACTCACGGCCTTTGTTTGGGTCTTTTGTAATGAGCATGCTTTACTTTGCTTTCAACAAATTTTATAGTACGGCGATTGCATGTTCTATCTTTATACATATTTCTTTTTTCCATGAAATGAAAGTCTTTTGACAGTTATCCATATTCATGTTTCTTCATTCCCATTTGAGTTTTTCTTCTCCATTCTCAAAGCCATTTTTATTCACTTCTTCAACAGGATTGAAATTGATGATAACAAAGATTAAGAACTTAATGAACCAGATTTTGATGCACCCATTAGCAATGTTGAATCTGACTATGAAATAGAGAAAGAAATTGAGATTTTACCTGAAATGTTAAGACAAGTCAATTAAGAGAAGAAAATAATACAGCCACATCAAGAGGTAACAGAAGTTATTAATTTGGGAACTGAAACGGAGAAAAAGGAGGTTAAGGTAGGAGCTGCCTTCGAAGGAGAAAACAAGAAGAAATTGATAGATTTATTGCATAATTACCAGGACGTCTTTGCATGGTCTTATCAGGATATGTCCGGCCTTGATACAAGTATTGTTGTTCACAAGTTGCCATTTATTCCAGAATGTACTCCAGTGAAACAAAAGTTGAGGAGATTAAAGGCAGATATGCTTTTGAAAATAAGAGATGAAGTGAAGAAGCAGTTTGACGCTGGTTTTTTAGCAGTGGCTAGATACCCTGAATGGGTGGCAAATATTGTACCTGTTCCCAAGAAGGATGGTAAGGTTCGGATGTGTGTCAATTATAAAGATCTCAATCGTGCAAGCCCGAAGGATAATTTTCCACTTCCCCATATCGATGTTTTGGTGGATAGTACGGCTAGACATTCAACTTTCTCTTTCATGGATGGATTTTTGGGTTACAATCAGATCAAGATGGCACCAGAGGATCGTGAGAAAATGACTTTTATTACCCTCTGGGGAACCTTTTGCTATAAAGTCATGCCGTTTGGTCTGAAGAATGCCAGTGCTACTTATCAACGAGCTATGGTCACTTTGTTTCATGGCATGATGCATAGAGAAGTTGAAGTATATGTCGATGATATGATAGCAAAATCCAAAGAAGGTGAAGATCATATTGTGAATCTCCAGAAGTTGTTTGATCGATTAAGGAATCATCAATTGAAGTTGAATCCAGCTAAGTGCACATTTGGGGCAACCTCGGGGAAGTTGTTAGGTTTCATTGTAAGCAGGAAAGGAATTGAGGTAGATCCTGATAAAGTGAAGGCGATCTTGGAGATGCCACCCCCTCGGACAGAAAAGGAAGTTAGGGGTTTCTTGGGAAGATTGAATTACATTGCCAGATTCATTTCACAGTTGACAGCTACTTGTTAACTTATCTTTAAATTATTGCGTAAGAGTAACTCTACTGGATGGAATGAAGATTGTCAGGTTGCATTCGAAAAGATCAAGCAATACTTCAAAAGTCCTCCAGCGTTGATGCCTCCTGTGGCTGGCAGGCCGCTTATTCTCTATTTGACTGTCTCAAATAGTTCGATGGGATGTGTACTTGGACAACATGATTCAGCGGGAAGGATAGAGCATGCCATTTATTACTTAAGCAAGAAGTTTACTAGTTGTGAAGCAAATTATTCGATGTTGGAAAAGACTTGTTGCTCTTTGGTTTGGGCTGCACATCGACTTAGACAGTACATGTTTTATCATACTACATGGTTGATTTCTAGGATGGATCCTATCAAGTACATTTTTTAGAAACCTTCTCTTTCAGGGAGGATAGCTAAATGGCAGATGTTGTTATCAGAATATGATATTTTGTAGGTCACACAGAAGGCAATCAAAGGGAGTGCAATAACAGATTATTTGGCAGATGGAGCAATTGATGATACTCAGCCAATGGATATGAAATTTCCAGATATTGATGTCATGACTGTGTCGATAGAAGCGGGGAATCAGAAGGATTTGGCAAAATGGACTATGTTGTTCGATGGTACTTCTAGTATCGTAGGATGCGGAGTCGGTGCTGCGTTGATATCATCTGAAGAGAATGTTATACCATTTACAGCTAAGTTGTATTTCGAATGTACTAACAATGTGGCTGAGTATGAAGCATGTACGATGGGAATTCAAGCTGCTATTGATATGGGGATTAAGAGGCTACAAGTTTATTGTGATTCACAGTTGGTGATTAGGCAATTGAATGATGAGTGGGAAACCAAAGATGACAAGCTCATTCCATATTACCAGCATATCAAAAAGTTAGTCAAGTTTTTTGATTGGGTTGAGTTTGATCATATCCCAAGAGAGGAGAATCAAATAGCGGATGCTTTGACAACTTTGGCGACAATGTTTGATGTAGACCCAAAAGGGGAAGTGCAGATGATTAAAATCGAGAGATGAGAAGTTCGAGGTTACTGTTCAAATTTGGAGGGAGAGCCTGATGGTAAACCGTGGTATCATGATATTCAACAGTGCATTGAAAAGAAAGCATATCCATCAGGGGCATCAGAGAATGATAAGCGTACCATCAGGAGACTGGCAGAGTCTTTCTTCTTGAGTGGAAATGTTCTTTATAAAAGGAATGATGGAATAGTTTTCTTACGTTGTGTTGATGTTGTTGAGGCTAAACAAATAATGGAGGAAATTCATGAAGGAATATGTGGGACTCATTCCAGTGGATATGCAATGGCACGGAAGATTATTCATGCAGGGTATTATTGGTTAACTATGGAGAGGGACTGTATAAGTTATGCAAACAGATGCCACAAGTGTCAGATTTATGCAGACAGAACACATGTTCCAGTTAATTCATTGCATGTGTTGACATCACCATGGCCTTTTTCGATGTGGGGATTAGATGTCATCGGTCCAATTAAGTCGAAGGCTTCTAACGAGCATCGGTTTATTCTGGTTGCTATCGATTATTTTACCAAATGGGTGGAGGCTGCTTCATATTCTAATGTGACGAGTAGCGTGGTTGTTCGATTTTTGAGAAAATAAATTGTTTGTCGATATGGAGTCCCGAAAAGAATTATTACTGACAATGGCACGAATTTCAATAGCAAAATGATAAAGGATTTTTGTGATTAGTTCAAAATTTATCACCATAATTCGAATCCTTACCGTCCGAAGATGAATGGGGCTGTCGAAGTGGCGAATAAGAATATCAAGAAGATCATTGGGAAGATAACAGAGAATTACAAAGATTGGCATGAGAAGATCTCTTTTGCTCTATATGGTTATTGGACATCAATACGGACATCCACCGGGGAGACGCCTTTCTCCTTGGTGTATGGTATGGAAGCGGTTTTGCCTATCGAAGTGGAGATTCCATCCCTTCGAGTAGTTCTGGAGGCAGGATTGGAAGAATCAGAATGGACTCGAATGCGTTATGAGCAGTTGAATTTGATTGAAGAATGAAGACTAAGAGCAATTTGTAAAGGGCAATTGTATCAAAGAAGATTGATGGAAGCACATAATAAGAAAGTTTGACCTCGCAATTTCAGGGAAGGAGATTTAGTGTTGAAGATGATCTTGCCACCTCAAAAGGATCACCGAGGGAAGTGGACACCGATCTATGAGGGACCATATGTGGTGAAGAAAGCCTTTGAAGGAGGGGCATTAATTTTGACAAGAATGGATGGAGAAGAATTGCCTAATCCGGTGAATGCAGATGCCATCAAAAAGTATTACCCATAGCCAAAAAAAAAAAAAAACTCGCTAGATTCAAAACTCGAAAGGGTGGTCTAGGCAAAAATTAGAGCAATAAAAATCCTTCTGAAGTGAAAACCCCTCGTGGGCGCTTCAAGCAAAAATTAGGGAAAATAAAAAAGTCTCTAATAAAGTGAAAACCCTTCCTGGGAGCTTCAAGTAACATTGAGATCAGAAAAGGCGTGGAGAAAGCAATTACGGGGAATTGACAGAGGCCATTAATAGGATTTGAGAAGAATATGGGACAATACAGTGAATGACAGATAGCAAGGCTGTACACGGGTGAATTGGTTATGTTCAGGGGTATGCATGATGAGTCTGTGAAGGAGAAGCTTCATATGGAAGTAGTCAGATTCAATAATTGCAAAATGGAGGCACACAAAACTGGGGCAGTTTTGTGCGGAATCAAAGTTATCTCATTTTATATCCTGTAAAGATTTATGTTATTTACTTTATTTTTAACCCTCTTGAATCATATATATACTCGATCAGTCTCTCCTGTTATCTATTTATTCTAAATAAAACTCTCTGAGGTTATTCAGTTCATTTCTGAATTTCCTTATTCATTGCTAGTGTTCTTCATGATTTTTATTGCTTATATATCTTGCCTTTAGAAATCTCGTGTAGTACAAGCATTGCCATACTATTGAATTTATTTGGAAGTTAAATAAGGTAATAAAAGAATCATGACAAGTGCATTAGGACATTGTTCTTAGCAGGAACCTGTGAGATTTTGGTGTTCTTGACTGTAAAGGAGCTAAAAGAAATTAAATGGCACTAAAAGGCATGGTGGATCTAAAGAGGTTGTGGTGTTCTTAACTCTAAGAGAGCTAAAAGAAATTAATTGGCGTTAAAAGGCATAGTGGGGCCAGAGAGATTTTGGAGCCGGAGAGATTATGCTTGGCGTTAAAGGTATGTCAGATTTGGTGGAAATCAGATGTAAACAGTAAATCGATGGAAAGATCAGACAAAAAGAGAATGAAAGATACAAGAATAAGCCTAACATGGCATATTGAAGATAGGATGAAATCAAAAGATGCAGTTTTCTCATGATGGATGATTGCAAGATGAAAGGGTGGAAATCATATGTGAACAGTAAATCGATGAAAAGGCCATACAAGACAAAAGGAGAATGAAAGATACAAGAATAACTGTAACATGGCAGATTCAAGATGGGATGGAGGCAAAAGATGCAATCTTCTCATGATGGATGATTGCAGGATGATAGGGGTGATAGTGCTTATGATAATTAACCAAAATCAAAATTTCAAAATAAGGAAAAAATAAAATAAAATACAATTTTCTTCATGCATTCATACACTCATGGATATTTTCTTGCATAAAATTCAAACAAACATTGCTGGCCAAGCTGGGATAGCCGTAGTGATCCCATGCACTTTCTTTTATTGTCAGCCAAGCTGGGAATGGCTGTAGTGATCCCATGCACTTTCTTTTCATCAGCCAAGCTGGGAATGGTTGTAGTGATCCCATGTAGTTCCTTTTCTTACTAGCCAAGCTGGGAATGGCCGTAGTGATCCCATGCACTTTCTTTTCTTATCAGCCAAGCTGGGAATGGCTGTAGTGATCCCATGCACTTTCTTTTCTTGCTGGCCAAGCTGGGAATGGCCGTAGTGATCCCATGCACTTTCTTTTCATCAGCCAAGCTGGGAATGGCTGTAGTGATCCTATGCACTTTATTTTCATCAGCCAAGCTGGGAATGGCTGTAGTGATCCCATGCATTTTATTTTCTTGTCAGCCAAACTAGGAATGACTGTAGTAATCCTATGCACTTTCTTTTCATCAGCCAAGCTGGGAATGACTGTAGTGATCCCATGCATTTTCTTTTCTTGTCAACCAAGCTGGGAATGGCTGTAGTGATCCCATGCACTTTTTTTTCATCAGTCAAGCTGGGAATGGCCGTAGTGATCCCATGCACTTTCTTTTCTTGTCAGCCAAGCTGGGAATGGCCGTAGTGATCCCATGCACCTTCTTTTCTTGTTGGCCAAACTGGGAATGGTTGTAGTGATCCCATGCACTTTCTTTTCTTGCTGGCCAAGCTGGGAATGGCCATAATGATCCCACGCATTACCTTTTGCAGTTCCCGTACGAAACTCGGTTGACTACACATTTGTTTGTCTTTTATTTCATAAAAGACATACAAAGGGGGGCAGCTGTAGTACCCGGTTTTCGTCCGGCCCAAAAAATAGAAAAATTAAAAATATGAAATCCAAAATAAAAATTAAAGGAAGGAAAATGAAGTCCAAACTTGTGTCTTTTATCAAAATTTAAGGCCCAATTCCTAGGTTTTGGCCCAATTATCAAAAATAAAACCCTAGAAAATATCTAGAGAATAAAAAAATTAAAAGTGGAAAAGACCAAAACGAATAGCCACCTTGGTTAAAAGGAAAGAAAAAGTAAGGGCAAAAGGGACAAATTGAAAGAACTAGGGTTTTGGGAGAGAGGGGGTCTCATTCTACTAAGAGAAAGGTAGCATTCTTTGAGGGGAAAAAGGAAGCAGCCGCACAAGGAAAGGGAGAAAAGAAACAAAAAGAGATAAAGGAGAAAGGGAGTAGCCGCACAAGTGGGAAAGAAAAGGGCAAGAGAGAAATAAACTGAGGGAGATCGCTGAGTTAGTGAAGAAGGAAAACAAGAGAAGAGCCATAAGAGGATTTAATTCTTTTGAGTGCTATTTCTCAGCAAGGGTAATACTCTATACGCATTTCTGTATCTATGTTTTCTCTGATTTATAATCTGCCTTTCTCTGGTTTGTTTTCTTTGGTTCCTTTGATTTCCTTTGTTTTTCCTGGTTTCTTGATCTTTCGGGGTCATATGCCTCTTGTTCTACATGTCCACACTGCTGGTTCAGTTATTGCCTCTGTTTATAGTATCTACGTGTTTTTGCTTGTGTATTTGTATGATTATATTGATTTTCTTTTTGGATTTGTTCATGTTATGTGATGTTCATATCTTCTATTTCCATTTCTTTGATTTTATTTGACGAGAAACGACTTAAGATTTTGCCTATTCTGTCTTGGTTTTAATCTCCAAAGCTTGCTATGCGTGTCTAGTTGGTTTGATTTTGATTGGAATATATCCGTTTTGCTGGTAGTTACACGTTTGATTCAAATATATGTGTGCAGGGTGTGTTTGTGTATATGTGTGCAGTACAGTGTGTATTTATATGTACAGTGTGTGTATGTGGGTATAAATATTGTGGGTTTGTGTGTGTATATGTATGTACATGGTTTGGAGATTAATGTGTACGATATTGTAGATGTTTATATGTGTATATGAATCTTTAAATATGGGCTTGGTTTGATATTACATTTTGAGTATCCCATTTGACCCCATTATTTTTGTGTTTGATGTTGGGACTTGAACTGGGCTTGATCCCACTTGCGCCGAAGGGCAACTTAGAGGACTTGAGCTAAAAGACATACATGGAGGAATTGGGTTGGATTTGAGCATTAACCTTCATGGGTTATATTTGTATTATATTTGTATATGTTTTTTTTTATTATTTTTAGTATGTATATAATTGTGAAGTGTAAGCCTTTGTAATAGTGTAGGAAAATAGTGGATGTAAAAATAGTGAAAAGTGCATACATGATATTTTAGGGTGCTAGAAGTATATAGACATTAGGAAATCATTTTTGTGAATAATGATTGCATTAGAATGCATGCTTAGAACTTTGATTTCTCACACTATGCCATGATGCTTAGATGTATGCTAGGATTGTTTGAATGCAATGAAAATGAATGCAACGCGTTAGTCATTAGAATTAATTAAAGTCGTCTCACCTTAACAAACACACCAAGATTAATTTATGAAACATTTATGTTTTGTTTAAATACCAAGAAGCTTTCAAGATATTGGGGTTCCATTGGCATTCATCCAAAACATTTGGATTTCGTGGACCCGGAAAGAAAATATGTTTTTAGGGATTAGAAGAATTTATTTAAGGACCAAAAGGGTGGTTTAAAGATATTTGGCCCGTCCGATGGGCCTTAAATGGATTCTTTCTTTTCTCATGAAGAACATAATTGTGAGTAAGGCTTGAATTGAATCTTTTTCATTGATTGTGGGCCTTTTTGGTGCATCAACCAAGTTCCCAAAAATCTCTTCTCCAAAACCATCAAAACCCATTCCAATGTTCCTATCTAAATAGGCTTTTTTCCAAATCATCAAAAACATCAAAACGCACTCCGATATGGATTTTTTTCATCCAAGACCAAGTTAAACATTTTTGGCTATGCCGGGAATGGCCGTAGTGATCCCGTGCACCTTTTTTTTTGTCAACAACCACTTCAAGTGGAGTCTTTTATTAAATATTTTTGGCCAAGCCGGGAATGGCCATAGTGATCCCGTGCACCCTCTTTTTTATTAAAAAACCACTCCAAGTGTAGTTTCCTATTAAATATTTTTGGCCAAGTCGGGAATGGCCATAGTGATCCCGTGCACCCTCTTTTTTTATTAAGAAACCACTCCAAGTGGAGTTTCCCATTAAATATTTTTGGCCAAGTCGAGAATGGCCATAGTGATCCCGTGCACCCTCTTTTTTATTAAAAACCACTTCAAGTGGAGTCCTTTATTAAACATTTTTGACCAAGCCGGTAATGGGCATAGTGATCCCGTGTACCCTCTTTTTATTAAAAACCACTTCAAGTGGAGCCTTTTATTAAAGCATTTTTGGGCCAAGCCGGGAATGGCCATAGTGATCCCGTGCACCCTTTTTCCTTCTGTTTTATCAAAACCCATAAAAATCAAATTTTTAAAATCAAATCTTGGTCTAACATTAATGGAACATTTCCACCCATTTGATAATACATGATTTTCTGGGCATATGGAAAACTCATTAAAACATTTGGTACATACAATTATTCCTCGAAATTAGAGCCAAATAGGAAAACATTTTTAAAGGTAACCGTTTTCGGGAGTTGTGGGGTGCCTAACACCTTCCCTATGCTCAATAGACCCCCTTACCCACTTTTCTCGTAGACCAAAATGGATGTCCAATTGCATCCTAAAAATCAATTGGTGGGGACTTCGTTGTTTTTATGTCGGTTGCTTCAGCGGTTTTGGACAATTTCAAACAGAACTTGGTCTATTCGCATCGTTACCTTACGAAACGTTGTACGAATGCTAAAATAGCGAGCTACACTTCTAAGAACACTAAACAGAGTACAACGGTCCACTTTGATGTCATCGAATTGCTCAACTCTCTCCATAGTTGAGCTTTTCACGGTTTTGGGCAATTTGAAACATTACTTGGTCAATTCGCATCGTTGCCTTACGAAATGTTGTACGAAAGCTAAACTAGTGAGCTAGACTTCTAAGAACACTAAACAGAGTACAACGGTCCACTTTGATGCCATGTAGTTGCTCAACTATCTCCAAACACGACCTTTTCACTTTTTTGGGCACTTTCAAACATAACTTAGTCTATTCGTATCTTTACCTTACGAAACGTTGTACGAAAGCTAAACTAGCGAGCTAGACATATAGAAACACTAAACAGAGTACAACGGTACACTTTGATGACATGGAATGTCTCGACTCCCTCAATAGACGTGCTTTGCGTGTTTTTTGGGAATTTCGAACATAACTTGGTCTATTCGCATCGTTACCTTATGAAACATTGTATGAAAGCTAAACTAGCGAGCTAGACTTATAGAAACACTAAACAGAGTACAACGGTCCACTTTGATGACAAGGAATTGCTCAACTCCCACAATAGATGAGCTTTTCACGTTTTTGGGGAATTTGAAACGTAAGTTCGTCTATTCGCATCTTTAGCTTACGAAACGTTGTACGAAAGCTAAACCAGCGAGCTAGACTCCTAAGAATACTAAACAGAGTAAAATGGTCCACCTCGATGCCATCGAATTGCTCAACTCTCTCCAAAGACGAGCTTTTCACGTTTTTGCGGAATTTCAAACATAAGTTGGTCTATTCGCATCTTTAGCCTACGAAACGTTGTACGAAAGCTAAACTAGTGAGCTACATTCCTAAGAACACTAAACAGAGTAAAATGGTCCACTTCGATGCCATCGAATCGCTCAACTCTCTCCATAGACGAGCTTTTCACGTTTTGGGCAATTTCAAACATAACTTGGTCTATTAGTATCTTTACCTTTCGAAACGTTGTACTAAAGCTAAACTAGCGAGCTAGACTCCTAAGAATACTAAACAGAGTAAAATGGTCCACCTCGATGCCATTGAATTGCTCAACTCTCTCCATAGACGAGCTTTTCACGTTTTTGGGGAAATTCAACATAAGTTGGTCCATTCGCATCTTTAGCGTACGAAACGTTGTACGAAAGCTAAACTAGTGAACTACGTTCCTAAGAACACTAAACAGAGTAAAATGATCCACTTTAATGCCATCGAATAGCTCAACTCTCTCCATAGGCGACCTTTTCACGTTTTTGGGCAATTTCAAACATAACTTGGTCTATTCGTATCTTTACCTTACGAAACGTTGTACGAAAACTAAACTAGCGAGCTAGACATATAGAAACACTAAACAGACTACAACGGTCCACTTTTAGGACTTGGAATTTCTCAACTCCCGCAATAGACGAGCTTTGTGTGTTTTTTGGGAATTTCAAACATAACTTGGTCTATTCGCATCGTTACCTTATGAAACGTTGTACGAAATCTAAACTAGCAAGCTAGACTTATAGAAACACTAAACAGAGTACAACGGTCCACTTTGATGACATGGAATTGCTCAACTCCCGAAATAGACGAGCTTTTCACATTTTTGGGGAATTTGAAACGTAAGTTCGTCTATTCGCATCTTTAGCTTACGAAACGTTGTGCGAAAGCTAAACTAGCAAGCTAGACTCCTAAGAACACTAAACAGAGTAAAATGGTCCACTTTGATGCCATCGAATTGCTCAACTCTCTCCATAGATGAGCTTTTCACGTTTTTGGGGAATTTCAAACATAAGTTGGTCTATTCGCATCTTTAGCTTACGAAACGTTGAACGAAAGCTAAACTAGCTAGTTAGACTTCTCAGAACACTAAACAAGGTACAACGGTCGGTTTTGATGCTTTGTAATCGCTCAACTCTCTCCGTAGACGACCTTTTCACGTTTTTATGCAATTTCAAACGTAAGTTGGATTATTTGCATCTTCACCTTCCGAAACATTGTACGAAAGCTAAACTAGCGAGCTAGACTTCTAAGAACACTAGACAGATTACAACGGTCCACTTAGATGTCATGGAGTTGCTCAACTCTCTCTATAGATGAGCTATTCACGATTTTGGGCAATTTCAAACATAACTTGGTCTATTCGCATTGTTACCTTACGAAACGTTGTACGAAAGCTAAACTAGTGAGCTAGTCTTCCAAGAACACTAAATAGAGTACAACGGTCCACTTTGATGCCATGGAGTTGCTCAACTCTCTCCATAGATGAGCTTTTCACCTTTTTGGGGAATTTCAAACTTAAGTTGGTCTATTCGCATCTTGAGCTTACGAAACGTTGTATGAAAGCTAAACTAGCGAGCTAGACTCTTAAGAACACTAAACAGAGTACAACAGTCCACTTTGATGACATGGAATTTCTCAACTCTCGCAGTAGACGACCTTTTCACGTTTTTGGGGAATTTCAAACGTAAGTTGGATTATTCATATCTTCACCTTCCGAAACATTGTACGAAAGCTAAACTAGCGAGCTAGACTTCTAAGAACACTAAACAGAGTATAACGGTCCACTTAGATGCCATGGAGTTGCCCAACTCTCTCCATAGATGAGCTTTTCATGTTTTTGGGCAATTTCAAACATAACTTGGTCTATTCGCATCTTGACCTTACGAAACGTTGTACGAAAGCTAAACTAGAGAGCTACACTTCTAGGAACACGAAACAGAGCACAACGGTCCACTTCGATGCCATTGAATTGCTCAACTCTCTCCATAGATGAGCTTTTCACGGTTTTGGACAATTTCAAACAGAACTTGGTCTATTCGCATCGTTACCTTACGAAACGTTGTACGAATGCTAAACTAGTGAACTAGACTTCTAAGAACACTAAACAGAGTACAACGGTCCACTTTGATGTCATCGAATTGCTCAACTCTCTCCATAGCTGAGCTTTTCACGGTTTTGGACAATTTGAAACATTACTTGGTCTATTCGCATCGTTGCCTTACAGAACGCTGTACGAAAGCTAAACTAGCGAGCTAGACTTCTCAGAACACTAAACAGAGTACAACTGTCCACTTTGATGCCATGTAGTTGCTCAACTCTCTCCATAGACGACACTCTCTCCATAGATGATATTTTCACGTTTTTGGGCAATTTCAAACATAACTTGGTCTATTTGTATCTTTACCTTACGAAACATTGTACGAAGGCTAAACTAGCGAGCTAGACTCGTAAGAACACTAAACAGAATACAACGATCCACTTTGATGACATGGAATTGCTCAACTCTCCCAATAGACGAGCGTTTCACGTTTTGGGACATTTCAAAAGTAAGTTGGTCTATTCACATCTTTAGCTTACGAAACTTCGTACGAAAGCTAAAATAGCAAGCTAGACTCCCAAGAACACAAAACAGAGTAAAATGGTCCACTTCGATGCCATCGTATTGGTCAACTCTCTCCATAGATGAGCTTTTCACGTTTTTGGGGAATTTCAAATATAGGTTGGTCTATTCGCATCTTTAGCTTGTGAAATGTTGTACGAAAGCGAAACTAGTGAGTTAGACTTCTAAGAACACTAAACAAGGTACAACGGTCAACTTTGATGCTTTATAATCGCTCAACTCTCTCCATAAATGATCTTTTCACGTTTTTGTGCCATTTCAAACATCAGTTGGATTATTCGCATCTTCACCTTACGAAACATTTTACGAAACCTAAACTAGCGGGCTAGACTTCTAAGAACAGTAAACAGAGTACAACAGTCGACTTCGATGCCATCGAATTGCTCAACTCTCTCCATAGATGAGCTTTTCACATTTTTGGGCAATTTCAAGCATAACTTGGTCTATTCGCGTCTTTACCTTACGAAATGTTGTACGAAAGCTAAACTAGTGAGCTAGACTTCTAAGAACTCGAAACCGATTACAACGGTCTACTTTGGTGCCATCGAATTGCTCAACTGTCTCCATAGATGAGCTTCGCACGTTTTTGACCAATTTCAAACATAACTTGGTCTATTCGCATCTTTATCTTACGAAACATTGCATGAAAGCTAAACTAGCGAGCTAGACTTCTCAGAAAAGTAAACAGAGTACAACGGTCCACTTCGATGCCATCGAATTGCTCAACTCTCTCCATAGATGAGCCTTTCACGTTTTTGGGCAAATTCAAACATAACTTGGTCTATTCACATCTTTACCTTGCAAAACGTTGTACGAAAGCTAAACTAGCGAGTTAGACTCCTAGGAACACTAGACAGAGTAAAATGGTCCACTTCGATGCCATCGAATTGCTCAACTCTCTCCATAGATGAGCTTTTCACGTTCTTGGGGGATTTTAAACATAAGTTTGTCTATTTGCATCTGAGCTTACGAAACGTCGTATGAAAGCCAAACCAGCGAGTTAGACTTCTAAGACCACTAAACAAAGTACAACGGTCCACCTTGACGCTTTAGAATCGCGAAACTATCTCCATAGATGACCTTTTCACGTTTTTGTGCAATTTCAAACATAAGTTCGATTATTCGCATCTTCTCCTTACATTCTACGAAAGCTAAACTAGTGAGCTAAACTCCTAAGAACACTAAACAGAGTACAACGGTCCACTTAGCTGCCATGGAGTTGATCACCTCTCTCCATAGATGAGCTTTTGATTTTTTGGGCAATTTCAAACATAACTTGGTCTATTCGCATCTTTACCTTACGAAACGTTGTACGAAAGCTAAACTAGCGAGCTGGACTTATAGAAACACTAAACAGAGTACAACGGTCCAGTTTGATGACATGGAATTGCTCAACTCTCGTAATAGACGATCTTTTCACGTTTTTGGGGAATTTCAAACGTAAGTTGGTCTATTCGCATCGTTACCTTACGAAACATCGTACGAAAGCTAAACTAGCGAGCTAGACTTCTCAGAAAACTAAACAGAGTACAACGGTCTACTTCGATGCCATCCAATTGCTCAACTTTTTCCATAGATGAGCTTTTCCCTTTTTGGGCAATTTCAAACATAACTTGGTCTATTCGCATCTTAACCTTGCGAAACGTTGTACGAAATCTAAACTAGCAAGCTAGACTCCTAAGAACACTAAACAAAGTAAAATGGTCCACTTCGATGCCATCGAATTGCTCAACTCTCTCCATAGATGAGTTTTTCACGTTTTCGGGAAATTTTAAACATAAGTTGGTCTATTCGCATCTTTAGCTTACGAAACGTTGTATGAAATCAAAACTAGTGGCCTAGACTTCTAAGAACACTAAACAGAGTACAACGGTCCACTTTCTTGCCATCGAATTGCTCAACTCTCTCCATAGATGAGCTTTTCATGTTTTTGCGTAATTTCAAACATAACCCGGTTTATTCGCATCTTCAGCTTACGAAACGTTGTACGAAAGGTAAACTTGCGAGTTAGACTTCTAAGAACAGTCAACAAGGCACAACGGTCGACTTTGATGCTTTATAATCGCTCAACTCTCTCCATAGACGACCTTTTCACGTTTTTGTGCAATTTCAAACATAAGTTGGATTATTCGCATCTTCACCTTACGAAACATTTTACGAAACCTAAACTAGCGAGCGAGACTTCTAAGAACACTAAACAGAGTACTACGGGCCACTTCGATGTCGTTGAATTGCTTAACCCTCTCCATAGATGTGCTTTTCACGTTTTTGGGTAATTTCAAACATAAATTGGTCTATTCGCATCTTTACCTTATTAAACGTTGTACGAAAGCTAAACTAGCGAGCAAGACTTCAAGGAATACTAAACAGGGTACAACGGTCCACTTTGCTGCCATGGAGTTGCTCAACTCTCTCGATAAATGAGCTTTCCATGTTTTTGGGCAATATCAAACATAACTTGGTCTATTCGCATCTTTACCTTACGAAACGTTGTACGAAAGCTAAACTAGCGAGCTAGACTTCGAGAAGCACGAAACAAAGTACAACTATCCACTTCAATGCCATCAAATTGCTCAACTCTCTCCATAGATGGGTTTTTCATGGTTTTGGACAACTTCAAACATAACGTGGTCTATTTGCATCGTTACCTTACAAAACGTTGTACGAAAGCCAAACTAGTGAGCTAGACTTCTAAGAACACTAAACAGAGTACAATGTTCCACTTTGATTCCTTGGAGTTGTTCAACTCTCTCCATAGTTGAGCATTTCACGTTTTTGGGCAATTTCAAACATAACTTGGTCTATTCGCATCTTTACCTTACGAAATGTTGTACGCAAGCTAAACTAGCGAGCTAGACTTCTAAAAACACTAAACAGAGTACAACGGTCCACTTTGATGCTGGGAGTTGCTCAACTCTCTCCATAGATGAGCTTTTCACGTTTTTGGGTAATGTCAAACATAACTTGGTCTATTCGCATCTTTACCTTATGAAATGTTGTACGAAGGATAAACTAGCTAGCTAGACTTCTAAGAACACTAAACAGAGTACAACGGTCCACTTTGATGTCATCGAATCGCTCAACTCTCTCCATAGATGTGCATTTCACGTTTTTGGGCAATTTCAAACATAACTTGGTCTATTCGCTTCTTTACCTTAAGAAACGTTGTACGAAAGCTAAACTAGCGAGGTAGACTTATAGAAACACTAAACAGAGTACAACGGTCCACTTTGATGACATGGAATTGGTCAAGTCTCGCAATAGACGATCTTTTCACGTTTTTGGGGAATTCCAAACGTAAGTTGGTCTATTCGCATCTTTGGGTTACGAAACGTTGTTCGAAAGCTAAACAAGGGATTTAGACTTCGAAGAACGCTAAACAAGGTACAACGGTCGACTTTGATGCTCGTAATCGCTCAACTCTCTCCGTAGATAACCTTTTCACGTTTATGAACAATTTCAAATGTAAATTGGATTATTCGCATCTTCACCTGCCGAAACATTGTACGAAAGCTAAACTAGCGAGCTAGACTTCGAAGAACACTAGACAGAGTACAACGGTCCACTTTGATGCCATGGAGTTGCTCAACTCTCGCCATAGATGAGCTTTTCATGTTTTTGGGTAATTTCAAACATAACATGGTCTATTCGCATCATTAGCTTACGAAACGTTGTACGACAGCTAAACTAGCGAGCTAGACTCCTAAGAACACTAAACAGAGTACAACGGTCCACTTTGATGACATGGAATTGCTCAACTCTCGCAATAGACGAGCTTTTCACGTTTTTGGGGAATTTAAAACGTAAGTTGGATTATTCGCATCTTCACCTGCCGAAACATTGTATGAAAGCTAACTAGTGAGCTAGACTTCTAAGAACACTAAAAAGAGTACAACGGTCGACTATGATGCCATCGAATTGCTCAACTCTCTCCATAGATGAGATCTTCACGGTTTTTGGCAATTTCAAACATAACTTGGTCTATTTGCATCGTTACCTTACGAAACGTTGTACAAAAGCTAACCTGGCGAGCTAGACTTCTAAGAACACAAAACATAGTACAACGGTCCACTTTGATGCCACGGAGTTGCTCAACTCTCTCCATAGATGATATTTTCACGTTTTTGGGCAATTTCAAACATAACTTGGTCTATTTGTCTCTTTACCTTACGAAACATTGTACGAAGGCTAAACTAGCGAGCTAGACTCGTAAGAAAACTAAACAGAATACAACGATCCACTTTGATGACATGGAATTGCTCAACTCTCCCAATTGACGAGCGTTTCACGTTTTTGGGACATTTCAAAAGTAAGTTGGTCTATTCACATCTTTAGCTTACAAAACTTCGTACGAAAGCTAAACTAGCAAGCTAGACTCCCAAGAACACAAAACAGAGTAAAATGGTCCACTTCGATGCCATCGTATTGGTCAACTCTCTCCATAGATGAGCTTTTCACGTTTTTGGGGAATTTCAAATATAGGTTGGTCTATTCGCATCTTTAGCTTGTGAAATGTTGTACGAAAGCGAAACTAGTGAGTTAGACTTCTAAGAACACTAAACAAGGTACAACGGTCAACTTTGATGCTTTATAATCGCTCAACTCTCTACATAAATGATCTTTTCACGTTTTTGTGC
Source organism: Tripterygium wilfordii (assembly GCF_013401445.1). Lineage (NCBI taxonomy): Eukaryota > Viridiplantae > Streptophyta > Magnoliopsida > Celastrales > Celastraceae > Tripterygium > Tripterygium wilfordii. The sequence continues at coordinate 5,978,706 of NC_052234.1, forward strand.
CATTTCAAACATCAGTTGGATTATTCGCATCTTCACCTTACGAAACATTTTAGGAGACCTAAACTAGCGGGCTAGACTTCTAAGAACAGTAAACAGAGTACAACAGTCGACTTCGATGCCATCGAATTGCTCAACTCTCTCCATAGATGAGCTTTTCACATTTTTGGGCAATTTCAAGCATAACTTGGTCTATTCGCGTCTTTACCTTACGAAATGTTGTACGAAAGCTAAACTAGTGAGCTAGACTTCTAAGAACTCGAAACCGATTACAACGGTCTACTTTGGTGCCATCGAATTGCTCAACTGTCTCCATAGATGAGCTTCGCACGTTTTTGAGCAATTTCAAACATAACTTGGTCTATTCGCATCTTTATCTTACGAAACATTGCATGAAAGCTAAACTAGCGAGCTAGACTTCTCAGAAAAGTAAACAGAGTACAACGGTCCACTTCGATGCCATCGAATTGCTCAACTCTCTCCATAGATGAGCCTTTCACGTTTTTGGGCAAATTCAAACATAACTTGGTCTATTCACATCTTTACCTTGCAAAACGTTGTACGAAAGCTAAACTAGCGAGCTAGACTCCTAGGAACACTAAACAGAGTAAAATGGTCCACTTCGATGCCATCGAATTGCTCAACTCTCTCCATAGATGAGCTTTTCACGTTCTTGGGGGATTTTAAACATAAGTTTGTCTATTTGCATCTGAGCTTACGAAACGTCGTATGAAATCCAAACCAGCGAGTTAGACTTATAAGACCACTAAACAAAGTACAACGGTCCACCTTGACGCTTTAGAATCGTGAAACTATCTCCATAGACGACCTTTTCACGTTTTTGTGCAATTTCAAACATAAGTTCGATTATTCGCATCTTCTCCTTACATTCTACGAAAGCTAAACTAGTGAGCTAGACTCCTAAGAACACTAAACAGAGTACAACAGTCCACTTAGATGCCATGGAGTTGCTCAACTCTCTCCATAGATGAGCTTTTGATTTTTTGGGCAATTTCAAACATAACTTGGTCTATTTGCATCTTTACCTTACGAAACGTTGTACGAAAGCTAAACTAGCGAGCTGGACTTATAGAAACACTAAACAGAGTACAACGGTCCAGTTTGATGACATGGAATTGCTAAACTCTCGTAATAGACGAGCTTTTCACGTTTTTGGTGAATTTCAAACGTAAGTTGGTCTATTCGCATCGTTACCTTACGAAACATCGTACGAAAGCTAAACTAGCGAGCTAGACTTCTCAGAAAACTAAACAGAGTACAACGGTCCACTTCGATGCCATCCAATTGCTCAACTTTCTCCATAGATGAGCTTTTCCCGTTTTTGGGCAATTTCAAACATAACTTGGTCTATTCGCATCTTAACCTTGCGAAACGTTGTACGAAAGCTAAACTAGCAAGCTAGACTCCTAAGAACACTAAACAGAGTAAAATGGTCCACTTCGATGCCATCGAATTGCTCAACTCTCTCCATAGATGAGTTTTTCACGTTTTCGGGAAATTTTAAACATAAGTTGGTCTATTCGCATCTTTAGCTTACGAAACGTTGTACGAAAGCCAAACTAGCGAGTTAGACTTCTAAGACCACTAAACAAAGTACAACGGTCCACTTTAATGCTTTATAATCGCTCAACTATCTCCATAGACGACCTTTTCACGTTTCTGTGCAATTTCCAACAAGTTCGATTATTCGCATCTTCACCTTACGAAACATTGTACGAAAGCTAAACTAGTGAGCTAGACTCCTAAGAACACTAAACAGAGTAAAATGGTCCACTTCGATGCCATCGAATCGCTCAACACTCTCCATAGACGACCTTTTCACGTTTTTTGGCAATTTCAAATAGAACTTGGTCTATTCGCATCTAAGTGCACTAAACAGAGTAAAACGGTCCACTTCTTGCCATCGAATTGCTCAACTCTTTCCATAGATGAGCTTTTCATTTTTTGAGTAGTTTCAAACATAACCCGGTCTATTTGCATCTTTAGCTTACGAAACGTTGTACGAAAGGTAAACTAGTGAGTTAGACTTCTAAGAACACTCAACAAGGTACAACGGTCGACTTTGATGCTTTATAAGCGCTCAACTCTCTCCATAGGCTACCTTTTCACGTTTTTGTGCAAATTCAAACATAAGTTGAATTATTCGCATCTTCACTTTACGAAACATTTTACGAAACCTAAACTAGCGAGCGAGACTTCTAAGAACACTAAACAGAGTACAATGGTCCACTTCGATGTCGTTGAATTGCTCAACTCTCTCCATAGATGTGCTTTTCACGTTTTTCGGCAATTTCAAACATAACTTGGTCTATTCGCATCTTTACCTTACGAAACGTTGTACGAAAGCTAAACTAGCGAGCAAGACTTCTGAGAACACTAAACAGAGTACAACGGTCCACTTTGATGCCACGGAGTTGCTCAACTCTCTCCATAAATGAGCTTTCCATGTTTTTGGGCAATATCAAAAATAATTCGGTCGATTCGCATCTTTACCTTACGAAACATTGTACGAAAGCCAAACTAGCGAGCTAGACTTCTAAGAACACGAAACAGAGTACAACTATCCACTTTGATGCCATCAAATTGCTCAACTCTCTCCATAGATGGGCTTTTCACGGTTTTGGGCAACTTCAAACATAACATGGTCTATTCGCATCGTTACCTTACAAAACGTTGTACAAAAGCCAAACTAGTGAGCTAGAATTCTAAGAACACAAAACAGAGTAAAACGGTCCACTTTAATGCCTTGGAGTTGTTCAACTCTCTCCATAGTTGAGCTTTTCACGTTTTTGGGCAATTTCAAACATTTGTTGGTTTATTCGCATCTTTACCCTACGAAATGTTGTACGAAGGCTAAACTAGCGAGCTAGACTTCTAAGAACACTAAACAAAGTACAACGGTCCACTTTGATGCCACGGAGTTGCTCAACTCTCTCCATAGATGAGATTTTCACGTTTTTGGGCAATTTCAAACATAGCTTGGTCTATTCGTATCTTTACCTTACGAAACGTTGTACGAAGGCTAAACTAGCGAGCTAGACTTATAAGAACACTAAACAAAATACAACGATCCACTTCGATGACATGGAATTGCTCAACTCTCTCAATAGACGAGCGTTTCACGTTTTTGGGAAATTTCAAAAGTAAGTTGGTCTATTCACATCTTTAGCTTACGAAACGTCGTACGAAAGCCAAACCAGCGAGTTAGACTTCTAAGACCACCAAACAAAGTACAACGGTCCACTTTGATGCTTTAGAATTGCTCAACTATCTCCATAGACGACCTTTTCACATCTTTGTGCAATTTCAAACATAAGTTCGATTATTCGCATCTTCTCCTTACATTCTACGAAAGCTAAACTAGTCAGCTAGACCTCTAAGAACACTAAACAGAGTACAACGTTCCACTTTGATGCCATCGAATTGCTCAACTCTGTCCATAGATGAGCTTTTCACCTTTTTGGGTAATTTCAAACATAACTAAGTCTATTCGCATCTTTACCTTACGAAACATTGTACGAAAGCTAAACTAGCGCGCTAGACTTCTCAGAAAACTAAACAGAGTACAACGGTCCACTTCGATGCCATCCAATTGCTCAACTTTCTCCATAGATGAGCTTGTCACGTTTTTGGGCACTTTCAAACATAACTTGGTCTATTCGCATCTTTACCTTGCGAAACATTGTACGAAAGCTAAACTAGCATGCTAGACTCCTAAGAACACTAAACAGAGTAAAATGGTCCACTTCGATGCCATAGAATTGCTCAACTCTCTCCATATACGAGTTTTTCACGTTTTTGGGGAATTTTAAACATAAGTTGGTCTATTCGCATCTTTAGCTTACGAAACGTTGTACGAAAGTCAAACTAGCGAGTTAGACTTCTAAGACCGCTAAACAAAGTACAACGGTCCACTTTAATGCTTTATAATCGCTCAACTATCTCCATAGACGACCTTTTCACGTTTTTGTGCAATTTCCAACAAGTTCGATTATTCGCATCTTCACCTTACGAAACATTGTACGAAAGCTAAACTAGTGAGCTAGAATCCTAAGAACACTAAACAGAGTAAAATGGTCCACTTCGATGCCATCGAATCGCTCAACACTCTCAATAGACGACGTTTTCACGTTTTTTGGCAATTTCAAACATAACTTGGTCTATTCGCATCTGTACCTTACGAAACGTTGTACGAAAGCTAAACTAGCGACCTAGACTTCTAAGACCACTAAACGGAGTACAACGGTCCACTTTCTTGCCATCAAATTGCTCAACTCTTTCCATAGATGAGCTTTTCATGTTTTTGAGTAATTTCAAACATAACCCGGTCTATTCGCATCTTTAGGTTACGAAACGTTGTACGAAAGGTAAACTAGCGAGTTAGACTTCTAAGAACACTCAACAAGGTACAACGGTCGACTTTGATGCTTTATAAACGCTCAACTCTCTCCATAGACTACCTTTTCACGTTTTTGTGCAATTTCAAACGTAAGTTGGATTATTCGCATCTTCAACCGCCGAAACATTGTACGAAAGCTAAACTAGCGAGCTAGACTTCTAAGAACACTAGACAGAGTACAACGGTCCACTTTGATCCCATGGAGTTGCTCAACTCTCGCCATAGATGAGCTTTTCATATTTTTGGGCAATTTCAAACATAACTTGGTCTATTCCCATAATGAGCTTACGAAACGTTGTACGAAAGTTAAACTAGCGAGCTAGACTCCTAAGAACACTAAAAAGAGTACAACGGTCCACTTTGATGACATGGAATTGCTCAACTCTCGCAATAGACAAGCTTTTCACTTTTTGGGGAATTTCAAATGTAAGCTAGACTTCTAAGAACACTAAACAGAGTACAACGGTCCACTATGATGCCATCGAATTGCTCAACTCTCTCCATAGATGAGCTTTTCACAGTTTTGGGCAATTTCAAACATAACTTGGTCTATTCGCATCGTTACCTTACTAAACGTTGTACAAAAGCTAACCTGGCGAGCTAGACTTCCAAGAACACTAAACAGAGTACAACGGTCCACTTTGATACCACGGAGTTGCTCAACTGTCTCCATAGATGAGCTTTTCACGTTTTTGGGCAATTTCGAACATAACTTGGTCTATTCGTATCTTTACCTTACGAAATGTTGTACAAAAGCTAAACTAGTCAGCTAGACTCCTAAGAACACTAAACAGAATACAACGATCCACTTTGATGACATGGAATTGCTCAACACCCCAAATAGACGAGCGTTTCACATTTTTCAGGAATTTCAAAAGTAAGTTGGTCTATTCGCATCTTTAGCTTACGAAACGTCGGACGAAAGCTAAACTAGCGAGCTAGACTCCTAAGAACACAAAACAGAGTAAAATGGTCCACTTCGATGCCATCGAATTGCTCAACTCTCTCCATGTATGAGCTTTTCACGTTTTTGGGGAATTTCAAATATAGGTTGGTCTATTCGCATCTTTAGCTTGTGAAATGTTGTACGAAAGCTAAACTAGTGAGTTAGACTTCTAACAATACTAAACAAGGTACAACGGTCAACTTTGATGCTTTATAATCGCTCAACTCTCTCCATAAATGATGTTTTCACGTTTTTACGCAATTTCAAGCATCAGGTAGATTATTCACATCTTCATCGTACGAAACATTTTACGAAACCTAAACTAGCGGGCTAGACTTCTAAGAACAGTAAACAGAGTACAACAGTCGACTTCGCTGCCGTCGAATTGCTCAACTCTCTCCATAGATGAGCTTTTCATATTTTTGGGCAATTTCAAGCATAATTTGGTCTATTCGCGTCTTTACCTTACGAAACATTGTATGAAAGCTAAACTAGCGAGCTAGACTTCCCAGAAAAGTAAACAGAGTACAACGGTCCACTTCGATGCCATTGAATTGCTCAACTCTCTCCATAGATGAGCCTTTCACGTTTTTGGCCAAATTCAAACATAACTTGGTCTATTCACATCTTTACCTTGCAAAACAATGTACGAAAGCTAAACTAGCGAGCTAGACTCCTAGGAACACTAAACAGAGTAAAATGATCCACTTCGATGCCATCGAATTGCTCAACTCTCTTCATAGATGAGCTTTTCACGTTTTTGGGGGATTTTAAACATAAGTTGGTCTATTTGCATCTGAGCTTATGAAACGTTGTACGAAAGCCAAACCAGCGAGTTAGACTTCTAAGACCACTAAACAAAGTACAACGGTCCACTTTGATGCTTTAGAATTGCTCAACTATCTCCATAGACGAACTTTTCATGTTTTTGTGCAATTTCAAACATAAGTTCGATTATTCGCATCTTCTCCTTACATTCTACGAAAGCTAAACTAGTCAGCTAGACCTCTAAGAACACTAAACAGAGTACAACGTTCCACTTTGATGCCATCGAATTGCTCAACTCTGTCCATAGATGAGCTTTTCACCTTTTTGGGTAATTTCAAACATAACTAAGTCTATTCGCATCTTTACCTTACGAAACATTGTACGAAAGCTAAACTAGTGCGCTAGACTTCTCAGAAAACTAAACAGAGTACAACGGTCCACTTCGATGCCATCCAATTGCTCAACTTTCTCCATAGATGAGATTGTCACGTTTTTGGGCACTTTCAAACATAACTTGGTCTATTCGCATCTTTATCTTGCGAAACATTGTACGAAAGCTAAAATAGCATGCTAGACTCCTAAGAACACTAAACAAAGTACAACGGTCCACTTTGATGCCACGGAGTTGCTCAACTCTCTCCATAGATGAGATTTTCACGTTTTTGGGCAATTTCAAACATAGCTTGGTCTATTCGTATCTTTAGCTTACGAAACGTTGTACGAAGGCTAAACTAGCGAGCTATACTCCTAAGAACACTAAACAGAATACAACGATCCACTTTGATGACATGGAATTGCTCAACTCTCTCAATAGACGAGCGTTTCACGTTTTTGGGAAATTTCAAAAGTAAGTTGGTCTATTCACATCTTTAGCTTACGAAACGTCGTACGAAAGCTAAACTAGCAAGCTAGACTCCCAAGAACACAAAACAGAGTAAAATGGTCCACTTCGATGCCATTGAATTGCTCAACTCTCTCCATAGATGAGCCTTTCACGTTTTTGGCCAAATTCAAACATAACTTGGTCTATTCACATCTTTACCTTGCAAAACAATGTACGAAAGCTAAACTAGCGAGCTAGACTCCTAGGAACACTAAACAGAGTAAAATGATCCACTTCGATGCCATCGAATTGCTCAACTCTCTTCATAGATGAGCTTTTCACGTTTTTGGGGGATTTTAAACATAAGTTGGTCTATTTGCATCTGAGCTTACGAAACGTTGTACGAAAGCCAAACCAGCGAGTTAGACTTCTAAGACCACTAAACAAAGTACAACGGTCCACTTTGATGCTTTAGAATTGCTCAACTATCTCCATAGACGAACTTTTCATGTTTTTGTGCAATTTCAAACATAAGTTCGATTATTCGCATCTTCTCCTTACATTCTACGAAAGCTAAACTAGTCAGCTAGACCTCTAAGAACACTAAACAGAGTACAACGTTCCACTTTGATGCCATCGAATTGCTCAACTCTGTCCATAGATGAGCTTTTCACCTTTTTGGGTAATTTCAAACATAACTAAGTCTATTCGCATCTTTACCTTACGAAACATTGTACGAAAGCTAAACTAGTGCGCTAGACTTCTCAGAAAACTAAACAGAGTACAACGGTCCACTTCGATGCCATCCAATTGCTCAACTTTCTCCATAGATGAGATTGTCACGTTTTTGGGCACTTTCAAATATAACTTGGTCTTTTCGCATCTTTATCTTGCGAAACATTGTACGAAAGCTAAAATAGCATGCTAGACTCCTAAGAACACTAAACAAAGTACAACGGTCCACTTTGATGCCACGGAGTTGCTCAACTCTCTCCATAGATGAGATTTTCACGTTTTTGGGCAATTTCAAACATAGCTTGGTCTATTCGTATCTTTAGCTTACGAAACGTTGTACGAAGGCTAAACTAGCGAGCTATACTCCTAAGAACACTAAACAGAATACAACGATCCACTTTGATGACATGGAATTGCTCAACTCTCTCAATAGACGAGCGTTTCACGTTTTTGGGAAATTTCAAAAGTAAGTTGGTCTATTCACATCTTTAGCTTACGAAACGTCGTACGAAAGCTAAACTAGCAAGCTAGACTCCCAAGAACACAAAACAGAGTAAAATGGTCCACTTCGATGCCATTGAATTGCTCAACTCTCTCCATAGATGAGCCTTTCACGTTTTTGGCCAAATTCAAACATAACTTGGTCTATTCACATCTTTACCTTGCAAAACAATGTACGAAAGCTAAACTAGCGAGCTAGACTCCTAGGAACACTAAACAGAGTAAAATGATCCACTTCGATGCCATCGAATTGCTCAACTCTCTTCATAGATGAGCTTTTCACGTTTTTGGGGGATTTTAAACATAAGTTGGTCTATTTGCATCTGAGCTTACGAAACGTTGTACGAAAGCCAAACCAGCGAGTTAGACTTCTAAGACCACTAAACAAAGTACAACGGTCCACTTTGATGCTTTAGAATTGCTCAACTATCTCCATAGACGAACTTTTCATGTTTTTGTGCAATTTCAAACATAAGTTCGATTATTCGCATCTTCTCCTTACATTCTACGAAAGCTAAACTAGTCAGCTAGACCTCTAAGAACACTAAACAGAGTACAACGTTCCACTTTGATGCCATCGAATTGCTCAACTCTGTCCATAGATGAGCTTTTCACCTTTTTGGGTAATTTCAAACATAACTAAGTCTATTCGCATCTTTACCTTACGAAACATTGTACGAAAGCTAAACTAGTGCGCTAGACTTCTCAGAAAACTAAACAGAGTACAACGGTCCACTTCGATGCCATCCAATTGCTCAACTTTCTCCATAGATGAGATTGTCACGTTTTTGGGCACTTTCAAATATAACTTGGTCTATTCGCATCTTTATCTTGCGAAACATTGTACGAAAGCTAAAATAGCATGCTAGACTCCTAAGAACACTAAACAAAGTACAACGGTCCACTTTGATGCCACGGAGTTGCTCAACTCTCTCCATAGATGAGATTTTCACGTTTTTGGGCAATTTCAAACATAGCTTGGTCTATTCGTATCTTTAGCTTACGAAACGTTGTACGAAGGCTAAACTAGCGAGCTATACTCCTAAGAACACTAAACAGAATACAACGATCCACTTTGATGACATGGAATTGCTCAACTCTCTCAATAGACGAGCGTTTCACGTTTTTGGGAAATTTCAAAAGTAAGTTGGTCTATTCACATCTTTAGCTTACGAAACGTCGTACGAAAGCTAAACTAGCAAGCTAGACTCCCAAGAAAACAAAACAGAGTAAAATGGTCCACTTCGATGCCATCGAATTGGTCAACTCTCTCCATAGATGAGCTTTTCACGTTTTTGGGGAATTTCAAATATAGGTTGGTCTATTCGCATCTTTAGCTTGTGAAATGTTGTATGAAAGCTAAACTAGTGAGTTAGACTTCTAAGAATACTAAACAAGGTACAACGGTCAACTTTGATGCTTTATAATCGCTCAACTCTCTCCATAAATGATGTGTTCACGTTTTTCTGCAATTTCAAACATCAGGTAGATTATTCACATCTTCACCGTACGAAACATTTTACGAAACCTAAACTAGCGGGCTAGACTTCTAAGAACAGTAAACGGAGTACAACAGTCGACTTCGCTGCCGTCGAATTGCTCAACTCTCTCCATAGATGAGTTTTTCATATTTTTGGGCAATTTCAAGCATAACTTGGTATATTCGCGTCTTTACCTACGAAACATTGTATGAAAGCTAAACTAGCGAGCTAGACTTCTCAGAAAAGTAAACAGAGTACAACGGTCCACTTCGATGCCATTGAATCGCTCAACTCTCTCCATAGATGAGCCTTTCACGTTTTTGGCCAAATTCAAACATAATTTGGTCTATTCACATCCTTACCTTGCAAAACAATGTACGAAAGCTAAACTAGCGAGCTAGACTCCTAGCAACACTAAACAGAGTAAAATGATCCACTTCGATGCCATCGAATTGCTCAACTCTCTACATAGATGAGCTTTTCACGTTTTTGGGGGATTTTAAACATAAGTTGGTCTATTTGCATCTGAGCTTACGAAACGTTGTACGAAAGCCAAACCAGCGAGTTAGACTTCTAAGATCACTAAACAAAGTACAACGGTCCACTTTGATGGTTTAGAATTGCTCAACTATCTCCATAGACGACCTTTTCACGTTTTTGTGCAATTTCAAACATAAGTTCGATTATCCGCATATTCTCCTTACATTCTACGAAAGCTAAACTAGTCAGCTAGACCTCTAAGAACACTAAACAGAATACAACGTTCCACTTTGATGCCATCGAATTGCTCAACTCTGTCCATAGATGAGCTTTTCACATTTTTGGGTAATTTCAAACATAACTAAGTCTATTCGCATATTTACCTTACGAAACATTGTACGAAAGCTAAACTAGCGCGCTAGACTTCTCAGAAAACTAAACAGAGTACAACGGTCCACTTCGATGCCATCCAATTGCTCAACTTTCTCCATAGATGAGCTTGTCACGTTTTTGGGCACTTTCAAACATAACTTGGTTTATTCGCATCTTTACCTTGCGAAACATTGTACGAAAGCTAAACTAGCATGCTAGACTCCTAAGAACACTAAACAGAGTAAAATGGTCCACTTCGATGCCATAGAATTGCTCAACTCTCTCCATAGACAAGTTTTTCACGTTTTTGGGGAATTTTAAACATAAGTTGGTCTATTCGCATCTTTAGCTTACGAAACGTTGTACGAAAGCCAAACTAGCGAGTTAGACTTCTAAGACCACTAAACAAAGTACAACGGTCCACTTTAATGCTTTATAATCGCTCAACTATCTCCATAGACGACCTTTTCACGTTTTTCGGCAATTTCAAACATAACTTGGTCTATTCGCATCTATACCTTACGAAACGTTGTATGAAAGCTAAACTAGCGAGCAAGACTTCTGAGAACACTAAACAGAGTACAACGGTCCACTTTGATGCCATGGAGTTGCTCAACTCTCTCCATAAATGAGCTTTCCATGTTTTTGGGCAATATCAAAAATAACTCGGTCTATTCGCATCTTTACCTTACGAAACATTGTACGAAAGCCAAACTAGCGAGCTAGACTTCTAAGAACACGAAACAGAGTACAACTATCCACTTTGATGCCATCAAATTGCTCAACGCTCTCCATAGATGGGCTTTTCACGGTTTTGGGCAACTTCAAACATAACATGGTCTATTCGCATCGTTACCTTACAAAACGTTGTACAAAACCCAAACTAGTGAGCTAGAATTCTAAGAACACAAAACAGAGTAAAACGGTCCACTTTGATGCCTTGGAGTTGTTCAACTCTCTCCATAGTTGAGCTTTTCACGTTTTTGGGCAATTTCAAACATTTGTTGGTTTATTCACATCTTTACCTTACGAAATGTTGTACGAAGGCTAAACTAGCGAGCTAGACTTCTAAGAACACTAAACAAAGTACAACGGTCCACTTTGATGCCACGGAGTTGCTCAACTCTCTCCATAGATGAGATTTTCACGTTTTTGGGCAATTTCAAACATAGCTTGGTCTATTCGTATCTTTACCTTACGAAACGTTGTACGAAGGCTAAACTAGCGAGCTATACTCCTAAGAACACTAAACAGAATACAACGATCCACTTTGATGACATGGAATTGCTCAACTCTCTCAATAGACGAGCGTTTCACGTTTTTGCGAAATTTCAAAAGTAAGTTGGTCTATTCACATCTTTAGCTTACGAAACGTCGTACGAAAGCTAAACTAGCAAGCTAGACTCCCAAGAACACAAAACAGAGTAAAATGGTCCACTTCGATGCCATCGAATTGGTCAAATCTCCATAGATGAGGTTTTCACGTTTTTGGGAAATTTCAAATATAGGTTGGTCTATTCGCATCTTTAGCTTGTGAAATATTGTACGAAAGCTAAACTAGTGAGTTAGACTTCTAAGAATACTAAACAAGGTACAACGGTCAACTTTGATGCTTTATAATCGCTCAACTCTCTCCATAAATGATGTGTTCACGTTTTTGTGCAATTTCAAACATCAGGTAGATTATTCACATCTTCACCGTACGAAACATTTTACGAAACCTAAACTAGCGGGCTAGACTTCTAAGAACAGTAAACAGAGTACAACAGTCGACTTCGCTGCCGTCGAATTGCTCAACTCTCTCCATAGATGAGTTTTTCATATTTTTGGGCAATTTCAAGCATAACTTGGTCTATTCGCGTCTGTACCTACGAAACATTGTATGAAAGCTAAACTAGCGAGCTAGACTTCTCAGAAAAGTAAACAGAGTACAACGGTCCACTTCGATGTTATCGAATTGCTCAACTCTCTCCATAGATGAGCCTTTCATGTTTTTGGCCAAATTCAAACATAACTTGGTCTATTCACATCTTTACCTTGCAAAACAATGTACGAAAGCTAAACTAGCGAGCTAGACTTCTAGGAACACTAAACAGAGTAAAATGATCCACTTCGATGCCATCGAATTGCTCAACTCTCTCCATAGATGAGCTTTTCACGTTTTTGGGGGATTTTAAACATAAGTTGGTCTATTTGCATCTGAGCTTACGAAACGTTGTACGAAAGCCCAACCAGCGAGTTAGACTTCTAAGATCACTAAACAAAGTACAACGGTCCACTTTGATGCTTTAGAATTGCTCAACTATCTCCATATACGACCTTTTCACGTTTTTGTGCAATTTCAAACATAAGTTCGATTATTCGCATATTCTCCTTACATTCTACGAAAGCTAAACTAGTCAGCTAGACCTCTAAGAACACTAAACAGAGTACAACGTTCCACTTTGATGCCATCGAATTGCTCAACTCTGTCCATAGATGAGCTTTTCACCTTTTTGGGTAATTTCAAACATAACTAAGTCTATTCGCATATTTACCTTACGAAACATTGTACGAAAGCTAAACTAGCGCGCTAGACTTCTCAGAAAACTAAACAGAGTACAACGGTCCACTTCGATGCCATCCAATTGCTCAACTTTCTCCATAGATGAGCTTGTCACGTTTTTGGGCACTTTCAAACATAACTTGGTCTATTCGCATCTTTACCTTGCGAAACATTGTACGAAAGCTAAACTAGCATGCTAGACTCCTAAGAACACTAAACAGAGTAAAATGGTCCACTTCGATGCCATAGAATTACTCAACTCTCTCCATAGACGAGTTTTTCACGTTTTTGGGGAATTTTAAACATAAGTTGGTCTATTCACATCTTTAGCTTACGAAACGTTGTACGAAAGCCAAACTAGCGAGTTAGACTTCTAAGACCACTAAACAAAGTACAACGGTCCACTTTAATGCTTTAGAATCGCTCAACTATCTCCATAGGCGACCTTTTCACGTTTTTGTGCAATTTCCAACAAGTTCGATTATTCGCATCTTCACCTTACGAAACATTGTACGAAAGCTAAACTAGTGAGCTAGAATCCTAAGAACACTAAACAGAGTAAAATGGTCCACTTCGATGCCATCGAATCGCTCAACACTCTCAATAGACAACCTTTTCACGTTTTTTGGCAATTTCAAACATAACTTGGTCTATTCGCATCTATACCTTACGAAACGTTGTACGAAAGCTAAACTAGCGACCTAGACTTCTAAGACCACTAAACGGAGTACAACGGTCCACTTTCTTGCCATCAAATTGCTCAACTCTTTCCATAGATGAGCTTTTCATGTTTTTGAGTAATTTCAAACATAACCCGGTCTATTCGCATCTTTAGGTTACGAAACGTTGTACGAAAAATAAACTAGCGAGTTAGACTTCTAAGAACACTCAACAAGGTACAACGGTCGACTTTGATGCTTTATAAACACTCAACTCTCTCCATAGACTACCTTTTCACGTTTTTGTGCAATTTCAAACGTAAGTTGGATTATTCGCATCTTCACCTGCCGAAACATTGTACGAAAGCTAAATTAGCGAGCTAGACTTCTAAGAACACTAGACAGAGTACAACGGTCCACTTTGATCCCATGGAGTTGTTCTACTCTCGCCATAGATGAGCTTTTCATAGTTTTGGGCAATTTCAAACATAACTTGGTCTATTCCCATCATTAGCTTACGAAACGTTGTACGAAAGTTAAACTAGCGAGCTAGACTCCTAAGAACACTAAAAAGAGTACAACGGTCCACTTTGATGACATGGAATTGCTCAACTCTCGCAATGGACAAGCTTTTCACTTTTTGGGGAATTTCAAATGTAAGTTGGATTATTATCATCGTTACCTTACGAAACATTGTATGAAAGCTAATTAGTGAGCTAGACTTCTAAGAACACTAAACAGAGTACAACGGTCCACTATGATGCCATCGAATTGCTCAACTCTCTCCATAGATGAGCTTTTCACAGTTTTGGGCAATTTCAAACATAACTTGGTCTATTCGCATCGTTACCTTACTAAACGTTGTACAAAAGCTAACCTGGCGAGCTAGACTTCTAAAAACACTAAACAGAGTACAACGGTCCACTTTGATGCCACGGAGTTGCTCAACAATCTCCATAGATGAGCTTTTCACGTTTTTGGCAATTTCAAACATAACTTGGTCTATTCATATCTTTACCTTACGAAATGTTGTACGAAAGCTAAACTAGTCAGCTAGACTCCTAAGAACACTAAACAGAATACAACGATCCACTTTGATGACATGGAATTGCTCAACACCCCAAATAGACGAGCGTTTCACATTTTTCAGGAATTTCAAAAGTAAGTTGGTCTATTCGCATCTTTAGCTTATGAAACGTCGTACGAAAGCTAAACTAGCGAGCTAGACTCCTAAGAACACAAAACAGAGTAAAATGGTCCACTTCGATGCCATCGAATTGCTCAACTCTCTCCATGGATTAGCTTTTCGCGTTTTTGGGGAATTTCAAATATAGGTTGGTCTATTCGCATCTTTAGCTTGCGAAATGTTGTACGAAAGCTAAACTAGCGAGTTAGACTTCTAAGAAGACTAAAAAAGGTACAACGGTAAACTTTGATGCTTTATAATCGCTCAACTCTCTCCATAGATGATCTTTTCACGTTTTTGTGCAATTTCAAACATCAGTTGGATTATTCGCATCTTCACCTTACGAAACATTTTACGAAACCTAAACTAGCGGGCTAGACTTCTAAGAACACAAAACAGAGTAAAATGGTCCACTTCGATGCCATCGAATTGCTCAACTCTCTCCATAGAAGACCTTTTCACGTTTTTGGGCAAATTCAAACATAACTTGGTCTATTCGCATCTTTAGCTTATGAAACGTCGTACGAAAGCTAAACTAGCGAGCTAGACTCCTAAGAACACAAAACAGAGTAAAATGGTCCACTTCGATGCCATCGAATTGCTCAACTCTCTCCATAGAAGACCTTTTCACGTTTTTGGGCAAATTCAAACATAACTTGGTCTATTCGCATCTTTACCTTGCAAAATGTTGTACGAAAGCTAAACTAGCGAGCTCGACTCCTAAGAACACTAAACAGAGTAAAATGGTCCACTTCGATGCCATCGAATTGCTCAACTTTCTCCATAGACGAGCTTTTCATGTTTTTGGGGAATTTTAAACATAAGTTGGTCTATCTGCATCTGTAGCTTACGAAATGTTGTACGAAAGCCACACCAGCGAGTTACAGTTCTTAGACCACTAAACAAAGTACAACGGTCCACTTTGATGCTTTATAATCGCTCAACTATCTCCATAGAAGACCTTTTCACGTGTTTGTGCAATTTCAAACATAAGTTCGATTACTCGCATCTTCACCTTACATTCTACGGAAGCTAAACTAGCGAGCTAGACTTCCAAGAACACTAAACAAAGTACAACGGTCCACTTTGATGCCATGGAGTTGCTCAACTCTCTCCATAGGTGAGCTTTTCACGTTTTTGGGGAATTTCAAACATAAGTTGGTCTATTCGCATATTTAGCTAACGAAACGTTGTATGAAAGCTAAACTAGAGAGTTAGACTTCTAAGAACACTAAACAAGGTGCAACCGTCGACTTTGATGCTTAAAAATCGCACAACTCTCTCCATAGACGACCTTTTCACGTTTTTGTACAATTTCAAACATAACTTGGTCTATTCACATCTTTCGCTTACGAAACGTTGTACGAAAGCTAAACTAGCGAGCTAGACTCCTAAGAACACTAGACAGAGTACAACGGTCCACTTTGATGACATGGAATTGCTCAACTCTCCCAATAGACGAGCATTTCACTTTTTTGGGGAATTACAAACGTAAGTTGGTCTATTCGCATCTTTACCTTACGAAACATTGTACGAAAGCTAAACTAGCGAGCTAGACTTCTAAGAACACGAAACAGAGTGCAACGTTCCACTTCGATGCTATCGAATTCAACTCTCTCCATAGATGAGCTTTTCATGGTTTTGGGTAATTTCCAACATCACTTGGTCTATTAGCATCGTTACCTTACGAAACGTTGTACGAAAGCTAAACTAGCTAGCTAGACTTCTAAGAACACGAAACAGAGTAAAACGGTCTACTTGGATGCCATCGAACCACTCAACTCTCTCCATAGATGTGCTTTTCACGGTTTTGGGAAATTTCAAACATAACTTGGTCTATTCGCATCGTTACCTTACGAAGCGTTGTACAAAAGCTAAACTAGCGAGCTGGACTTCTAGGAACACTAAACAGAGTGCGACGGTCCACTTTGATGCCATGGAGTTGCTCAACTCTCTCCAAAGATAAGCTTTTCACGTTTTTGGGCAATTTCAAACATAACTTGGTCTATTTGCATCCTTCGCTTACGAAACATTGTACGAAAGCTAAACTAGTGAGCTAGACTCGTAAGAATAGTAAACAGAGTACAACGGTTCACTTTGATCATATGGAATTGCTCAACTCACCCAATAGACGAGCTTTTCACGTTTTTGGGGAATTTCAAAAGAAAGTTGGTCTATTCGTATCTTTAGCTTACGAAACGTTGTGTGAAAGCTAAACTAGCGAGCTGGACTCCTAAGAACACTAAACAGAGTAAAATGGTCCACTTCGATGCCATCGACTTGCTCAACTCTCTCCATAGATGAGCTTTTCACATTTTTGGGGAATTTCAAACATAAGTTGGTCTATTCGCATATTTAGCTAACGAAACGTTGTATGAAAGCCAAACTAGAGAGTTAGACTTCTAAGAACACTAAACAAGGTGCAACCGTCGACTTTGATGCTTAAAAATCGCACAACTCTCTCCATAGACGACCTTTTCACGTTTTTGTACAATTTCAAACATAAGTTGGATTATTCGCATCTTCAGCTTGCGAAACATTGTACGAAAGGTAAACTAGCGAGTTAGGCTTCTAAGAACACTAAACAAAGTACAATGGTCCACTTTGATGCTTTATAATCGCTTTACTCTCCCCATAGACGACCTTTTAACGTTTTTGTGCAATTTCAAACATAAGTTGGATTATTCACATCTTCGCCTTGCGAAACATTTTACGAAAGCTAAACTAGTGAGCTAGACTTGTAAGAACACTAAACAGAGTACAATGGTCCACTTCGATGCCATTGAATTGGTCAACTCTCTCCATAGATGAGCCTTTCACGTTTTTGGGCAATTTCAAACATAACTTGGTCTATTCGCATCTTTACCATACGACATGTTGTACGAAAGCTAAACTAGCGAGCGAAACTTCTAATAACACTAAACATAGTACAACGGTCCGCTTTGACGCTCTATAATCGCTCAACTCTATCCACAGATGACCTTTCCACGTTTTTGTGTGATTTCAAACATAAGTTGGATTATTCGCGTCTTCACCTTACGAAACATTGTACGAAAGCTAAACTAGTGAGCTACACTCCTAAAAACACTAAACAAAGTAAACTGGTCCACTTCGATGCCATCGAATCGCTCAACTCACTACATAGATGACCTTTTCACGTTTTTGGGCAATTTCAAACATAACTTGGTCTATTTGCTTCTTTACCTAGTGAAATGTTGCACGAAAGCTAAACTAGCGAGCTAGACTTATAGAAACACTACACAGAGCACAACAGTGCACTTTGATGACATGGAATTGCTCAACTCTCGCAATAGACGAGCTTTTCACGTTTTTGGGGAATTTCAAACGTAAGTTGGTCTATTAGCATCCTTAGCTTACGAAACATTGTACGAATGCTAAACTAGTGAGATAGACTTCTAAGAAAACTAAACAAGGTACAACGGTCGACATTGATGCTTTGTAATCGCTCAACTCTCTCCGTAGATGACCTTTTCACATTTTTGCACAATTTCAAACATAAGTTGGATTATTCGCATCTTCACCTTCCAAAACATTGTACGAAAGCTAAACTAGCGAGCTAAAATTCTAAGAACACTAGACAGAGTACAACGGCCCACTTCGATGCCACCGAATTGCTCAACTCTCTCCATAGATGAGCTTTTCACGTTTTTGGGCAATTTCAAACATAACTTGGTCTATTCGCATCTTTACCTTACGAAACGTTGTACGAAAGCTAAACTAGCGAGCAAGACTTCTAATAACACTGAACAGAGTCCAACGCTCCGCTTTGATGCTCTACAATCGCTCAACTGTCTCCATAGATTACCTTTCCACGTTTTTGTGCAATTTCGAACATTAGTTGGATTATTCGCATCTTCACCTTACGAAACATTTTACGAAAGCTAAACTAGTGAGCTAGACTTCTAAGAACACTAAACAGAGTACAACGGTCCACTTAACATAACTTGGTCTATTCGCATGTTTACCGTACGAAATGTTGTACGAAATCTAAATAATAACACTTAACATAGTACAACGGTCGGCTTTGACGCTCTATAATCGCTCAACTCTCTCCATAGACGACCTTTTCACGTTTTTGTACAATTTCAAAGATAAGTTGGATTATTCGCGTCTTCACCTTACGAAACATTGTACTAAAGCTAAACTAGTGAGCTACACTCCTAAGAAGACTAAACAGAGTAAAATGGTCCACTTCGATGCCATCGAATCGCTGAACTCGCTCCATAGGCGACCTTTTCACGTTTTGGGGCAATTTCAAACATAACTTGGTCTATTCACATCTTTACCTTGCGAAACGTTGTACGAAAGCTAAACTAGTGAGAGAGACTTCTAAGAACACTAAACAAGGTACAACGGTCGACTTTGATGCTTTGTAATCGCTCAACTCTCTCCGTAGACGACCTTTTCACATTTTTGTGCAATTTCAAATGGAAGTTTGAATATTCGCATCTTCACCTTACGAAATATTGTAAGAAACCTAAACTAGTGAGCTAGACTCCTAAGAACACTAAACAGAGTAAAATGGTCCACTTCGATGCCATCGAATCGTTCAACTCTCTCCATAGACGACCTGTTCACGTTTTTGGCCAATTTCAAAACATAACTTGGTCTATTCGCATCTACACCTTGCGAAACGTTGTACGAAAGCTAAACTAGCAAGTTAGACTTCTAAGAACACTAAACAAGGTACAACGGTCGACTTTGATGCTTTATAATTGCTCAACTCTCTCCATGGATGACCTTTTCATATTTTTGTGCAATTTTCAAAATGAGTTGGATTATTCGCATCTTCACCTTGCGAAACATTCTACGAAAGCTAAACTAGAGAGCTAGACTTATAAGAACACAAGACAGAGTACAACAGTCCACTTTGATGCCATGGAGTTGCTCAACTCTCTCCGTGGATGAGCTTTTCACGTTTTTGGGCAATTTCAAACATAACTTGGTCTATTCGCCTTTTTAACTTACGAAACGTTGTACGAAAGCTAAACTAGCGAGCAAGACTTCTAATAACACAAAACAGAGTGCAATGGTCCGCTTTGATGCTCTATAATCACTTAACTCTCTCCATAGACTACCTTTTCACGTTTTTGTGTGATTTCAAACATAAGTTGGATTATTCGCGTCTTCACCTTCCGAAACATTGTACGAAAGCTAAACTAGCGAGCTAAAATTCTAAGAACACTAGACAGGGTACAACGGTCCACTTCGATGCCATCGAATTGCTCAACTCTCTCCATAGATGAGCTTTTCATGTTTTTGGGCAATTTCAAACATAACTTGGTCTATTCGCATCTTTACCTTACGAAACGTTGTACGAAAGCTAAACTAGCGAGCAAGACTTCTAATAACACAAAACAGAGTGCAATGGTCCGCTTTGATGCTCTATAATCGCTCAAATTTGTCCATAGACGACCTTTTCACGTCTTTGTGCAATTTGAAACATAAGTTGGATTATTCGCATCTTCACCTTGCGAAACATTGTATGAAAGCGAAACTAGCGAGTTAGACTTCTAAGAACACTAAAAAAAGTACAACGGTCCACTTTAATGCTTTATAATCGCTCTACTCTCCGCATAGATGACCTTTTCACGTTTTTGTCCAATTTCAAACATAAGATGGATTATTCGCATCATCACCTTATGAAATATTTTACGAAAGCTAAACTAGCGAGCTAGACTTCTAACAACACTAAACAGAGTACAACGGTCCACTTCGATGCCATCTAATTGCTCATCTCTCTCCATGGATGAGCTTTTCACGTTTTTGGGCAATTTCAAACATAACTTGGTCTATTCACATCTTTACTTTACAAAATGTTGTACGAATGCTAAACTAGCTAGCAAAACTTCTAATAACACTAAATAGAGTACAACAGTCTGCTTTGATGCTCTATAATCGCTTAACTCTCTCCATAGACTACCTTTTCACGTTTTTGTGTGATTTCAAACATAAGTTGGATTATTCGCGTCTTCACCTTCCAAAACATTGTACGAAAGCTAAACTAGCGAGCTAAAATTCTAAGAACACTAGACAGGGTACAACGGTCCAGTTCGATGCCATCGAGTTGCTCAACTCTCTCCATAGATGAGCTTTTCACGTTTTTGGGCAATTTCAAACATAACTTGGTCTATTCGCATCTTTACCTTACGAAACGTTGTACGAAAGCCAAACTAGCGAGCAAGACTTCTAATAACACTGAACAGAGTACAACGGTCCGCTTTGATGCTCTATAATCGCTCAACTTTCTCCATAGACGACCTTTTCACGTTTTTCTGCAATTTCGAACATAAGTTGGATTATTCGCATCTTCAGCTTACGAAACATTGTATGAAAGCTAAACTAGCGAGTTAGACTTCTAAGAACACTAAAAAAAGTACAACGGTCCACTTTGATGCTTTATAATCGTACTACTCTCCCCATAGATGACATTTTCACATTTTTGTGCAATTTTAAACATAAGTTGGATTATTCGTATCATCACCTTGCGAAACATTTTACGAAAGCTAAACTAGTGAGCTAGACTTCTAAGAACACTAAACAGAGTACAACGGTCCAGTTCGATGCCATCGAGTTGCTCAACTCTCTCCATAGATGAGCTTTTCACGTTTTTGGGCAATTTCAAACATAACTTGGTCTATTCGCATCTTTACCTTACGAAACGTTGTACGAAAGCCAAACTAGCGAGCAAGACTTCTAATAACACTTAACAGAGTGCAACGGTCTGCTTTGATGCTCTATAATCGCTCAATTTTGTCCATAGATGACATTTTCACGTTTTTGTGCCATTTCGAACATAAGTTGGATAATTCGCATCTTCAGCTTACGAAACATTGTACGAAAGCTAAACTAGCGAGTTAGACTTCTAAAAACACTAAACAAAGTAAAACGGTCCACTTTGATGCTTTATAATCGCTTTACTATCCCCATAGACGACCTTTTCACGTTTTTGTGCAATTTCAAACATAAGATGGATTATTCGCATCATCACCTTGCGAAACATTTTACGAAAGCTAAACTAGTGAGCTAGACTTCTAAGAACACTAAACAGAGTACAACGGTCCACTTCGATGCCATCGAATTGGTCAACTCTCTCCATAGATGAGCCTTTCACGTTTTTGGGCAATTTCAAACATAACTTGGTCTATTCGCATTTTTACCGTACGAAATGTTGAACGAAAGCTAAACTAGCGAGAGAAACTTCTAATAACACTAAACATAGTACAACGGTCCGCTTTGACGCTCTATAATCGCTCAACTCTATCCACAGATGACCTTTTCATGTTTTTGTGTGATTTCAAACATAAGTTGGATTATTCACGTCTTCACCTTACGAAACATTGTACGAAAGCTAAAGTAGTGAGCTACACTCCTAAAAACACTAAACAAAGTAAACTGGTCCACTTCGATGCCATCGAATCGCTCAACTCACTCCATAGACGACCTTTTGACGTTTTTTACTAATTTCAAAAATAACTTGGTCTATTTGCTTCTTTACTTAGTGAAATGTTGCATGAAAGCTAAACTAGCGGGCTAGACATATAGAAACACTACACAGAGCACAACAGTCCACTTTGATGATATGGAATTGCTCAACTCTCGCAATAGACGAGCATTTCACGTTTTTGGGGAATTTCAAACGTAAGTTGGTCTATTAGCATCCTTAGCTTCCGAAACATTGTACGAATGCTAAACTAGTGAGATAGACTTCTAAGAACACTAAACAAGGTACAACGGTCGACATTGATGCTTTGTAATCGCTAAACTCTCTCCGTAGACGACCCCTTCACATTTTTGCGCAATTTCAAACGTAAGTTGGATTATTCGCATCTTCACCTTCCAAAACATTGTACGAAAGCTAAACTAGCGAGCCAAAATTCTAAGAACACTAGACAGAGTACAACGGTCCACTTCGATGCCATCGAATTGCTAAACTCTCTCCATAGATGAGCTTTTCACATTTTTGGGTAATTTCAAATATAACTTGGTCTATTCACATCTTTACCTAACGAAACGTTCTACGAAAGCTAAACTAGCGAGCTGGACTTATAGAAACACTAAACAGAGTACGACGGTCCACTTTCATGACATGGAATTTCTCAACTCTAGTAAGAGACGAGCTTTTCACGTTTTTGGGGAATTTCAAACGTAAGTTGGTCTATTCGCATCTTTATCTTACGAAACATTGTACGAAAGCTAAACTAGCGAGCTAGACTTCTCAGAAAACTAAATAGAGTACAACGGTCCACTTCGATGCCATCGAATTGCTCAACTCTCTCCATAGATGAGCTTTTCAAGTTTTTGGGCAATTTCAAACATAACTTGGTCTGTTCGCATCTTTACCTTGCGAAACATTGTACGAAAGCTAAACTAGCGAGCTAGACTCCTAAGAACACTAAACAGAGTAAAATGGTCCACTTCGAAGCCATCGAATTGCTCAACTTTCTTCATAGACGAGCTTTTCATGTTTTTGGGGAATTTTAAACATAAGTTGGTCTATCTGCATCTGTAGCTTACGAAACGTTGTACGAAAGCCACACCAGCGAGTTAGAGTTCTTCGACCACTAAACAAAGTACAACGGTCCACTTTGATGCTTTATAATTGCTCAACTATCTCCATAGACGACCTTTTCACGTTTTTGTGCAATTTCAAACATAGGTTTGATTATTCGCATCTTCACCTTACATTCTACGAAAGCTAAACTAGCGAGCTAGACGTCTAAGAACACTAAACAGAGTACAACGGTCCACTTTGATGCCATGGAGTTGCTCAACTCTCTCCATAGATGAGCTTTTCACGTTTTTAGGAAATTTCAAGCATAACTTGGTCTATTCACATCTTTCGCTTACGAAACGTTGTACGAAAGCTAAACTAGCAAGCTAGACTCCTAAGAATACTAAACAGAGTACAACGGTCCACTTTGATGACGTGGAATTGCTCAACTCTCCCAATAGACGAGCATTTCACGTTTTTGGGAAATTTCAAACGTAAGTTGGTCTATTCGCATCTTTACCTTACGAAACGTTGTACGAAGGCTAAACTAGCGAGCTAGACTTCTAAGAACACGAAACAGAGTGCAACGGTCCACTTGGATGCTATCGAATTCAACTCTCTCCATAGAAGAGCTTTTCACGGTTTTGGGCAATTTCCAACATAACTTGGTCTATTAGCATCGTTACCTTACGAAACATTGTACGAAAGCTAAACTAGCGAGCTAGACTTCTTTAAACACTGAACAGAGTACAATGGTGCACTTTGACGCCATGGAGTTGCTCAACTCTCTCCATAGATGAGCTTTTCACATTTTTGGATAATTTCAAACATAACTTGGTCTATTCGCATCTTTACCTTACGAAACGTTGTACGAAAGCTAAACTAGCTAGCTAGACTTCTAAGAACACGAAACAGAGTAAAACGGTCTACTTGGATGCCGCTCAACTCTCTCCATAGATGCGCTTTTCACGGTTTTGGGCAATTTCAAATATAACTTGGTCTATTCGCATCGTTACCTTACGAAACATTGTACAAAAGCTAAACTAGTGAGCTGGACTTCTAAGAACACTAAACAGAGTGCAACGGTCCACTTTGATGCCATGGAGTTGCTCAACTCTCTCTAAAGATGAGCTTTTCACGTTTTTGGACAATTTCAAACATAACTTGGTCTATTCGCATCCTTCGCATACGAAACGTTGTACGAAAGCTAAACTAGTGAGCTAGACTCGTAAGAACACTAAACAGAGTACAACGGTTCACTTTGATCATATGTAATTGCTCAACTCTCCCAATAGACGAGCTTTTCACGTTTTTGGGGAATTTCAAACATAAGTTGGTCTATTCGCATATTTAGCTAACGAAACGTTGTACGAAAGCTAAACTAGCGAGTTAGACTTCTAAAAACACTAAACAACGTGCAACGGTCGACTTTGATGCTTTAACATCGCTCAACTCTCTCCATAGACGACCTTTTCACGTTTTTGTACAATTTCAAACATAAGTTGGATTATTCGCTTGTTCACCTTACGAAACATTTTACGAAACCTAAACTAGCGAGTTAGACTTCTAGGAACAATAAACAGAGTACAACGGTGCACTTTGATGTCATCGAATTGCTTAACTCTCTCCATAGATGTGCCTTTCACATTTTTGGGCAATTTCAAACATAACTTGGTCTATTTGCTTCTTTACCTAGTGAAATGTTGCACGAAAGCTAAACTAGCGAGCTAGACTTATAGAAACACTACACAGAGCACAACAGTCCACTTTGATGACATGGAATTGCTCAACTCTCGCAATAGATGAGCTTTTCACGTTTTTGGGGAATTTCAAACGTAAGTTGGTATATTAGCATCCTTAGCTTACGAAACATTGTACGAATGCTAAACTAGTGAGATAGACATCTAAGAACACTAAACAAGGTACAACGGTCGACATTGATGCTTTGTAATCGCTCAACTCTCTCCGTAGATGACCTTTTCACATTTTTGCGCAATTTCAAACATAAGTTGGATTATTCGCATCTTCACCTTCCAAAACATTTTACGAAAGCTAAACTAGCGAGCTAAAATTCTAAGAACACTAGACAGAGTACAACGGTCCACCTCGATGCCATCGAATTGCTCAACTCTCTCCATAGATGAGCTTTTCACGTTTTTGGGCAATTTCAAATATAACTTGGTCTATTCGCATCTTTACCTTACTAAACGTTGTACGGAAGCTAAACTAGCGAGCAAGACTTCTAATAACACTGAACAGAGTACAACGGTCCGCTTTGATGCTCTATAATCGCTCAACTTTCTCCATAGACGACCTTTTCACGTTTTTGTGCAATTTCAAACATAAGTTGGATTATTCGCATCTTCAGCTTACGAAACATTGTACGAAAGCTAAACTAGCGAGTTAGACTTCTAAGAACACTAAACAAAGTAGAACGGTCCACTTTGATGCTTCATAATCGTACTACTCTCCCCATAGACGACCTTTTCACGTTTTTGTGCAATTTCAAACATAAGATGGATTATTCGCATCATCACCTTGCGAAACATTGTAATAAAGCTAAACTAGCGAGCTAAAATTCTAAGAACACTAGACAGAGTACAACGGTCCACTTCGATGCCATCGAATTCCTCAACTCTCTGCATAAATGAGCTTTTCACGTTTTAGGGCAATTTAAAACATAACTTGGTCTATTCGCATCTTTACCTTACGAAACGTTGTACGAAAGCTAAACTAGTGAGCAAGACTTCTAATAACACTGAACAGAGTACAACGGTCCGCTTTGATGCTCTATAATCGCTCGAATTTCTCCATAGACGACATTTTCATGTTTTTGTGCCATTTTGAACATAAGTTGGATTATTCGCATCTTCAGCTTACGAAACATTGTACGAAAGCTAAACAAGCGAGTTAGATTTCTAAGAACACTAATCAAAGTACAACGGTCCACTTTGATGCTTTATAATCGCTTTACTCTCCCCATAGACGACCTTTTCACGTTTTTGTGCAATTTCAAACATAAGTTGGATTATTCACATCTTCGCCTTGCGAAACATTTTACGATAGCTAAACTAGTGAGCTAGACTTCTAAGAACACTAAATAGAGTACAACGGTCCACTTCGATGCCATCTAATTGGTCAACTCTCTCCATAGATGAGCCTTTCACGTTTTTGGGCAATTTCAAACATAACTTGGTCTATTCGCATCTTTACCGTATGAAATGTTGTACGAAAGCTAAACTAGCGGGCGAAACTTCTAATAACACTAAACATAGTACAACGGTTCGCTTTGACGCTCTATAATCGCTCAACTCTATCCACAGATGACCTTTTCACGTTTTTGCGTGATTTCAAACATAAGTTGGATTATTCGCGTCTTGACGTTACGAAACATTGTACGAAAGCTAAACTAGTGAGCTACACTCCTAAAAACACTAAACAAAGTAAATTGGTCCACTTCGATGCCATCGAATCGCTCAACTCACTCCATAGACGACCTTTTCACGTTTTTGGGCAATTTCAAACATAACTTGGTCTATTTGCTTCTTTACCTAGTGAAATGTTGCACGAAAGCTAAACTAGCGAGCTAGACTTATAGAAACACTACACAGAGCACAACAGTCCACTTTGATGACATGGAATTGCTCAACTCTCGCAATAGACGAGCTTCTCACATTTTTGGGGAATTTCAAACGTAAGTTGGTCTATTAGCATCCTTAGCTTCCGAAACATTGTACGAATGCTAAACTAGTGAGATAGACTTCTAAGAACACTAAACAAGGTACAACGGTCGACATTGATGCTTTGTAATCGCTCAACTCTCTCTGGAGACGACCTTTTCACATTTTTGTGCAATTTCAAACATAAGTTGGATTATTCGCATCTTCACCTTCCAAAACATTGTACGAAAGCTAAACTAGAGAGCTAAAATTCTAAGAACACTAGACAGAGTACAACGGTCCACTTCGATGCCATCGAATTGCTCAACTCTCTCCATAGATGAGCTTTTCACGTTTTTGGGCAATTTCAAACATAACTTGGTCTATTCGTATCTTTACCGTACGAAAAGTTGTACGAAATCTAAATAATGACACTAAACATTGTACATCTGTTCGCTTTGACGCTCTATAATCGCTCAACTCTCTCTATAGATGAATGTTTCACGTTTTTGTGCAATTTCAAAGATAACTTGGATTATTCACATCTTCACCTTACGAAACATTGTACTAAAGCTAAACTAGTGAGCTACACTCCTAGGAACACTAAACAGAGTAATATGGTCCACTTCGATGCCATCGAATCGCTGAACTCACTCCATAGGTGACCTTTTCACGTTTTGGGGCAATTTCAAACATAAGTTGGTCTATTCGCATCTTTACCTTACGAAACGTTGTACGAAAGCTAAACTAGTGAGAGAGACTTCTAAGAACACTAAACAAGGTACAACGGTCGACTTTGATGCTATGTAATCGCTCAACTCTCTCCGTAGACGACCTTTTCACATTTTTGTGCAATTTCAAACGGAAGTTGGATTATTCGCATCTTCAACTTACGAAACATTGCATGAAACCAAAACTAGTGAGCTAGACTCCTAAGAACACTAAACAGAGTAAAATGGTCCTCTTCGATGCCATCGAATCGTTCAACTCTCTCCATAGACGACCTGTTCACGTTTTTGAGCAATTTCAAAACATAACTTGGTCTATTCACATCTATACCTTGCGAAACGTTGTATGAAAGCTAATTTAGCAAGTTAGACTTCTAGAAACACTAAACAAGGTACAACGGTCGACTTTGATGCTTTATAATTGCTCAACTCTCTCCACGGATGACCTTTTCACATTTTTGTGCAATTTCAAACATGAGTTGGATTATTCGCATCTTCACCTTGCGAAACATTCTACGAAAGTTAAACTAGCGAGCTAGACTTCTAAGAACACAAGACAGAGTACAACAGTCCACTTTGATGCCATGGAGTTGCTCCACTCTCTCCGTAGATGAGCTTTTCACGTTTTTGGGCAATTTCAAACATAACTTGGTCTATTTGCCTGTTTAACTTACGAAACATTGTACGAAAGGTAAACTAGCGAGCAAGACTTCTAATAACACTAAATAGAGTGCAACGGTCCGCTTTGATGCTCTGTAATCGCTCAATTTTGTCCATAGACGACCTTTTCACGTTTTTGTACAATTTGAAACATAAGTTGGATTATTCGCATCTTCACCTTGCGAAACATTGTTCGAAAGCGAAACTAGCGAGTTAGACTTCTAAGAACACTAAACAAAGTACAACGGTCCACTTTGATGCTTTATAATCGCTCTACTCTCCGCATAGACGACCTTTTCACGTTTTTGTCCAATTTCAAACATAAGATGGATTATTCGCATCATCACCTTACGAAATATTTTACGAAAGCTAAACTAGCGAGCTATACTTCTAAGAACACTAAACAGAGTACAACGTTCCACTTCGATGCCATCTAATTGCTCATCTCTCTCCATAGATGAGCTTTGCACGTTTTTGGACAATTTCGAACATAACTTGGTCTATTCACATCTTTACCGTACGAAATGTTATACAAAAGCTAAACTAGCGAGCAAAACTTCTAATAACACTAAACAGAGTACAACAGTCTGCTTTGATGCTCTATAATCGCTCAACTCTCTCCATAGACTACCTTTTCACGTTTTTTTGTGATTTCAAACATAAATTGGATTATTCACGTCTTCACCTTCCGAAACACTGTACGAAAGGTGAACTAGCGAGCTAAAATTCTAAGAACACTAGACAGAGTACAACGGTCCATTTCGATGCCATCGAATTGCTCAACTCTCTCCATAGATGAGCTTTTCACGTTTTTGGGCAATTTCAAACATAACTTGGTCTATTTGCATCTTTACCTTACGAAACGTTGTACGAAAGCTAAACTAGCGAGCAAGACTTCTAATAACAGTTAACAGAGTTCAACGGTCCGCTTTGATGCTCTATAATCGCTCGACTTTCTCCATGGACGACATTTTCACGTTTTTGTGCCATTTCAAACATAAGTTGGATTATTCGCATCTTCAGCTTACGAAACATTGTACGAAAGCTAAACTAGCGAGTTAGACTTCTAAGAACACTAAACAAAGTACAACGGTCTACTTTGATGCTTTATAATCGCTTTACTCTCCCCATAGACGACATTTGCACGTTTTTGTGCAATTTCAAACATAAATTGGATTATTCA
The DNA here is from genome assembly GCF_013401445.1 of Tripterygium wilfordii. Lineage (NCBI taxonomy): Eukaryota > Viridiplantae > Streptophyta > Magnoliopsida > Celastrales > Celastraceae > Tripterygium > Tripterygium wilfordii. The sequence goes on from NC_052234.1 coordinate 6,008,364, forward strand.
CATCTTCGCCTTGCGAAACATTTTACGAAAGCTAAAATAGTGAGCTAGACTTCTAAGAACACTAAACAGAGTACAACGGTCCACTTCGATGCCATCGAATTGGTCAACTCTCTCTATAGATGAGCCTTTCACGTTTTTGGGTAATTTCAAACATAACTTGGTCTATTCGCATCTTTACCGTACGAAATGTTGTACGAAAGCTAAACTAGCGAGCGAAACTTCTAATAACAATAAACATAGTACAACGGTCCGCTTTGACTCTCTATAATCGCTCAACTCTATCCACAGATGACCTTTGCACGTTTTTCTGTGATTTCAAACATAAGTTGGATTATTCACGTCTGCACCTTACGAAACATTGTACGAAAGCTAAACTAGTGAGCTACACTCCTAAAAACACAAAACAAAGTAAACTGGTCCACTTTGATGCCATCGAATCGCTCAACTAACTCCATAGACGACCTTTTCATGTTTTTGTGTGATTTCAAACATAAGTTGGATTATTCACGTCTTCACCTTAGGAAACATTGTACGAAAGCTAAACTACTGAGCTACACTTCTAAAAACACTAAACAAAGTAAACTGGTCCACTTCGATGCCATCGAATCGCTCAACTCACTCCATAGACGACCTTTTCACATTTTTGGGCAATTTCAAACATAACTTGGTCTATTTGCTTCTTTACCTAGTGAAATGTTGCACGAAAGCTAAACTAGCGAGCTAGACTTATAGAAACACTACACAGAGCAGAACAGTCCACTTTGATGACATGGAATTGCTCAACTCTCGCAATAGACGAGCTTTTCAAGTTTTTGGGGAATTTGAAACGTAAGTTGGTCTATTAGCATCCTTAGCTTACGAAACATTGTACGAATGCTAAACTAGTGAGATAGACTTCTAAGAACACTAAACAAGGTACAACGGTCGACATTGATACTTTGTAATCGCTCAACTCTCTCCGTAGATGACCTTTTCACATTTTTGCGCAATTTCAAACATAAGTTGGATTATTCACATCTTCAGCTTACGAAACATTATACGAAAGCTAAACCAGCGAGTTAGACTTCTAAGAACACAAAAGAATGTACAACGGTCCACTTTGATGCTTTATAATCGTACTACTCTCCCCATAGACGACATTTTCACATTTTTATGCAATTTTAAACATAAGTTGGATTATTCGCATCTTCACCTTACGAAACATTTTACGAAAGCTAAACTAGTGAGCTAGACTTCTAAGAACACTAAACAGAGTACAACGGTCCACTTCGATGCCATCGAATTGGTCAAATCTCCCCATAGATGAGCTTTTCACGTTTTTTGACAATTTCAAACAGAACTTGGTCTATTCGCATCTTTACTGTACGAAATGTTGTACGAAATCTAAATAATAACACTAAACATAGTATAACGGTCCGCTTTGACGCTCTATAATCGCTCAACTCTCCCCATAGATGAACTTTTCACGTTTTTGTGCAATTTCAAAGTTAAGTTGGATTATTCGCGTCTTCACCTTACGAAACATTGTACTAAAGCTAAACTAGTGAGCTACACTCCTAAGAACACTAAACAGAGTAAAATGGTCCACTTCGATGCCATCGAATCACTGAACTCACTCCATAGGTGACCTTTTCACGTTTTGGGGCAATTTCAAACATAACTTGGTCTATTCGCATCTTTACCTTATGAAACGTTGTACGAAAGCTAAACTAGTGAGAGAGACTTTTAAGAACACTAAACAAGGTACAACGGTCGACATTGATGCTTTGTAATCACTCAACTCTCTCCGTAGACGACCTTTTCACATTTTTGTGCAATTTCAAACGGAAGTTGGATTATTAGCATCTCCACCTTACGAAACATTGTACGAAACCTAAACTAGTGAGCTAGACTCCTATGAACACTAAACACAGTATAATGGTCCATTTTGATGCCATCGAATCGTTCAACTCTCTCCATAGACGACCTGTTCAGGTTTTTGGGCACTTTCAAAACATAACTTGGTCTATTCGCATCTATACCTTGCGAAACGTTGTACGAAAGCTAAACTAGCAAGTTAGACTTCTAAGAACACTAAACAAGGTACAACGGTCGACTTGGATGCTTTATACTTGCTCAACTCTCTCCATGGTTGACCGTTTCACATTTTTGTGCAATTTCCAACATAAGTTGGATTATTCGCATCTTCACCTTGCAAAACATTCTACGAAAGCTAACCTAGCGAGCTAGACTTCTAAGAACACAAGACAAAGTACAACAGTCCACTTTGATGCCATGGAGTTGCTCAACTCTCTCCGTAGATGAGCTTTTCACGTTTTTGGGCAATTTCAAACATAACTTGGTCTATTCGCCTTTTTAACTTACGAAACGCTGTACGAAAGCTAAACTAGCGAGCAAGACTTCTAATAACACTGAACAGAGTACAACGGTCTACTTTGATGCTCTATAATCGCTCGACTTCTCCATAGATGACATTTTCATGTTTTTGTGCCATTTCGAACATAAGTTGGGTTATTCGCATCTTCAGCTTACGAAACATAGTACGAAAGCTAAACTAGCGAGTTAGGCTTCTAAGAACACTAAACAAAGTACAACGGTCCACTTTGATGCTTTATAATCGCTTTACTCTCCCCATAGACGACCTTTTCACGTTTTTGTGCAATTTCAAACATAAGTTGGATTATTCACATCCTCGCCTTGCGAAACATTTTACGAAAGCTAAACTAGTGAGCTAGACTTCTAAGAACACTAAACAGAGTACAACGGTCCACTTCGATGCCATCGAATTGGTCAACTCTCTTCATAGATGAGCTTTTCACGGGGCAATTTCAAACATAACTTGGTCTATTTACTTCTTTACCTAGTGAAATGTTGCACGAAAGCTAAACTAGCGAGCAAAACTTCTAATAACACTAAACATAGTACAACGGTCTGCTTTGACGCTCTATACTCGCTCAACTCTATCCACAGATGACCTTTTCACGTTTTTGTGTGATTTCAAACATAAGTTGGATTATTCGCGTCTTCACCTTATGAAACATTGTACGAAAGCTAAACTAGTGAGCTACACTCCTAAAAACACTAAACAAAGTAAACTGGTCCACTTCGATGCCATCGAATCGCTCAACTCACTCCATAGATGTCCTTTTCACGTTTTTGGGCAATTTCAAGCATAACTTGGTCTATTCGCATCTTTACCTTACGAAACGTTGTACGAAAGCTAAACTAGCGAGCAAGACTTCTAAGAACACTAAACAGAGTACAATGGTCCGCTTTGATGCTCTATAATCGCTCGACTTTCTCCATTGATGACCTTTTCACGTTTTTGTGCAATTTCAAACATAAGTTGGATTATTCGCATCTTCACGTTACGAAACAATGTACCAAAGCTAAAGTAGCGAGTTAGACTTCTAAGAACACTAAACAAAGTAAAACAATCCACTTTGATGCTTTATAATCGCTCTACTCTCCCCATAGATAACCTTTTCACATTTTTGTGCAATTTCAAACATAAGTTGGATTATTCGCATCTTCACCTTACGAAACATTTTACGAAAGCTAAACTAGTGAGCTAGACTTCTAAGAACACTAAACAGAGTAAAACGGTCCACTTCGATGCCATCGAATTGGTCAAGTCTCTCCATAGATGAGCTTTTCACTTTTTAGGCAATTTCAAATATATTTTGGTCTATTCGGATCTTTACCGTACGAAATGTTGTACGAAAGCTAAACTAGCGAGCAAAACTTCTAATAACACTAAACAGAGTACAATGGTCCGCTTTGATGCTCTACAATCGCTCAACTCTCTCCATAGACGACCTTTTCACGTTTTTGTGCAATTTCAAACGTAAGTTGTATTATTCGCGTCTTCACCTTACGAAACATTGTACGAAAGCTAAACTAGTGAGCTACACTCCTAAGAACACTAAACATAGTAAACTGGTCCACTTCGATGCCATCGAATCGCTCAACTCACTCCAGAGATGACCTTTTCATGTTTTTGGGCAATTTCAAACATAACTTGGTCTATTTGCATCTTTACCTTACGAAACGTTGTACGAAAGCTAAACTGGCGAGCTAGACTTCTAAGAACACTAAGCAGAGTACAACGGTCCACTTTGATGCTTTATAATCGCTCAACTCTCTCCTTAGACGACCTTTTCACGTTTTTGTGCAATTTCCAACAGAAGTTGGATTATTCACATCTTCACCTCATGAAACATTGTACGAGAGCTAAACTAGTGACCTAGACTCCTAAGAACACTAAACAGAGTAAAATGGTCCACTTCGATGCCATCGAATCGCTCAACACTCTCCATAGACGACCTTTTAACGTTTTTGGGCAATTTGAAACATAACTTGGTCTATTCGCATCTTTACCTTACGAAACGTTGTACGAAAGGTAAACTAGTGACCTAGATTTCTATGAACACTCAACAAGGTAGAACGGTCGACTTTGATGCTTTATAAGAGCTCAACTCTCTCCATAGACGACCTTTTCACATTTTTGTGCAATTTCGCACATAAGTTTTAGGTATTTTCGCATATCTTCACCTTATGAAACATTTTACGAAACCTAAACTAGCGAGCGAGACTTCTAAGAACACTAAATAGAGTACAACGGTCCGCTTCGATGTCGTTGAATTGCTCAACTCTCTCCATAGATGTGCTTTTCATATTTTTGGGCTATCTCAAACATAACTTGGTCTATTCGCATCTTTACCTTACGAAACGTTGTACGAAAGCTAAACTAGCGAGCAAGACTTCTGAGAACACTAAATAGAGTACAACGGTCCACTTTGATGCCATGGAGTTGCTCAACTTTCTCCATAAATGAGCTTTCCATGTTTTTGGGCAATATCAAACATAACTTGGTCTATTTGCATCTTTACCTTACGAAACGTTGTACGAAAGCTAAACTAGCGAGCTAGACTTCTAATAACATGAAACAGAGTACAACTATCCACTTCGATGCCATCAAATTGCTCAACTCTCTCTATTGATGGCTTTTCACGGTTTTAGGCAACTATAAACATAACATGGTCTATTCGCATCGTTACCTTACAAAACGTTGTACGAAAGCCAAACTAGTGAGCTAGACTTCTAAGAACACTAAACAGGGTACAACGGTCCACTTTGATGCCTTGGAGTTGTTCAACTCTCTCCATAGTTGAGCTTTTCATGTTTTTGGGCAATTTCAAACATAACTTGGTTTATTCGCATCTTTACCTTACGAAATGTTGTACGTAAGCTAAACTAGCCAGCTATACTTCTAAAAACACTAAACAGAGTACAACGGTCCACTTTGATGCCATGGGGTTGCTCAACTCTCTCCATAGATGAGATTTTCACGTTTTTGGGTAAAGTCAAACATAACTTGGTCTATTCGCATCTTTACCTTATGAAATGTTGTACGAAGGCTAAACTGGGTAGCTAGACTTCTAAGAACACTAAACAGAGTACAACGGTCCACTTTGATGTCATCGAATCGCTCAACTCTCTCCATAGATGTGTTTTTCACGTTTTTGGGCAATTTCAAATATAACTTGGTCTATTCGCTTGTTTACCTTAAGAAACGTTGTACGAAAGCTAAACTAGTTTGATGACATGGAATTGCTCAAGTCTCGCAATAGACGAGCTTGTCACGTTTTTGGGGAATTCCAAACGTAAGTTGGTCTATTCACAGCTTTGGCTTACGAAACGTTGTACGAAAGCTAAACAAGGGAGTTAGACTTCTAAGAACGCTAAACAAGGTACAACGGTCGACTTTGATGCTTGTAATCACTCAACTCTCTCCGTAGATGACCTTTTCATGTTTCTGTGCAATTTCAAACGTAAGTTGGATTATTCGCATCTTCACCTGCCGAAACATTGTACGAAAGATAATCTAGCGAGCTAGACTTCTAAGAACACTAGACAGAGTACAACGGTCCACTTTAATGCCATGGAGTTGCTCAACTCCCGCCATGGATGAGCTTTTCATGTTTTTGGGCAATTTCAAACATAACTTGGTCTATTCCATCATTAGCTTACGAAACGTTGTACGAAAGCTAAACTAGCCAGCTAGACTCCTAAAAACACTAAACAGAGTACAACGAACCACTTTGATGACATGAAATTGCTCAACTCTCGCAATAGACAAGCTTTTCACGTTTTTGGGGAATTTCAAACGTAAGTTGGATTATTTGCATCGTTACCTTACGAAACATTGTATGAAAGCTTACTAGTGAGCTAGATTTCTAAGAACACTAAATAGAGTACAACGGTCCACTATCATGCCATCGAATTGCTCAACCCTCTCCATAGATGAGGTTTTCACGGTTTTGGGCAATTTCAAACATAACTTGGTCTATTCGCATCGTTACCTTACGAAACGTTGTACAAAAGCTAACCTGACGAGCTAGACTTCTAAGAACACTAAACAGAGTACAACGGTCCACTATCATGCCATCGAATTGCTCAAGTCTCTCCATAGATGAGCTTTTCACGTTTTTAGGCAATTTCAAACATAACTTGGTCTATTCGTATCTTTACCTTACGAAACGTTGTACGAAAGCTAAACTAGTGAGCTAGACTCCTAAGAACACTAAACAGAATACAACGATCCACTTTGATGACATTGAATTGCTCAACTCTCCTTATAGACGAGCGTGTCACATTTTTTGGGAATTTCAAAAGTAAGTTGGTCTATTCACATCTTTAGCTTACGAAACGTCATACGAAAGTTAAACTAGCGAGCTAGACTCCTAAGAACACAAAACAGAGTAAAATGGTCTACTTCGATGCCATCGAATTGCTCAACTCTCTCCATAGATGAGCTTTTCACGTTTTTTGGGGAATTTCAAATATAGGTTGGTCTATTCGCATCTTTAGCTTGCGAAATATTGTACGAAAGCTAAACTAGCGAGTTAGACTTCTACGAAGACTAAACAAGGTACAACGGTCAACTTTGATGCTTTATAATCGCTCAACTCTCTCCATAGATGATCTTTCACGTTTTTGTGCAATTTCAAACATTAGTTGGATTATTCGCATCTTCACCTTATGAAACATTTTACGAAATCTAAACTAGCGGGCTAGACTTCTAAGAACACTAAACAGAGTACAACAGTCGACTTCGATGCCATCGAATTGCTCAATGCTCTCCATAGATGAGCTTTTCACGTTTTTGGGCAATTTCAAACATAACTTGGTATATTCGCATCTTTACCTTACGAAATTTTGTACGACAGCTAAACTAGCGAGCTAGACTTCTAAGAACACGAAACCGATTACAACGGTCTACTTTGGTGCCATCGAATTGCTCAATTGTCTCCATAGATGAGCTTCTTATGTTTTTCAGCAATTTCAAACATAACTTGGTGTATTCGCATCTTTATCTTACGAAACATTGTATGAAAGCTAAACTAGCGAGCTAGACTTCTCGGAAAAGTAAACAGAGTACAACTGTCCACTTCGATGCCATCGAATTGCTCAACTCTCTCCATAGATGAGCTTTTCACGTTTTTGGGCAAATTCAAACAGAACTTGGTCTATTCGCATCTTTACCTTGCAAAACGTTGTACGAGAGCTAAACTAGCAAGCTAGACTCCTGAGAACACTAAACAGAGTAAAATGGTCCACTTCGATGCCATCGAATTGCTCAACTCTCTCCATAGACGAGCTTTTCACGTTTTTGGGGAATTTTGAACATAAGTTGGTCTATTTGCATCTGTAGCTTATGAAACGTTGTACGAAAGCTAAACCAGCGAGTTAGACTTCTAGGACCACTAAACAAAGTGCAACGGTCCACTTTGATGCTTTATAATTGCTCAACTATCTCCATAGATTACCTTTTCACTTTTTTGTGCAATTTCAAACATAAGTTCGATTATTCGCATCTTGACCTTACATTTCACGAAAGCTAAACTAGTGAGCTAGACTTCTAAGAACACTAAACAGAGTACAACGGTCCACTTTGATGCCATCGAATTGCTTAACTCTCTCCATAGATGAGCTTTTCACGTTTTTGGGCAATTTCAAACATAACTTGGTCTATTCGTATCTTTACCTTGCGAAACGTTGAACGAAAGCTAAACTAGTGAGCTAGACTTCTAAGAACACTAAACAGAGAAAAATGGTCCACTTCGATGCCATCGAATCGGTCAACTCTCTCCATAGATGTGCTTTTCACGTTTTTGGGGAATTTTAAACGTAATTGGTCTATTTGCAGCTGAGCTTACGAAACGTTGTACGAAAGCCAAACCAGCGAGTTAGACTTCTAAGACCACTAAACAAAGTGCAACGGTCCACCTTGATGCTTTAGAATCGTTCAACTACCTCCATAGACGACCTTTTCACGTTTTTGTGCAATTTCAAACATAAGTTCGATTATTCTAATCTTCTCCTTACATTCTACGAAAGCTAAACTAGTGAGCTAGGCTCCTAAGAATACTAAACAGAGTACAACGTTCCACTTTGATGCCATCGAATTGCTCAACTCTCTCCATAGATGAGCTTTTCAGTTTTTGGGTACTTTTAAATATAACTTGGTCTATCCGCATCTTTACCTTACGAAACGTTCTATGAAAGCTAAACTAGCGAGCTGGACTTATAGAAACACTAAACAGAGTACAACGGTCCACTTTGATGACATGGAATTGCTCAACTCTCGTAAGAGACGAGCTTTTCAAGTTTTTGTGCAATTTCAAACAGAAGTTGGATTTTTCGCATCTTCACCTCACGAAACATTGTACGAAAGCTAAACTAGTGAGCTAGACTCCTAAGAACACTAAACATAGTAAAATGGTCTACTTTGATGCCATCGAATCGCTCAACTCTCTCCATAGACGACCTTTTCACGTTTCTAGGCAATTTGAAACATAACTTGGTCTATTCGCATCTTTACCTTATGAAACGTTGTACGAAAGCTAAACTAGCGAGTTAGACTTCTAAGAACACTAAAGAAGGAACAACTGTCGACTTTTATGCTTTGTAATCGCTCAACTCTCTCCATAGACGTTCTTTTCACGTTTTTGTGCAATTTCAAACATGAGTTGGATTATTCGCATCTTCACCTTCCAAAACATTCCACGAAAGCTAAACTAGCGAGCCAAACTTCTAAGAACACTAGACAGAGTACAACGGTCCACTTTGATGCCATGGAGTTGCTCAACTCTATCCGTAGATGAGCTTTTCACGTTTTTTGGCGATTTCAAACATAACTTGGTCTATTCACATCTTTAACTTACGAAACTTTGTACGAAAGCTAAACTAGCGAGCTACACTTCTAAGAACATGAAATAGAGTAGAACTGTCCACTTTGATGCCATCGAATTGCTGAACTCTCTCCATAGATGAGCTTTTCACATTTTTGGGCAGTTTCAAACATAACTTGGTCTATTCGCATCTGTACCTTACGAAACGTTGTACGAAAACTAAACTAGCGGGCAAGACTTCTAATAACACTAAATAGAGTACAATGGTCCACTTCGATGCCATCGAATTGCTCAACTCTCTCCATGGATGAGCTTTTCACGTTTTTGGGCGATTTCAAACATAACTTGGTCTGTTCGCGTCTTTACTGTACGAAATGTTGTACGAAAGCTAAACTAGCGAGCAAAACTTCTAATAACACTAAACAGAGTGCAACGGTCCGCTTTGATGCTCTATAATCATTCAACTCTCCCCGTAGACGACCTTTTCACATTTTTTTGTAATTTCAAACATAAATTGGATTATTCGCGTCTTCACCTTACGAAACATCGTACGAAAGCTAAACTAGTGAGCTACACTCCTAAGAACACTAAACAGAGTAAACTGGTCCACTTCGATGCCATCGAATCGCTCAACTCACTCCAAAGATGACCTTTTCACGTTTTTCGGCAATTTGAAACATAACTTGGTCTATTCGCATCTTCACCATCCGAAACATTCCACGAAAGCTAAACTAGCGAGCTAAACTTCTAAGAACACCAGACAGAGTACAACGATCCACTTTGATGCCATGGAGTTGCTCAACTCTCTCTGTAGATGAGCTTTTCACATTTTTGGGCAATTTCAAACATAACTTTGTCTATTCGCATCTTGACCTTACTAAACGTTGTACGAAAACTAAATTAGCGAGCAAGACTTCTAATAACACTAGACAGAGTACAACGGTCCTCTTTGATGCTCTATAATCACTCAACTTTCTCCATAGACGACGTTTTCACGTTTTTGTGCAATTTCAAACGTAAGTTGGATTATTCGCATCTTCACCTTGCGAAACATTGTACGAAAGCTAAACTAGCGAGTTAGACTTCCAATAACAGTAAACAAAGTACAACGGTCCACTTTGATGCTTTATAATCGTTCTACTCTCCCCATAGACGACCTTTTCACGTTTTTGTGAAATTTCAAACATAAGTTGGATTATTTGCATCTTCACCTTACAAAATATCTTACGAAACCTAAGTAGAGGGCTAGACTTCTAAGAACACTAAACAGAGTACAACGGTTTAGTTCGATGCCATCGAATTGCTCAACTCTCTCCATGGATGTGCTTTTGAACTTTTTGGGCAGTTTCAAACATAACTTGGTCTGTTCGCATCTGTACCGTACGAAATGTTGTACGAAAGCTAAACATGCAAGCAAAACTTCTAATAACACTAAACAGAGTACAACGGTCCGCTTTGATGCTCTATAATCGCTCAACTCTCCCCATAGATGACCTTTTCACGTTTTTGTGCAATTTCAAACATAAATTGGATTGTTCGCAACTTCACCTCACGAAACATTGTACGAAAGCAAAACTAGTGAGCTAGACTTCTAAGAACACTAAACAGAGTGAAGTGGTCCACTTTGATGCCATCGAATCGCTCAACTCTCTCCATAGACGACCTTTTCACGTTTTTGGGCAATTTCAAACATAACCTGGTCTATTCGAATCTTGACCTTACGAAAACGTTGTACGAACGCTAAACTCGCGAGTTATACTTCTAGGAACACCAAAGAAGGCACAACGGTCGACTTTGATTCTTTATAATCGCTCAACACTCTCCACAGACGACCTTTTCACGTTTTTGTGCAATTTCAAACATGAGTTGAATTATTCGCATCTTCACCTTCCGAAACATTCCACGAAAGCTAAACTAGTGAGCTAAACTTCTAAGAACACTAGACAGAGTACAACGGTCCACTTTGATGCCATGGAGTTGCTCAACGCTCTCTGTAGATGAGCTTTTCACGTTTTTGGGCAACTTCAAACATAACTTGGTCTATTCGCATTTTTAACTTACGAAACGTTGTGTGAAAGCAAAACTAGCGAGCTAGACTTCTAGGAACATGAAACAGAGCACAACGGTCCACTTTGATGCCATCGAATTGCTCAACTCTCTCCATAGATGAGATTTTCACGTTTTTGGGCAATTTCAAACGTAACTTTGTCTATTCGCATCTTTACCTCCCTAAACGTTGTACGAAAACTAAATTAGCGAGTAAGACTTCTAATAACACTAAACAGAGTACAACGGTTCGCTTTGATGCTCTATAATCGCTCAACTTTCTCCATAGATGACATTTTCACGTTTTTGTGCAATTTCAAACATAAGTTGGATTATTCACATCTTCACCTTGCGAAACATTGTACGAAAGCTAAACTAGCGAGTTAGACTTGTAAGAACACTAAACAAAGTACAATGGTCCACTTTGATGATTTATAATTGCTCTACTCTCCCCATAGATGACCTTTTCACGTTTTTGTGAAATTTTAAACATAAGTTGGATTATTCGCATCTTCACCTTACGAAACATTTTACGAAAGCTAAAGTAGCGAGCTAGACTTCGAAGAACACTAAACAGAGTACAACGGTCTAGTTCGATGCCATCGAATTGCTCAACTCTCTCCATGGATGTCCTTTTGACCTTTTTGGGCAGTTTCAAACATAACTTGGTCTGTTCGCATCTTTACCGTACAACATGTTGTACGAAAGCTAAACTAGCGAGCAAAACTTCTAATAACACTAAACAGAGTACAACGGTCCGCTTTGATGCCTTATAATCGCTCAACTCTCCCGATAGACGACCGTTTCATGTTTTTGTGCAATTTCAAACATAAATTGGATTATTCACGTCTTCACCTTACGAAACATTGTACGAAAGCAAAACTAGTGAGCTACACTCCTAAGAACACTAAACAGAGTAAACTGGTCCCCTTCGATGCCATCGAATCACTCAACTCACTCCATAGATGACCTTTTCACATTTTTGGTCAATTTGAAACATAACTTGGTCTATTCGCATCTTTGCCTTACCAAACGTTGTACGAAATCTAAACTAGCGAGTTAGACTTCTAAGAACACTAAACAAGGTACAACGGTCGACTTTGATGCTTTATAATCGCTCAACTCTCGCCATAGACGACCTTTTCACCTTTTTGTGCAATTTCAAACATGAGTTGGATTATTCGCATCTTCACCTTCTGAAACATTCTATGAAGGCTAAACAACGGTCCACTTTGATTCCATGGAGTTGCTCAACTCTCTCCGTAGATGAGCCTTTCATGTTTTTGGGCAATTTCAAACATAACTTGGTCTATTCGCATCTTTAACTTACGAAACGTTGTACGAGAGCAAAACTAGCGAGCTAGACTTCTTAGAACGGTCCACTTTGATGCCATCGAATTACTCAACTCTCTCCGTTGATGAGCTTTTCACGTTTTTGGGCAATTTCAAACATAACTTGATCTATTCGCATCTTTACCTTACGAAACGTTGTACGAAAACTAAACTAGCGAGCAAGACTTCTAATAACACTAAACAGAGTACAACGGTCCGCTTTGATGGTCTATAATCGCTCAACTTTCTCCATAGATGACCTTTTCACGTTTTTCTGCAATTTGAAACATAAGTTGGATTATTCGCATCTTCACCTTGCGAAACATTGTACGAAAGCTAAACTAGCGAGTTAGAATTCTAAGAACACTAAACAAAGTACAACGGTACACTCCGATGCTTTATAATCGCTCTACTCTCCCCATAGACGACCTTTTCACGTTTTTGTGCAATTTCAAACATAAGTTGGATTATTCGCTTCTTCGCCTTACGAAACATTTTACAAAAGCTAAAGTAGCGAGCTAGACTTCTAAGAACACTAAACAGAGTACAACGGTCCTCCTCAATGCCATCGAATTGCTTAACTCTCTACATGGATGAGGTTTTCACGTTTTTTGGCAATTTCAAACATAACTTGGTCTGTTCGCATCTTTACTGTACAAAATGTTGTACGAAAGCTAAACTAGCGAGCAAAACTTCTAATAACATTGAACAGAGTACAACGGTCCGCTTTGATGCTCTATAATCGCTCAACTCTCCCCATAGACGACCTTTTCACGTTTTTGTGCAATTTCAAACATAAATTGGATTATTCGCGTCTTCACCTTACGAAACATTTTACGAAAGTTAAACTAGCGAGCTAAACTTCTAAGAACACTAGACAGAGTACAACGGTCCACTTTGATGCCATGGAGTTGCTGAACTCTCTCCGTAGATGAGCTTTTCACGTTTCGGGCAATTTCAAACATAACTTGGTCTATTCGCATCTGTAACTTACGAAACGTTGTACGAAAGCAAAACTAGCGAGCCAGACTTCTTAGAACGGTCCACTTTGATGCCATCGAATTGCTCAACTCTCTGCATAGATGACCTTTTCACGTTTTTGGGCAATTTCAAACATAACTTGGTTTGTTCGCATCTTGACCGTACGAAATGTTGTATGAAAGCTAAACTAGTGAGCAAAACTTCTAATAACACTAAACAAAGTACCATGGTCCGCTTTGATGCTCTATAATCGTTCAACTCTCCCCATAGACGACCTCTTCACATTTTTGTGCAATTTCAAACATAAATTGGATTATTCACGTCTTCACCTTACGAAACATTGTACGAAAGCTAAACTAGTGAGCTATACTCCTAAGAACACTAAACAGAGTAAACAGGTCCACTTCGATGCCATCGAATCGCTCAACTCACTCCATTGATGACCTTTTCACGTTTTTGGCCAATTTGAAACATAACTTGGTCTATTCGCATCTTTAACTTACGAAACGTTGTACGAAAACTAAACTAGCGAGCAAGATTTCTAATAACACAAAACATAGTACAATGGTCCGCTTTGATGCTCTATAATCGCTCAACATTCTCCCTAGACGACCTTTTCATGTTTTTGTGCAATTTATCTTGCGAAACATTGTACGAAAGCTAAACTAGCGAGTTAGACTTCTAAGAACACCAAGAAAAGTACAACGGTCCACTTTCATGCTTTATAATCGCTCTACTATCCCTTTAGACGACCTTTTCACGTTTTTGTGTAATTTCAACCATAAGTTGGATTATTCGCATCTTCACCTTATGAAACATTTTACGATAGCTAAAGTAGCGAGCTAGACTTCAAAGAACACTAAACAGAGTACAACGGTCTAGTTCGATGCCATCGAATTGCTCAACTCTCTCCATGGATGTGCTTTTGACGTTTTTGGGGGGTTTCAAACATAACTTGGTCAGTTCACATCTTTACCATACGAAATGTTGTACGAAAGCTAAACTAGCGAGCAAAACTTCTAATAACACTAAACAGAGTACAATGGTCCGCTTTGATGCTCTATAATCGCTCAATTCTCCCCATAGACGACCTTTTCACGTTTTTGTGCAACTTCAAACATAACTTGGATTATTCGCGTCTTCACCTTACGAAACATTGTACGAAAGAAAAACTAGTGAGCTACACTCCTAAGAACACTAAACAGAGTAAACTGGTCCCCTTCGATGCCATCGAATCGCTCAACTCACTCCATAGATGACCTTTTCACGTTTTTGGGCAATTTGAAGCATAACTCGGTCTATTCGCATCTTTGCCTTACGAAATGTTGTACGAAATCTAAACTAGCGAGTTAGACTTCTAAGAACACTAAACAAGGTACAACGGTCGACTTTGATGCTTTATAATCGCTCAACTCTCGCCATAGACGACCTTTTCACCTTTTTGTGCAATTTCAAACATGAGTTGGATTATTCGCTTCTTCACCTTCCGAAACATTCTATGAAAGCTAAACTAGAGAGCTAAACTTCTAAGAACACTAGACAGAGTACAACGGTCCACTTTGATGCTATGGAGTTGGTCAACTCTCTCCGTAGATGAACTTTTCACGTTTTTTGGCCAATTGCAATCATAACTTGGTCTACTCGCATCTTTAACTTATGAAACGTTGTACAAAAGCAAAACTAGCGAGCTAGACTTGTTAGAACGGTCCACTTTGATGCCATCGAATTGCTCAACTCTCTCCATCGATGAGCTTTTCACGTTTTTGGGCAATTTCAAACATAACTTGGTCTGTTGGCATCTTTACCATACGAAATGTTGTATGAAAGCTAAACTAGCAAGCAAAACTTCTAATAACACTAAACAGAGCACAACGGTCCGCTTTGATGCTCTATAATCGTTCAACTCTCCCCATAGATGAGCTTTTCACGTTTTTGTGCAATTTCAAACATAAATTGGATTATTCACGTCTTCACCTTACGAAACATTATACGAAAGCTAAACTAGTGAGCTATACTCCTAAGAACACAAAACAGAGTAAACTGGTCCACTTCGATGCCATCGAATCGCTCAACTCACTCCATAGATGACCTTTTCACGTTTTTGGGCAATTTGAAACATAACTTGGTCTATTCGCATCTTTAACTTACGAAACGTTGTACGAAAACTAAACTAGCGAGCAAGATTTCTAATAACACTAAACATAGTACAATGGTCCGCTTTGATGCTCTATAATCGCTCAACTTTCTCCATAAACGACCTTTTCATGTTTTTGTGCAATTTCAAACATAAGATGGATTATTCGCATATTCACCTTGCGAAACATTGTACGAAAGCTAAACTAGCGAGTTAGACTTCTAAGAACACCAAACAAAGTACAACGGTCCACTTTGATGCTTTATAATCGCTCTACTATCCCTTTAGACGACCTTTTCACGTTTTTGCGCAATTTCAACCATAAGTTGGATTATTCGCATCTTCACCTTATGAAACATTTTACGAAAGCTAAAGTAGCGAGCTAGACTTCTAAGAACACTAAATAGAGTACAACGGTCTAGTTCGATGCCATCGAATTGCTCAACTATCTCCATGGATGTGCTTTTGACGTTTTTGGGGGGTTTCAAACATCACTTGGTCTGTTCGCATCTTTACCATACAAAATGTTGTACGAAAGCTAAACTAGCGAGCAAAACTTCTAATAACACTAAACAGAGTACAATGGTCCGCTTTGATGCTCTATAATCGCTCAATTCTCCCCATAGACGACCTTTTCACGTTTTTGTGCAATTTCAAACATAAATTGGATTATTCGCGTCTTCACCTTACGAAACATTGTACGAAAGAAAAACTAGTGAGTTACACTCCTAAGAACACTAAACAGAGTAAACTGGCCCCCTTCGATGCCATCGAATCGCTCAACTCACTCCATAGATGACCTTTTCACGTTTTTGGGCAATTTGAAGCATAACTTGGTCTATTCGCATCGTTACCTTACGAAATGTTGTACGAAATCTAAACTAGCGAGTTAGAATTCTAAGAACACTAAACAAGGTACAACGGTCGACTTTGATGCTTTATAATCGCTCACCTCTCGCCATAGACGACCTTTTGACCTTTTTGTGCAATTTCAAACATGAGTTGGATTATTCGCTTCTTCACCTTCCGAAACATTCTATGAAAGCTAAACTAGCGATCTAAACTTCTGAGAACACTAGACAGAGTACAACAGTCCACTTTGATGCTATGGAGTTGCTCCACTCTATCCGTAGATGAACTTTTCACGTTTTTTGCCCAATTTCAATCATAACTTGGTCTATTCGCATCTTTAACTTACAAAACGTTGTACGAAAGTAAAACTAGCGAGCTAGACTTCTTAGAACGGTCCACTTTGATGCCATCGAATTGCTCAACTCTCTCTGTAGATGAGCTTTTCACGTTTTTGGGCAACTTAAAACATAACTTGGTCTATTCGCATCTTTAACTTACGAAACGTTGTGCGAAAGCAAAACTAGCGAGCTAGACTTCTAGCAACATGAAACAGAGCACAACGGTCCACTTTGATGCCATCGAATTGCTCAACTCTCTCCGGAGATGAGATTTTCACGTTTTTGGGTAATTTCAAACGTAACTTTGTCTATTTGCATCTTTACCCTACTAAACGTTGTACGAAAACTAAATTAGCGAGTAAGACTTCTAATAACACTAAACAGAGTACAACGGTCAGCTTTGATGCTCTATAATCGCTCAACTTTCTCCATAGACGACATTTTCACGTTTTTGTGCAATTTCAAACATAAGTTGGATTATTCACATCTTCACCTTGCAAAACATTGTACGAAAGCTAAACTAGCGAGTTAGAGTTCTAAGAACACTAAACAAAGTACAACGGTCCACTTTGATGATTTATAATTGCTTTACTCTCCCCATAGATGATCTTTTCACGTTTTTGTGAAATTTTAAACATAAGTTGGATTATTCGCATCTTCACCTTACGAAACATTTTACGAAAGCTAAAGTAGCGAGCTAGACATCGAATAACACTAAACAGAGTACAACGGTCTAGTTTGATGCCATCGAATTGCTCAACTCTCTCCATGGATGTCCTTTTGACCTTTTTGGGCAGTTTCAAACATAACTTGGTCTATTCACATCTTTACCGTACGAAATGTTGTACGAAAGCTAAACTAGCGAGCAAAACATCTAATAACACTAAACAGAGTACAACGGTCCGCTTTGATGCCTTATAATCGCTCAACTCTCCTGATAGACGACCTTTTCACGTTTTTGTGCAATTTCAAACATAAATTGGATTATTCGCGTCTTCACTTTTCGAAACATTGTACGAAAGCAAAACTAGTGAGCTCCACTCCTAAGAACACTAAACAGAGTAAACTGGTCCCCTTCGATGCCATCGAATCGCTCAACTCACTCCATAGATGACCTTTTCACGTTTTTGGTCAATTTGAAACATGACTTGGTCTATTCGCATCTTTACTTTACCAAACGTTGTACGAAATCTAAACTAGCGAGTTAGACTTCTAAGAACACTAAACAAGGTACAACGGTCGACTTTGATGCTTTATAATCGCTCAACTCTCGCCATAGACGACCTTTTCACCTTTTTGTGCAATTTCATACATGAGTTGGATTATTCGCATCTTCACCTTCTGAAACATTCTATGAAGGCTAAACTAGCGAGCTAAACTTCTAATAACGTTAGACAGAGTACAACGGTCCACTTTGATGCCATGGAGTTGCTCAACTCTCTCCATTGATGAGCTTTTCACGTTTTTGGGCAATTTGAAACATAACTTGGTCTATTCGCATCTTTACCTTACGAAACGCTGTACAAAAACTAAACTAGCGAGAAACACTTCTAATAACACTAAACAGACTACAACGGTCCGCTTTGATGGCATCAACTCTCCCCATAGACGACCTTTTCGCGTTTTTGTGCAATTTCAAACATAAACTGGATTATTCGCGTCTTCACCTTACGAAACAGTCAACGAAAGCTAAACTAGCGAGCTAAACTTCTAAGAACACTAGACAGAGTACAACGGTCCACTTTGATGCCATGGAGCTGCTCAACTCTTTCTGTAGATTAGCTTTTCACGTTTTCGGGCAATTTCAAACATAACTTGGTCTATTCGCATCTGTAACTTACGAAACGTTGTACGAACGCAAATCTAGCGAGCTAGACTTCTTAGAACGGTCCACTTTGATGCCATCGAATTGCTCAACTCTCTCCGTAGACGTTTTTGGGCAATTTCAAACATAACTTGGTCTGTTCGCATCTTGACCGTACGAAATGTTCTATGAAAGCTAAACTAGCGAGCAAAACTTCTAATGGCACTAAACAGAGTACAATGGTCCGCTTTGATGCTCTATAATCGTTCAACTCTCCCCATAGATGACCTCTTCACGTTTTTGTGCAATTTCAAATATAAATTGGAATATTTACGTCTTCACCTTACGAAACATTGTACGAAATCTAAACTAGTGAGCTATACTCCTAAGAACACTAAACAGAGTAAATTGGTCCACTTCGTTGCCATCGAATCGCTCAACTTACTCCATAGATGACCTTTTCACGTTTTTGGCCAATTTGAAACTTAACTTGGTCTATTCACATCTTTAACTTACGAAACGTTGTACGAAAACTAAACTAGCGAGCAAGATTTCTAATAACACTAAACATAGTACAATGGTTCGCTTTGATGCTCTATAATCGCTGAACTTTCTCCATAGACGACCTTTTCATGTTTTTGTGCAATTTCAAACATAAGTTGGATTATTCGCATATTCACCTTGCGAAACATTGTACGAAAGCTAAACTAGCGAGTTAGAATTCTAAGAACACCAAGAAAAGTACAACGGTCCACTTTGATGCTTTATAATCGCTCTACTATCCCTTTAGATGACCTTTTCACGTTTTTGTGTAATTTCAACCATAAGTTGGATTATTCGCATCTTCACCTTATGAAACATTTTACGAAAGCTAAAGTAGCGAGCTAGACTTCTAAGAACACTAAACAGAGTACAACGGTCCAGTTCGATGCCACCGAATTGCTCAACTCTGTCCATGGATGTGCTTTTGACGTTTTTGGGGGGTTTCAAACATGACTTGGTCTGTTCGCATCTTTACCATACGAAATGTTGTACGAAAGCTAAACTAGCGAGCAAAACTTCTAATAACACTAAACATAGTACAATGGTCCGCTTTGATGCTCTATAATCGCTCAATTCTTCCCATAGACGATCTTTTCACGTTTTTGTGCAATTTCAAACATAAATTGGATTATTCGCGTCTTCACCTTACGAAACATTGTACGAAAGAAAAACTAGTGAGCTACACTCGTAAGAACACTAAACAGAGTAAACTGGTCCCCTTCGATGCCATCGAATCGCTCAACTCACTCCATAGATGACCTTTTCACGTTTTTGGGCAATTTCAAGCATAACTTGGTCTATTCGCATCTTTACCGTACGAAATGTTGTATGAAAGCTAAACTAGCGAGCAAAACTTCTAATAACACTAAACAGAGTACAACGGTCCGCTTTGATGCTCTATAATCGTTCAACTCTCGCCATAGACGACCTTTTCACCTTTTTGTACAATTTCAAACATGAGTTGCATTATTCGCTTTTTCAGCTTCCGAAACATTCTATGAAAGCTAAACTAGCGATCCAAACTTCTAAGAACACTAGACAGAGTACAACGGTCCACTTTGATGCTATGGAGTTGCTCAACTCTCTCCGTAGATGAACTTTTCACATTTTTTGCCCAATTTCAATTATAACTTGGTCTATTCGCATCTTTAACTTACGAAACGTTGTACGAAAGTAAAACTAGCGAGCTAGACTTCTTAGAACGGTCCCCTTTGATGCCATCGAATTGCTCGACTCTCTCCATAGATGAGCTTTTCACGTTTTTGGGCAATTTCAAACATAACTTGGTCTATTTACATCTTTACCTTATAAAACGTTGTACGAAAACTAAACTAGCGAGCAAGACTTCTAATAACACTAAACAAAGTACAACGGTCCGCTTTGACGCTCTATAATCGCCCAACTTTCTCCATAGACGACCTTTTGACGTTTTTCTGTAATTTCAAACATAAGTTGGATTATTCGCATCTTCACCTTGCGAAATATTGTACGAAAGCTAAAGTAGCGAGCTAGACTTCTAAGAACACTAAACATAGTACAACGGTCCACTTCAATGCCATCGAATTGCTCAACTCTCTCCATGGATGAGCTTTTCACCTTTTTGGGCAATTTCAAACATAACTTGGTCTCTTCGCATCTTTACCGTACGAAATGTTGTATGAAAGCTAAATTAGCGAGCAAAACTTCTAATAACACTAAAGAGAGTACAACAGTCCGCTTTGATGCTCTATAATCGTTCAACTCTCCCCATAGACGACCTTTTCACGTTTTTGTGCAATTTCAAACATAAATTGGATTATTCGCGTCTTCGCCTTACGAAACATTATACGAAAGCTAAACTAGTGAGCTACACTCCTAAGAACACTAAACAGAGTAAACTGGTCCACTTCGATGCCATCGAATCGCTCAACTCACTCCATAGATGACCTTTTCACATTTTTGTCAATTTGAAACATAGCTTAGTCTATCCGCATCTTTACCTTACGAAACGTTGTACGAAATCTAAACTAGCGAGTTAGACTTCTAAGAACACTAAACAAGGTACAACGGTCGACTTTGATGCTTTATAATCGCTCAACTCTCTCCATAGACGACCTTTTCACGTTTTTATGCAATTTCAAACATGAGTTGGATTATTCGCATCTTCACCTTCTGAAACATTCTACGAAAGCTAAACTAGCGAGCTAAACTTCTAAGAACACCAGACAGAGTACAACGGTCCACTTTGATGCCATGGAGTTGCTCAACTCTATCCGTAGATGAGCTTTTCACGTTTTTTGGCAATTTCAAACATAACTTGGTCCATTCGCATCTTTAACTTACGAAACGTTGTATGAAAGCTAAACTTGCGAGCTAGACTTGTAAGAACATGAAACAGAGTAGAACGGTCCACTTTGATGCCATCGAATTGCTCAACTCTCTCCATAGATGAGCTTTTCACGTTTTTGGGCAATTTCAAACATAACTTGGTCTATTCGTATGTTTACCTGATGAAATGTTGTACGAAAGCTAAACTAGCGAGTTAGACTTCTAAGAACACTAAACAAGGTACAACGGTCAACTTTGATGCTTTATCATCGCTCAACTCTCTCCATAGACGACCTTTTCACGTTTTTGTGCAATTTCAAACATGAGTTGGATTATTCGCATCTTCACCTTCCGAAACATTATACGAAAGCTAAACTAGCGAGCTAGACTTCTAAGAACACTAGACAGAGTGCAACGGTCCACTTTGATGCCATGGAGTTGCTCAACTCTTTCCATAGATGAGCTTTTCACGTTTTTGGGCAATTTCAAATATAACTCGGTCTATTCGTATCTCTAACTTACGAAACGTTGTACGAAAGCTAAACTATCGAGTTATACTTCTAAGAACACGAAACAGAGTACAACAGTCCACTTTGATGCCATCGAATTCTCAACTCTCTCCGTAGATGAGCTTTTCACAGTTTTGGGCAATTTCAAACATAACTTGGTCTATTCGCATCTTTACCTTACGAAACGTTGTACAAAAGCTAAACGAGCGAGCTGGACTTCTAAGAAAACTTCCACTTTGATGTCATGAAATTGCTCAACTCTCTCGCTAGTCGTGCTTTTCACATTTTTGTGCAATTTCCAACGTAGCTTGGTCTATTGGCATATTTACCTTACGAAACGTAGTACAAAAGCTAAACTAGCGAGTTAGATTTCTAAAAATACTAAACGGAGTACAACAGTCGATTTTCATGCTTTGGAATTGCTCAACTCTCTTCATAGACGAGCTTTTCACACTTTTGTGCAATTTCAAGCATAACTTGGTCTATTCGCATCTTTAACTTACGAAAGATTGTACAAGCCATTCTAGCAATCTAGACTTCTAAGAACACTAAATAGTGTAAAATGGTCCCCTTCGATGCTTTGGAATTGCTCAACTCTCTCCGTAGACAAGCTTCACGTTTTTATGCAATTTCAAACATAACGTGGTCTATTCGCATCTTTAGCTTACGAAATGATGTACAAACACTAAACTAGCGAGCTAGACTTCTAAGAACACTAAACAGAGTACAACGGCCCACTTTGATGTCACGGAATTGCTCAAATCTCTCCATAGACAAGCTTTTCACGTTTTTGTGCCATTTCAAACATAAATTGGTTTATTCGCATTTTTACCTTACAAAACCTTATATGAAAGCTAAACTAACGATCTAGACTTCTGAGAACACTAAACAGAGTATAACGGTCCGCTTTGATGCCATGGAATTGCTCAACTCTCTCTCCACAATCTTGCTTTTCATGTTTTTGTGCAATTTCCAACATAACTTGGTCTATTGGAATCTTTATCTTACGAAACGTTGTACGAAAGTTAAACTAGCGCGTTAGATTTCTAAAAATACTAAACGGAGTACAACAGTCCATTTTGATGCTTTAGAATTGCTCAACTTTCTTCATAGACAAGCTTTTGATGTTTTTGTTCAATTTCAAACATAACCTGGTCTATTCGCATCTTTAGCTTATGAAACGTTGTACGAAAGCTAAACTACCGAGCTAGACTTTTAAGAACACTAAACAGAGTAAAACTCCACTTTGATGCTTTGGAATTGCTCAACTCTCTCCATAGACGAGCTTTTCACGTTTTTGTTCATTTTCAAACTTGAACTTGGTCTATTTCCTTCTTAAGCTTACGAAACGTTGTACGAAACCTAAACTAGCATGCTAGACTTCTAAGAACACTAAACAGAGTACAACGATCCACTTTGATGCCACGGAATTGCTCCTTTCTCTCCATAGACAAGCTTTTCACATTTTTGTTTAATTTCAAACATAAGTTGGTTTATTCGCATCTTCACCTTACAAAATGTTGTACGAAAGCTAAACAAGAAAGTAAGATTGCGAAGAACACTAAATAGAGTATACCTGTCCACTTTGATACTTTGGAATTACTGAACTCTCTTCATAGATGAGCTTGTCATGTTTTTGTGCAATTTCAAACATAACTTGGTCTATTCGCATATTTAGCTTACGAAACGTTGTACGAAAGCTAAACTAGTTAGCTAGACTTCTAACAACACTAAGCAGAGTACAACGATCCTCTTTGATGCCATGGAATTGTTCAACTCTCTCCATAGACGAGCTTTTTATGTTTTAATGCAATTTCAAACATAAGTTGGTTTATTCACATCTTTAAACATTGTTCGTAAACTAAACTAGCAAGTTAGATTGCTAAGAACACTAAATTGAGTACACCCGTCCACTTTGATACTTTAGAATTGCTCAACTCCTTTTATGGACGAGCTTTTCACGATTTTGTGCAATTTCAAACATAAATTGGTCTATTCGCATCTTTAGCTTAGAAAACGTTGTACGAATGCTAAACTAGTGAGCTAGACTTCTAAGAACACTAAGCATAGTACAACGGTCGTCTTCGATGCCATGGAGTTGCTCAACTCTCTCCATAGATGAGCTTTGTACATTTTTGTGTAATTTCAAACATAAGTTGTTTTATTCGCATCTTTGCCTTTCGGAACATTGTACGAAAGCTAAACTAGCAAGTTAGACTTCTAACAACACAAAATTGAGTACACCCATCCACTTTGACGCTTATGAATTGCTCAACTCTCTCCATAGAGAGCTTTCCACATCTTCGTGCAGTTTCAAACATGAACTTGGTCTATTCATTTCTTTAGCTTACGAAACGTTGTACAAAAGCTAAACTAGCGAGCTAGACTTATAAGAACACTAAACAAAGTACAACAGTCCACTTTGATGCCATGGAATTGCTCAACTCTCTCCATAGATGAGCTTTTCATGTTTTTGTGTAATTTCAAACATAAATTGGTTTATTCGTATCTTTGCCTTACAAAACCTTGTAGGAAAGCTAAACTAGAGATCTAGAATTCTAAGAACACTAAACAGAGTACAAGGGTCCACCTTGATGCCATTGAATTGCTCAACTCTCTCCATTGTCGTGCTTTTCACATTTTTGTGCAATTTTCAACATAAAAGGTCTATTGGCATCTTTACCTTACGAAACATTGTACGAAAGCTAAACTAGCGAGTTTGATTTCTAAAAATACTAAACAGATTACAACAGTCCATTTTTGATGCTTTGTAATCCCTCAACTCTCTTCATGGACGAGCTTTTCACTTTTTTGTGCAATTTCAAATATAACTTGGTCTATTCACGTCTTTAGCTTATGAAACATTGTACGAAAGCTAAACTAATGAGTTAGACTTCTAAGAACACTAACAGAGTTCAACGGTTGACTTTGATGCCATGGAATTGCTCAACTCTCTCCATAGACGAGCTTTTCACGTTTTTGTCTAATTTCAAACATAAATTGGTCTATTCACATCTTTAGCTTAAAAAACATTGTACGAAAGCTAAACTAGTGAGTTAGACTTCGAAGAACACTACACATAGTACAACAGTCCTCTTTGATGCCATGAAAATGCTCAACTCTCTCCATAGATGAGCATTTTACGTTTTTGTGCAATTTCAAACGTAAGTTGTTTTATTCGCATCTTTGCCTTGCGAAACATTGTACGTAAAATAAACTAGCAAGTTAGACTGCTAAGAACACTACATAGAGCACACCTATCGAGTTTGATATTTTGGAATTGCTCAACTCTCCTTATAGAAGAGCTTTTCATGATTTTGTGCAATTTCAAACATAAGTTGGTCTATTCGCATCTTTAGCATACAAAACGTTGTACGAACGCTAAGCTAGCGAGGTAGACTTCTAAGAACACTAAACAGAGTTCAACTGTCCACTTTGATGCCATGGAATTGCTCAACTCTCTCTATAGACGAGCTTTTCACGATTTTGTACAATTTCAAACATAAGTTCGTTTATTCGCCTTTTTGCCTTACGAAACATTGTACGAAAGCTAAACTAGCGATCTAGACTTCTAAGAACACTTAACAGAGTAGAACGGTCCACTCTGATGTCATAGAATTGCTCCTCTCGCTCCATAGTCGTGCTTTTCACATTTTTGTGCAATTTCCAACTTAACTTGGTCTATTGGCATCTTTACCTTACAAAACATTGTACAAAAGCTAAACTAGCGAGTTAGATTTCTAAAAATACTAAACAGAGCATAACAGTCCATTTTGATGCTTTGGAATTGTTCAACTGTCTTCATAGATGAGCTTTTCACGTTTTTGTGCAATTGCAAACATGA
This sequence comes from Tripterygium wilfordii, assembly GCF_013401445.1. Classification (NCBI taxonomy): domain Eukaryota; kingdom Viridiplantae; phylum Streptophyta; class Magnoliopsida; order Celastrales; family Celastraceae; genus Tripterygium; species Tripterygium wilfordii. The sequence goes on from NC_052234.1 coordinate 6,034,251, forward strand.
ACTTGGTCTATTTGCATCTTTAGCTTACGAAACGTTGTACGAAAGCTAAACTACCGAGCTAGACTTCTAAGAACACTAAACAGGGTATAACGGTTCACTTTGATGCCATGGAATTGCTCCTCTCTCTATAGTCATGCTTTTCACGTTTTTGTGCAATTTCCAACATAACTTGGTCTATTGGCATCACTAACTTACGAAACGTTGTACAAAAGTTAAACTAGCTAGTCAGATTTTTAAAAATACTGAACAGAGTACAATTGTCAATTTTGCTGCTTTGGAATTGCTCGACTCTCTTCATAGACGAGCTTTTCACGCTTGTGTGCAATTTCAAACATAACTTGGCTATTCGCATCTTTAGCTTATGAAATGTTGTACGAAACCTAAACTAGTGAGCTAGACTTCTAAGAACACTAAATAGAGCACAACGGTCTACTTTGATGCCATGGAATTGCTTAACTCTCTCCATAGATGGTTTTTTTTCGTTTTTGTACAATTTCAAACATAAGTTGGTTTCTTCACATCTTTGCCTGACGAAACATTGTACGAAAGCTGAAGTAGTAAGTTAAACTGCGAAGAATACTACATAGAGTTTATCTATCCACTTCAAAATTTTAGAATTGCTCGACTCTCTTCATGGACAAGCTTTTCACGTTTTTGTGCAATTTCAAACATAAGTTGGTCTATTCACATCTTTAGCTTTCGAAACATTGTATGAAAGCTAAACTAGCGAGCCAGACTTCTAAGAACACTCAACAGAGTACAACAGTCCACTTTGATGTCATGGATATGCTCAACTCTCTCCATATACGAGCTTTTCATGTTTTTGTGCAATTTCAAACATAACTTGGTCTATTCGCATCTTTAACTTACCAAACGTTGTACGAATGCTAAACTTGGGAGATAGACTTCTAAGAACACTAAATAGAGTACAATAGTCCATTTTGATGCTTTGGAATTGCTCAACTCTCGTCATAGATGAGCTTTTCATGTTTTTGTGCAATTTCAAACAAAACTTGGTCTACTCGAATCTTTAGCTTATGAATCGTTGTACGAAAGCTAAACTAACGAGCTAGACATGTAAGAACACTAAACAGAGTAAAACTGTCAACTTTGGTGTTGTGGAATCGCTCAACTCTATCCATAGATGAGCTTTTCAAGTTTTTGTGCAATTTCAAACATGAACTTAGCCTTTTCACATCTTTGGCTTACGAGACGTTGTACGAAAGCTAAACTAGCAAGCTAGACTTCTAAGAACACTAAACAGAGTACAACGGTTCACTTTGACGCCACGGAATTGCCCCTCTCTCTCCATAGATGAGCTTTTGATGCTTTCGTTCAACTTCAAACATAAATTGGACTATTCACATCTTTACCATATGAAACATTGTACGAAAGCTAAACTAGCGATCTAGGCTTCCAAGAACACTAAACAAAGTACAACGGTCCACTTTGATGCCATGGAATTGCTCCTCTCTCTCCAAAGACGAGCTTTTCACATTTTTTTGTAATTTCAAACATAAGTTGGTTTATTCGAATCTTTACCTTACGAAATGTTGTACGAAAGCCAAACAAGTAAGTTAAACTACTAAGAACACTAAATAGAGTACACCCATCCACTTTGACACTTTCGAATTGCTCAACTCTTCATAGATGAGCTTTTCACGCTTTTGTGCAATTTCAAACATAACGTGGTCTATTCGCATATTTTGCTTACGTAATGTTGTACGAAAGCTAAACTAGTGAGCTACACTTCCAACAACACTAAACAGAGTGCAACGGTCCACTTTGATGCCATGGAATTGCTACTCTCTCTCCATAGACGAGCTTTTCACATTTTTTTTGTAATTTCAAACATAAGTTGGTTTATTCGAATCTTTACCTTACGAAACGTTGTACGAAAGCCAAACAAGTAAGTTAAACTACTAAGAACACTAAATAGAGTACACCCATCCACTTTGACACTTTCGAATTGCTCAACTCTTCATAGATGAGCTTTTCACGCTTTTGTGCAATTTCAAACATAACGTGGTCTATTCGCATATTTAGCTTACGTAATGTTGTACGAAAGCTAAACTAGTGAGCTACACTTCCAACAACACTAAACAGAGTGCAACGGTCCACATTGATGACATGGAATTGCTCCTCTCTTTCCATAGAGGAGTTTTTCACGTTTTTTACAATTTCAAACATAAGTTGGTCTATTCGCATCTTTACCTTACAAAACGTTGTACGAAAGATAAACAAGCAAGTTAGACTTCTAAGAACACTAAATAGAGTACACCTGTCGACTGTAATACTTTGGAATTGCTCAAGTATCTTTATAGAGGAGCTTTTCAAGATTTTGTACAATTTCCAACATAACTTGGTCTATTCACATCTTTAGCATACAAAATGTTGTTACGAACGCTAAACTACCAAGCTAGACTTTTAAGAACACTAAACAGAGCGCAACGGTCCGCTTTGATGCCATGGAATTGCTCCTATCTCTCCATAGAGGAGCTTTTCATGTTTTTTGAAATTTCAAACATAAGTTGGTCTATTCGCATCTTTACCTTACAAAACGTTGTACGAAAGCTAAACAAGCAAGTTAGACTTCTAAGAACACTAAATAGAGTACATCCGTCCACTTTGATACTCTGGAATTGCTCAACTCTCTTCATAGACAAGCTTTTCACGATTTTGTACAATTTCAAACATAACTTGGTCTATTCACATCTTTAACTTGCAAAACGTTGTACGAATGGTAAACTAGTGAGCTAGACTTCGAAGAACACTAAAGAGAGTACAACGGTCCTCTTTGATGCCATGGAATTACTCAACTATCTCCATATACGAGCTTTTTACATTTTTGGGCAATTTCAAACATACGTTGGTTTATTCTCATCTTTATCTTACGAAACATTATACGTAAAAAAAAACTAGCAAGTTAGACTGCTAGGAACACTACATAGAGTACACCTGTCCAGTTTGATACTTTGGAATTGCTCAACTCTCTTTATAGTTGAGCTTTTCACTATTTTGTGTAATTTCAAACATAAGTTGGTCTATTCGAATCTTTACCTTACGAAACGTTGTACGAAAGGCAAACAAGTAAGTTAAACTACTAAGAAAACAAAATAGACTACAACCGTCCACTTTGAAACTTTGGAATTGCTCAACTCTCTTCATAGACGAGCTTTTCACGTTTTTGTGCAATTTCAAACATAAGTTGGTCTATTCAAATCATTGGCTTTCAAAACGTTGTATGAATGCTAAACTAGCGAGCTAGACTTCTAAGAACACTTAACAGAGTACAACGGTCCACTTTGATGTCGTGGACATGCTCAACTCTCTCGATAGACGAGCTTTTTATGTTTTTGTGCAATTTCAAACATAACTTGGTCTATTCGCATCTTTAGCTTACCAAAGGTTGTACGAATGCTAAACTTGGGAGCTAGACTTCTAAGAACACTAAACAGAGTAAAATGGTCCACTTTGATGCTGTGGAATTACTCAACTGTTTCCATAGATGAGCTTTTCACGTTTTTGTGTAATTTCAAACATGAACTTCGTCTATTCGTATCTTTAGCTTACAAGACGTTGTTCGAAAGCTAAACTAGCAAGCTAGACTTCTAAGAACACTTAACAGAGTACAACGATCCACTTTGATGCCACGGAATTGCCCTTCTCTCTCCATAGACGAGGTTTTCATGCTTTTGTGCAACTTCAAACATTAATTGGACTATTCACATCTTTACCTTATGAAACATTGTACGAAAGCAAAAGTAGCGATCTAGAATTCCAAGAACACTAAACAGAGTACAACGGTCCACTTTGATGCCATGAAATTGCTCCTCTCTCTCAATAGACGAGCTTTTCACGTTTTTGTGTAATTTCAAACATAAGTTCGTCCATTTGAATCTGTACCTTACGAAATGTTGTACGAAAGCAAACAAGTAAGTTAAACTACTAAGAACACTAAATAGAGTACAACCGTCCACTTTGATACTTTGGAATTGATCAACTCTCTTCATAGATGAGCTTTTCACGTTTTTGTGCAATTTCAAACATAACGTGGTCTATTCACATATTTAGCTTACGAAACGTTGCACAAAAGCTAAACTAGCGAGCTAGACTTCTAAGAACACTATACAGAGTGCAACGGTCCACATTGATGCCATGGAATTGCTCCTCTCTCTCCATGGAGGAGCTTTTCACGTTTTTTGCAATTTCAAACATAAGTTGGTCTATTCGCATCTTTAACTTACAAAACGTTGTACGAAAGCTAAACAAGCAAGTTAGACTTCTAAGAACACTAAATAGAGTACACCCGTCCACTTTGATACTTTGGAATTGCTCAACTCTCTTTATAGACGAGCTTTTCAAGATTTTGTGCAATTTAAAACATAACTTGGTCTATTCGCATCTTTGGCTTACGAAATGTTATTACGAACGCTAAACAAGCAAGCTAGACTTCTAAGAATGCTAAACAAAGTGCAACGGTCCGCTTTAATGTCATGGAGTTGCTCATCTCTCTTCAAAGAGGCTCTTTTCACGTTTTTTGAAATTTTAAACGTAAGTTGCTCTATTCACATCTTTACCTTGCAAAACGTTGTACGAAAGCTAAACAAGTAAGTTAGACCTCTAAGAACGCTAAATAGAATACACGCGTCTGTTATGATATGAGTTTTAATGATGAAGTGTGCATTCTATATGTTGATCAAAATATGTGTTCTATGTTTGCTATGCATTCTTAATTATATTCTGAACTTGTTTCTATCCTTTAATGCTTTAATTTGCAAGGCTAACAAAGATCAAGACATGAAGCTTTTAATCAAGCTTACAAGTCACTAAGTTTCAGGTTCCAGATTTCACTATGAATTGTCTTGTTGTTTTGGCTTTTGCTACTCTTACACAAGTTAGCATATCACAAGTTGTCATCCTATAAAGTCAAAGCTTGCTGAAATTCAATGAATGAGTGCAGAAAATAAAGATTAGCAGCTGATTTGAAATGACAGCTAGCAAAGCATGCTGAAAATTAAATTATGAAGACTTTCCTAGCACCTACAAACATCACATGTTCAAGTTACTGCAAAAAGTTAAATATGGCTGCAATTGTTGAAAAGAAAAGCAATGAAGTAGGTGAAATAGATAAGAAGTCAAAGGTGGATGTAAAAGAAATAAAAGAGATGACATAAGTTGTTGGAATTATTGAAGAGATAAGAAGAAGAAATAAATGGAGAAGATAAGAAGTAAAAGACAGCTGCAAAAGAAATAAAAGGGAGCTGAAATATTTCAAATTAGAAAGCTTTAGAGGTCAAAAAGGTATAGCTCAATGCAACGGACACATTTAGGAATTCTAGTGCATATAAATGCTCATACATACTTCATAGAAAGACACAGAACTTGATTCCAATTCTCTGAGAGTTTTACAAGCATTCAAGCCTTCATTCTTACTCAGAAAATACTTAAGCTTCATTGTACACTCCTTGATCATTATAAGGTCACTTTGTACACACAATTAAAAGTCTAAGTGTTTGTGGTTAGCTTACAAAATCACAAGAAAGTGAGGCTGGCACTTGGTAAGCCAAAACAGCCATTGTAAAAGTGAAGTTGGCACTTTAAACAACAGCTGGTGTAAAGAGAGAGGCTTGGCTCTTCAACAAGCAAATCATAGTGGATTCAAAATCTCAAGGAGGAGCCTTGAGGAGTGGATGTTGGACTTTACAAAGCCGAACCACTATAAATCTGTTTGCACTCTCTTACCCTACTCTTTACTAATTTATTTGTGTGTGTGCTTGCTGTATTTAATTCTAGTACTTGATTCCTACTTGAAGTAACCTAGACCTCATGCTTATATTCACTAATATCAAGTTTCTATAAGATTTAAAGTAATCTGAAATCAGCAGGTTTAAACTCAAATTTGACATATTTTTAAAGGGTAAAACAATTCACCCCCCCTCTTGTGTTACCTAGAGTCTTTCAATTGGTATCGGAGCAAGGTTTTAAATTCTCATAAGAACTAACATTCTAGAGAATTAGATGGCTGAAGAGTTTGGAATGTCAATTAATAAACCACCATTCTTTAAAGGAAAAGACTATGCTTTTTGGAAAAATAGAATGGAGATTTTTCTACAATCAAATGACATTGAGTTATGGGAAATTGTAGCAAATGGACCATATAAACCAACAAAAGAGATCAAGAAAGGTGAAGAAGAATCAGAGATTGATAAACCTAGAAGTGAATGGAGTGAAAATGACAAGAAGTTAGTGTCCTATAATGCAAAAGCTAAAAACATATTACACTGTGGACTAAGTAGACAAGAATATAATCATATTTCTACATGTGTAACAGCTAGAGATATATGGAAGAAATTAGAAGTTAAGCATGAAGGGACAAGTCAAGTTAAGGACTCTAAAATAAATATTCTTGTTCATAAGTATGAGTTGTTCAAAATGGAACCTCATGAGTCAATATCTGATATGTATGGAAGGCTTACTGGTTTAGTAAATGATTTAACTGCTCTTGGTAAAGTGTTTTCAGATGCAGATCAAGTTCAAAAGATCCTAAAATCTCTACCTAAAAAGTGGGATGCCAAGGTGACAGCAATTCAAGAATCAAAGAACTTGAAGACATTACCTCTTGAGGAACTCATTGGTTCTCTAATGACTCATGAGCTAAAATTGAAGGATAGAGAAGTAGAGGAAGAAGAGGACAGCAAGAAAAGAACTACTGCACTTGCTGTACATAGTTCCCATGAAGATAGTGAAGATGATAGTGATGCTGATACAGCTTTGCTGGTTAAAAATTTCAAAAAATTTATGAAGTACAGGAAGAAGTTTCCTAACAGAAGCAAAAGAAATGAAAAAGGTAAAACAATTGATGAAGTTGTTTGCTTTAATTGTGGCAAAGCAGGACATGTTAAAAATGAATGTCCAAGGAAGAAAAGAGCACACTACAGAGATAAGAAGAAAGAAGATAAGAAAGCACTTAAATCTACTTGGGATCTAGATTCTTCAGAGTCGGACCAATCTGATAATGAAGATATCAGGGCAAACTTTTGCCTAGTTGCTAAGGAAGAAGCTCATTCTTCTGCAGAGGTTAGTGAATCTGATTTGGACTCTGATTATGATGATATTTCTATTGATGAATTATTTAAATCGTTCCAGGAAATGTGCAATCAAAATGAAAAACTTATCTTTGTAAACAAGAACTTGAAAAAGGAAAATACTAACTTGAAAGATAAAGAGAAAGCATGTCTAGAAGAAATAAGTAAATTACAAAGCAAGCTTAACAACTTAAACATAGAACTAGAGGAGCTGAAAAATTTTAAGGACATTACTATGCCTGATAATTAAAATTTGCTAGAAGAACTTAGATGTCTAAAAGAAAAGAACAAATGCTTAGAAGAGTCTTTTAAAAAATTTTATGCTAGTTCAGACAAGCTTGATAACATCCTATCTATGCAAAAACCATATCTAGATAAAACAGGGATAGGATACAATCCTACTAAATTGAAGGAAACATTATGAGAAAGAAACAAATTTGATTTTAATGCCTCTACCAGCTCAGTAATTAAAAATTCCAGATTCAGGTCAAGAACTACAAATAAAAAAATTGTCCAAATTTGGGTTCCTAAAGGAACATATGTTGTTGATACTAACCACCAAGGACCCCACAAAGTGTGGGTACCTAAATAAACACAAATTTTCTGCAGGTTTGTCTAAAATCAAGCCTTAAAGCTTGTGAATGGTTTCTGGACAGCGGGTGTTCTAGACATATGACTGGAAATCCAAAATTGTTTTCGTCCTTCACAAAGAAAGAAGATGGAGGATATGTAACTTTTGGAGACAATGCAAAGGGTAAGATCCTAGGTATAGGGTCTATTGGTAATCTCTCTTCTTTTTGCATTGAAAATGTGCTCTTGGTAGATGGTTTATCTTACAATCTATTAAGTATTAGTCAATTAACAGATAGAGATCTTAATGTGTGTTTTTCTAAGAAAAAATGTCTTATAACAAGTGCTGAAAATGTCACAGCTTTAACTGGTTTCAGAAAAGGTAACGTTTATAAAATTGACTTGGAAATGTTACATGCAAATTCTGTAAAATGCTTAGTTGCATCTGAATTAGTAATTGAAAATTGGCATAGAAGACTTGGACACATAAGTATGAGCACCTTAGCTAAATTGACTAAAAGAGGGCTAGTTAAAGGAGTTCCAAATCTGAATTTTGTCAATAATGGTGTCTGTGATACTTGCACAAGAGGCAAGCAAGTGAAAAGCTCTTTTAAACCTAAAGATGTAGTTTCTACTTCAAGGCCATTACAACTATTGCATTTGGACCTTTTTGGTCCTAGTAGAGTAAAAAGTCTTGGTGGAAAATCTTATGCTTTTGTTCTAGTTGATGACTATACAAGATTTACATGGGTTCTATTTTTAGCACATAAAAATGAGGCCTTAACTGAATTTTCAAAACTAGTAAAGAAATTGCAAAATGAAAAGAGTTGTTGCATATCTAGATTAAGAAGTGACCATGGAGGTGAGTTTGAGAACAATGAATTTGTAAAATATTGTGATGAACAAGGTATTTCACATAATTTTTCAGTTTCTAGAACACCACAGCAAAATGGTGTGGTGGAAAGGAAAAATAGAACTTTACAAGAAATTGGAAGAACTATGATGCTTGAAAACAATTCACCTAAGTATTTTTGGGCTGAAGCAATAAATACAGCTTGTTATGTCTCAAATAGATTAACAATAAGACCTATTCTTAAGAAAACCCCTTATGAGTTGTGGAATGGAAGACCTCCTAGAGTTGATTATTTTAAAGTTTTTGGATGTAAATGTTTTATTCTAAATACCAAGGATAATCTAGACAAATTTGATTCCAAATCCGATTTAGGTATCTTTCTAGGCTACTCACTGGTTAGTAAAGCCTATAGGGTGTTTAATAAAAGAACTAAATGTGTTGAAGAAGCAATACATGTTAAATTTGATGAATTATCTACTCTAACACTTTCTTGTGAGAAAAATGTGGATATAGTAACAGAAATTGCAGAATTAACAAACAAAGAAAAAGCTGGTACAATTTCTCCAGAGAAGGAAGATGACTCTGAAGAGGAAGTTGACATTTTTGGAACAAAGAAACAAGAAGAGAAAAATGAGTATAAAACTCATGAAAGCACAACTTCAATACCAACCATAGTAGTGGATCCAAAGAAACCAAGGTACACAACATATCATTCACCAAAAGAAATAATTGGTGATGTACATGAAGGAATTCAGACAAGAAATTCCAGGTTATCATCTCTTAATGTTTTCAATTTTGTTGCACTCATTTCTAAGATTGAACCTAGGAATATAAGTGAAGCTATAGATGACAATGATTGGGTTATTGCCATGCAGGAAGAATTAGATCAATTTCAAAAATGTAATGTATGGGAACTAGTTCCAAAACCAGAAAATAAATCAATCATAGGTACTAGATGGATTTATAGAAATAAAATGGATGAAAGTGGTGTAGTTACAAGGAATAAAGCCAGGTTAGTTGCACAAGGTTATAATCAACAAGAAGGCATTGATTTTGGTGAAACTTATGCACCCGTAGCTAGAATGGAAGCCATAAGACTATTAATTGCATTTGCATGTTACAAAGGAATAAAATTATTTCAAATGGATGTTAAAAGTGCTTTCTTGAATGGAAAAATTAATGAAGAAGTGTATGTTAAACAACCACCAGGGTTTGAAGACTTGAAACATCCAGATTATGTTTTCAAATTAAATAAAGCTCTTTATGGATTAAAACAAGCTCCTAGAGCCTGGTATGAGAAGCTGTACAGCTTCTTAATTCAATGTGGTTTTAGCCGTGGGAAAATTGATAACACTTTGTTTATTAAGATTAAAGATCAAGATATACTACTAGTACAAATATATGTTGATGATGTGATTTTTGGAGCTACTAATGAGTGTATGTGCAAGGAATTTGCTGCAAGAATGCAGGGGGAGTTTGAGATGAGCATGATGGGTGAACTTACCTATTTTCTTGGCTTACAAGTGAAACAAACGCCTAAGGGAACACACATCAATCAAACCAAATACATAAAGGATCTTCAGATCAAATTTGGAATGGACAAAGCTAAACCTTCTCCAACTCCTATGGCAACTACAACTAAACTTGACATAGACTCAGAAGGCAATGAGGTAAATTCAAAACTCTATAGATCCATGATTGGATCTTTGCTATATTTAACTTCCAGTAGACCAGATATCATGTTTAGTGTATGTTTGTGTGCTAGATTTCAATCAAATCCTAAGGAATCACATCTAAAAGCTGTCAAAAGAATTTTTAGATACTTAAAAGGTACCCCTACTTTAGGACTATGGTATTCTAGAGAATCAAACTTTGATTTGTTTGGTTTCTCTGATGCTGATTATGCAGGCAGCATAATTGATAGGAAAAGTACCTCTGGCACATGTCAATTTCTAGGAAGAATGTTAGTTTCCTGGTATTCTAAAAAGCAATACAGTGTGGCTCTATCAACCACAGAGGCAGAATATGTAGCTTTAGCGGGCTGTTGTAGTCAACTATTATGGATAAGACAACAACTAAGTGATTTTGGACTCACATATTCAAAAATCCCAATTATGTGTGATAACACAAGTTCAATCAATCTATCAAACAACCCTGTGCATCATTCCAAAGCCAAACACATAGATGTTAGGGACCATTTTATCAGGGACCATGTCATAAAGGGTAATGTTAGCATAGAATACATTGGCACTACTCACCAACTTGCTGACATTTTTACAAAACCCTTGAATTCTGAGAGATTTAAATTCTTAAGACATGAACTAGGATTAACTCAAACATCTTAGTTTCTACCATGCATCATTTCAGGGGGAGCATTCAATATTATTCTTTTTGATTATTCCAAAAAGGGGGAGAAACATTGACAAACATCAAGACTTAAATCTGATTTAAGTCATACATATTTTGGCATCATCAAAAAGGGGGAGAATGTTATGATATGAGTTTTAATGATGAAGTGTGCATTCTATATGTTGATCAAAATATGTGTTCTATGTTTGCTATGCATTCTTAATTATATTCTGAACTTGTTTCTATCCTTTAATGCTTTAATTTGCAAGGCTAACAAAGATCAAGACATGAAGCTTTTAATCAAGCTTACAAGTCACTAAGTTTCAGGTTCCAGATTTCACTATGAATTGTCTTGTTGTTTTGGCTTTTGCTACTCTTACACAAGTTAGCATATCACAAGTTGTCATCCTATAAAGTCAAAGCTTGCTGAAATTCAATGAATGAGTGCAGAAAATAAAGATTAGCAGCTGATTTGAAATGACAGCTAGCAAAGCATGCTGAAAATTAAATTATGAAGACTTTCCTAGCACCTACAAAATCACATGTTCAAGTTACTGCAAAAAGTTAAAGATGGCTGCAATTGTTGAAAAGAAAAGCAATGAAGTAGGTGAAATAGATAAGAAGTCAAAGGTGGGTGTAAAAGAAATAAAAGAGATGACATAAGTTGTTGGAATTATTGAAGAGATAAGAAGAAGAAATAAATGGAGAAGACAAGAAGTAAAAGACAGCTGCAAAAGAAATAAAAGGGAGCTGAAATATTTCAAATTACAAAGCTTTAGAGGTCAAAAGGGTATAGCTCAATGCAACGGACACATTTAGGAATTCTAGTGCATATAAATGCTCATACATACTTCATAGAAAGACACAGAACTTGATTCCAATTCTCTGAGAGTTTTACAAGCATTCAAGCCTTCATTCTTACTCAGAAAATACTTAAGCTTCATTGTAAACTCCTTGATCATTATAAGGTCACTTTGTACACACAATTAAAAGTCTAAGTGTTTGTGGTTAGCTTACAAAATCACAAGAAAGTGAGGTTGGCACTTGGTAAGCCAAAACAGCCATTGTAAAAGTGAAGTTGGCACTTTAAACAACAGCTGGTGTAAAGAGAGAGGCTTGGCTCTTCAACAAGCAAATCATAGTGGATTCAAAATCTCAAGGAGGAGCCTTGAGGAGTGGATGTAGGACTTTACAAAGCCGAACCACTATAAATCTGTTTGCACTCTCTTACCCTACTCTTTACTAATTTATTTGTGTGTGTGCTTGCTGTATTTAATTCTAGTACTTGATTCCTACTTGAAGTAACCTAGACCTCATGCTTATATTCACTAATATCAAGTTTCTATAAGATTTAAAGTAATCTGAAATCAGCAGGTTTAAACTCAAATTTGACATATTTTTAAAGGGTAAAACAATTCACCCCCCCTCTTGTGTTACCTAGAGTCTTTCAACGTCCACTTTGATACTCTGGAATTGCTCAACTCTCTTCATAGATGAGCTTTTCACGATTTTGTGCAACTTCAAACGTAGCTCGGTCTATTCACATCTTTAGCGTACAAAACATTGTATGAATGCTAAACTAGTGGGCTAGACTTCGAGGAACACTGAACAGAGTCCAATGGTCCTCTTTGATGCCATGGAATTGCTCAACTCTCTCCATAGACGAGCTTTTTATTTTTTTCTGCAATTTCAAACATACGTTGGTTTATTCGTATCTTTACCTTACGAACATTGTATGTAAACTAAACTAGCAAGTTAGACTGCTAAGAACACTACATAGAGTACATATGTTCAGTTTGATACTTTGGAATTGCTAATCTCTCTTTATAGACGAGCTTTTTATGATTTTGTGCAATTTCAAACATAGCTTGGTCTATTCGCATCTTTAGCATACAAAACATTGTACGAACGTTAAGCTAGCGAGCTAGACTTCTAAGAACACTAAATAGAGTTCAACGGTCCACTTTGATGCTATGGAATTGCTCAACTCTCTCCATAGATGAGCTTTTAACGTTTTTGTGCAATTTCAATTATAAGTTGGTTTATTCCATCTTTCCCTTATGAAACATTGTACGAAAGCTAAACAAGCAAGTTAGAACTCTAAGAACACTAAATAGAGTACACCCGTCCACTTTGATAATTTGGAATTGCTCAACTCTCTTCATAGACGAACTTTTCACGTTGTTGTGTAATTTCAAACATAACTTGGTCTATTCGCATCTTTAGCTTACGAAACGTTGTAAGAAAGCTAAACTAGCGAGCTAGACTTCTAAGAACACTAAACTGAGTGCAACGGTCGGCTTTGATGCCATGGAATTTATCAACTCTCTCCATAGACGAGCTTTTTACATTTTTGTACAATTTCAAACATACGTTGGTTTATTCGCATCTTTGCCTTATGAAACATTGTACGAAAACTAAACTAGCAAGTTAGACTGCTAAGAACACTACATAGAGTACACCTGTCCAGTTTGATACATTGGATTTGCTCAACTCCCTTTATAGACGAGCTTTTCACGATTTTGTGCAATTTCCAACATAACTTAGTCTATTCGCATCTTTAGCATACAAAACGTTGTACGAACGCTAAGCTAGCGAGATAGACTTCTAGGAACACTAAACAGAGTTCAACGGTCCACTTTGATGCCATGGACTTGCTCAACTCTCTCCATAGTTGAGCTTTTCACGTTTTTGTGTAATTTCAAACACAAGTTGATTTATTCCCTCTTTGCCTTGCGAAACATTGTACGAAAGCTAAACCAGCAAGTTGGACTTCAAAGAACACTAAATAGAGTTTATCCGTCCAGTTTGATACTTTGGAATTGCTCAACTCTCTTCATAGATGAGCTTTTCACGTTTTTGTGTAATTTCAAACATAAGTTGGTCTATTCAAATCATTGGCTTTCAAAACGTTGTATGAAAGCTAAACTAGCGAGCTAGACTTCTAAGAACACTTAACAGAGTACAACGGTCCATTTTGATGCCGTGGACATGCTCAACTCTCTCGATAGACGAGCTTTTTATGTTTTTGTGCAATTTCAAACATAACTTGGTCTATTCACATCTTTAGCTTACCAAAGGTTGTACGAATGCTAAACTTGGGAGCTAGACTTCTAAGAACACTAAACAGAGTAAAATGGTCCACTTTGATGTTGTGGAATTACTCAACTGTTTCCATAGATGAGCTTTTCACGTTTTTGTGTAATTTCAAACATGAACTTCGTCTATTCGTATCTTTAGCTTCCAAGACGTTGTTCGAAAGCTAAACTAGCAAGCTAGACTTCTAAGAACACTTAACAGAGTACAACGATCCACCTTGATGCCACGGAATTGCCCTTCTCTCTCCAAAGACGAGGTTTTCATGCTTTTGTGCAACTTCAAACATTAATTGGACTATTCGCATCTTTAACTTATGAAACATTGTACGAAAGCAAAAGTAGCGATCTAGAATTCCAAGAACACTAAACAGAGTACAACGGTCCACTTTGATGCCATGAAATTGCTCCTCTCTCTCAATAGACGAGCTTTTCACGTTTTTGTGTAATTTCAAACATAAGTTGGTCTATTTGAATCTATACCTTACGAAATGTTGTACGAAAGCAAACAAGTAAGTTAAACTACTAAGAACACTAAATAGAGTACAACCGTCCACTTTGATACTTTGGAATTGATCAACTCTCTTCATAGATGAGCTTTTCACGTTTTTGTGCAATTTCAAACATAACGTGGTCTATTCACATATTTAGCTTACGAAACGTTGCACGAAAGCTAAACTAGCGAGCTAGACTTCTAAGAACACTAAACAGAGTGCAACGGTCCACATTGATGCCATGGAATTGCTCCTCTCTCTCCATAGAGGAGCATTTCATGTTTTTTGTAATTTCAAACATAACTTGGTCTATTCGCATCTTTAACTTACAAAATGTTGTACGAAAGCTAAACAAGCAAGTTAGCCTTCTAAGAACACTAAATAGAGTACACCCGTCCACTTTGATACTTTGGAATTGCTCAACTCTCTTTATAGACGAGCTTGTCAAGATTTTGTGCAATTTCAAACATAACTTAGTCTATTCGCATCTTTAGCTTACAAAATGTTGTTATGAGCGCTAAACTAGCAAGCTAGACTTCTAAGAACGCTAAACGGAGTGCAACAGTCCGCTTTGATGCCATGGAATTGCTCCTCTATTTTCATAAAGGCTCTTTTCACATTTTTTGAAATTTCAAACATAAATTGGTCTATTCGCATCTTTACCTTACAAAACGTTCTAGGAAAGCTAAACAAGCAAGTTAGACTTCTAGGAACACTAAATAGAGTATACCCGTCCACTTTGATTCTCTGGAATTGCTCAACTCTCTTCATAGACGAGCTTTTCACGATTTTGTGCAATTTCAAACATAGCTTGGTCTATTCACATCTTTAGCATACAAAACATAGTACGAATGCCAAACTAGTGAGCTAGAATTCCAAGAACATTGAACGGAGTACAACAGTCCTCTTTGATGCCATGGAATTGCTTAACTCTCCCCATAAACGAGCTTTTTACGTTTTTGTGCAATTTCAAACATACATTGGTTTATTCACATCTTTGCCTTACGAAACATTGTATGTAAGCTAAACTAGCAAGTTAGACTGCAAAGAACACTACACAGAGTACACCTATCCAGTTTGATACTTTGGAATTGCTCAACTCTCATTACAGACGAGCTTCACGATTTTGTGCGATTTCAATATAATTTGGTCCATTCGCATCTTCAGCATACAAAACGTTATACGAACGCTAAGCTAGCAAGATAGACTTCTAAGAACACTATACAGAGTGCAACGGTCCACATTGATGACATGGAATTGCTCCTCTCTCTCCATGGAGGAGCTTTTCACTTTTTTGCAATTTCAAACATAAGTTGGTCTATTCGCATCTTTAACTTACAAAACGTTGTACGAAAGCTAAACAAGCAAGTTAGACTTCTAAGAACACTAAATAGAGTACACCCGTCCACTTTGATACTTTGGAATTGCTCAACTCTCTTTATAGACGAGCTTTTCAAGATTTTGTGCAATTTAAAACATAACTTGGTCTATTCGCATCTTTGGCTTACGAAATGTTATTACGAACACTAAACAAGCAAGCTAGACTTCTAAGAATGCTAAACAAAGTGCAACGGTCCGCTTTAATGCCATGGAATTGCTCATCTCTCTTCATAGAGGCTCTTTTCACGTTTTTTGAAATTTTAAACGTAAGTTGCTCTATTCACATCTTTACCTTGCAAAACGTTGTACGAAAGCTAAACAAGTAAGTTAGACCTCTAAGAACGCTAAATAGAGTACACGCGTCCACTTTGATACTCTGGAATTGCTCAACTCTCTTCATAGATGAGCTTTTCACGATTTTGTGCAACTTCAAATGTAGCTCGGTCTATTCACATCTTTAGCGTACAAAACATTGTACGAAGGCTAAACTAGTGGGCTAGACTTCGAGGAACACTGAACAGAGTCCAATGGTCCTCTTTGATGCCATGGAATTGCTCAACTCTCTCCATAGACGAGCTTTTTATGTTTTTCTACAATTTCAAACATACGTTGGTTTATTCGTATCTTTACCTTACGAACATTGTATGTAAACTAAACTAGCAAGTTAGACTGCTAAGAACACTACATAGAGTACATATGTTCAGTTTGATACTTTGGAATTGCTCATCTCCCTTTATAGACGAGCTTTTTATGATTTTGTGCAATTTCAAACATAACTTGGTCTATTCGCATCTTTAGCATACAAAACATTGTACGAACGCTAAGCTAGCGAGCTAGACTTCTAAGAACACTAAATAGAGTTCAACGGTCCACTTTGATGCTATGGAATTGCTCAACTCTCTCCAGAGACGAGCTTTTAACGTTTTTGTGCAATTTCAATTATAAGTTGGTTTATTCCATCTTTCCCTTATGAAACATTGTACGAAAACTAAACAAGCAAGTTAGAACTCTAAGAACACTAAATAGAGTACATCCGTCCACTTTGATAATTTGGAATTGCTCAACTCTCTTCATAGACGAACTTTTCACGTTTTTGTGTAATTTCAAACATAACTTGGTCTATTCGCATCTTTAGCTTACGAAACGTTGTAAGAAAGCTAAACTAGCGAGCTAGACTTCTAAGAACACTAAACTGAGTGCAACGGTCGGCTTTGATGCCATGGAATTTCTCAACTCTCTCCATAGACGAGCTTTTTACATTTTTGTACAATTTCAAACATACGTTGGTTTATTCGCATCTTTGCCTTATGAAACATTGTACGAAAACTAAACTAGCAAGTTAGACTGCTAAGAACACTACATACAGTACACTTGTCCAGTTTGATACATTTGATTTGCTCAACTCCCTTTATAGACGAGCTTTTCACGATTTTGTGCAATTTCCAACATAACTTAGTCTATTCGCATCTTTAGCATACAAAAACGTTGTACGAACGCTAAGCTAGAGAGGTAGACTTCTAGGAACACTAAACAGAGTTCAACGGTCTACTTTGATGCCATGGAATTGCTCAACTCTCTCCATAGTTGAGCTTTTCACGTTTTTGTGTAATTTCAAACATAAGTTGATTTATTCCCTCTTTGCCTTGCGAAACATTGTACGAAAGCTAAACCAGCAAGTTGGACTTCAAAGAACACTAAATAGAGTTTATCCGTCCAGTTTGATACTTTGGAATTGCTCAACTCTCTTCGTAGATGAGCTTTTCACGTTTTTGTGCAATTTCAAACATAAGTTGGTCTATTCAAATCATTGGCTTTCAAAACGTTGTATCAAAGCTAAACTAGCGAGCTAGACTTCTAAGAACACTTAACAGAGTACAACGGTCCACTTTGATGCCGTGGACATGCTCAACTCTCTCGATAGACGAGCTTTTTATGTTTTTGTGCGATTTCAAACATTACTTGGTCTATTCGCATCTTTAGCTTACCAAAGGTTGTACGAATGCTAAACTTGGGAGCTAGACTTCTAAGAACACTAAACAGAGTAAAATGGTCCACTTTGATGCTGTGGAATTACTCAACTATTTCCATAAATGAGCTTTTCACGTTTTTGTGTAATTTCAAACATGAACTTCATCTATTCGTATCTTTAGCTTACAAGACGTTGTTCGAAAGCTAAACTAGCAAGCTAGACTTCTAAGAACACTTAACAGAGTACAACGATCCACTTTGATGCCACGGAATTGCCCTTCTCTCTCCATAGACGAGGTTTTCATGCTTTTGTGCAACTTCAAACATTAATTGGACTATTCGCATCTTTACCTTATGAAACATTGTACGAAAGCAAAAGTAGCGATCTAGAATTCCAAGAACACTAAACAGAGTACAACGGTCCACTTTGATGCCACGAAATTGCTCCTCTCTCTCAATAGACGAGCTTTTCACGTTTTTGTGTAATTTCAAACATAAGTTGGTCTATTTGAATCTATACCTTACGAAATGTTGTACGAAAGCAAACAAGTAAGTTAAACTACTAAGAACACTAAATAGAGTACAACCGTCCACTTTGATACTTTGGAATTGATCAACTCTCTTCATAGATGAGCTTTTCACGTTTTTGTGCAATTTCAAACATAACGTGGTCTATTCACATATTTAGCTTACGAAACGTTGCACGAAAGCTAAACTAGCGAGCTAGACTTCTAAGAACACTAAACAGAGTGCAACGGTCCACATTGATGCCATGGAATTGCTCCTCTCTCTCCATAGAGGAGCATTTCATGTTTTTTGTAATTTCAAACATAACTTGGTCTATTCGCATCTTTAACTTACAAAATGTTGTACGAAAGCTAAACAAGCAAGTTAGACTTCTAAGAACACTAAATAGAGTACACCTGTCCACTTTGATACTTTGGAATTGCTCAACTCTCTTTATAGACGAGCTTTTCAAGACTTTGTGCAATTTCAAACATAACTTAGTCTATTCGTATCTTTAGCTTACAAAACGTTGTTATGAGCGCTAAACTCGCAAGCTAGACTTCTAAGAACGCTAAACAGAGTGCAACGGTCCGCTTTGATGCCATGGAATTGCTCCTCTCTTTTCATAAAGGCTCTTTTCACATTTTTTGAAATTTCAAACATAAATTGGTCTATTCGCATCTTTACCTTACAAAACGTTCTAGGAAAGCTAAACATGCAAGTTAGACTTCTAGTAACACTAAATAGAGTATACCCGTCCACTTTGATACTCTGGAATTGCTCAACTCTCTTCATAGACGAGCTTTTCATGATTTTGTGCAATTTCAAACATAGCTTGGTCTATTCACATCTTTAGCATACAAAACATAGTACGAATGCCAAACTAGTGAGCTAGAATTCCAAGAACATTGAACGGAGTACAACAGTCCTCTTTGATGCCATGGAATTGCTTAACTCTCCCCATAGATGAGCTTTTTCCTTTTTGTGCAATTTCAAACATACATTGGTTTATTCACATCTTTGCCTTACGAAACATTGTATGTAAGCTAAACTAGCAAGTTAGACTGCCAAGAACACTACACAGAGTACACCTGTCCAGTTTGATACTTTGGAATTGCTCAACTCTCATTATAGACGAGCTTCACGATTTTGTGCGATTTCAATATAATTTGGTCTATTCGCATCTATAGCATACAAAACGTTATACGAACGCTAAGCTAGCAAGATAGACTTCTAAGAACACTAAACAGAGTTCAACGGTCCACTTTGATGCCATGCAATTGCTCAACTCTTTTTATCGATGAGCTTTTCACGAATTTGCGTAATTTCCAACATAACTTGGTCTATTCGCATCTTTAGCATACAAAACGTTGTACAAATTCCAAGCTAGAGAGGCAGACTTCCAAGAACACTAAAATAGTTCAACGGTCCACATTGATGCCATGGAATTGCTCAACTCTCTCCATAGACGAGTTTTTCACGTTTTTGTGCAATTTCAAACATAAGTTGGTTTATTCCATCTTTGCCTTACGAAACATTGTACGAAAGATAAACTAGCAAGTTAGACTTCTAAGAACACTAAATAGAGTTTATCCATCCACTTTGATACTTTGGAATTGCTCAACTCTTTTCATAGATAAGCTTTTCATGTTTTTGTGCAATTTCAAACATAAGTTGGTCTATTCACATCTTTACCATTCAAAACGTTGTGTGAAAGCTAAACTAGTGAGCTAGACTTATAAGAACACTAAATAGAGTACAACGGTCCGCTTTCATGGCATGGACATGCTCAACTCTCTCGATAGACTAGTTTTCATGTTTTTGTGTAATTTCAAACATCACTTGTTCTATTCGCATCTTTAGCTTACAAAAGGTTGTACGAATGCAAAACTTGGGAGCTAGACTTCTAAGAACAATAAACAGAGTACAATAGTCCATTTCGAGCTTTTCATGTTTTTGTGCAATTTCAAACATAACTTGGTCTACACGTATCTTTAGCTTATGAATCGTTGTACGAAAGCTAAACTAATGAGTTAGACTTCTAAGAACACTAAACAGAGTTCAACGATCCTCTTTGATGCCATGGAATTGCTCAACTCTCTTTGTAGACGAGCTTTTCATGATTTTACGCAATTTCCAACATAACTTCGTCTATTCGAATCTGTAGCTTGCAAAACGTTGTACGAACGCTAAGCTAGCTAGGTAAACTTCTAAGAACACTAAACAGAGTTCAAAAGTCCACATTGTTGCCATGGAATTGCTCAACTCTCTCCATAGACGAGCTTTTCCCGTTTTTGTGCGATTTCAGACATCAGTTGGTTTATTCCATCTTTGCCTTACGAAACATTGTACGAAAGCTAAACTAGCAAGTTAGACTTCTAAGAACACTAAATAGAGTTTATCTGTCCACTTTGATACTTTGGAATTGCTCAACTCTCTTTATAGACGAGCTTTTCATGTTTTTGTGAAATTTCAAACATAAGTTGGTCTATTCACATCTTTAGCTTTCAAAACGCTTTACAAAAGCTAAACTAGCGAGCTAGATTTTTAAGAACACTAAACAGAGTACAACGGTCCACTTTGATGCCATAGACATACTCAACTCTCTCGATAGATGAATTTTTCATGTTTTTGTGTAATTTCAAACATAACTTGGTCTATTCGCATATTTAGCTTACCAAAGGTTGTACGAATGCTAAACTTGGGAGCTAGACTTTTAAGAACACTAAACAGACTACACTGGTCCATTTCGAGCTGCTCATGTTTTTGTGCAATTTCAAACATAACTTTGTCTACTCGCATCTTTAGCTTAAGAATCGTTGTACGAAAGCTAAACTAACGAGTTAGACTTCTAAGAACACTAAACAGAGTAAAACGGTCCACTTTGATGCTGTGGAATTGCTCAACTCTCTCCACAAACGAGCTTTTCACGTTTGTCAGTAATGTCAAACATAACTTGGCCTATTCGCATCTTTAGCTTACGAAACGTTGTACGAAAGCTAAACTAGCGAGCTAGACTTCTAAGAACACTAAACTGAGTGCAACGGTTCACTTTGATGCCATGGAATTTCTCCTCTCTCTCCATAGAGGAGCTTTTCACGGTTTTTGCAATTTCAAACATAAGTTGATCTATTCGCTTTTTTACCTTACCAAACGTTGTACAAAAGCTAAACAAGCAAGTTAGACTTCTAAGAACTTTAAATAAAGTACACCCATCCACTTTGATACTTTGGAATTGCTCAACTCTCTGCATAGATGAGCTTTTCACGTTTTTGTGTAATTTCAAACATAACTTGGTCTATTCGCATCTTTAGCTTACGAAACGTTGCACGAAAACTAAACTAGCGAGCTAGACTTCTAAGAACACTAACCTGAGTGCAACGGTCCACTTTGATGCCATGGAATTTCTCCTCTCTCTCCATAGATGAGCTTTTCATGGTTTTTACAATTTCAAACATAAGTTGGTCTATTCGCATCTTTATCTTACAAAACGTTGAACGAAAGCGAAACAAGCAAGTTAGACTTCTAAGAACACTAAATAGAGTACACCCGTCCACTTTGTTACTTTGGAATTGCTCAACTCTCTTCATAGACGAGCTTTTCATGTTTTTATGTAATTTCAAACATAACTTGGTCTATTCGCATCTTTAGCTGACGAAATGTTGTATGAAAGCTAAACAAGTGAGCTAGACTTCTAAGAACACTAAACTGAGTGCAACGGTCCACTTTGATGTCATGGAATTTCTCAACTCTCTCTATAGACGAGCTTTTTACGTTTTTGTGCAATTTCAAACATACGTTGGTTTATTCGCATCTTTGCCTTATGAAACATTGTACGTAAACTAAACTAGAAAGTTAGACTGCTAAGAACACTACATAGAGTACACCTGCCCATTTTGATACATTGGATTTGCTCAACTCTCTTTATAGATGAGCTTTTCACGATTTTGTGCAATTTCCAACATAACTTAGTCTACTCGCATCTTTAGGTTACAAAACGTTGTACGAATGCTAAGCTAGCGAGGTAGATTTCTAAGAACACTAAACAGAGTTCAACGGTCCACTTTGATGCCATGGAATTGGTCAACTCTCCCCATAGTCAAGCTTTTCACATTTTTGTGCAATTTGAAACATAAGTTGGTTTATTCCATCTTTGCCTTACGAAACATTGTACGAAAGCTAAACCAGCAAGTTAGACTTCTAAGAACACAAAATAGAGATTATCCGCCACTTTGATACTTTGGAATTGCTCAACTCTCTTCATAGTCGAGCTTTTCACGTTTTTGTGCGATTTCAAACATAAGTTGGTCTATTCACATCTTTGGCTTTCAAAACGTTGTATGAAACACTAAACAGAGTACAACGGTCCACTTTGATGCCATGGACATGCTCAACTCTCTCGATAGACGAGCTTTTCATGTTTTTGTGCAACTTCAACACATAACATGGTCTATTCGCATTTTTAGCTTACCAAAAGTTCTACGAATGCTAAACTTGGGAGCTAGACTTCTAAGAACACTAAACAGAGTACAATAGTCCATTTCAATGCTTTGGAATTGCTCAACTCTCGTCATAGACAAGCTTTTCATATTTTTATGCAATTTCGAACATAACTTCGTCTACTCGCATCTTTAGCTTATGAATCGTTGTACGAAAGCTAAACTAACGAGTTAGACTTCTAAGAACACTAAACAGAGTGCAACGGTCTACATTGATGCCGTGGAATTGCTCCTCTCTCTCCATAGAGGAGCTTTTCATGTTTTTTGCAATTTCAAACATAAGTTGGTCTAGATCGCTAAATTAGCTTGCCTTCTAAGAACACTAAAAAAAGTACACCCGTCCACTTTGATAATTTAGAATTGCTCAACTCACTTTATAGACGAGCTTTTAAAGATTTTGTGGAATTTCAAACATAACTTGGTCTATTCGCATCTTTAGCTTACAAAACGTTGTTATGAACGCTAAACTAGCTAGCTAGACTTCTAAGAACGCTAAGCAGAGTGCAACGGTCTGGTTTGATGCCATGGAATTGCTCCTCCCTCTTCATGGAGGCTTTTTTCATGTTTTTTGAAATTTCAAACATAAGTTGGTCTATTCACATATTTACATTACAAAACGTTGTACGAAAGCTAAACAAGCAAGTTAGACTTCTAAGAACACTAAATAGAGTACACCCGTCCACTTTGATTATCTGGAATTGCTCAACTCTCTTCATAGGTGAGCTTTTCATGATTTTGTGCAATTTCAATATAACTTGTTCTATTCGCATCTTTAGCATACAAAACATTATACGAATGCTAAGCTACCGAGCTTGACTTCTAAGAACACTAAACAGAGTTCAACGATCCGCTTTGATGCCATGGAATTGCTCAACTCTCTCCATAGACGAGCTTTAAATGTTTTTGTGTAATTTCAAACATAAATTGGTTTATTTGCATCTTTACCTTACAAAACGTTGTACGAAAGCTAAATTAGCGATCTAGACTTCTAAGAGCACTAAACAGAGTACAATGGTCCACTTTGATGTCATGGAATTGCTGAACTCTCTCCATAGTCGTGCTTTTCACATTTTTGTGTAATTTCCAACATAACTTGGTCTATTGGCATCTTTACCTTACGAAACGTTGTACGAAAGCTAAACTAGCGAGTTAGATTTCTAAAAATACTAAACCGAGTACAACTGTCCATTTTGATGCTTTGGAATTGCTCAACTCTCTACATAGACGAGCTTTTCATGTTTTTGTGCAATTTCAAACATAACTTGGTCTATTCGCATCTTTAGCTTATGAAACGTTGTACGAAATCTAAACTAACGAGCTAGACTTCTAAGAACACTAAACAGAGTGAAACGGTCCACTTTGATGCCTAGAGATTACTCAGTTATGACTCTCTATCGACAGCAATCACCTCCTCAACAGAAAGAACAACTTGGCTTCGATACCAAAACTGACCATAATACTGATAATAAAATGAAAATAAACTATAAGAAAATAAAATTTTTCCTCGAGATAATACTTCAAGACGATCTGCTAGATCTTGCCATTCATACCAAAGAGCATCTGTTATGTTATCAACAGCATCAAGTCTTGCTCTTAAACCTGGGTAAGTTACTGGTGTACTGGGAGCTATTAAATCTTCTAATCTTTCAAATACTCTTCATATCATCTTACTTGTCTTTCTAATATATTTTGCCGACGACTTTGTTCCCTAGCTAATGGTATAGACATTCACACAATGACTAAAGAAAGATAAACATAAACAAACATCATTCATTAATAAGAAAGTATCTTACATGAGTGAGCAATCCAGTTGAATGAAGAGATCCAGACGAGAATGATATACAAGCACGCGAGAGATCTACACTCCAAGCCTTTGTTTTCACAACGTACCTCTAATACAAAGAGATGTGCCTTATATAAACTTTTACAAGGATGAAAGGGTAATTGCGGGTACATAGTGGGCCCCATCGCCTAATTACCACAATAACCTTCAAGTCTATCCAAAACACCTAAACTTTAAAGAAATTTCTGTCGGCAGACAAAAGTAACTGTGCCAGCATCTTCACTTTTCAGGAAAGTTCTATTGGCAGAGAAAAAGAACTATACAATAATTATACTTTTCTGCAATGATTACCCTTCTCGTCCTAGCAAAGGGTCCACATCATAGTCGGAGTCAATAATGTCAGCATGCTCTGGATCGTCCGATAGAATCTTGACGAGATGATGTCGATGAGCCAGAAGAGTCCAAAACTTCAAATAATTGCCTTTTAAGCTCTTCACGAGAATTTCCTTTTAGGTTTGAATAAATCTATTAGATTACTATTCTTTTCATGGTTAACAAAAGTAGAACTTCTGGGCAGAGTAATCACACCCCTGGCTTCAAGATACCCTTTTGATCAAAAAACTAATATTTATCCCACCATTTGACATAAATTCTTTGGTTAAGGTAGGAAAAAGATTCTTCTTGATGAAATTTTTACAAAGAGTAGGGATACACATCGTAATCCCATTTAACAATCCAAGGGATTTGATAGCAAGCAACAAAAAGGAGATTAAGGTTATTTATACCTTAATTAAACTTGTAGAATTTTTCTTGTACCTAGGAAACATTCTGGGGTAGGCATAAAGGAATTAAACCCCAATCCCAAAACCAGCAGTAAAACCAGTTTGGGAATTTGTACTGAGCCGGATCCTTTTCCAACTGGAATTGTGCCACCAGCTAAATTTTCTAGCTTTATTGTTGTAGAAAAGAGCATTGCTTCTGGCTTCAATATAATCAAAGTAATTGTATTGCTTTGGTAAGTAACCGAAGTGGCGAAGTTGCCTGAAAGACAGAGGGCTAGCTAACCCCCAATCTTCTAGAGTCAAGATTTTCTTGATAATTAATTTTGAACAAGCCCATTCAGCCCCTTTGACAGTAGGTTCGAAGATGACAGAACCAGATTCTATTAGAACCTGTTGGTAGAAAAACATATCTTTGGGATGATTTGCAAGATGCATATCCCTAAAGAGATAGAGTTGGGCTATTTCAAGAGGGTTAAGATTCATATGATTTGCCTCCACAGAGACTACTTGTTTGGAAGTAATTTGGATAAACGAGTAGATAAACTCTTTATTGGAAACCGCTGGAGCTGTGAATTTATAAGCTTCTTCAACCAGTCTGTTAGACTTGTCAGATGACGAAGTTGCCTCTCTAAGAGGAGAATTTCTCGTTTTCTTGAAATTGGGAGATTTCATTACTCCTTTGAGTTTCCTATCCCTGCAAAAATTCTCTGGTTAGAAAATTAAGCAAAGAGTTTAACTCTCCCTTTATGTATTCAATATCAAAATCAAACACAGACAGAATTCCCTGCCATCTAGCAAATATCTGTTTGGAAGCTAGATTTTTAACATACTTAGTTAAAATATCCTTAGCTGCACTACAATCTATCCTTAATAGAAAATTTTGATTTATTAAATCTGATCCAAACTTTTGAATACAAAGTACTATCGCTAAGATTTCTTTTTTAATAGTAGAATAAGTTATTCTACTTCCTGACCAAACCCCTGAAGTAAACCTGACAAGATTTTATTTGTTTCCGCATTTTTGCTTCAGGATTCCTCCGTAGCCTTTATCAGAGGCATCTGTCTCTATAATTTTGTAGGCATTTGGGTCTGGTAATGCAAGACAAGGAATTTCCTTAGTTTTTCTCCTGATTTTTTGCATTGCTCTAGTATGAGCTTCTATCCAATCCGGAGGATTTTTCTTTTTCAATCTTTCGAATAATATCTTAGCATCAATTGCTAAGTCTTTGTAAAAATTTGAAAGATAGTTGAGACTCCCAAGAAACCTTCGTAGTTGTTTCTTGTCTTTTATTTCATCCGAAAACTTATCTGAAAAACTTATAGCTCTCTCAATAGGTTTAATCGAGCCATAAGTTATATCATGTCCTGAAAACCGAATTTTGGTTTGGAATAACCTCATTTTTCTGGCTGAAACTACCAGTCCAACTTTCTCAATAATTTTGAGAAAATTTGCCAGATGTTTTACTATTGGTCTATGGATTTAAAAAATACTAAAACATCATCAATATATATAATCGTGAAAGTCGAGTAAGGATTAAATATCTCATTCATAATCCTTTGAAATTCTGAAGGAGCGTCTTTTAATCCAAATGGCATTACATTCCATTCATAGTGCCCGAAGGGTACTGTAAAAGTAGGCTTATAACGATCTTTTTTGTCAATCTGGATTTGCCAATATCCCGACTTTATATCAAATTTTGAAAATATAATAGCATCATAAAGTCTGTTTAACAGATCTCTTTTATTAGGAATCGGGTACCTAATCCATTGAAGCGCCTTATAATTTATAACCAACCTTGGTACACCACGTTCTAGTTCAGCAGCATTTTCAACATAAAACGCTGGACAGCTCCAAGGGCTAGAGATTTTCTGAATTAATTTTTTCTTTTCTATTTCAGCAACCTCTGTTTTGTAGAGTTCCATATGCCTCTCATTCATAGCAATGGGCCTTGCTTTTGTAGGAATTTTTCTTTCATCAAAATCCTTTTCATAGGGTAGCTTTTTTTCTATCCCAAAAAGCATTCGAGATCTCTGAGCATACTTTATCTGTAAAGGATTTAGTGATTCTTTCTATTTACCTTTTCATCTCGGTAGTGACTAACCTTTGAGCTAATTTCTCAGTTCTTATTTCCTCACTCAAAGAATTAAATAAATTCTTGTTTTCTATTAATAGAAGTTAAGATAACGTCTACTATCTTTTGTTCCGGAGGTTCAATAAAATCAAAATTTATTTTATTTCCATTGGTCTCCGAATAGATTCCTGATTCGTCTATTAGACGAATTGGGTAGAGTTTCAGTAAAAACTCATTCCCAAGTATAATGTCATGTGAAATGTTCTTAAGCAGAATGAATGGAATAGAAATACATACCTGGCTATTGCAAACCACTGCATTCTCCAATTTGTATCTAACCTATAGAGGCTGTCGGTTTGCAGATTGAATCACCTGAGTAGTCTTTGAGAAATATCTTGATGGTACAAGACCTTCTCTTATGCAATAGACATCCGCTTCAGAGTCAATTAAAGCTTTTGCTTCAAACGTATATTCATTCTGAATTACAATGGTTACCTTAGCGAACCGTCTTTGTCCAGTAGACTCTATAAGACTTACCTGAGGAATTTCCTCATTTCTGGCTTTACTAGTCTCTCCAATAATCTCTCCCATTGCTTCTTTCTTTAATATTTCCATCATGGAGTCCAGTTCTTCGTCCTCATCT
Source organism: Tripterygium wilfordii (assembly GCF_013401445.1). Lineage (NCBI taxonomy): Eukaryota > Viridiplantae > Streptophyta > Magnoliopsida > Celastrales > Celastraceae > Tripterygium > Tripterygium wilfordii. The sequence continues at coordinate 6,062,334 of NC_052234.1, forward strand.
TTTCTTTGATCATTCATAGAGTATTCCTCTAGACAGCTAACACGATCCTTTAAGGATTTTATTTCTTGTTTAGGAAGTTTTACTTCTTCTTATAGATCATCTGTCGAGGTCTTTCTCAAAACAGATTTCTCCTTTACTCTATTGATTATATGAGTCACATCGTAAGGAATTGTAGTCACCTAAACCCTTTTCTTTAGACTGTAAGAGTCTTTCCCAAAATTTTCTTCGAGTCTCAGGGTCTTGTATTAGGTCTATTAGATCCAAGACAAGATTATCTTCTATTGTTATGACATTTAGTCCACAATAATAGTCTTCTTCTTCATTACTTTCATCTCTGAATTTTCAGAGTCATCCGATATTTCAGATTCATTTGCTAATTCTAAAATTCTCTTTTCCTCTTCTTCATTATTCAGAAGGGCTAATTCTAAAGATTTTTTCATACCTTCATCCAACTCCAATGCATCAATTGCTCGCTTTACCCTGCATTTGTTAGCATAATGACCAAGTCTCCCGCACCTATAGCAGGTTGCCGGCTTCTTATCTCCTTTTCTGGAAAAGCTTTGTTTTCCTTGATTTCTTCTAAATGAGGAGTCTTGCTTTGGAGTAAATCTCTTCTTTCTTCATGGAGTAAACACGTGAGAGGTTCTTCTAGAGTTATAGTTGTTGTAATTGTAACGCCTTCGTTTATGACCCTAGCCTCTCCTGGATTTTTTGTCTCTGAAGTTAGAAGGATAGCCAATTTGGTGGCAGAAATCGCCTAAGGCATTTTTGCCCATTTGTTTCTCCCTTTTTAACTGCTTTTGCAGTTTTAGCTCATTACAAAGAGTAATACCTTCACACATAACTTGATTGGATAATTCTCCCCGAGTAAATAGATTATAGGGTATTACCCCTTTATACTCCGTCATGAGACGATTTCTTATTCTTTCATAAAAAATAATAGGAAGTCCGGAAAGGAATTTTTCCTTCCAGAATCGGAATTACAGTCTCCTTTCTGCATGACTTTTGTAAAGAAGGTATCTTTATACCATTTGTAATGGGAAAGATCTGGACACCTTAAATTCATAAGGGTTTCACTTGTTCTGTCTTGGTTTAACCAAGGGTCACCTAAAAAGTGATTTAAAATTGTATAAAGCAAAGTATTTATACAATCGACAGAACCATCTTCCTTTTTGGCAGCCAAAATTTCTGCTTTTCCAGCATCAGATATGCAAAAATCCCACCAACCTTTTAGTTGGCCAGAAAACCCCAGAATTATTGCTTTACTGATGTCTTCATCAGTTAACCTCCTAGTATGTGCTACTGCTATGAACATTGCCATATGATGGACCTTTGTCAGAATTTGATATTCTGACAACCCATCAATATTCCATTCCACTACTGAATTACCATCAAAGGTTACCTGATCCTTTAATGGTTCTTCATGTAGCAGGTCCATCGGTGAGGGACGAGGGTAATATGGTTTCGAACTAGATCCCTTTTCGATCTTATTAATCTCCAAATTTTGGATCATGTTTTCAACATCTTTTATAGCTTCATTCGTTCCTCATGCTTCGGAAATAACCAAACTTAACACCGCTATTTCGGGCTTTTTGGATGAAGAGTTTCCTTCATCCCTGGTCTTAATATTACTCATTATCTCCTCAATTAGATCCTTATACGGTTCCAGTTTTATCTAGTAATCAGATCTAATCTGAGGTATCTAAGTCCCTTTAATGGTTAAATCCAGTATTACTTGATCCTTGTCCTTCTGAATAGATCTCTCTATTCTTGTCAATTGCTTTCCTATAGTTTGTAGAAAATAATTCGTATAATTATTTTGATTCAAAATACTTTTAATGTCTCCATCTAATTTAAACGGAGTTGCAGGAATATCCTGAGTATCCTTTTTTATTATTAAATTTATTGGGGGTGGGTGTACCACCACCATTTCTCTACCTTGAGTAGTGACAAATTTTGTCTCGATGACCGTCACTTCTCGAAAATTTTCTTCATCCAAGGACGACGTTGAAAATGGCTCAGGAGTTGTCAGAGAATACGTTAATTCCGGCCACTGCGGCATGATTTCTTCTCTTACATGAAAACCTACCCTCATATGAATTTCTCGGTAGAACATTAGAAAGGTAGAAGGATTTAATCCTCTCAATTTGTACCTAAAGATTAGGGCGATATATATGCTCAACCATTCCCTTCTTACCCTGTCAATAGTACGTCTGAAAAACCAGTGTTGTGCATACATGTTCCTTTTAAAAGAATGCTGCAAAATCCAATTTCGGTATCTGTAAACCCAATCAGGTTTTGTCCAATTTGGACCTTTTTCTCGTGCGTAAGCGAAGGACCAAATATTGGAATTTCATCTAGATCCTCTTTCGAGGATTCTCCCCTTTCAATTACATTCAAACTATTTTCATCAATGTACCCCATATCGGATTGGGTGGGAGAAGAAACTCTCTTATATGTAGGGTGACTGATGTTTTCTTCAGATGTCACTATCCCCTCTATTTTAGGAGTTCCTACCATCGATGAGGTTGATGGTCTCGTATCTAAGAATTCCTTTTTAAGGCCTCCCAGATTTAACTTAACAGACTGATTTTTAGCGAATTTTATCTCTACAATTCCATCATCATTTTCTTTTATTTTTTCTAGAATTCTATTCTCGTTTTTAGGAGGTGTAACCGCAGATTCTAATTTCCAAGTGTCAGGAAGTCTTATTTCGCTCCATGAAATTGTTTTTAGGACAACCTTATTGGACTTTGCCACATCAGTGATGAACAGAGTGGTTTCACCCTTTCTATTAGAGAGAGTGTTTGTTAATGGCCTCACCCGTGGTGCTATGGTGTTCATAGCCTTGTAACATACCCTATAAATTAGGGCCACGGGCTCAGACTCTGCTTGCATATCCAGTCCATTTAACTGGATATTCAGTTCCAAGGATTTTAGTATATTTGTATTAGTTAATGATACACTAAAATTTGGGAAACATGCAAAGTAAGCTGGACCATCGCAAAGTGTAGTTTCTATACATCCCAACAATGAAGCTTGGAATTTATTATGTCCCTTACACATATTAGTGTAGAAGCGTTTAACCCTAATCGGGTTAAAGGCTTTAATGCAATTTGCACCATCCCCAAATGGATATATTTATAAGCCTCTTTGTGCTCATTTATTAGAGTTTCTAATAGTAGTTGGAAAGTATTATCTCCTTCCTTTAAAGAGATGGTTTCTTCTGCAGTTTTTACTATATAATCACACTTAAATATAAAAGACCCAACAGACTTATATATTTCTTATGCAGAAACGGGAGGCAAACTCCAATTCTACAGTTTTTCTTTAATATTATCATATCTAATAATTTCTTTATTTTTATTTGCATTAGTAATGGAGCTAGATGCCCTATTTCTACTGAGCAGCTTCATGATGTCTCCAGGTATGTCAATAACCTTTTTGTCAACGATTTATGCCACAACAATGCCTTTCCACGGCTTTAACGGGCAACATGAAAAAATCTTTGACGCTTTGGAATTGGAGATAAGAAGCGGGCAACCTGCTACAGGTGCGGGAGACTTGGTCATTATGTTAACAAATTCAAGGTAAAGCGAGCAATTGACGCTTTGGAATTGGATGAAGGTATGAAAAAATCTTTAGAATTAGCCCTTCTGAATAATGAAGAAGAGGAAAAGAGAATTTTAGAATTAGCAAATGAATTCGAAATATCGGATGACTCTGAAAATTCAGAGGATGAAAGTAATGAAGACGAAGACTATTATTGTGGACTGAATGTCATAACAAGAGAATATAATCTTGTCTTGGATCTAATAGACCAAATACAAGACCCTAAGACTCGAAGAAAATTTTGGGAAAGACTCTTACAGTCTAAAGAAAAGGGTTTAGCTTCTAAAATAGATGAAAAGGTGACTACAATTCCTTACAATGTGACTCATATAATCAATAGAATAAAGGAGAAATCGGTTTTGAGAAAGACCTTAACAGATGATCTACAGCAAGAAGTAAAACTTCTTAAAAAGAAATAAAATCCTTAAAGGATCGTGTTAGCTCTCTAGAGGAATACTCTATGAATGATCAAAGAAAAGAGTAGGATGAAGAACTGGACTCCATGATGGAAATACTAAAGAAAGAAGCAATGGGAGAGATTATTGGAGAGACCACTAAAGCCAGAAATGAGGAAATTCCTCAGGTAAGTCTTATAAAGTCTACTGGACAAAGATGGTTCGCTAAGGTAACCATTGTAATTCAGAATGAATATACGTTTGAAGCAAAAGCATTAATTGACTTTGGAGCGGATGTCTGTTGCATAAGAGAAGGTCTTGTACCATCAAGATATTTCTCAAAGACTACTCAGGTGATTCAATCTGCAAATCGACAGCCTCTACAGGTTAGATACAAATTGGAGAATGCAGTGGTTTGCAACAGCCAGGTATGTATTTCTGTTCCATTCATTCTGGTTAAGAACATTTCACATAACGTTATACTTGGGAATGAGTGTTTACTGAAACTCTACCCAATTCGTCTAATAGAAGAATTAGGAATGTATTCGGAGACCAATGGAAATAAAATAAAGTTTGATTTTATTGAACCTCCGGAACAAAAGATAGTAGACGTTATCTTAACTTCTATTAATAGAAAACAAGAATTTATTAATTCTTTGAGCGAGGAAATAAGAATTGAGAAATTAGCTCAAAGGTTAGCCACTGCCGAGATGACAAGGGAAATAGAAAGAATCAATAAATCCTTTACAGATAAACTATGCTCAGAGATCCCGAATGCTTTTTGGGATAGAAAAATGATGTAGTAAAACTACCCTATGAAAAGGATTTTGATGAAAGAAAAATTCCTCCGAAAGCAAGGCCAATTGCTATGAATGAGAGGCATATGGAACTCTGTAAAACAGAGATTGCTGAATTAGAAAAGAAAAAATTAATTCGGAAAAGCTCTAGCCCTTGGAGCTGTCCAGCGTTTTATGTTGAAAATGCTGCTGAACTAGAACGTCGTGTACCTAGGTTGTTTATAAATTATAAGCCCTTAAATAAGGCGCTGCAATGGATTAGGTACCCGATTCCTAATAAAAGAGATCTGTTAAACAGACTTTATGATGCTATTATATTTTCAAAATTTGATATGAAGTCGGGATATTGGCAAATCAAAATTGACGAAAAAGATCATTATAAGACTGCTTTTACAGTACCCTTCGGGCATTATGAATGGAATGTAATGCCATTTGGATTAAAAAATGCTCCTTCAGAATTTCAAAGGATTATGAATGAGATATTTAATCCTTACTCGACATTCACGATTGTATATATTGATGATGTTTTAGTATTTTCTAAATCCATAGACCAGTATGTAAAACATCTGGCAAATTTTCTCAAAATTATTGAGAAAGCTGGACTAGTAGTTTCAGCCAGAAAAATGAGGTTATTCCAAACCAAAATTCGGTTTTTCGGACATGATATAACTTATGGCTCGATTAAACCTATTGAGAGAGCTATAAGGTTTTTGGAAAAATTTCCAGATGAAATAAAAGATAGGAAACAACTACAAAGGTTTCTTGGGAGTCTCAACTATCTTTTAGATTTTTACAAAGACTTATCAATTGATGCTAAGATATTATTCGAAAGATTGAAAAAGAAAAATCCTCCGAATTGGACAGAAGCTCATACTAGAGCAGTGCAAAAAATCAAGAGTAAAAGTAAGGAAATTCCTTGTCTTGCATTACCAGACCCAAATGCCTATAAAAGTGTAGAGACAGATGCCTCTGATAAAGGCTACGGAGGAATCCTGAAGCAAAAATGCGGAAACAAAGAAAATCTTGTTAGGTTTACTTCAGGAGTTTGGTCAGGAAGTAGAATAAATTATTCTACTGTTAAAAAAGAAGTCTTAGCGATAGTACTTTGTATTCAAAAGTTTGAATCAGATTCAATAAATGAAAATTTTCTATTAAGGATAGATTGTAGTGCAGCTAAGGATATTTTAACTAGGGATGTTAAAAATCTAGCTTCCAAACAGATATTTGCTAGATGGCAGGGAATTCTGTCTGTGTTTGATTTTGATTTTGATATTGAATACATAAAGGGAGAGTTAAACTCTTTGCCTGATTTTCTAACCGGAGAATTTTTGCAGGGATAGGAAACTCAAAGGAGTAATGAAATCCCCCAATTTCAAGAAAACGAGAAATTCTCCTCTTAGAGAGGCAACTTCATCATCTGACAAGTCTAACAGATTGGTTGAAAAAGCTTATAAATTCACAGCTCCAGCGGCTTCCAATAAAGAATTTATCTACCCGTTTATCCAAATTACTTCCAAACAAATAGTCTCTGTGGAGGTAATCATATGAATCTTAACCCTCTTGAAATAGCCTAGCTCTACCTCTTTAGGGATATGCATCCTGCAAATCATCCCAAAGATGTGTTTTTCTACCAACAGGTTCTAATAGAATCTGGTTATGTCATCTTCGAACCTACTATCAAAGGGGCTGAATGGGCTTACTCAAAATTAATTATCAAGAAAATCTTGACTCTAGAAGATTGGGGGTTAGCTAGCCCTTTGTCTTTTAGGCAACTTAGCCACTTCGGTTACTTACCAAAGCAATACAATTACTTCGATTATATTGAAGCCTAGAGCAATGCTCTTTTCTACAACAATAAAGCTAGAAAATTTAGCTGGTGGATACAATTCCAGTTGGAAAAGGATCCGGCTCAGTACAAATTCCCACACTGGTTTTACCGTTGGTTTTGAGATTGGGGTTTAATTCCTTTATGCCTACCCCAGAATGTTTCCCAGGTACAAGAAAAATTCTACAAGTTTAATCAAGGTATAAATAACCTTAATCTCCTTTTTGTTGCTTGCTATCAAATCCCTTAGATTGTTAAATGAGATTACGATGTGTATCCCTACTCTTTGAAAAAATTTCATCAAGAAGAATCTTTTACCTACTTAACCGAAGAATTTATTTCAAATGGTGGGATAAGTATCAGTTTTTTGATCAAAAGGGTATCTATGAAGCCTGGGGTGTAATTACTCTACCCGGAAGTACTACTTTTGTTAACCATGAAAAGAATAGTAATCTAATAGATTTATTCAAAGATCTCCTAAAAGGAAATTCTCATGAAGAGCTGAAAAGGCAATTGTTTGAAGTTTTGGACTCTTCTGACTCATCGACCTCATCTCCTATCAAGATTCTATTAGACGATCCAGAGCATGCTGACAAAATTGACTCTGACTATGATGTGGACCCTTTGCTAGGACGAGAAGGGTAATCATTGTAGAAAAGTATAATTATTGTACAGTTCTTTTTGTCTGCCGACAGAACTTTCCTGAAAAGTGAAAATGCTGGAACAGTTACCTTTGTCTGTCGACAGAAATTTTCTTAAAGTTTAGGTGTTTTGGATAGACTTGAAGGTTATTGTGGTAATTAGGCAATGGGGCCCAGTGTGTGCCCGCAATTACCCTTTCATCCTTGTAAAAGTTTATATAAGGCACATCTCTTTGTATTAGAGGTACGTTGTGAAAAAAGATAACAAAGGCTTGGAGTGTAGATCTCTCGCATGCTTGTATATCGTTCTCGTCTGGTTCTCTTCATTCAACTGGAATGCTCACTCATGTCAGATACTTTCTTATTAACGAATGATGTTTGCTTACGTTTATCTTTCTTTAGTCATTGTGTGAATGTCTATACCATTAGCTAGGGAACTAAGACGTCGGCAAAATATATTAGAAAGACAAGTAAGACGATATGAAAGAGTATTTGAAAGATTAGAAGATTTAATAGCTCTTAGTACACCAGTAACTTCCCCAGTAACTTACCTAGGTTTAAGAGCAAGACTTGGCGCTGTTGATAAAAGAATAGATACTCTTTGGTCTGAATGGCAAGATCTAGCAGATCGTCTTTATAGACGAGCTTTTCAAGATTTTGTGCAATTTCAAACATAACTTGGTCTATTCGCATCTTTAGCTTACCAAACGTTGTTACGAACGCTAAACTAGCAAGCTAGACTTTTAAGAACACTAAACAGAGCCCAACGGTCCGCTTTGATGCCATGGAATTGCTCCTCTCTCTCCATAGAGGAGCCTTTCACGTTTTTTGAAATTTCAAACATAAGTTGGTCTATTCGCATCTTTACCTTACAAAACGTTGTACAAAAGCTAAACAAGCAAGTTAGACTTCTAATAACACTAAATAGAGTATACCCATCCATTTTGATACTCTGGAATTGCTCAACTCTCTTCATAGACAAGCTTTTCACGATTTTGTGCAATTTCAAACATAACTTGGTCTATTCGTATCTTTAGCTTACAAAACATTGTATGAATGCTAAACTAGTGGGCTAGACTTCGAAGAACACTAAACAGAGTACAACGGTTCTTTTTGATGCCATGGAATTCTCAACTCTCTCCATTGATGAGCTTTTTACGTTTTTTTACAATTTCAAACATACGTTGGTTTATTCGCATCTTTAGCTTATGAAAGGTTGTACGTAAACTAAACTAGCAAGTTAGACTGCAAAGAACACTACATAGATTACACCTGTCTAGTTTGATACTTTGGAATTACTCAACTCTCTTTATAGATGAGCTTTTCACGATTTTGTGCAATTTCAAACATAACTTGGTCTATTCCCATCTTTGGCATACAAAACGTTGTACGAACGCTAAGCTAACGAGCTAGACTTCTAAGAACACTAAATAGAATACACCCGTCCAATTTGATACTTTGGAATTGCTCAACTTTCTTCATAGACGAGCTTTTCACTTTTTGTGTAATTTCAAACGTAACTTGGTCTATTCACATCTTTACCTTACGAAACGTTGTACGAAAGCTAAACTAGCGAGCTAGACTTATAAGAACACTAAACTTAGTGCAACGGTCCACTTTGATGCCATGGTATTTCTCCTCTCTCTCCATAGAGGAGCTTTTCACGTTTTTTGCAATTTCAAACATAAGTTGGTCTATATGCATCTTTACCTTATAAAACGTTGTACGAATGCTAAGCTAGCGAGTTAGACTTCTAAGAACACTAAACACAATTCAACAGTCCACTTTGATGCCATGGAATTGCTCAACTCTCTCTATAGACGATCTTTTCACGTTTTTGTGCAATTTCAAACATAAGTTGGTTTATTCCATCTTTGCCTTACAAAACATTGTATGAAAGCTAAACTAGCAAGTTAGACTTCTAAGAACACTAAATAGAGTACACTCGTCCATTTTGATACTTTGGAATTGCTCAACTCTCTTCATAGACGAGCTTTTCACGTTTTTTGTGCAATTTCAAACATAACTTGGTCAATTCGCATTTTTAGCTTACAAAACGTTGAACGAACGCTAAAATAGTGAGCTAGACTTCTAAGAACACTAAACAGAGTGCAATGGTTCACTTTGATGCCATGAAATTGCTCCTCTCTCTCCATAAATGAGCTTTTCACTTTTTTGAAATTTCAAATATAAGTTAGTTTATTCATACCTTTACCTTACAAAACGTTGTACGAAATTTAAACGAGCAAGTTAGACTTCTAAGAACACTGAATAGAGTACACCCGTCCACGTTCTTACTCTGGAATTGCTCAACTCTCTTCATAGATGAGCTTTTAACGATTTTGTGCAATTTCAAACATAACTTGGTCTATTCACATCCTTAGCTTACAAAACATTGTACAATTGCTAAACTAGCGAGCTAGACTTTGAAGAACACTAAACATAGTACAACGGTCCTCTTCGATGTCATGGAATTGCTTAACTCTCTCCGTAGATGAGCTTTTTATGTTTTTATGCAATTTTAAACATAAGTTGGTTTATTCGTATCTTTGCCTTACGAAACATTGTACGTCAACTAAAGTAGCAAGTTAGACTGCTAAGAACACTAGATAGAGTACACCCGTCCACTTTGATACTTTGGAATTGCTCAACTCTCTTTATAGACGAGCTTTTCACTATTTTGTGCAATTTCAAACATAACCTGGTCTATTCGTATCTTTAGCATACAAAACGTTGTACGAACGCTAAGCTAACGAGTTAGACTTATAAGAACACTAAATAGAGTTCAACGGCCCACTTTGATGCCATGGAATTGCTCAACTCTCTCCATAGACGAGCTTTTCACTTTTTGTGCAATTTCAAACATAAGTTGGTTTATTCCATTTTTACCGTATGAAACATTGTACGAAAGCTAAACCGGCAACTTAGACTTCTAAAAACACTAAATAGAGTACACCCGTCCACTTTGATACTTTAGAATTGCTCAACTCCCTTCATAGACGAGCTTTTCATGTTTTTGTGTAATTTCAAACATAACTTCGTCTATTCGCATCTTTAGCTTACAAAACACTTTACGAATGCTAAGTTAGCGAGCTAGACTTCTAAGAACACTAAACAGAGTTCAATGGTCCACTTTGATGCCATGTAATTGGTCAACTCTCTCCATAGATGAGCTTTTCATGTTTTTGTGTAATTTCAAACATAACTTCGTCTATTCGCATCTTTGCCTTACAAAACGCTTTACGAATGCTAAGTTAGCGAGCTAGACTTCAAAGAACACTAAACAGAGTACAACGGTCTTCTTTGGTTCCATGGAATTGCTCAACTCTGTCAGTAGATGAGCTTTTTATGTTTTTGTGCAATTTCAAACATAATTTGGTTTATTCACATCCTTGCACTACGAAACATTGTACGTAAACTAAACTAGCAAGTTAGACTACTAAGAACACTAGATAGAGTACACCCGTCCGTTTTGATTACTTTGGAATTGCTCAACTCTCTTTATAGACGAGCTTTTCATGATTTTGTGCAATTTCAAACATAACTTGGTCTATTCACATCTTTAGCTTACAAAACGTTGTACGAATGCTAATCTAGCAAGCTAGACTTCTAAGAACACTAAACAAAGTTCAACAGTCCACTTTGATGCCATGGAATTCCTCAACTCTCTCCATAGATTAGCTTTTCACGTTTTTGTGCAATTTCAAACATAAGTTGGTTTATTCCATCTTTGCCTTACAAAACATTGTACGAAAGCTAAACTAGCAAGTTAGACTTCTAAGAACACTAAATAGAGTACACCCGTCCGTTTTGATACTTTGGAATTGCTCAACTCCCTTCATAGATGAGCTTTTCACGTTTTTTGTGCAATTTAAAACATAACTTGTTCTATTCACATCTTTAGCTTACAAAACGCTTTACGAACGCTAAGCTAGCGAGCTAGACTTCTAAGAACACTAAACAGAGTTCAATGGTCCACTTTGATGCCATGGAATTGCTCAACTCTCTCCATAGATGAGCTTTTCACGTTTTTGTTCAATTTCAAACATAAGTTTGTTTATTCCATCTTTGCCTTACGAAACATTGTACGAATGCTAAACTAGCAAGTTAGACTTCTAAGAACACTAAATAGAATACACCAGTCCATTTTGATACTTTGGAATTGCTCAACTCCCTTCATTGATGAGCTTTTCACGTTTTTTGTCCAATTTCAAACATAACTTGGTCTATTCACATCTTTAGCTTACAAAACGCTTTACGAATGCTAAGTTAGCGAGCTAGACTTCTAAGAACACTAAACAGAGTTCAATGGTCCACTTTGATGCCATGTAATTGGTCAACTCTCTCCATAGATGAGCTTTTCATGTTTTTGTGCAACTTCAAACATAAGTTGGTTTATTCCATCTTTGCCTTACGAAACAGTGTACGAAAGTTAAACTAGTAAGTTAGACTTCTAAGAAGACTAAATAGAGTACACCCGCCCACTTTGATACTTTGGAATTGCTTAACTCTCTCTATAGACGAGCTTTTTTATGATTTTATGCAATTTAAAACATAACTTGGTCTATTCGCATCATTAGCTTACACACTAATAGAGTACACCCGTCCACTTTGATACTTTGGAATTGCTCAACTCTCTTTATAGACAACCATTTGACGATTTTCTGCTATTTAAAACATAACTTGGTCTATTCGCAACTTTAGCTTACAAAAAGTTGTACGAACACTAAACTAGCAAGCTAGATTTCTACGAACACTAAATAGAGTACAACGGTCCACTTTGATGCCATGAAATTGCTCAACTCTCTCCATAGTCGTGCTTTTCATGTTTTTAAGCAATTTCCAACATAACTTGGTCTATTGGCATCTTTACCCTACGAAACGTTGTACGAAAGTTAAAGTAGAATGTTAGATTTCTAAAAATACTAAACAGAGTACAACAGACCATTTTGATGCTTTGGAATTGCTCAACTCTCCTCATAGACGAGTTTTCCTCATTTTTGTACAATTTCAAACATGACTTGGTCTATTCGCATCTTTAACTTATGAAACGTTGTACGAAAGCTGAACTAGCGAGGTAGACTTCAAAGAACACAAAACAGAGTACAGCGGTCCACTTTGATGCCATGGAATTGCTCAACTCTCTCCGTAGCCGTGCTTTTCATGTTTTTGTGTAATTTCCAACATAACTAGGTCTATTGGCATATTTACCTTATGAAACATTGTAGGAAAGTTAAACTAGCGAGTTAGATTTCTAAAAATACTAAACAGAGTACAACAGTCCATTTTGATGCTTTGGAATTGCTCAACTCTCTTCATAGATGAGCTTTTAACTTTTTGCGCAATTTCAAACATAACTTGGTCTATTCGCATCTTTAGCTTATGAAACGTTGTACGAAAGCTAAACTAGCGAGATAGACATCTAAAAACACTAAACTAGCAAGTTAGATTTCTAAAAATACTAAACAGAGTACAAGAATCCACTTTGATGCCACGGAATTACTCTATATCTCTCCATAGACTAGCTTTTCACATTTTTGTGCAATTTCAAACATAAGTTGGTTTATTCGCATCTTTAGCTTACAAAACGTTGTACGAAAGCTAAACTAGGAAGTTAGACTTCTAAGAACACTAAATTGAGTACATCCATCCACTTTGACGTTATTGAAATTGGTCGACTCTCTCCCTAGACAAGCTTTTCTTTTGTGCAATTTGATACTTTGGAATTGCCCAACTCTATTTATAGACGAGCTTTTCACGATTTTGTGCAATTTCAAACATAACCTGGTCTATTCGCATCTTTAGCTTACAAAGTGTTGTACGAACGATAAACTAGGGAGCTAGACTTCTAAGAACACTAAACAGTGTTCAACGGTCCACTTTGATGCCATGGAATTGCTCCTCTCTCTCCATAGAGGAGTTTTTCACGTTTTTTGTAATTTCAAACATAAGTTGGGCTATTCGCATCTTTACCTTACAAAACGTTGTACGAAAGCTAAACAAGCAAGCTAGAGTTCGAAGAACACTAAATAGAGTACACCCATCCACTTTGATACTTAGAAATTGCTCAACTATCTTTATAGACAAGCTTTTTCATGATTTTGTGCAATTTCAAACATAACTTGGTCAATTCACATCTTTAGCTTACAAAACATTGTACGAACGCTAAACTAGGGAGCTAGACTTCTAATAGCACTAAACAGAGTATAACGGTCCACTTTGATGTCATGGAATTGCTCAACTCTCTCCATAGTCGTGCCATTCACATTTTCGTGTAATTTCCAACATAACTTGGTTTATTGGCATCTTTATCTTACGAAACATTGTAGAAAGCTAAACCAGCGAGTTAGAATTCTAAAAATACTAAATAGAGTACAACAGTCCATTTTGATGCTTTGGAATTGGCAAACTTTCTTCATAGACGAGCTTTTCACGTTTTTGTGCAATTTCAAACGTAAGTTGGTCTATTCGCATCTTTAGCTTATGAAACATTGTACGACAGCTAAAAAGCTAAACTAATGAGCTAGACTTCTAAGAACACTAAAGAAAGTAAAACGGTCCACTTTCATGCTTTAGAATTGCTCAACTCTCTCCATGGCCGAGCTTTTCACATTTTTGCACAATTTCAAACATGAACTTGGTCTACTTGCATCTTTACCTTATGAAACATTTTACGAAAGCTAAACTAGCGAGCTAGACTTCTAAGAACACTAAACAGAGTAAAATTGTCCACTTTCATGCTTTGGAATTGCTCAACTCTCTCCATAGCTGAGCTTTTCACGTTTTTGTGCAATTTCAAACATGAACTTGGCCTACTCGCATCTTTACCTTCTGAAACATTGTACGAAAGCTAAACTAACGAGCTAGACTTGTAAGAACACTAAACAAACTAAAACGGTCTACTTTGATGCTTTGGAATTGCTCAACTCTCTCCATAGACGAGCTTTTTATGATTTTGTGCAATTTCAAAGATAACTTGGTCTATTCACAGCTTTAGCTTACAAAACGTTGTATGAATGCTAAACTAGTGAGCTAGATTTCGAAGAACACTAAACAGAGTAAAACGGTCCACTTTCATGCTTTGGAATTGCACAACTCTCTCCATAGCCGAGCTTTTCACATTTTTGTGCAATTTCAAACATCAACTTGGTCTACTCGCATCTTTAGCTTATGGAACGTTGTACGAAAGCTAAACTAACGAGCTAGACTTCTAAGAACACTAAACAGAGTAAAATGGTCTACTTTGATGCTTTGGATTGCTCAACTCTCTCCATAGACGAGCTTTTTATGATTTTGTGCAATTTCAAACATAACTTGGTCTATCCGCATCTTTGGCTTGCGAAACATTGCACGAATGCTAAACTAGTTAGCCAGACTTCGAAGAACACTAAACAGAGTACAACGGTCCTCTTTGATGCCATGGAATTGGTCAACTCTCTCCATAGATGAGCTTGTTCGTTTTTTGTGCAATTTCAAACATAAGTTAGTTTATTCGCATCTTTGCCTTACGAAACATTGTACGTAAACTAAAGTATCAAGTTAGACTGCTAAGAACACTAGATAGAGTACACCCATCCACTTTGATACTTTGGAATTGCCAACTCTCTTTATAGACGAGCCTTTCACAATCTTGTGCAATTTCAAACAGAACTTAGTCTATTCGCATCTTTAGCTTACAAAATGTTGTACGAACACTAAACTAGCAAACTAAACTTCTAAGAACACTAAACAGAGTTCACCCGTCCACTTTGATGCCTCGGAATTGCTCAACTCTCTCCATAGACGAGCTTCTCAAGTTTTTGTGCAATTTCAAACATAAGTTGGTTTATTCGCGTCTTTTCCTTACGAAACATTGTAGGAAAGGTAAACTAGCAAGTTAGACTTGTAAGAACACTAAATTGAGTACACCCATCCACTTTCACGCTTATGAGTTGCTCAACTCTCTCCACAGATGAGCTTTTCACGTTTCTGTGAAAATTTCAAGCATCACTTGGTCTATTCGCATCTTTAGCTTACGAAACGTTGTACAAACGCTAAAATAGCGAGCTAGACTTCTAAGAACACTAAACAGAGTATAACGGTCCACTTTGATGCGATGGAATTGCTCAACTCTCTCCATAGACGAGCTTTGCATGTTATTGTGCAATTTCAAATATAAATTGGTTTATTTGCATCTTTACCTTACAAAACGTTGTACAAAACCTAAACTAGCGAGCTAGATTTCTAAGAACACTAAACAGAGGACAACGATCCACTTTGACGCCATGGAATTGCTCAACTCTCCCTATAGCCGTGCTTTTCACGTTTTTGTGCAATTTCCAACATAACTTGGTCTATTGGCATCTTTATCTTACTAAACATTGGACGAAAGTTAAAATAGCGAGTTAGATTTATAATAATACTAAACAGAGTACAACAGTCCATTTTGATGCTTTGGAATTGCTCAACTATTTTCATAGATGAGTTTTTCACGTTTTTGTGCAATTTCAAACATAACTTGGTCTATTCGCATCTTTAGCTTATGAAACATTGTGCGAAAGCTAAACTAGCGACCTCGACTTCTTAAAACACTAAACAGAGTAAAACGGTCCACTTTGATGCTTTGGAATTACTCAACTCTCTTCATAGATGAGCTCTACACGTTTTTGTGGAATTTCAAACATGAACTCGGTCTATTCGCATCTTTAGCTCACAAAACATTGTACTCAAGCTAGACTTCTAAGAACACTAAACAGAGTACAACGGTCTACTTTGATGCCATGGAATTGCTCCTCTCTCTCCATAGACTAGCTTTTAACATTTTTGTGCAATTTCAAACATAAGTTGGTTTATTCGCATCTTTACCTTACAAAACGTTGTACGAAAGCTAAACTAGCAAGTTAGACTTCTAAGAACACTAAATTGAGTACATCCATCCACTTTGACATTTATGAATCGGTTGACTCTCTCCATAGACAAGCTTTTCACGTTTTTATGCAATTTGATACTTTGGAATTGCCCAACTCTCTTTATAGACGAGCTTTTCACGATTTTGTGCAATTTCAAACATAACATGGTCTATTCACATCTTTAGCTTACAAAACGTTGTACGAATGCTAAGCTAGATAGCTAGACTTCTAAGAACACTAAACAGAGTTCAACGGTCCACTTTGATCCCATGGAATCGCTAAACTCTCTCCATAGATGAGCTTTCCACGTTTTCACGCAATTTCAAACATAAGTTGGTCTATTCCAGCTTTGCCTTACGAAACATTGCACGAAAGCTAAAGTAGCAAGTTAGACTTCTAAGAACACTAAATTGAGTACACCCATCCACTTTGATACTTTGGAATTGCTCAATTCTTTTCAAAGACGAGCTTTTCACGTTTTTCTATAATTTCAAACATAACTTGGTCTATTCGCATCTTTAGCTTACAAAACGTTGTACGAAAGCTAAACTAGCGAGCTAGACTGCTAAGAACACTAAACAGAGTGCAACGGTACACTTTGATGCCATGGAATTGCTCCTCTCTCTATATAGAGGAGCCTTTCACGTTTCTTGTAATTTCAAACATAAGTTGGTCTATTCACATTTTTACCTTACAAAACGTTATACGAAAGCTAAACAAGCAAGTTAGACTTCTAAGAACACTAAAAAGAGTACACCCGTCCACTTTGATACTTTGGAATTGCTCAACTCTCTTTATAGATGAGCTTTTCACGATTTTGTGCAATTTCAAACATAACTTGGTATATTCGCATCTTTAGCTTACAAAACATTGTACGAACACTAAACTAGCGAGCTAGACTTCTAACAACACTAAACAAAGTATAACTATCCACTTTGGTGCCATGGAATTGCTCAACTCTCTCCATAGACAAGCTTTTCACGTTTTTGTGCAATTTCAATCATAAATTGGCTTATTTGCGTCTTTACCTTACGAAACGTTGTACAAAAGCGAATTTAGCGATATAGACTTTTAAGAACACTAAACAGAGTACAACGGTCTACTTTGATGTCATGGAATTACTCAACTCTCTCCATTGTCGTGCTTTTCACGTTTTTGTGCAATTTCAAACATAACTTGGTCTATTCGCATCTTTAGCTTAGGAAACGTTGTACGAAAGCTAAACTAACGAGCTAGACTTCTAAGAACACTAAACAGAGCGAAACGGTCCACTTTGATGCTTTGGAATTGCTCAACTCTCTCCAGAGTCGTGGTTTTCATGTTTTTGTGCAATTTCCAACATACCTTGGTCTATTGGCATCTTTAACATACGAAACATTGTACAAAAGTTAAACTAGCGAGTCAGATTTCTAAAAATACTAAACAGAGTACAACAGTCCATTTTGATGCTTTGGAATTGCTTAACTCTCTTCATTGTTGTACTTTTCATGTTTTTGTGTAATTTCCAACATAACTTGGTATATTGGCATCTTTAACTTACGAAACGTTGTACGAAAGCTAAACTAGTGAGTTAGATTTCCAAAAATACTAAATAGAGTACAACAGTCCATTTTGATGCTTCCGAATTGCTCAACTCTCTTTATAGACGAGCTTTTCATGTTTTTGTTCAATTTCAAACATAACTTGGTTTTTTCGCATCTTTAGCTTGTGAAACAATGTACGAAAGCTAAACTAACGAGCTAGACTTACAAGAACACCAAACAGAGTAAAACGGTCCACTTTGATGCTTTGAAATTGCTCAACTCTCTCCATAGACGAGCTTTTTACGATTTTATGCAATTTCAAACATTACTTGGTCTGTTCGCATCTTCAGTTTACAAAACATTGTACGAGTGCTAAACTAGTGAGCTAGACATCGAAGAACACTAAACAGAGTGCAACGGTCCTCCTTGATGCCATGGAATTGCTCAACTCTCTCCATAGAAGAGCTTCTTACGTTTTTGTGCTATTTCAAACATAAGTTGGATTATTCGCATCTTTGCCTTACGAAACATTGTATGTAAACTAAAGTAGCAAGTTAGACTGCTAAGAACACTAGATAGAGTACACCCGTCCACTTTGATACTTTGGAATTGCTCAACTCTCTTTATAGACAAGCTTTTCACGATTTTTGTGCAATTTCAAACATAACTTGGTCTGTGCGTATCTTTACTTACAAAACATTGTACGAATGCTAAACTAGGGAGCTAGACTTCTAACAACACTAAACAGAGTATAACGGTCCACTTTGATGCCATGGAATTGCTCAACTCTCTCCATAGACGAGCTTTTCCAATTTTTGTGCAATTTCAAACATAAATTGGCTTATTTGCATCTTTACCTTACGAAACGTTGTACGAAAACTAATTTAGCGATCTAGACTTCTAAGAACACTAAACATAGTACAACGGTCCACTTTGATGTCATGGAATTGCTCAACTCTCTCCATAGTCGTGCTTTTCATATTTTTGTGTAATTTCCAACATAACTTGGTTCATTGGCATCTTTATCTTAAGAAACATTGTAGAAAGCTAAACTAGCGAGTTAGAATTCTGAAAATACTAAAGAGAGTACAATATTCCATTTTGATGCATTGGAATTGCTCAACTCTCTTCATAGGCAAGCTTTTTACGTTGTTGTGCAATTTCAAATATAACTTGGTCTATTTGCATCTTTAGCTTATGAAACGTTGTACGAAAGCTAAAACGCTAAACTAACGAGCTAGAGTTCTAAGAACACTAAACAGAGTAAAACGGTCCACTTTCATGCTTTGGAATTGGTCAAGCCTCTCCGTCAAGCCTCTCCATAGCAGAGCTTTTCACGTTTTTGCGCAAGTGCAAACATGAACTTGGTCTACTCGCATCTTTACCTTATGGAACGTTGTACGATAGCTAAACTAACAAGATAGACTTCTAAGAACACTAAACAGAGTTAAACGGTCTACTTTGATGCTTCAGAATTGCTCAAGTTTCTCCATGACGACCTTTTTACAATTTTGTGTAATTTCAAAGATAACTTGGTCTATTCGCATCTTTAGCGTACAAAACGTTGTACGAATGCTAAACTAGTGAGCTAGACTTCAAAGAACAATAAACAGAGTACAACGGTCCTCTTTGATGCGATGGAATTGCTCAACTCTCTCCATAGACGAGCTTTTTCTGTTTTTGTGCAATTTCAAACATAAGTGGGTTTATTCGCATCTTTCCCTTGAGAAACGTTGTACGTAAACTAAAGTAGCAAGTTAGACTGCCAATAACACTAGATAGAGTACACCCGTCCACTTTGACACTTTGGAATTGCCTAACTCTATTTATAGACGAGCTTTTCACGATTTTATGCAATTTCAAACATAACTTGGTTTTTTCGCTTCTTTAGCTTACAAAATATTGTACGAACGCTAAACTAGCGAGCTAGACTTCTAAGAACACTAAACAAAGTTCAACGGTCCACTTTGATGCCATGGAATTGCTCAACTCTCTCCATAGACGAGCTTTTCACGTTTTTGTGCAATTTCAAACATAAGTTGGTTTATTCCCATCTTTGCCTTACGAAACATTGTACAAAAGCTAAAATAGCAAGTTAGACTTCTAAGAACACTAAATTGAGTACACCCAGCCACTTTGACGCTTACGAATTGCTCAACTCTCTCCATTGACGAGCTTTTCACGTTTCTGTGCAAATTTCAAACATAACTTGGTCGATTCGCATCTTTGGCTTACGAAATGTTGTATGAACGCTAAAATAGCGAGCTAGACTTCTAAGAACACTAAACAGAGTACAACGGTCCAATTTCATGTCATGTAATTGCTCAACTCTCTCGATAGTCATGCTTTTCACATTTTTATGCAATTTCCAAAATAACTTGGTCTATTGACGTCTTTACCTTACGAAATGTTTTATGAAAGCTAAACTAGCGAGTTAGATTTCTAAAATACTAAACATAGTACAACAGTGCATTTTGATGCTTTGGAATTGCTCAACTCAATTCATAGACGAGCTTTTCACGTTTTTGTGCAATTTTAAACATAACTTGGTCTATTCACATCTTTAGCTTATGAAACGTAGTACGAAAGCTAAACTACTGAGCTAGACTTCTAAAACACTAAATAGAGTACAACGGTCCACTTTGATGCCAAGGAATTGCTCCTCTCTCTCCATAGACGAGCTTTTCACGTTTTTGGGCAATTTCAAACATAAGTTGGTCTATTCGCATCTTTACCTCACAAAACATTTGACGAAAGCTAAACAAGCAAGTTAGACTTCTAAGAACACTGAATTGAGTACAGTCGTCCACATTGATACTTTGGAAATGCTCAATTCTCTTCATAGATGAGCTTTTCATGTTTTTGTGCAATTTCAAACGTAACTTGGTCTCTTTGCATCTTTTGCTTACGATACGTTGTATGGACGCTAAACTAGCGAGCTACACTACCAAGAACACTAAATGGAGTACAACGGTCCACTTTGATGCCATGGAATTGTTCCACTCTATCCATAAACGACCTTCTAACATTTTTGTGCAACTAGAAATATAAGTTGGTCTATTCGCATCTTTGGCTTTCGAAACGTTGAATGAAAGGTAAATTAGCGAGCTATACTTCTAAGAACACTGAACAGAGTAGAACGGTCCTCTTGGATGCTATGGACATGCTCAACTCTCTACATAGATGAGCTTTTCACTCTTTTGTGCAATTTCAAACATAAGTTGGTTTATTCGCATCTTTACCTTACGAAACATTGTACGAAAGCTAAACTAACAAAGTTAGACTTCTAAGAACACTAAATTGAGTACACCCATCCACTTTGACGCTTATGAATTGCTCAACTCTCTCCATAGACGATCTATTCTCGTTTTTGTGCAAATTCAAACATAACTTGGTCTACTCATATCTTTAGCTAACGAAACGTTGTACAAAAGCTAAACTAGCGAGCGAGACTTCTAGGAACACTAAACAAAGTACAACAGTTCATTTTGATGCTTTCGAATTGCTCAACTCTGTTCATAGACGAGTTTTTCACGTTTTTGTGCAATTTCGAACATAACGTGGTCCATTCACATCTTTAGCTTACCAAACGTTGTACAAATGCTAAACGTATGAGCTAGACTTCTTAGAACACTAGATAGAATACAACGGTCCACTTTGATGCCATGGAATTGCTCAACTCTCCCCATAGACGAGCTTTTCACGTTTTTGTGCAATTTCAAACATAAATTGGTCTATTTGCATCTTTACCTTACAAAACGTTGTACGAAAGCCAAACTAGCGATCTATACTTCGAAGAACACTAAACAGAGTACAATGGTCGACTTTGATGCCATGGACATGCTCAACTCTCTCCATATACGAGATTTTCACGTTTTTGTGTAATTTCAAACATAAGTTGGTTTATTCGTATTTTTACCTTTCGAAACATTGTACAAAAGCTAAACTAACAAGTTAGACTTCTAAGAACACTAAATTGAGTACACCCATCTACTTTGACGCTTATGAATTCCTCAACTCTCTCCATAGATGAGCTTTTCACGTTTTGTGCAAATTAAAACATAACTTGGTCTACTCGCATCTTTAGCTTACGAAACGTTGCACAAAAGCTAAACTAGAGGCCTAGACTTCTAACAACACTAAACAGAGTACAGCAGTCCATTTTGATGCTTTGGAATTGCTCAACTCTCTCCATAGCCGAGCCTTTCATGTTTTTGTGCAATTTCAAACATGAACTTGGTCTACTCGCATCTTTAGCTTATGAATCGTTGTACGAAAGCTAAACTAACGAGCTAGACTTCCAAGAACACTAAACAGAGTAAAATGGTCCACTTTGATGCTTTGAAATTGCTCAACTCTCTCCATAGACGAGCTTTTTATGATTTTATGCAATTTCAAACATTACTCGGTCTATTCGCATCTTTTACTTGCAAAACGTTGTACGAATGCTAAACTAGTGAGCTAGACTTTGAAGAACACTAAATAGAGTGCAACGGTCCTCCTTGATGCCATGGAATTGCTCAACTCTCTCCATAGACGAGATTTTTACGTTTTTGTGCTATTTCAAACATAAGTTGGTTTATTCGCATCTTTACCTTACGAAACATAGTACGAAAGCTAAACTAACAAGTTAGACTTCTAAGAACACTAAATTGAGTACACCTATCCACTTTGACGCTTATGAATTGCTCAACTCTCTCCATAGATGAGCTTTTCACGTTTTGTGCAAATTAAAACATAACTTGGTCAACTCGCATCTTTAGCTTACGAAACGTTGTACAAAAGCTAAACTAGAGGCCTAGACTTCGAAGAACACTAAACAGAGTACAACAGTCCATTTTGATGCTTTGGAATTGCTCAACTCTCTCCATAGCCGAGCTTTTCATGTTTTTGTGCAATTTCAAACATGAACTTGGTCTACTCGCATGTTTAGCTTATGAAACGTTGTACGAAAGCTAAACTAACGAGCTAAACTTCCAAGAACACTAAACAGAGTAAAACAGTCTACTTTGATGCTTTGAAATTGCTCAACTCTCTCCATAGACGAGCTTTTTATGATTTTATGCAATTTCAAACATTACTCGGTCTACTCGCATCTTTTGCTTGCAAAACGGTGTACGAATGCTAAACTAGTGAGCTAGACATCGAAGAACACTAAATAGAGTGCAACGGTCCTCCTTGATGCCATGGAATTGCTCAACTCTCTCCATAGACGAGCTTTTTACGTTTTTGTGCTATTTCAAACATAAGTTGGTTTATTCGCATCTTTACCTTACGAAACATTGTACGAAAGCTAAACTAACAAGTTAGACTTCTAAGAACACTAAATTGAGTACAGCCATCCACTTTGACGCTTATGAATTGCTCAACTCTCTCCATAGATGAGCTTTTCACGTTTTGTGCAAATTCAAACATAACTTGGTCTACTCGCATCTTCAGCTTACGAAACGTTGTACAAAAGCTAAACTAGAGGGTTAGACTTCAAAGAACACTAAACAGAGTACAACAGTTCATTTTGATGCTTTGGAGTTGCGAAACTCTTTTGATGGATGGGCTTTTCACGTTTTGTGTAATTTCAAACATCACTTGGTCTACTCGTATCTTTAACTTATGACACATTGTACAAAAGCTAAACTAACGAGCTAGACTCCTAAGAACACTAAACAGAGTAAAATGGTTCACTTCGATGCCATCGAATTGCTCAACTCTCTCCATAGACGACCTTTTCACGTTTTCAGGCAATTTCAAACATAACTTGGTCTATTCACATCTTTACCTTTCGAAACACTGTACGAAAGCTAAACCAGCGAGCTAGACTTCTAAGAACACTAAGCAGATTACAACGGTCCACTTTGATGCCATCGAATTGCTCAACTCTCTCCATAGATGAGCATTTCATGTTTTTGGCAATTTTGAAACACAACTTGGTCTATTCGCATCTTTACCTTACGAAACGTTGTACGAAAGCTAAACTAGCGAGCTAGACTTATAGAAACACTAAACAGAGTACAACGGTCCACTTTGATGACATGGAATTGCCCAACTCCCGCAATAGACGAGCTTTTCAAGTTTTTGGGGAATTTGAAACGCAAGTTGGTCTATTCGCATCTTTGGCTTACGAAACGTTGTGCGAAAGCTAAACTAGTGAGCTAGACTCCTAAGAACACTAAACAGAGTAAAATGGTCCACTTCGATGCCATCGAATTGCTCAACTCTCTCCATAGATTAGCCTTTCACGTCTTTCAGAAATTTCAAACATAACTTGGTCTATTCGCATCTTTAGCATAGCAAACGTCGTACGAAAGCTAAACTAGCGAGTTAGACTTGTAAGAACACTAAACAAGGTACAACGATCGACTTTGACGATTTGTAATCGCTTAACTCTCTCCGTTGACGAATTGCTCAACTCTCTCCATAGATGAGCTTTTCAAGATTTTTCGGCAATTTCAAACATAACTTGGTCTATTCGCATCGTTACCTTATGAAACATTGTACGAAAGGTACACTAGCGAGCTAGAATGCTAAGAACAATAAACAGAGTACAACGGTCCACTTTGATGCCATCGAGTTGCTCAACTCTCTCCATTGATTAGCTTTTCGTGTTTTTGGGCAATTTCAAACATAACTTGGTCTATTCGCATCCTTACCTTACGAAACGTTGTACGAAAGCTAAACTAGAGAGCTAGACTCCTAAGAATACTAAACAGAGTAAAATGGTCCACCTCGATGCCATCGAATTGCTCAACTATCTCCATAGACGAGATTTTCACGTTTTTGGGGAATTTCAAAGATAAGTTGGTCTATTCGCATCTTGAGCTTACGAAACGTTGTACGAAAGCTAAACTAGCAAGTTAGACTTTTAAGACCACTAAAAAAGGTAGAACGGTCCACTTTGATGCTTTATAATCACTCAACTATCTCCATAGATGACCTATTCATGCTTTTGTGCTATTTCAAATATAAGTTGGGTTATTCGCATCTTCACCTCACGAAACATTGTACGAAAGCTAAACTAGTGAGCTAGACTCCAAAGAACATTAAACAGAGTAAAATCATCCATTTCGATGCCATCGAATTGCTTAACTCTTTCCGTAGACGACCTTTTCATGTTTTTGGGCAATTTCAAACATAACTTGGTCTATTCGCATCTTTACCTTTCGAAACACTATACGAAAGCTAAACCAGCAAGCTAGACTTCTAAGAACACTAAGCAGAGTACAACGGTCCACTTTGATGCCATCGAATTGCTCAACTCTCTCCATAGACGAGCTTTTCATGTTTTTGGGCAATTTCAAACATAACTTGGTCTATTCGCATCTTTGGCTTATGAAATGCTGTACGAAAGCTAGACTCGTAAGAACACTAAACAGAGTACAACGGTCCACTTTGATGCCATCGAATTGCTCAACTCTCTCCATAGATAAGCTTTTCATGTTTTTGGGCAATTTCAAACATAACTTGGTCTATTCGAATCTTTACCTTACGAAATGTTGTATGAAAGCTAAACTAGCGAGCTAGACTTGTAGAAACACTAAACAGAGTACAACAGTCCACTTTGATGACATGGAATTGCTCAACTCCCGCAATAGACGAGTGTTTCACGTTTTTGGGGAATCTCAAACGTAAGTTGGTCTATTCGAATCTTTGGCTCACGAAACGTTGTGGGAAAGCTAAACTAGCGAGCTAGACTCCTAAGAACACTAAACAGAGTAAAATGATCCACTTCGATGCGATCGAATTGCTGAACTCTCTCCATAGATGAGCTTTTCACGTTTTTGGGGACTTTCATACATAAGTTGGTCTATTCGCATCTTGAGCATACGAAACGTTGTACGAAAGCTAAACTAGCGAGTTAGACTTCTAGGAACACAAAACAAGGTACAACGGTCGACTTTGATGCTTTGTAACTGCTCAACTCTCTCCGTAGATGACCTTTTGGCGTTTTTGTGCAATTTCAAACATAAGTTGGATTATTAACATCTTCACCTTCCGAAACATTGTACGAAAGCTAACTAGCAAGCTAAACTTCTAAGAACACTAGACAGAGTACAACGGTCCACTTTGATGCCATGGAGTTGCTTAACTCTCTCCGTAGATGAGCTTTTCACGTTTCTGGGCAATTTCACACATAACTTGGTCTATTCGTATCTTTAGCTTACGAAACATTGTACGAAAGCTAAACTAGCGAGCTAGACTCCTAAGAACACTAAACAGAGTACAACGGTCCATTTTTGATAACATGGAATTGCTCAACTCTCGCGATAAACGAGCTTTTCACATTTTTGGAGAATTTCAAACGTAAGTTGGATTATTCGCATCTTCACCTTCCGAAACATTGTACGAAAGCAAAACTAGCGAGCTAGACTTCTAAGAACACTAAACAAAGTACAACGGTCCACTTAGATGCCATGGAGTTGCTCAACTCTCTCCATAGATGAGCTTTTCACAGTTTTGGGCAATTTCAAAGATAACTTGGTCTATTCGCATCATTACCTTACGAAACGTTGCACGAAAACTAAACTAGCGAGCTAGACTCCAAATAATACTAAACAGAGTACAACGGTCCACTTTGATGCCATCGAATTGCTCAACTCTCTCCATAGATGAGCTTTTCATGATTTTGGGAAATTTCAAACATAACTTGGTCTATTCGCATCGTTACCTTACGAAACTTTGTACGAAAACTACACTAGTGAGCTAGTTTGCTAAGAACACTAAACAGAGTACAACGGTCCACTTTGATGCCATGGAGTTGCTCAACTCTCTCCATAGGTTAGCTTTTCACGTTTTTGGGCAATTTGAAACATAACTTGGTCTATTCGCATCTTTACCTTACGAAACGTTGTACGAAACCTAAACTAGCGAGCTAAACTCCTAAGAATGCTAAACAGAGTAAAATGGTCCATCTCGATGCCATCGAATAGCTCAACTATCTCCATAGACGAGCTTTTCATGTTTTTGGGGAATTTCAAACCTAAGTTGGTCTATTCGCATCTTTAGCTTACGAAACGTTGTACGAAAGCCAAACTAGCGAGTTAGACTTCTAAGACCACTAAACAAAGTACAACGGTCCACTTTGATGCTTTATAATTACTCAACTATCTCCATAGACGATCTTTTCACGTTTTTGTGGAATTTCGAACATAAGTTGGGTTATTCGCATCTTCACCTTGCGAAACATTGTACGAAAGCTAAACTAGTGTGCTAGACTTCTAAGAACAATAAAAAGAGTAAAATGGTCCACTTCGATGCCATCGAATTGCTCAACTCTCTCCATAGACGACCTTTTCACGTTTTTGGGCAATTTCAAACATAACTTGGCCTATTCGCATCTTTACCTTACGAAACGTTGTACGAAAGATAAACTAGCGAGCTAGACTCCTAAGAAAACTAAACAGAGTACAACGGTCCACTTTGATGCCATCGAATTGCTCAACTCTCTCCATAGGTAAGCTTTTCATGTTTTTGGGCAATTTCAAACATAACTTGGTCTATTCGAATCTTTACCTTACGAAATGTTGTACGAAAGCTAAACTAGCGAGCTAGACTTGTAGAAACACTAAACAGAGTACAACGGTCCACTTTGATGACATGGAATTGCTCAACTCCCGCAATAGACGAGTGTTTCACGTTTTTGGGGAATCTCAAACGTAAGTTGGTCTATTCGCATCTTTTGCTTAGGAAACGTTGTGCGAAAGCTAAACTAGCGAGCTAGACTCCTAATAACACTAAATAGAGTAAATGATCCACTTCGATGCCATCGAATTGCTGAACTCTCTCCATAGATGAGCTTTTCACGTTTTTAGGGAATTTCAAACGTAAGTTTGTCTATTCACATCTTTAGCATACAAAACGTCGTACGAAAGCTAAACTAGCTAGTTAGACTTCTAAGAACACTAAACAAGGTACAACGGTCGACTTTGATGATTTGTAATCACTCAACTCTCTCCGTAGACGACCTTTTCACGTTTTTGGGAAATTTCAAACATAACTTGGTCTATTCGCATCTTTACCTTACAACACGTTGTACGAAAGCTAAACTAGCGAGCTAGACTCCTAAGAATACTAAAAAGAGTAAAATGGTCCACCTCGATGCCATCGAATAGCTCTACTATCTCTATAGACGACCTTTTCACGTTTTTGGGCAATTTCAAACATAACTTGGTCTATTCGCATATTTACCTTACGAAACATTGTACGAAAGCTAAACTAGCAAGCTAGACTTCTAAGAACATGAAACAAGGTACAACGGTCAACTTTGATGCTTTGTAAACGCTCAACTCTCTCCGTAGATGACCTTTTCACGTTTTTGTGCAACTTCAAACATAAGTTGGATTATTCACAATTTCACCTTCCGAGACATTGTACGAAAGCTAAACTAGTGAGCTAGACTCCTAAGAACACTAAACAGAGTAAAATGGTCCACTTCGATGCCATCGACTTGGTCAACTCTCTCCATAGACGACCTTTTCACGTTTTTGGGCAATTTCAAACATAACTTGGTCTATTCGCATCTTTACCTTACGAAACATTGTACGAAAGCTAAACTAGCGAGCTAGACTTCTAAGAACACTAAGCTGAGTACAACGGTCCACTTTGATGCCATCGAAATGCTCAAATCTCTCCATAGATGAGCTTTTCATGATTTTGGGCAATTTCAAACATAACTTGGTCTATTCGCATCGTTACCTTATGAAACGATGTACGAAAGCTAAACTAGCGAGCTAGTATTCTAACAACACTATACAGAGTACAGCGGTCCACTTTGATTCCACGGAGTTGCTCAACTCCCTCCATAGATTAGCTTTTCACGTTTTTGGGCAATTTCAAACATTACTTGGTCTATTTTTACGAAACGTTGTATGAAAGCTAAACTAGCGAGCTAGACTCCTAAGAATATTAAACAGAGTAAAATGGTCCACCTCGATGCCATCGAATTGTTCAACTATCTCCTTAGACGAGCTTTTCACGTTTCTGAGGAATTCCAAACATAAGTTGGTCTATTCGCATCTTTAGCTTATGAAACATTGTACGAAAGCTAAACTAGCGGGTTAGACTTCTAAGACCACTAAACAAAGTACAACGGTCCACTTTGATGGTTTCGAATTGCTCAACTATCCCCATAGACGACCTTTTCTCGTTTTTGTGCAATTTCAAACATAAGTTGGGTTATTCGCATCTTCACCATACGAAACATTGTACGAAAGCTAAACTAGTGAGCTAGACTCCTACGAACACTAAACAGAGCAAAATGATCCACTTCGATGCCATCGACTTGGTCAACTCTCTCCATAGACGACCTTTTCACGTTTTTGGGCAATTTCAAACATAACTTGGTCTATTCGCATCTTTACCTTACGAAACATTGTACGAAAGCTAAACTAGCGAGCTAGACTTCTAAGTACACTAAGCTGAGTACAACGGTCCACTTTGATGCCATCGAATTGCTCAAATCTCTCCATAGATGAGCTTTTCACGATTTTGGGCAATTTCAAACATAACTTGGTCTACTCGCATCGTTACCTTATGAAACGTTGTACGAAAGCTAAACTAGCGAGCTAGTATTCTAACAACACTAAACAGAGTACAGCGGTCCACTTTGATTCCACGGAGTTGCTCAACTCTCTCCATAGATTAGCTTTTCACGTTTTTGGGCAATTTCAAACATAACTTGGTCTATTTTTACGAAACGTTGTACGAAAGCTAAACTAGCGAGCTAGACTCCTAAGAATATTAAACAGAGTAAAATGGTCCACCTCGATGCCATCGAATTGCTCAACTATCTCCTTGGACGAGCTTTTCACGTTTCCGAGGAATTTCAAACATAAGTTGGTCTATTCGCATCTTTAGCTTATGAAACATTGTACGAAAGCTAAACTAGCGGGTTAGACTTCTAAGACCACTAAACAAAGTACAACGGTCCACTTTGATGGTTTCGAATTGCTCAACTATCTCCATAGACGACCTTTTCTCGTTTTTGTGCAATTTCAAACATAAGTTGGTTTATTCGCATCTTCACCATACGAAACATTGTACGAAAGCTAAACTAGTGAGCTAGACTCCTACGAACACTAAACAGAGTAAAATGATCCACTTCGATGCCATCGAATTGCTCAACTCTCTCCATTGATGACCTTTTCATATTTTTGGGTAATTTCAAACATAACTTGGTCTATTCACATCTTTACCTTACGAAACATTGTACGAAAGCTAAACTAGCAAGCTAGACTTCTAAGAACACTAAGCAGAGTACAACGGTCCACTTTGATGCCATCGAATTGCTCAAATCTCTCCATAGATGAGCTTTTCACGATTTTGGGCAATTTCAAACATAACTTGGTCTATTCGCATCGTTACCTTATGAAACGTTGTACGAAAGCTAAACTAGCGAGCTAGTATTCTAACAACACTAAACAGAGTACAGCGGTCCACTTTGATTCCACGGAGTTGCTCAACTCTCTCCATAGATTAGCTTTTCACGTTTTTGGGCAATTTCAAACATAACTTAGTCTATTTTTACGAAACGTTGTACGAAAGCTAAACTAGCGAGCTAGACTCCTAAGAATATTAAACAGAGTAAAATGGTCCACCTCGATGCCATCGAATTGCTCAACTATCTCCTTAGACGAGCTTTTCACGTTTCTGAGGAATTCCAAACATAAGTTGGTCTATTCGCATCTTTAGCTTATGAAACATTGTACGAAAGCTAAACTAGCGGGTTAGACTTCTAAGACCACTAAACAAAGTACAACGGTCCACTTTGATGGTTTCGAATTGCTCAACTATCTCCATAGACGACCTTTTCTCGTTTTTGTGCAATTTCAAACATAAGTTGGTTTATTCGCATCTTCACCATACGAAACATTGTACGAAAGCTAAACTAGTGAGCTATACTCCTACGAACACTAAACAGAGTAAAATGATCCACTTCGATGCCATCGAATTGCTCAACTCTCTCCATAGATGACCTTTTCATATTTTTGGGTAATTTCAAACATAACTTGGTCTATTCACATCTTTACCTTACGAAACATTGTACGAAAGCTAAACTAGCAAGCTAGACTTCTAAGAACACTAAGCAGAGTACAACGGTCCACTTTGATGCCATCGAATTAGTTAACTCACTCCATAGATGAGCTTTTCATGTTTTTTGGGCAATTTCAAACATAACTTGGCCTATTCGCATCGTTGCCTTACGAAACGTTGTACCAAAGCTAAACTAGCGAGCTAGACTTATAGAAACACTAAACAGAGTAAAATGGGCCACTTCGATGACATGGAATTGCTCAACTCCTGCAATAGACGAGCTTTTCACGTTTTTGGGGAATTTCAAACATAAGTTGGTCTATTCGCATCTTTAGCATACGAAACGTCATACGAAAGCCAAACTAGCGAGTTAGACTTCTAAGAACACTAAACAAGGTACAACTGTCAACTTTGATGCTTGATAAACGCTCAACTCTCTCCGTAGACGACCTTTTCACGTTTTTGTGCAATTTCAAACATAAGTTGGGTTATTCGCATCTTCACCTTACAAAACATTGTACGAAAGCTAAACTAGTGAGCTAGACTCCTCAGAACACTAAACAGAGTAAAATGATTCGCTTCAATGCCATCGAATTGCTCAACTCTCTCCATAGATGACCTTTTCACGTTTTTGGGTAATTTCAAACATAAGTCGGTCTATTCACATCTTTAGCATACGAAACGTCGTACGAGAGCTAAACTAGCGAGTTAGACTTCTAAGAACACTAAACAAGGTACAACAGTTGACTTTGATGCTTTGTAATTGCTCAACTCTCTCCATAGACGACCTTTTCATGTTTTTATGCAATTTCAAACATAAGTTGGATTATTCGCATCTTCAGCTTCCGAAACATTGTACGAAAGCTAAAATAGCGAGCTAAACTTCTAAGAACACTTGACAGAGTACAACGGTCCACTTTAATGCCATGGAGTTGCTCAACTCTCTCCATAGATGAGCTTTTCACGTTTTTGGGCAATTTCAAACATAACTTAGTCAATTCGTATCTTTAGCTTACGAAACGTTGCACGAAAGCTAAACTAGCGAGTTAGACTCCTAAGAACACGAAACAGAGTACAATGGTCCGTTTTGATGACATGGAATATCTCAACTCTGGCGATAGACGAGCTTTGCACGTTTTTGGGGAATTTCAAACGTAAGTTGGATTATTCGCATCTACAGCTTCCGAAACATTGTACGAAAGCTGAACTAGCGAGCTAGACTTATAGAAACACTAAACAGAGTACAACGGTCCACTTTGATGACATGGAATTGCTCAACTCCTGCAATAGACGAGCTTTTCACGTTTTTGGGGAATTTCAAACGTTAGTTGGTCTATTCGCATCTTTAGCTTACAAAACGTTGTGCGAAAGCTAAACTAGCGAGGCAGACTCCTAAGAACACTAAACAGAGTAAAATGGGCCACTTCAATGCCATTCAATTGCTCAACTCTCTCCACAGATGAGCTTTTCACGTTTTTGGGGAATTTCAAACATAAGTTGGTCTATTCGCATCTTTGCTTTACGAAACGTTGTACGAAAGCTAAACTAGCGAGCTAGACTCCTAAGAATCTTAAACAGAGTAAAATGGTCCACCTCGATGCCATCGAATTGCTTAACTATCTTCATAGACGAGCTTTTCACGTTTTTGGGGAATTTCAAACATAAGTTGGTCTATTCGCATCTTTAGCTTACGAAACATTGTACGAAAGCTAAACTAGCGGGTTAGACTTCTGAAACCACTAAACAAAGTACAACGGTCCGCTTTGATGCTTTCTAATCGCTCAACTATCTACATAGACGACCTTTTCAGGTTTTTGTGCAATTTCAAACATAACTTGGTCTATTCGCATCTTTACCTTACGAAACATTGTATGAAAGCTAAACTAGCGAGCTAGACTTATAAGAACACTAAGCAGAGTACAACGGTCCACTTTGATGCCATCGAATTGCTCAAATCTCTCCATAGATGAGCTTTTCACGATTTTGGGCAATTTCAAACATAACTTGGTCTATTCGCAACGTTATCTCATGAAACGTTGTACGAAAGCTAAACTAGCGAGCTAGTCTTCTAAGAACACTAAACAGAGTACAGCGGTCCACTTTGATGCCACGGAGTTGCTCAACTCTCTCCATAGATTAGCTTTTCATGTTTTTGGGCAATTTCAAACATAACTTGCTCTATTCGCATCTTTACCTTACGACACGTTGTACGAAAGCTAAACTAGCGAGCTAGACTCCTAACAATATTAAACAGATTAAAATGGTCCACCTCGATGCCATCGAATTGCTCAACTATCTTCATAGACGAGCTTTTCACGTTTTTTAGGAATTTCAGACATAAGTTGGTCTATTCGCATCCTTACCTTATGAAACATTGTACGAAAGCTAAACTAGTGGGTTAGACTTCTAAGACCACTAAACAAAGTACAACGGTCCACTTTGATGCTTTCTAATCGCTCAATTATCTGCATAGATGACCTTTTCACGTTTTTGTGCAATTTCAAACATAAGTTGGGTTATTCGCATCTTCACCTTACGAAACATTGTACGAAAGCTAAACTAGTGAGCTAGACTCCTACGAACACTAAACAGAGTAAAATGATCCACTTCGATGCCATCGAATTGCTCAACTCTCTCCCTAGATGACCTTTTCACATTTTTGGGTAATTTCAAATATAACTTGGTCTATTCACATCTTTACCTTACGAAACATTGTACGAAAGCTAAACTAGCAAGCTAGACTTCCAAGAACACTAAGCAGAGTACAACGGTTCACTTTGATGCCATCGAATTGCTCAACTCACTCCATAGATGAGCTTTTCATGTTTTTTGGGCAATTTCAAACATAACTTGGTCTATTCGCATCTTTACCTTACGAAACATTGTACGAAAGCTAAACTAGCGAGCTAGACTTATAGAAACACTAAACAGAGTAAAATGGGCCAGTTCGATGACATGGAATTGCTCAACTTCTGCAATAGATGAGCTTTTCACGTTTTTGGGGAGTTTCAAACATAAGTTGGTCTATTCGCATCTTTAGCATACGAAAGGTCATACGAAAGCTAAACTAGCGAGTTAGATTTCTAAGAACACTAAACAAGGTACAACTGTCAACTTTGATGCTTTGTAAACGCTCAACTCTCTCCGTAGACGACCTTTTCACGTTTTTGTGCAATTTCAAACATAAGTTGGATTATTCGCATCTTCACCTTCCGAGACATTGTACGAAAGCTAAACTGGTGAGCTAGACTCCTAAGAACACTAAACAGTGTAAAATGGTCCACTTCGATGCCATCGAATCGGTCAACTCTCTCCATAGACGACCTGTTCACGTTTTTGGGCAATTTCCAACATAACTTGGTCTGTTCGCATCTTTACCTTACGAAACATTGTACGAAAGCTAAACTAGCGAGCTAGACTTCTAAGAACACTAAACAGAGTACAACGGTCCACTTTGATGCCACAGAGTTGCTCAACTCTCTCCATAGATTAGCTTTTCACGTTTTTGGGCAATTTCAAACATAACTTGGTCTATTCGCATCTTTAGCTTGCGAAACATTGTACGAAAGCTAAACTAGCGGGTTAGACTTCTAAAACCACTAAACAAAGTACAACGGTCCACTTTGATGCTTTCTAATCGCTCAACTATCTCCATAGACGGCCTTTTCATGTTTTTGTGCAATTTCAAACATAAGTTGGGTTATTCGCATCTTCACCTTACGAAACATTGTACGAAAGCTAAACTAGTGAGCTAGACTCCTAAGAACACTAAGTAGAGTAAAATGATCCGCTTCGACACCATCGAATTGCTCAACTCTCTCCATAGATAACCTTTTCACGTTTTTGGGTAATTTCAAACATAACTTGTTCTATTCACATCTTTACCTTACGAAACATTGTATGAAATCTAAACTAGCAAGCTAGACTTCTAAGAACACTAAGCAGAGTACAATGATCCACTTTGATGCCATCGAATTGCACAACTCACTCCATAGATGAGCTTTTCATGTTTTTTGGGCAATTTCACACATAACTTGGTCTATTCGCATCTTTATCTTACGAAACGTTGTACGAAAGCTAAACTAGCGAGCTACACTTATAGAAACACTAACCAGAATACAACGGTCCACTTTGATGACATGGAATTGCTCAACTCCTGCAATAGACGAGCTTTTCACGTTTTTGGGGAATTTCAAACGTAAATTGGTCTATTCGCATCTTTAGCTTACGAAACGTTGTGCGAAAGCTAAACTAGCGAGCTAGACTCCTAAGAACCCTCAACAGAGTAAAATGGGCCACTTGGATGCCATCGAATTGCTCAACTCTCTCTATAGATGAGCTTTTCACCTTTTTGGGGAATTTCAAACATAAGTTGGTCTATTCGCATCTTTAGCATACGAAACGTCATAAAAAAGCTAAACTAGCGTGTTAGACTTCTAAGAACACTAAACAAGGTACAACGGTAAGCTTTGATGCTTTGTAAACGCTCAACTATCTCCTTAGACGACCTTTTCACGTTTTTGTGCAATTTCAAACGTAAGTTGGATTATTCGTATCTTCACCTTCCGAGACATTGAATGAAAGCTAAACTAGTGACCTAGACTCCTAAGAACACTAAACAGAGTAAAATGGTCCGCTTCGATGCCATCGAATCGGTCAACTCTCTCCATAGACGACCTTTTCATGTTTTTGGGCAATTTCAAACATAACTTGGTCTATTCACATCTTTACCTGACGAAACGTTGTACGAAAGCTAAACTAGCGAGCTAGACTCCTAAGAATATTAAACAGAGTAAAATGGTCGACCTCGATGCCATCGAATTGCTCAACTATCTCCATAGACGAGCTTTTAACGTTTTTGAGGAATTTCAAACATAAGTTGGTCTATTTGCATCTTTACCTTATGAAACATTGTACGTAAGCTAAACTAGCGGGTTAACTTCTAAGACCACTAAACAAAGTACAACGGTCCACTTTGATGCTTTCTAATCGCCAAACTATCTCCATAGACGACCTTTTCGCATTTTTGTGCAATTTCAAACATAAGTTGGGTTATTCGCATCTACACCTTACGAAACATTGTACGAAAGCTAAACTAGTGAGCTAGACACCTAAGAACACTAAATAGAGTAAAATGATCCACTTCGATGCCATCGAATTGCTCAACCCTCTCCATAGATGACCTTTTCACGTTTTTGGGTAATTCCAAACATAACTTGGTCTATTCACATCTTTACCTTACGAAACATTGTATGAAAGCGAAACTAGCAAGCTAGACTTCTAAGAACACTAAGCAGAGTACAACGGTCCGCTTTGATGCCATCGAATTGCTCAACTCACTCCATAGTTAAGCTTTTCATGTTTTTTGGGCAATTTCAAACATAACTTGGTCTATTCGCATCTTTACCTTACGAAACGTTGTACGAAAGCTCAACTAGCGAGCTAGACTTATAGAAACACTAAACAGAGTACAACTGTCCACTTTGATGACATGGAATTGCTCAACTCCTGCAATAGACGAGCTTTTCACGTTTTTGAGGAATTTCGAACGTAAATTAGTCTATTGGCATCTTTAGCTTACGAAACGTTGTGTGAAAGCTAAACTAGCGAGCTAGACTTCTAAGAACACTAAACAGAGTAAAATGGGCCACTTTGATGCCACGGAGTTGCTCAACTCTCTCCATAGATTAGCTTTTCACGTTTTTGGGCAATTTCAAACATAACTTGGTCTATTCGCATCTTTAGCTTGCGAAACATTGTACGAAAGCTAAACTAGCGGGTTAGACTTCTAAAACCACTAAACAAAGTACAACGGTCCACTTTGATGCTTTCTAATCGCTCAACTATCTCCATAGACGGCCTTTTCATGTTTTTGTGCAATTTCAAACATAAGTTGGGTTATTCGCATCTTCACCTTACGAAACATTGTACGAAAGCTAAACTAGTGAGCTAGACTCCTAAGAACACTAAGTAGAGTAAAATGATCCGCTTCGACGCCATCGAATTGCTCAACTCTCTCCACAGATAACCTTTTCACGTTTTTGGGTAATTTCAAACATAACTTGTTCTATTCACATCTTTGCCTTACGAAACATTGTACGAAATTTAAACTAGCAAGCTAGACTTCTAAGAACACTAAGCAGAGTACAATGATCCACTTTGATGCCATCGAATTGCTCAACTCACTCCATAGATGAGCTTTTCATGTTTTTTGGGCAATTTCACACATAACTTGGTCTATTCGCATATTTATCTTACGAAACGTTGTACGAAAGCTAAACTAGCGAGCTACACTTATAGAAACACGAAACAGAATACAACGGTCCACTTTGATGACATGGAATTGCTCAACTCCTGCAATAGACGAGCTTTTCACGTTTTTGCGGAATTTCAAACGTAAATTGGTCTATTCGCATCTTTAGCTTACGAAACGTTGTGCGAAAGCTAAACTAGCGAGCTAGACTCCTAAACCCTCAACAGAGTAAAATGGGCCACTTCGATGCCATCGAATTGCTCAACTCTCTCTATAGATGAGCTTTTCACCTTTTTGGGGAATTTCAAACATAAGTTGGTCTATTCGCATCTTTAGCATACGAAACGTCATAAGAAAGCTAAACTAGCGTGTTAGACTTCTAAGAACACTAAACAAGGTACAACGGTAAGCTTTGATGCTTTGTAAACGCTCAACTATCTCCTTAGACGACCTTTTCACGTTTTTGTGCAATTTCAAACGTAAGTTGGATTATTCGTATCTTCACCTTCCGAGACATTGAATGAAAGCTAAACTAGTGACCTAGACTCCTAAGAACACTAAACAGAGTAAAATGGTCCGCTTCGATGCCATCGAATCGGTCAACTCTCTCCATAGACGACCTTTTCATGTTTTTGGGCAATTTCAAACATAACTTGGTCTATTCACATCTTTACCTGACGAAACGTTGTACGAAAGCTAAACTAGCGAGCTAGACTCCTAAGAATATTAAACAGAGTAAAATGGTCGACCTCGATGCCATCGAATTGCTCAACTATCTCCATAGACGAGCTTTTAACGTTTTTGAGGAATTTCAAACATAAGTTGGTCTATTTGCATCTTTACCTTATGAAACATTGTACGTAAGCTAAACTAGCGGGTTAACTTCTAAGACCACTAAACAAAGTACAACGGTCCACTTTGATGCTTTCTAATCGCCAAACTATCTCCATAGACGACCTTTTCGCATTTTTGTGCAATTTCAAACATAAGTTGGGTTATTCGCATCTACACCTTACGAAACATTGTACGAAAGCTAAACTAGTGAGCTAGACACCTAAGAACACTAAATAGAGTAAAATGATCCACTTCGATGCCATCGAATTGCTCAACCCTCTCCATAGATGACCTTTTCACGTTTTTGGGTAATTTCAAACATAACTTGATCTATTCACATCTTTACCTTACGAAACATTGTATGAAAGCGAAACTAGCAAGCTAGACTTCTAAGAACACTAAGCAGAGTACAACGGTCCGCTTTGATGCCATCGAATTGCTCAACTCACTCCATAGTTAAGCTTTTCATGTTTTTTGGGCAATTTCAAACATAACTTGGTCTATTCGCATCTTTACCTTACGAAACGTTGTACGAAAGCTCAACTAGCGAGCTAGACTTATAGAAACACTAAACAGAGTACAACTGTCCACTTTGATGACATGGAATTGCTCAACTCCTGCAATAGACGAGCTTTTCACGTTTTTGAGGAATTTCGAACGTAAATTAGTCTATTGGCATCTTTAGCTTACGAAACGTTGTGTGAAAGCTAAACTAGCGAGCTAGACTTCTAAGAACACTAAACAGAGTAAAATGGGCCACTTTGATGCCACGGAGTTGCTCAACTCTCTCCATAGATTAGCTTTTCACGTTTTTGGGCAATTTCAAACATAACTTGGTCTATTCGCATCTTTAGCTTGCGAAACATTGTACGAAAGCTAAACTAGCGGGTTAGACTTCTAAAACCACTAAACAAAGTACAACGGTCCACTTTGATGCTTTCTAATCGCTCAACTATCTCCATAGACGGCCTTTTCATGTTTTTGTGCAATTTCAAACATAAGTTGGGTTATTCGCATCTTCACCTTACGAAACATTGTACGAAAGCTAAACTAGTGAGCTAGACTCCTAAGAACACTAAGTAGAGTAAAATGATCCGCTTCGACGCCATCGAATTGCTCAACTCTCTCCACAGATAACCTTTTCACGTTTTTGGGTAATTTCAAACATAACTTGTTCTATTCACATCTTTGCCTTACGAAACATTGTACGAAATTTAAACTAGCAAGCTAGACTTCTAAGAACACTAAGCAGAGTACAATGATCCACTTTGATGCCATCGAATTGCTCAACTCACTCCATAGATGAGCTTTTCATGTTTTTTGGGCAATTTCACACATAACTTGGTCTATTCGCATATTTATCTTACGAAACGTTGTACGAAAGCTAAACTAGCGAGCTACACTTATAGAAACACGAAACAGAATACAACGGTCCACTTTGATGACATGGAATTGCTCAACTCCTGCAATAGACGAGCTTTTCACGTTTTTGCGGAATTTCAAACGTAAATTGGTCTATTCGCATCTTTAGCTTACGAAACGTTGTGCGAAAGCTAAACTAGCGAGCTAGACTCCTAAACCCTCAACAGAGTAAAATGGGCCACTTCGATGCCATCGAATTGCTCAACTCTCTCTATAGATGAGCTTTTCACCTTTTTGGGGAATTTCAAACATAAGTTGGTCTATTCGCCTCTTTAGCATACGAAACGTCATAAGAAAGCTAAACTAGCGTGTTAGACTTCTAAGAACACTAAACAAGGTACAACGGTAAGCTTTGATGCTTTGTAAACGCTCAACTATCTCCTTAGACGACCTTTTCACGTTTTTGTGCAATTTCAAACGTAAGTTGGATTATTCGTATCTTCACCTTCCGAGACATTGAATGAAAGCTAAACTAGTGACCTAGACTCCTAAGAACACTAAACAGAGTAAAATGGTCCGCTTCGATGCCATCGAATCGGTCAACTCTCTCCATAGACGACCTTTTCATGTTTTTGGGCAATTTCAAACATAACTTGGTCTATTCACATCTTTACCTGACGAAACGTTGTACGAAAGCTAAACTAGCAAGCTAGACTTCTAAGAACACTAAGCAGAGTACAACGGTCCACTTTGATGCCATCGAATTGCTCAACTCACTCCATAGATGAGCTTTTCATGTTTTTTGGGCAATTTCAAACATAACTTGGTCTATTCGCATCTTTACCTTACGAAACGTTGTACGAAAGCTCAACTAGCGAGCTAGACTTATAGAAACACTAAACAGAGTACAACGGTCCACTTTGATGACATGGAATTGCTCAACTCCTGCAATAGACGAGCTTTTCACGTTTTTGAGGAATTTCGAACGTAAATTAGTCTATTGGCATCTTTAGCTTACGAAACGTTGTGTGAAAGCTGAACTAGCGAGCTAGACTTCTAAGAACACTAAACAGAGTACAACGGTCCACTTTGATGCCACGGAGTTGCTCAACTCTCTCCATAGATTAGCTTTTCACGTTTTTGGGCAATTTCAAACATAACTTGGTCTATTCGCATCTTTAGCTTGCGAAACATTGTACGAAAGCTAAACTAGCGGGTTAGACTTCAAAAACCACTAAACAAAGTAGAACGGTCCACTTTGATGCTTTCTAATCGCTCAACTATCTCCATAGACGGCCTTTTCATGTTTTTGTGCAATTTCAAACATAAGTTGGGTTATTCGCATCTTCACCTTACGAAACATTGTACGAAAGCTAAACTAGTGAGCTAGACTCCTAAGAACACTAAGTAGAGTAAAATGATCCGCTTCGACGCCATCGAATTGCTCAACTCTCTCCGTAGATAACCTTTTCACGTTTTTGGGTAATTTCAAACATAACTTGTTCTATTCACATCTTTACCTTACGAAACATTGTACGAAATTTAAACTAGCAAGCTAGACTTCTAAGAACACTAAGCAGAGTACAATGATCCACTTTGATGCCATCGAATTGCTCAACTCACTCCATAGATGAGCTTTTCATGTTTTTTGGGCAATTTCACACATAACTTGGTCTATTCGCATCTTTATCTTACGAAACGTTGTACGAAAGCTAAACTAGCGAGCTACACTTATAGAAACACTAAACAGAATACAACGGTCCACTTTGATGACATGGAATTGCTCAACTCCTGCAATAGACGAGCTTTTCACGTTTTTGCGGAATTTCAAACGTAAATTGGTCTATTCGCATCTTTAGCTTACGAAACGTTGTGCGAAAGCTAAACTAGCGAGCTAGACTCCTAAACCCTCAACAGAGTAAAATGGGCCACTTCGATGCCATCGAATTGCTCAACTCTCTCTATAGATGAGCTTTTCACCTTTTTGGGGAATTTCAAACATAAGTTGGTCTATTCGCATCTTTAGCATACGAAACGTCATAAGAAAGCTAAACTAGCGTGTTAGACTTCTAAGAACACTAAACAAGGTACAACGGTAAGCTTTGATGCTTTGTAAACGCTCAACTATCTCCTTAGACGACCTTTTCACGTTTTTGTGCAATTTCAAACGTAAGTTGGATTATTCGTATCTTCACCTTCCGAGACATTGAATGAAAGCTAAACTAGCGACCTAGACTCCTAAGAACACTAAACAGAGTAAAATGGTCCGCTTCGATGCCATCGAATCGGTCAACTCTCTCCATAGACGACCTTTTCATGTTTTTGGGCAATTTCAAACATAACTTGGTCTATTCACATCTTTACCTGACGAAACGTTGTACGAAAGCTAAACTAGCGAGCTAGACTCCTAAGAATATTAAATAGAGTAAAATGGTCGACCTCGATGCCATCGAATTGCTCAAGTATCTCCTTAGACGACCTTTTCACGTTTTTGGGTAATTTCAAACATAACTTGGTCTATTCACATCTTTACCTTACGAAACATTGTATGAAAGCGAAACTAGCAAGCTAGACTTCTAAGAACACTAAGCAGAGTACAACGGTCCGCTTTGATGCCATCGAATTGCTCAACTCACTCCATAGATAAGCTTTTCATGTTTTTTGGGCAATTTCAAACATAACTTGGTCTATTCGCATCTTTACCTTACGAAACGTTGTACGACAGCTAAACTAGCGAGCTAGACTTATAGAAACACTAAACAGAGTAAAATGGGCCACTTCGATGACATGGAATTGCTCAACTCCTGCAATAGATTAGCTTTTCACTTTTTGGGGAATTTCAAACATAAGTTGGTCTATTCACATCTTT
Organism: Tripterygium wilfordii; assembly: GCF_013401445.1. Classification (NCBI taxonomy): domain Eukaryota; kingdom Viridiplantae; phylum Streptophyta; class Magnoliopsida; order Celastrales; family Celastraceae; genus Tripterygium; species Tripterygium wilfordii. The sequence continues at coordinate 6,104,359 of NC_052234.1, forward strand.
AGCATATGAAACGTCATACGAAAGCTAAACTAGCGAGTTATACTTCCAAGAACACTAAACAAGGTACAATTGTCAACTTCGATGCTTTGTAAACGCTCAACTCTCTCCGTAGAAGACCTTCACGTCTTTGTGCAATTTCAAACATAAGTTGGCTTATTCGTATCTCCACCTTCCGAGACATTGTACGAAAGCTAAACTGGTGAGCTAGACTCCTAAAAACACTAAACAGAGTAAAATGGTCCACTTCGATGCCATCGAATCGGTCGACTCTCTCCATAGACGACCTTTTCACATTTTTGGGCAATTTCAAACATAACTTGGTCTATTCGCATCTTTACCTTACGAAACGTTATACGAAAGCTAAACTAGCGAGCTAGTCTTCTAGGAACACTAAACAGAGTACAACGGTCCACTTTGATGCCACGGAGTTGCTCAACTCTCTCTTTAGATTAGCTTTTCACGTTTTTGGGCAATTTCAAACATAACTTGGTCTATTCGCATCTTTACTTTATGAAACGTTGTACGAAAGCTAAAATAGCGAGCTAGACTCCTAAGAATCTTAAACAGAGTAAAATGGCCCACCTCGATGTCATCGAATTGCTCAACTATCTCCACAGACGAGCTTTTCACGTTTTTGGGGAATTTCAAACATAAGTTGGTCTATTCACATCTTTACCTTACGAAACATTGTACGAAAGCTAAACTAGCCAGTTAGACTTCTGAAACCGCTAAACAAAGTACAACGGTCCGCTTTGATGCTTTCTAATCGCTCAACTATCTCCATAGACGACCTTTTCAAGTTTTTGTGCAATTTCAAACATAAGTTGGGTTATTCGCATCTTCACCTTACGAAACACTGTACGAAAGCTAAACTAGTGAGCTAGACCCCTAAGAACACTAAATAGAGTAAAATGATCCGCTTCGATGCCATGGAATTGCTCAACTCTCTCCATAGATGACCTTTTCACGTTTTTGGGTAATTTCAAACATAACTTGGTCTATTCACATCTTTACCTTACGAAATATTGTACGAAAGCTAAACTAGCAAGCTAGACTTCTAAGAACACTAAGCAGAGTACAACGGTCCACTTTGATGCCATCGAATTGCTCAACTCACTCCATAGATGAGCTTTTCATGTTTTTTGGGCAATTTCAAACATAACTTGGTCTATTCGCATCTTTACCTTACGAAACGTTGTACGAAAGCTCAACTAGCGAGCTAGACTTATAGAAACACTAAACAGAGTACAACGGTCCACTTTGATGACATGGAATTGCTCAACTCCTGCAATAGACGAGCTTTTCACGTTTTTGAGGAATTTCGAACGTAAATTAGTCTATTCGCATCTTTAGCTTACGAAACGTTGTGTGAAAGCTAAACTAGCGAGCTAGACTCCTAAGAACACTAAACAGAGTAAAATGGGCCACTTCGATGCCATCGAATTGCTCAACTCTCTCCATAGATGAGCTTTTCACATTTTTGGGGAATTTCAAACATAAGTTGTTGGTCTATTCGCATCTTTAGCATATGAAACGTCATACGAAAGCTAAACTAGCGAGTTAGACTTCTAATAACACTAAACAAGGTACAACAGTCAGCTTTGATGCTTTGTAAACGATCAACTCTCTCCGTGGACGACCTTTTCTATTTTTTGTGTAATTTCAAACATAAGTTGGATTATTCGTATCTTCACCTTCCGAGACAATGTACGAAAGCTAAACTAGTGACCCACACTCCTAAGAACACTAAACAGAGTAAAATGGTCCACTTCGATGCCATCGAATCGGTCAACTCTCTCCATAGATGACCTTTTCACGTTTTTGGGCAATTTCAAGCATAACTTGGTCTATTCACATCTTTACCTTACGAAACATTGTACGAAAGCTAAACTAGTGAACTAGACTTCTAAGAACACTAAGCAGAGTACAACGGTCCACTTTGATGCCATCAAATTGCTCAAATGTCTCCATAGATGTGCTTTTCACGTTTTTGGGCAATTTCGAACTTAACTTGGTCTATTCTCATCTTTACCTTACGAAACGTTGTACGAAAGATAAACTAGCGAGCTAGACTTATAGAAACACTAAACAGAGTACAACGGTCCACTTTGATGACATGGAATTGCTTAACTCCCGCATTAGACGAGCTTTTCACGATTTTGGGGAATTTCAAACGTACGTTGGTCTATTCGAATCTTTAGCTTACGAAACGTTGTGCGAAACCTAACCTAGTGAGCTAGACTCCCAAGAACACTAAACAGAGTAAAATGGGCACTTCGATGCCATCGAATTGCTCAGCGCTCTCCGTAGATGTGCTTTTCATGTTTTTGGGCAATTTCGAACATAACTTGGTCTATTCTCATATTTACCTTACGAAACGTTGTACGAAAGCTAAACTAGCGAGCTAGACTTATAGAAACACTGAACAGAGTACAACGGTCCACTTTGATGACATGGAATTGCTTAACTCCCGCATTAGACGAGCTTTTCAGGATTTTGGGGAATTTCAAACGTACGTTGGTCTACTCGCATCTTTAGCGTACGAAACGTCGTACGAAAGCTAAACTAGCGAGTTAGACTTCTAAGAACACTAAACAAGGCACAACGGTCGACTCTCTCCGTAGACGACCTTTTCATGTTTTTGTGTAATTTCAAACATAAGTTGGATTATTCGTATCTTCACCTTCCGAAACATTGTACGAAAGCTAAACTAGCGAGCTAAACTTTTAAGAACACTTGACAGAGTACAACGGTCCACTTTAATGCCATGGAGTTGCTCAACTCTATCCACAGATGAGCTTTTCACGTTTGTGGGCAATTTCAAACATAACTTGGTCAATTCGTATGTTTAGCTTAGGAAACGTTGTACGAAAGCTAAACTAGCGAGCTAGACTCCTAAGAACACTAAACAGAGTACAATGGTCCGTTTTGATGACATGGAATTGCTCAACTCTAGCGATAGATGAACTTTGCACTTTTTGGGGAATTTCAAACGTAAGTTGGATTATTCGCATCTTCACCTTCCGAAACTTTGTACAAAAGCTAAACAAGCGAGGTAGACTTCTTGGAACCCCAAACAGAGTACAACGGTCCACTTAGATGCGTTGGAGTTGCTCAACTCTCTCCATAGATGAGATTTTCACGTTTTTGGTCAATTTCAAACATAACTTGGCCTATTCGCATCTTTACCTTACGAAACGTTGTACGAAAGCTAAACTAGCGAGCTAGAATTCTAAGAACACGAAACAGAGTACAACGATCAACTTCGATGCCATCGAATTGCTCAACTCTCTCCATAGATGAACTTTTCACGGTTTTGGGCAATTTCAAACATAACTTGGTCTATTCGTATCGTTAACTTATGAAACGTTGTACGAAAGCTAAACAAGCGAGCTAGACTTCTAAGAACACTAAACAGAGTACAACGGTCCACTTTGATGCCGTCGAATTGCTCAACTATCGCCATAGACGAGCTTTTGACGTTTTTGGGGAATCTCAAACATAAGTTGGTCTATTCGCATATTTAGCTTACGAAACATTGTACGAAAGGTAAACTAGCGAGCTAGACTTCTCAGACCACTAAACAAAGTACAACGGTCAACTTTGATGCTTTATAATCGCTCAACTATCTCGATAGACGACCTTTTCACGTTTTTGTGCAATTTCAAACATAAGTTGGATTATTCGCATCTTCACCTTACGAAACGTTGTACGAAAGCAGAACTAGCGACCTAGACTCCTAAGAACACTAAACAGAGTAAAATGGTCCACTTCGATGCCATCGAATAAGTCAACTCTCTCCATAGACGACCTTTTCACGTTTTTGGGCAATTTCAAACATAACTTGGTCCACTCGCATCTTTACCTTACGAAACATTGTACGACAGCTAAACTAGCGAGCTACACTTCTAAGAACACTAAGCAGAGTACAACGGTCCACTTTGATGCCATCGAATTGCTCAACTCTCTCCATAGATGTGCTTTTCACGTTTTTGGGCAATTTCAAACATAACTTGGTCTATTCTCATCTTTACCTTACGAAACGTGGTATGAAAGATAATCTAGCGAGCTAGACTTATTGAAACACTAAACAAAGTACAACGGTCCACTTCGATGACATGGAATTGTTCAACTCCCACAATAGACGAGCTTTTCACTTTTTTAGGGAATTTTAAACGTAAGTTGGTCTATTCGCATCTTTAGCTTACGAAACATTGTACGAAAGCTAAACTAGCGAGCTAGACTTCTAAGAACCCCAAACAGAGTACAACTGTCCACTTAGATGCATTGGAGTTGCTGAACTCTCTCCATAGATGAGATTTTCATGTTTCGGGCAATTTCAAACATAACTTGGCCTATTCGCATCTTTACCATACGAAACGTCGTACGAAATCTAAACTAGCGAGCTAGTCTTCTAAGAACACTAAGCAAAGTACAACGATCCACTTTGATGCCATCGAATTGCTCAACTCACTCCGTAGATGAGCTTTTCATGTTTTTTGGGCAATTTCAAACATAACTAGGTCTATTCGCATCTTTACCCTACGAAACATTGTACGAAATCTAAACTAGTGAGCTAGACTTCTAAGAACACGAAACGGAGTACAACGGTCCACTTTGATGCCATCGAATTGCTCAACTATCTCCATAGATGAGCTTTTCAAGTTTTTGGGGAATTTCAAACATAAGTTGGTCTATTCGCATCTTTAGCTTACGAAACGTGGTATGAAAGGTAAACTAGCGAGCTAGACTTCTAAGACAACTAAACAAAGTACAACGGTCCACTTTGATGCTTTATAATCGCTCAACTATCTCCGTAGACGACCTTTTCACGTTTTTGTGCAATTTCAAACATAAGTTGGATTATTCGCATCTTCACCTTACGAAACATTGTAAGAAAGCTAAACTAGTGAGCTAGACTCCTTGGAACACTAAACAGAGTAAAATGGTCCATTTCGATGCCATCGAATCGGTCAACTATCTCCATAGACGACCTTTCACGTTTTTAGGCAATTTCAAACATAACTTGGTCTACTCGCATCTTTACCTTGCGAAACATTGTACGAAAGCTAAACTAGCGAGCTAGACTTCTAAGAACACTAAGCAGAGTACAACGGTCCACTTTGATGCCATCAAATTGCTCAACTCTCTCCATAGATGTGCTTTTCACGTTTTTTGGCAATTTTAAACATAACTTGGTTTATTCTCATCTTTACCTTATGAAACGTCGTATGAATGCTAAACTAGCGAGCTAGACTTATAGAAACACTAAACAGAGTACAACGGTCCACTTTGATGACATGGAATTGCTCAACTACCGCAATAGACGAGCTTTTCACCTTTTTGGGGAATTTCAAACGTAAGTTGGTCTATTCGCATCTTTAGCTTACAAAACGTTGTGCGAAAACTAAACTAGCGAGCTAGACTCCTAAGAACACTAAACAGAGTACAACAAGCCGTTTTGATGACACGGAATTACTCAACTGTAGGGATAGACGAGCTTTTCATGTTTATGGGGAATTTCAAACGTAAGTTGGATTATTCGCATCTTCACCTTCCGAAACATTGTACGAAAGCTAAACTAGCGAGCTAGACTTCTAAGAACCGCAAACAAAGTACAACGGTCCACTTAGATGTCTTGGAGTTGCTCAACTCTCTCCATATATGAGATTTTCACCTTTTTGGGTGATTTCAAACATAACTTGGTCTATTCGTATCTTTAGCTTACGAAACGTTGAACAAAAGGTAAACTCACGAGCTAGACTTCTAAGACCACTAAACAAAGTACAACGGTCCATTTTGATGCTTTATAATCGCTCAGCTGTCTCCATAGACGACCTTTTCACGTTTTTGTGCATTTTCAAACCTATGTTGGATTCTTCGCATCTTCACCTTATGAAACAATGTACGAAAGCTAAACAAGTGAGCTAGACTCCTAAGAACACTAAATAGAGTAAAATGGTCCACTTCGATGCCATCGAATCGGTCAACTCTCTCCATAGATGACCTTTTCACTATTTGGGGAATTTCAAACGTAAGTTGGTCTATTCGCATCTTTAGCATACGAAACGTTGTGAGAAAGCTAAACTAACGAGCTAGACTTCTACGAACACTAAACAGATTACAACGGTCCATTTTGATGACATGGAATTGCTCAACTCTAGCGATAGACGAGCTTTTCACGTTTTTGGGGAATTTCAAACATAAGTTGGATTATTCGCATCTTCACCTTTCGAAACATTGTACGAAAGCTAAACTAGCGAGCTAGACTTCTAAGAACCCCAAACAGAGTACAACGGTCCACTTAGATGGCTTGGAGTTGCTCAACTCTCTCCATAGATGAGATTTTCACGTTGTTGGGCAATTTCAAACATAACTTCGCCTATTCGCATCTTTACCTTACGACACGTTGTACGAAAGCTAAACTAGCGAGCTAGACTTCTAAGAACACGAAACAGAGTACAACGATCAACTTCGATGCCATCGAATTGCTCAACTCTCTCCATAGATGAGCTTTTCCCGTATTTGGGCAATTTCAAACATAACTTGGTCTATTCGCATCGTTACCTTACGAAACGTTGCACGAAAGGTAAACTAGGGAGCTAGACCTCCAAGAACACTAAACAGAGTACAACGGTCCATTTTGATGCCATTGAATTATTGAACTATCTCCATAGACGTGCTTTTCACGTTTTTGGGGAATTTCAAACATAAGTTGGTCTATTCGCATCTTTAACTTACGAAACGTTGTACGAAAGGTAAACTAGCGAGCTAGACTTCTAAGACCACTAAACAAAGTACAACGGTCCACTTTGAAGCTTTATAATCGCTCAACTATCACCATAAACGACCTTTTCATGTTTTTGTGCAATTTCAAACATAAGTTGGATTATTCGCATCTTCTCCTTACGAAACATTGTATGAAAGCTAAACTAGTGAGCTAGACTCCTAATAACACTAAACAGAGTAAAATGGTCAACTTCGATGCCATCGAATTGGTCAACTCTCTCCATAGAAGGCCTTTTCACGTTTTGGGGAATTTCAAACATAACTTGGTCTATTCGCATCTTTACCTTACGAAACATTGTACGAAAGCTAAACTAGCGAGCTAGACTTCTAAGAACACTAAGCAGAGTACAACGGTCCACTTTGATGCCATCGAATTGCTCAACTCTCTCCACAGATGTGCTTTTCAGGTTTTTGGGCAATTTCAAACATAACTTGGTCTATTCTCATATTTACCTTACGAAACGTTGTACGAAAGCTAAACTAGCGAGCTAGACTTCTAAGACCACTAAACAAAGTACAACGGTCCACTTTGAAGCTTTATAATCGCTCAACTATCTCCATAGACGACCTTTTCACGTTTTTGTGCAATTTCAAACATAAGTTGGATTATTCGCATCTTCTCCTTACGAAACATTGTACGAAAGCTAAACTAGTGAGCTAGACTCCTAAGAACACTAAACAGAGTAAAATGGTCAACTTCGATGCCATCGAGTTAGTCAACTCTCTCCATAAAAGACCTTTTCACGTTTTGGGGAATTTCAAACATAACTTGGTCTATTCGCATCTTTACCTTACGAAACATTGTACGAAAGCTAAACTAGCGAGCTAGACTTCTAAGAACACTAAGCAGAGTACAACGGTCCACTTTGATGCCATCGAATTGCTCAACTCTCTCCATAGATGTGCTTTTCAGGTTTTTGGGCAATTTCAAACATAACTTGGTCTATTCTCATCTTTACCTTATGAAATGTTGTACGAAAGCTAAACTAGCGAGCTAGAGTTATAGAAACACTAAACAGAGTACAACGGTCCACTTGGATGACATGGAATTACTTAACTCCCGCAATGGACGAGCTTTTCACGTTTTTGGGGAATTTCAAACGTAAGATGGTCTATTGGCATCTTTAGCTAGACTCCTAAGAGCACTAAACAGAGTACACTGGGCCACTTCGATGCCATTGAATTGCTCAAGTCTCTCCATAGATGAACTTTTCACGTTTTTTTGGGAATTTCAAACATAAGTTGGTCTATTCGCATCTTTAGCATACGAAATGTCATACGAAAGCTAAACTAGCGAGTTAGACTTCTAAGAACACTAAACAAGGTACAACGGTCGACTTTGATGCTTTGTAATCGCTCAACTCTCTCTGTAGACGACCTTTTCACATTTTTAGGCAATTTCAAACATAAAGTTGGATTATTCGCATCTTCACCTTCCGAAACGTTGTACGAAAGCTAAACTAGAAAGCTAAACTTCTAAGAACACTAGACAGAGTACAACGGTCCACTTTGATGCCATGGACTTGCTCAACTCTCTCCATAGATGAGCTTTTCAAGTTTCTAAGCAATTTCAAACATAACTTCGTCTATTCGTGTCTTTAGCTGACGAAATGTTGTACGAAAGCTAAACTAGCGAGCTAGACTGCTAAGAAAACTAAACAGAGTACAACGGTCCGTTTTGATGACATGGAATTGCTCAACTCTCGCGATAGACGAGCTTTTCACGTTTTTGGGGAGTTTCAAACGTAAGTTGGATTATTCGCATCTTCACCTTCCGAAACATTGTACGAAAGCTAAACTAGCAAGCTAGACTTCTAAGAACACCAAACAAAGTACAAAGGTCCACTTAGATGCCTTGGAGTTGCTCAACTCTCTCCATAGATGAGCTTTTCCCTTTTTTGGGCAACTTCGATGCCATCGAATTGCTCAAGTCTCTCCATAGATGAGCTTTTCACGATTTTGGGGAATTTCAAACATAACAGGGTTTATTCGCATCGTTACCCTACGAAACGTTATACCAAAGCTAAAATAGCGAGCTAGACTCCTAAGAACACTAAACAGAGCACAACGGTCCACTTTGATGCCATCGAATTGCTCAACTCTCGCGATAGATTAGCATTTCACATTTTTGGGGAGTTTCAAACGTAAGTTGGCCTACTCGCATATTTAGCTTACGGAACGTTGTACGAAAGCTAAACTAGTGTGTTGGACTTCTAAGACTACTAAACAATGTACAACGGTCCACTTTGATGCTTTATAATCGCTCAACTATCTCCATAGACGACCTTTTCACGTTTTTGTGTAATTTCAAAAATATGTTGGATTATTCTTATCTTCACCTTACGAAACATTGCACGAAAGCTAAACTAGTGAGCTAGACTCCTAAGATCACTAAACAGAGTAAAATTGTCCACTTCCATGCCATCGAATCGATCATAACTTGGTCTATTCTCATCTTTACCTTACGAAACGTTGTACGAAAGCCAAACTAGCGAGCTAGACTTATAGAAACACTAAACAGACTACAACGGTCCACTTCAAGGACATGGAATTGCTCATCTCCAGCAATAGACGAGCTTTTCACGTTTTTGGGGAATTTCAAACGTAAGTTGGTCTATTCGCATCATTAGCTTACGAAACGTTGTGTGAAAACTAAACTAGCGAGCTAGACTCCTAAGAACACTAAACAGAGTAAAATGGTCCACTTTGATGCCATCGAATTGCTCAACTCTCTCCATAGATGAGCTTTTCAAGTTTTTGGGGAATTTCAAACATAAGTTGGTCTATTCGTATCTTTAGCTTATGAAACATTGTACGAAAGCTAAACTAGTGAGTTAGACTTCTAAGAACACTAAACAAGGTACAACGGTCGGCTTTGATGCTTTGTAATCGCTCAACTCTCTCCATAGACGACCTTTTCACGTTTTTGTGCAATTGCAAACATAAGTTGGATTATTCGTATCTTAACCTTCCGAAACGTTGTACGACAGCTAAACTAGCGAGATAAACTTCTAAGAACACTAGACAGAGTACAACGGTCCACTTTGATGCCACGGAGTTGCTCAACTCTCTCTATAGATGAGCTTTTCACGTTTCTGGGCAATTTCAAACATAACTTGGTCTATTCGAATCTTTACCTTACGAAACGTTGTACGAAAGCTAAACTAGCGAGCTAGACTTATAGAAACACTAAACTGAGTACAACGGTCCACTTTGATGGCATGGAATTGCTCAACTCCCGCAATAGATGAACTTTTCACGTTTTTGGGGAATTTCGAACGTAAGTTGTTCTATTCGCATATTTAGTTTACGAAATGTTGTGCGAAAGCTAAACTAGTGAGCTAGACTCCTAAGAACACTAAAAAGAGTAAAATGTGCCACTTCGATGACACCGAATTGCTCAACTCTCTCCATAGATGAGCTTTTCACATTTTTGGGGAATTTCAAACATTGGTCTATTCGCATCTTTAGCATACGAAACGTCTTACGAAAGCTAAACTAGCGAGCTAGTCTTCTAAGAACAGTAAATAGAGTACAACGGTCAACTTTGATGCCATCGAAATGCTCAACTCTCTACATAGATGAGCTTTTCACGATTTTGGGCAATTTCAAACATAACTTGGTCTCTTCGGATCGTTACCTTATGCAAAGTTGTAAGAAAGCTGAACTAGCGAGCTAGACTTCTAAGAACACTAAACAGAGTACAACGGTCCACTTTGATGCCATCGAATTGCTCAACTCTCTCCACAGATGAGCTTTTCATGATTTTGGGCAATTTCAAACATAACTTGGTCCATTCGCATCGTTACCTTACGAAACGATGTACGAAAGCTAAACTAGCGAGCTAGACTTCTAAGAACACTAAACAGAGTACAACGGTCCACTTTGATGCCATGGAGTTTCACAACTCTCTCCATAAATTAGCTTTTCACCTTTTTGGGTGCTTCAAAACATAACTTGATCCATTCACGTCTTTGCCTTCCGAAACGTTGTGCGAAAGCTAAACTAGTGAGCTAGACTCCTAAGAATACTAAACAAAGTCAAATGATCCAGCTCGATGCAATAGAATTGCTCAACTATCTCCATAGACGAGCTTTTCACGTTTTTGGGAAATTTCAAACATAAGTTGGTCTATTCGCATCTTTAGCTTACGAAACGTTGTACGAAAGCTAAACTAGCGAGTTAGACTTCTAAGACCACTAAACAAAGTGCAACGGTCCACTTTGATGCTTTGTAATCGCTCAACTCTCTCCGTAGATGACCTTTTCACGTTTTTGTGCAATTTCAAACATAAGTTGGATTATTCGCATCTTCACCTTCCGAAACATTGTACGAAAGCTAAACTAGTGAGTTAAACTTCTAAGAACTCTAGATAGAGTATAACGGTCCACTTTAATGCCATGGAGTTGCTCAACTCTCTCCGTGGATGAGCGTTTTGCATTTTTGGGCAATTTTGAACATAACTTGTTCTATTCGCATCTTTACCTTACGAAACATTGTACGAAAGCTAAACTAGCGAGCTAGACTTCTAATAACACTAACCAGAGTACAATGGTCAACTTCGATGGCATCGAATTGCTCAACTCTCTACATAGATGAGCTTTTCACGTTTTTTGGAAATTTCAAACATAACTTGGTCTATTCGGATCGTTACCTTACGAAACGTTGTAAGAAAGCTGAACTAGCGAGCTAGACTTCGAAGAACACTAAACAGAGTACAACGGTCCACTTTGCTGCCATCGAATTGCTCAACTCTCTCCATAGATGAGCTTTTCACGATTTTGGGCAATTTCAAACATAACTTGATCCATTCGCATCGTTACCTTACGAAACGTTGTACGAAAGCTAAACTAGCGAGCTAGACTTCTAAGAACACTAAACAGAGTACAACGGTCCACTTGACGCCATGGAGTTGCTCAACTCTCTCCATAGATTAGCTTTTCACCTTTTTGGGTGATTTCAAACATAACTTGGTCTATTTGCATCTTTACCTTCCGAAACATTGTACGAAAGCTAAACTAGCGACCTAGACTCCTAAGAATACTAAACAGAGTCAAACGATCCACCTCGATGCAATCGAATTGCTCAACTATCTCCATAGACGAGCTTTTCACGTTTTTGGGGAATTTCAAACCTAAGTTGGTCTATTCGCATCTTTAGCTTATGAAATGTTGTACGAAAGCTAAACTAGCGAGTTAGACTTCTAAGACCACTAAACAAAGTGCGACGGTCCACTTTGATGCTTTATAATCTCTCAACTATCTCAATAGACGACATTTTCATGTTTTTGTGCAATTTCAAACATAAGTTGGATTATTCGCATCTTCACCTTACGAAACGTTGTACGAAAGCTACACAAGCGAGCTAGACTTCTAAGAACACTAAGCAGAGTACAACGGTCCACTTTCATGCCAACGAATTGCTCAACTCTCTCCATCGATGTGCTTTTCACGTTTTTGGGCAATTTCAAACATAACTTGGTCTATCTTTACCTTACAAAACGTTGTACGAAAGCTAAACTAGCGACCTAGACTTATAGAAACACTAAACAGAGTACAACGGTCCACTTTGATGACATGGAATTGCTCAACTCCTGCAATAGACGAGCTTTTCATATTTTGGGGGAATTTCGAACGTAAGTTGCTCTATTCACATATTTAGCTTACGAAACGTTGTGCGAAAGTTAAACTAGTGAGCTAGACTCCTAAGAACACTAAAAAGAGCAAAATGTGCCACTTCGATGACACTGAATTGCTCAACTCTCTCCATAGATGAGCTTTTCACGTTTTTTTGGGAATTTCAAACATTGGTCTATTCACATCTTTAGCATACGAAACGTCTTACGAAAGCTAAACTAACGAGTTATACTTCTAAGAACACTAAACAAAGTGCAACGGTCCACTTTGATGCTTTGTAATCGCTCAACTCTCTCCGTAGACGACCTTTTCACGTTTTTGTGCATTTTCAAACATAAGTTGGATTATTCGCATCTTCACCTTCCGAAACATTGTACGAAAGCTAAACTAGTGAGCTAAACTTCTAAGAACTCTAGACAGAGTATAACGGTCCACTTTGATGCCATGGAGTTACTCACCTCTCTCCGCAGATCAGCTTTTTGCGTTCTTGGGCAATTTTAAACATAAGTTGGTCCACTTCGATGCCATCGAATCGGTCAACTCTCTCCATAGATGACCTTTTCATGTTTTGGGAAATTTCTAATATAACTTGGTCTATTCGCATCTTTACCTTACGAAACATTGTACGAAAGCTAAACTAGCGAGCTAGACTTCTAAGAACACTAACCAGAGTACAACGGTCCACTTTGATGCCATCGAATTGCTCAACTCTCTCCATAGATGTGCCTTTCACGTTTTTGGGCAATTTCAAACTTAACTTGGTCTATTCGCATCTTTACCTTACGAAACGTTTTACGAAAGCTAAACTAGCGAGCTAGACTTCTAAGAACATGAAACAGAGTACAATGGTCAACTTCGACGGCATCGAATTGCTCAACTATCTACATAGATGAGCTTATCACGGTTTTGGGAAATTTCAAACATAACTTGGTCTATTCGGATCGTTACCTTACAAAACGTTGTAAGGAAGCTGAATTAGCGAGCTAGACTTCTAAGAACACTAAACAGAGTACAACGGTCCACTTTGATGCCATCGAATTGCTCAACTCTCTCCATAGATGAGCTTTTCACGATTTTGGGCAATTTCAAACATAACTTGGTCCATTCGCATCGTTACTTTACGAAACGTTGGACGAAAGCTAAACTAGCGAGCTAGACTTCTAAGAACACTAAACAGAGTACAACGGTCCACTTTGATGCCATGCTGTTGCTCAACTCTCTCCATAGATTAGCTTTTCACCTTTTTGGGTGATTTCAAACATAACTTGGTCTATTCGCATCTTTACCTTCCGAAACGTTGTACGAAAGCTAAACTAGCGAGCTAGACTCCTAAGAATACTAAACAAAGTCAAATGATCCACCTCGATGCAATCGAATTGCTCAACTATCTCTATAGACGAGCTTTTCACGTTTTTGGATAATTTCAAACATAAGTTGGTCTATTCGCATCTTTAGCTTACGAAACGTTGTACGAAAGCTAAACTAGCGACTTAGACTTCTAAGACCACTAAACAAAGTGCAACGGTCCACTTTGATGCTTTATAATATCTCAACTATCTCAATAGACGACATTTTCACGTTTTTGTGCAATTTCAAACATAAGTTGGATTATTCGCATCTTCACCTTACGAAACATTGAACGAAAGCTAAATCAGCAAGCTAGACTTCTAAGAACACTAAGCAGAGTACAACGGTCCACTTTCATGCCATCGAATTGCTCAACTCTCTCCATCGATGTCTTTTCACGTTTTTCGGCAATTTCAAACATAACTTGGTCTATTCGAATCTTTACCTTATGAAACGTTGTACGAAAGCTAAACTAGCGACCCAGACTTATAGAAACACTAACCAAAGTACAACGGTCCACTTTGATGACATGGAATTGCTCAACTCCCGCAATAGACGAGCTTTTCACGTTTTTGGGGAATTTCGAACGTAAGTTGTTCTATTCGCATCTTTAGCATACGAAATCTTGTGCGAAAGCTAAACTAGTGAGCTAGACTCCTAAGAACACTGAAAAGAGTAAAATGTGCCACTTCGATGACACCGAATTGCTCAACTCTCGCCATAGATGAGCTTTTCACGTTTTTGGGGAATTTCAAACATTGGTCTATTCGCATCTTTAGCATACGAAACGTCTTACGAAAGCTAAACTAGCGAGTTAGACTTCTAAGAACACTAAACAATGTACAACGGTCGACTTTGATGCTTTGTAATCGCTCAACTCTCTCCGTAGACGACCTTCTCACGTTTTTGTGCAATTTCAAACAACAGTTGGATTATTCGCATCTTCACCTTCCGAAACATTGTACGAAAGCTAAACTAGCGAGTGAAACTTCTAAGAACTCTAGACAGAGTACAACGGTCGACTTTGATGCCATGGAGTTGCTCAACTCTCAACATAGATGAGCTTTTCACGGTTTTGGGAAATTTCAAACATAACTTGGTCTATTCTGATCGTTACCTTACGAAACGTTGTACGAAAGCTAAACTAGAGAGCTAGACTTCTAAGAACACTAAACAGAGCACAACGGTCCACTTTGATGCCATCGAATTGCTCAACTCTATCCATAGATGAGCTTTTCACGATTTTGGGCAATTTCAAACATAACTTGGTCCATTCGCATCTTTACCTTACGAAACGTTGTACGAAAGCTAAACTAGCGAGCTAGACTTCTAAGAACACTAAACAGAGTACAACGGTCCACTTTGATGCCATGGAGTTGCTCAACTCTCTCCATAGATTAGCTTTTCACCTTTTTGGGTGATTTCAAACATAACTTGGTCTATTCGCATCTTTGCCTTCTGAAACGTTGTACGAAAGCTAAACTAGCGAGCTAGACTCCTAAGAATACTAAACAGAGTCAAATGATCCACCTCGATGCAATCGAATTGCTCAACTATCTCCATAGACGAGCATTTCACGTTTTTGGGGAATTTCAAACATAAGTTGGTCTATTCGCATCTTTAGCTTACGAAACGTTGTACGAAAGCTAAACTAGCGAGTTAGACTTCTAAGACCACTAAACAAAGTGCAACGGTCCACTTTGATGCTTTATAATCTCTCAACTATCTCAATAGACGACATTTTCACGTTTTTGTGCAATTTGAAACATAAGTTGGATTATTCGCATCTTCACCTTATGAAACATTGTACGAAAGCTAAACTAGCGAGCCAGAATTCTAAGAACACTAAACAGAGCACAACGGTCCACTTTGATGCCATCGAATTGCTCAACTCTCTCCATGGATGAGCTTTTCACGATTTTGGGCAATTTCAAACATAACTTGGTCCATTCGCATCTTTACCTTACGAAACGTTGTACGAAAGCTAAACTAGCAAGCTAGACTTCTAAGAACACTAAACAAAGTGCAACGGTCCACTTTGATGCTTTATAATCTCTCAACTATCTCAATAGACGACATTTTCACGTTTTTGTGCAATTTCAAACATAAGTTGGATTATTCACATCTTCATCTTATGAAACATTGTACGAAAGCTAAACTAGCGAGCTAAAATTCTAAGAACACTAAGCAGAGTACAACGGTCCACATTCATGCCATCGAATTGCTCAACTCTCTCCATAGATGTGATTTTTATGTTTTTGGGCAATTTCAAACATAACTTGGTCTATTCGAATCTTTACCTTACGAAACGTTGTACGAAAGCTAAACTAGCGACCTAGACTTATAGAAACACTAAACAGAGTACAACGGTCTACTTTGATGACATGGAATTGCTCAACTCCCGCAATAGACGAGCTTTTCACGTTTTTGGGGAATTTCAAACGTAAGTTGGTCTATTCACATCTTTAGCTTACGAAAGGTTGTGTGAAAGCTAGACTATTGAGCTAGACTCCTAAGAACACTAAAAAGAGTAAAATGTGCCACTTCAATGACACCGAATTGCTCAACTCTCTCTATAGATGAGCTTTTCACGTTTTTGGGGAATTTCAAACATTGGTCTATTCACATCTTTAGCATACGAAACGTCTTACGAAAGCTAAACTAGCGAGTTAGACTTCTAAGAACACTAAATAAAGTGCAACGGTCCACTTTGATGCTTTGTAATCGCTCAACTCTCTCCGTAGACGACCTTTTCACGTTTTTGTGCAATTTCAAACATAAGTTGGATTATTGGCATCTTCACCTTCCGAAACATTGTACGAAAGCTAAACTAGCGAGCTAAACATCTAAGAACTCTAATCAGAGCATAACGGTCCACTTTGATGCCATCGAATTGCTCAACTCTCTCCATAGATGTGCCTTTTACGTTTTTGGGCAATTTCAAACTTAACTTGGTCTATTCGCATCTTTACCTTACGAAACGTTGTACGAAAGCTAAACTAGCGAGCTAGACTTCTAAGAACACGAAATAGAGTACAATGGTCAACTTCGATGGCATCGAATTGCTCACCTCTCTACATAGATGAGCTTTTCACGGTTTTGGGAAATTTCAAACATAACTTGGTCTATTCGGATCGTTACCTTACGAAACGTTGTACGAAAGCTAAACTAGTGAGCTAGACTTCTAAGAACATGAAACAGAGTGCAATGGTCAACTTTGATTGCATCGAATTGCTCAACTCTCTCCATAGATGAGCTTTTCACGTTTTTGGGGAATTTCGAACATAAGTTGGTCTTTCGCATCTTTCGCATACGAAATGTCATACGAAAGCTAAACTAGCGACTTAGACTTCTAAGAACACTAAACAACTTACAATGGTCGACTTTGATGCTTTCTAATCGCTCAACTCTCTCCGTAGATGACCTTTTCACGTTTTTGTGCAATTTCAAACATAAGTTGGATTATTCGCATCTTCACCTTCCGAAACATTGTACGAAAGCTAAACTAGCGAGCTAAACTTCTAAGAACTCTGGACAGTGTACAACGGTCCACTTTGATGCCATGGAGTTGCTTAACTCTCTCCATAGATGAGATTTTTGAGTTTTTGGGGAATTTTAAACATAACTTGGTCTATTCGCATCTTTACCTTACGAAACATTGTACGAAAGCTAAACTAGCGAGCTAGACTTCTAAGAACACTAAGCAGAGTACAACGGTCCACTTTGATGCCATCAAATTGCTCAACTCTCTCTATAGATGTGCTTTTCACGTTTTTTGGCAATTTCAAACATAACTTGGTTTATTCTCATCTTTACCTTACGAAACGTTGTACGAAAGCTAAACTAGCGAGCTAGACTTATAGAAACACTAAACAGAATACAACGGTCCACTTCGATGACATGGAATTGCCCAAGTCTCGCAATAGACGATCTTTTCACGTTTTTGGGGAATTTTAAACGTAAGTTGGTCTATTCGCATCTTTAGCTTACGAAATGTTATGTGAAAGCTAAACTAGCGAGCTAGACTCCTAAGAACACTAAACAGAGTACAACGGTCCACTTTGCTGCCATGGAGTTGCTCAACTCTCTCCATAGATTAGCTTTTCACATTTTCGGGCTATTTCAAACATAACTTGGTCTATTCGTATCTTTACCTTACGAAACGTTGTAAAGGAGCTAAACTAGTGAGCTAGACTCCTAAGAATACTAAACAGAGTAAAATGGTCCACCTCGATGCCATCGAATTGCTCAACTATCTCCATAGAATAGCTTTTCACGTTTTCGGGGAATTGCAAACATAAGTTGGTCTATTTGCATCTTTAGCTTACGAAACGTTGTACCACAGCTAACTAGCGAGTTAGACTTCTAAGACCACTAAACAAAGTGCAACGGTCCACTTTGATACTTTACAATCGCTCAACTATCTCCATAGACGGCCTTTTCACGTTTTTGTTGAATTTCAAACATAAGTTGGATTATTCACTTCTTCACCTTACGAAACATTGTACGAAAGCTAAACTAGTGAGCCAGACTCCTAAGCGCACTAAACAGAGTAAAATGGTCCAGTTTGACGCCATCGAATCGGTCAACTCTCTCCATAGACGACCTTTTCACGTTTTTGGGCAATTTCAAACATAACTTGGCCTATTCACATCTTTACCATACGAAACATTGTACGAAAGCTAAACTAGCGAGCTAGACTTCTAAGAACACTAAGCAGAGTACAACGGTCCACTTTGATGCCATCGAATTGCTCAACTCTCTCCATAGACGACCTTTTCACGTTTTTGGGCAACTACAAACATAACTTGGTCTATTCGAATCTTTACCTTACGAAACGTTGTACGAAAGCTAAACTAGCGAGCTAGACTTATAGAAACACTAAACAGAATACAACGGTCCACTTTGATGACATGGAATTGCTCAACTCCCGCAATAGACGAGCTCTTCACATTATTGGGGAATTTCGAACGTAAGTTGTTCTATTCGCATCCTTAGCTTACGAAATGTTGTGCGAAAGCTAAACTAGTGAGCTAGACTCCTAAGAACACGAAAAAGATTAAAATGGGCCACAGCAATGCCACCGAATTGCTCACCTCTCTCCATAGATGAGCTTTTCACGTTTTTGGGGAATTTCAAACATAAGTTGGTCTATTCGCATCTTTGGCATACGAAACGTCTGACGAAAGCTAAACTAGCGAGTTAGACTTGTAAGAACACTAAACAAGGCACAACGGTCGACTTTGATGCTTTGTAAGCGCTCAACTCTCTCTGTATATGAACTTTTCACGTTTTTTGGCAATTTCAAACATAACTTGGTTTATTCTCATTTTTACCTTACGAAACGTTGTACGAAAGCTAAACTAGCGAGCTAGACTTATAGAAACACTAAACAGAGTACAACGGTCCACTTCGATGACATGGAATTGCCCAAGTCCCGCAATAGACGACCTTTTCACGTTTTTGTGCAATTTCAAACATAAGTTGGATTATTCGCATCTTCACCTTCCGAAACGTTGTGTGAAAGCTAAACTAGCGAGCCAGACTCCTAAGAACACTAAACAGAGTACAATGGTCCACTTTGATGCCACGGAGTTGCTCAACTCTCTCCATAGATTAGCTTTTCACGTTTTTTGGCAATTTCTAACATAACTTGGTCTATTCGGATCTTTACCTTACGAAACATTGTACGAAAGCTAACCTGGCGAGCTAGACTCATAAGAACATAAGTTGGTCTATTCACATCTTTAGCATACGAAACGTCATACGAAAGCTAAACTAGCGACTTAAACTTCTAAGAGCACTAAACAGGGTACAACGGTCGACTTTGATGCTTTCTAATCGCTCAACTCTCTCCGTATATGAACTTTTCACGTTTTTGTGCAATTTCAAACATAAGTTGGATTATTCGCATCTTCACCTTCCAAAACATTGTACGAAAGCTAAACTTCTAAGAACTCTAGACAGTGTACAACGGTCCACTTTGATGCCATAGAGTTGCTTAACACTCTCCATAGATGAGCTTTTCGAGTTTTTGGGCAATTTTAAACATAAGTTGGTCTATTCACATCTTTAGCATACGAAACATTGTACGAAAGCTAAACTAGCGAGCTAGACTTCTAAGAACACTAAGCAGAGTACAATGGTCCACTTTGATGCCATCAAATTGCTCAACTCTCTCCATGGATGTGCTTTTCACGTTTTTTGGCAATTTTAAACATAACTTGGTTTATTCTCATCTTTATCTTATGAAACGTTGTATGAAAGCTAAACTAGCGAGCTAGACTTATAGAAACACTAAACAGAGTACAACGGTCCACTTCGATGACATGGAATTGCGCAAGTCCCGCAATAGATGACCTTTTCACGTTTTTGGGGAATTTCAAACGTAAGTTCGTCTATTCGCATCTTTAGCTTACGAAACGTTGTGTGAAAGCTAAACTAGCGAGCTAGACTCCTAAGAACACTAAACATAGTACAACGGTCCACTTTGCTGCCATGGAGTTGCTCAACTCTCTCCATAGATTAGCTTTTCGCGTTTTTGGGCAATTTCAAACATAAGTTGGTCTATTCGCATCTTTACCTTACGAAACGTTGTGCGAAAGCTAAACTAGCAAGCTAGACTCCTAAGAATACTAAACAGAGTAAAATGGTCCACCTCGATGCCATGGTGTTGCTCAACTCTCTCCATAGACGAGCTTTTCAAGTTTTTGGGCAATTTCAAACATAACTTGGTCTATTTGCATCTTTACCTTACGAAACGTTGTACGAAAGCTAAACTAGCGAGTTAGACCTCTAAGACCACTAAACAAAGTGCAACGGTCCACTTTGATGCTTTATAATCGCTCAACTATCTCCGTAGACGACCTTATCACGTTTTTGTGCAATTTCAAACATAAGTTGGATTATTCGCATCTTCACCGTACGAAACATTGTCTGAAAGCTAAACTAGTGAGCTGACTCCTAAGAACACTAAACAGAGTAAAATGGTCCACTTTGATGCCATCGAATCGGTCAACTCTCTCCATAGATGACCTTTTCCCATTTTTGGGCAATTTCAAACATAACTTGGTCTATTCGCATCTTTACCTTACGAAACATTGTACGAAAGCTAAACTAGCGAGCTAGACTTCTAAGAACACTA
Organism: Tripterygium wilfordii; assembly: GCF_013401445.1. Classification (NCBI taxonomy): domain Eukaryota; kingdom Viridiplantae; phylum Streptophyta; class Magnoliopsida; order Celastrales; family Celastraceae; genus Tripterygium; species Tripterygium wilfordii. Next base: position 6,125,275 of record NC_052234.1, read on the forward strand.
AGCAGAGTACAACGGTCCACTTTGATGCCATCGAATTGCTCAACTCTCTCCATAGATGTGCTTTTCACGTTTTTGGGCAATTTCAAATATAACTTGGTCTATTCTCATCTTTACCTTACGAAACGTTGTACGAAAGCTAAACTAGCAAGGTAGACTTATAGAAAAACTAAACAAAGTAGAACGGTCCACTTCGACGACATGGAATTGCTCAAGTCCCGCAATAGATGAGCTTTTCACGTTTTTGGGGAATTTGAAACGTAAGTTGGTCTATTCGCATCTTTAGCTTACGAAACGTTGTGTGAAAGCTAAACTAGCGAGCTAGACTCCTAAGAGTAAAATGGTCCACTTCGATACCATCGAAATGCTCAACTCTCTCCATGAATGAGCTTTTCAAGTTTTTGGGGAATTTCAAACATATTTTGATCTATTCCCATCTTTTGCTTACGAAACGTGGTACGAAAGCTAAACTAGCGAGTTAGACTTCTAAGAACACTAAACAATGTACAACGGTCGGCTTTGATGATTTGTAATTGCTCAACTCTCTCCGTAGACGACCTTTTCACGTCTTTGTACAATTTCAAACATAAGTTAGATTATTTGCATCTTCACCTTCCGAAACATTGTACGAAAGCTAAACTAGCGAGCTAAACTTCTAAGAACACTAGAGAAAGTATAGCCGTCCACTTTGATGCCATGGAGTTGCTCAACTCTCTCCATAGATGAGCTTTTCACGTTTCTAGGCAATTCAAACATAACTTGGTCTATTCGTATCTTTAGCTTATGAAACGTTGTACGAAAGCTAAACTAGCGAGCTAGACTCCTAAGAACACTTAATAGAGTACAACGGTCCACTTTGATGACATGGAATTGCTTAACTCTCGCAATAGACGAGCTTTTCACGTTTTTGGGGAATTTCAAACGTAAGTTGGATTATTCGCATCTTCACCTTCCGAAACATTGTTCAAAAGCTAAACTAGCGAGCTAGACTTCTAAGAACACTAGACAGAGTGCAACGGTCCACTTCGATGCCATGGAGTTGATCAACTCTCTCCATAGATGAGCTTTTCACATTTTTATGCAATTTCAAACATAAGTTGGTATATTCGTATCTTTAGCTTACGAAACATTGTACGAAAGCTAAACTAGCGAGCTACACTTCTAAGAACACTAAACAGAGTACAACGGTCCACTTGGATGCCATAAAGTTGCTCAACTCTCTCCATAGATGAGCTTTTCACTTTTTGGGCAATTTCAAACATAACTTGGTCTATTCGCATCTTTACCTCACGAAACGTTGTACGAAAGCTAAACTAGCGAGCTAGACTTCTAAGAACACTAAACAGAGTACAACGGCCAACTTCGATGCCATGGAGTTGCTCAACTCTCTACATAGATGAGCTTTTCAAATTTTTGTGCATATTCAAACATAAGTTGGATTATTCGCATCTTCACCTTCCGAAACATTGTACGAAAGCTAAACAAGCGAGCTAAACTTCTAAGAACACTAGACAGAGTGCAACGGTCCACTTAGAGGCCTTGGAGTTGCTCAACTCTCTCCATAGATGAGCTTTTCACGTTTTTGGGCAATTTCAAACATAACTTGGTCTAGTCGCATCTTTACCTTACGAAACGTTGTACTAAAGCTAAACTAGCGGGCTAGACTTCTAGGAACACGAAACAGAGTACAACAGTCAACATCGATGCCATCGAATTGCTCAACTCTATCTATAGATGAGCTTTTCACGGTTTTGGGCAATTTCAAACATAACTTGGTCTATTCGCATCGTTACATTATGGAACGTTGTATGAAAGCTAAACTAGCGAGCTAGACTTCTAAGAACACTAAACAGAGTACAACGGTCCACTTTGATGCCATCAAATTGCTCAACTATCTCCATAGACGAGCTTTTCACGTTTTTGGGGAATTTCAAACGTAAGTTGGTCCATTCACATCTTTAGCTTGCGAAACGTTGAACGAAAGTAAATTAGCGTGTTAGACTTCTAAGACCACTAAACAAAGTACAACGGTCCACTTTAATGCTTTATAATCGCTCAACTATCTCCATAGACGACCTTTTCACGTTTTGTGCAATTTCAAACATAAATTGGATTATTCGCATCTCACCTTACGAAACATTGTACGAAAGTTAAAATAGTGAGCTAGACTCCTAAGAACACCAAACAGAGCAAAATGGTCCACTTCGATACCATCGAATCGGTCAACTCTCTCCATAGATGACCTTTTCACGTTTTTGGCAAATTTCAAAAATAACTTGGTCTATTCGCATCTTTACCTTACGAAACATTTTACGAAAGCTAAACTAGTGAGCTAGACTTCTGAGAACACTAAGCAGAGTACAACGGTCAACTTTGTTGCCATCGAATTGCTCAACTCTCTCCATAGATGTGCTTTCCACGTTTTTGGGCAATTTCAAGCATAACTTGGTCTATTCTCATCTTTACCTTACGAAACGTTGTGTGAAAGTTAAACTAGCGAGCTAGACTCGTAAGAAAACTAAACAGAGTAAAATGCTCCACTTCAATGCCATCGAATTGCTCAACTCTCTCCATGGATGAGCTTTTCACTTTTTGGGCAATTTCAAACATAACTTGGTCGATTCGCATCTTTACCTCATGAAACGTTGTACGAAAGCTAAACTAGCGGGCTAGACTTCTAAGAACACGAAATAGAGTACAACAGTCAACATCGATGCCATCGAATTGCTCAACTCTCTCTATAGATGAGCTTTTCACGGTTTTGGGCAATTTCAAACATAACTTGGTCTATTCGCATCGTTACATTATGGAACGTTGTATGAAAGCTAAACTAGCGAGCTAGACTTCTAAGAACACTAAACAGAGTACAACGGTCCACTTTGATGCCATCAAATTGCTCAACTATCTCCATAGACGAGCTTTTCACGTTTTTGGGGAATTTCAAACGTAAGTTGGTCCATTCACATCTTTAGCTTACGAAACGTTGAACGAAAGTAGATTAGCGTGTTAGACTTCTAAGACCACTAAACAAAGTACAACGGTCCACTTTAATGCTTTATAATCGCTCAACTATCTCCATAGACGACCTTTTCACGTTTTGTGCAATTTCAAACATAAGTTGGATTATTCGCATCTCACCTTACGAAACATTGTACGAAAGTTAAAATAGTGAGCTAGACTCCTAAGAACACCAAACAGAGTAAAATGGTCCACTTCGATACCATCGAATCGGTCAACTCTCTCCATAGATGACCTTTTCACGTTTTTGGCAAATTTCAAAAATAACTTGGTCTATTCGCATCTTTACCTTACGAAACATTTTACGAAAGCTAAACTAGTGAGCTAGACTTCTGAGAACACTAAGCAGAGTACAACGGTCAACTTTGTTGCCATCGAATTGCTCAACTCTCTCCATAGATGTGCTTTCCACGTTTTTGGGCAATTTCAAGCATAAATTGGTCTATTCTCATCTTTACCTTACGAAACGTTGTGTGAAAGTTAAACTAGCGAGCTAGACTTGTAAGAAAACTAAACAGAGTAAAATGCTCCACTTCAATGCCATCGAATTGCTCAACTCTCTCCATGGATGAGCTTTTCACTTTTTGGGCAATTTCAAACATAACATGGTCGATTCGCATCTTTACCTCATGAAACGTTGTACGAAAGCTAAACTAGCGAGCTAGACTTCTAAGAACACTAAACAGAGTACAACGGCAAACTTCAATGCCATCGAATTGCTCAACTCTCTACATAGATGAGCTTTTCACATCTTTGTGTAATTTCAAACATAAGTTGGATTATTCGCATCTTCACCTTCCGAAATATTGTACGAAAGCTATACTAGCGAGCTACACATCTAGGAACACTAAACAGAGTATAACGGTCCACTTAGAGGCCTTGAAGTTGCTCAACTCTCTCCATAGATGAGCTTTTCACGTTTTTGGGCAATTTCAAACATAACTTGATCTATTCGCATCTTTACCTTACGAAACGTTGTACTGAAGCTAAACTAGCGGGCTAGACTTCTAAGAACACGAAACAGAATACAACAGTCAACATCGATGCCATCGAATTGCTCAACTCTCTCCATAGATGAGCTTTTCATGATTTTGGGCAATTTCAAACATAACTTGGTCTATTCGTATCGCATCGTTACATTATGAAACGTTGTATGAAAGCTAAACTAGCGAGCTAGACTTCCAAGAACACTAAACAGAGTACAGCGGTCCACTTTGATGCCATCAAATTGCTCAACTATCTCCATAGACGAGCTTTTCACGTTTTTGGGGAATTTCAAACATAAGTTGGTCTATTCACATCTTTAGCTTACGAAACGTTGAACGAAAGCTAAACTAGCGTGTTAGACTTCTAAGACCACTAAACAAAGTACAACGGTCCACTTTAATGCTTTATAATCGCTCAACTATCTCCATAGACGACCTTTTCACGTTTTGTGCAATTTCAAACAAAAGTTGGATTATTCGCATCTCACCTTACAAAACATTGTACGAAAGCTAAAATAGTGAGCTAGACTCCTAAGAACACTAAACAGAGTAAAATGGTCCACTTCGATACCATCGAATCGGTCAACTCTCTCTATAGATGACCTTTTCACGTTTTTGGCCAATTTCAAACATAACTTGGTCTATTCGCATCTTTAACTAACGAAACATGGTAAGAAAGCTAAACTAGTGAGCTAGACTTCTGAGAACACTAAGCAGAGTACAACGGTCCACTTTGTTGCCATCAAATTGCTCAACTCTCTCCATAGATGCGCTTTCCACGTTTTTGGGCAATTTCAAGCATAACTTGGTCTATTCTCATCTTTACCTTACGAAACGTTGTACGAATCCTAAACTAGCGAGCGAGACTTATAGAAACACTAAACAGAGTACAACGGTCCGCTTTAATGACATGGAATTGCTCAACTCCCGCGATAAACGTCTTTTCACGTTTTTGGGGAATTTCAAACGTAAGTTGGTCTTTTCGCATCTTTAGCTTATGAAACGTTGTGTGAAAGCTAAACTGGCGAGCTAGACTCCTAAGAAAACTAAACACAGTAAAATGGTCCACTTCGATGCCATCGAATTGCTCAACTCTCTCCATAGATGAGCTTTTCAAGTTTTTGGGGAATTTCAAACATAAGTTGGTCTATTCACATCTTTAGCTTACGAAATGTTGTACGAAAGCTAAACTAGTGAGCTAGACTTCTGAGAACACTAATCAAAGCACAACGGTCCATCGAATCGGTGAACTCTCTCCATAGATGACCTTTTCACGTTTTTGGGCAATTTCAAACATAACTTGGTCTATTCACATCTTTACCTTACGAAACATTGTACGAAAGCTAAACTAGTGAGCTAGACTTCTGAGAACACTAAGCAGAGTACAACGGTCCACTTTGTTGCCATCAAATTGCTCAACTCTCTCCATAGATGCGCTTTCCACGTTTTTGGGCAATTTCAAGCATAACTTGGTCTATTCTCATCATTACCTTACGAAACGTTGTACGAAACCTAAACTAGCGAGCGAGACTTATAGAAACACTAAACAGAGTTCAACGGTCCGCTTTAATGACATGGAATTGCTCAACTCCCGCGATAGACGTGCTTTTCACGTTTTTGGGGAATTTCAAACGTAAGTTGGTCTTTTCGCATCTTTAGCTTATGAAACGTTGTGTGAAAGCTAAACTAGCGAGCTAGACTCCTAAGAAAACTAAACACAGTAAAATGGTCCACTTCGATGCCATCGAATTGCTCAACTCTCTCCATAGATGAGCTTTTCAAGTTTTTGGGGAATTTCAAACATAAGTTGGTCTATTCACATCTTTAGCTTACGAAATGTTGTACGAAAGCTAAACTAGTGAGCTAGACTTCTGAGAACACTAAGCAAAGCACAACGGTCCATCGAATCGGTGAACTCTCTCGATAGATGACCTTTTCACGTTTTTGGGCAATTTCAAACATAACTTTGTCTATTCACATCTTTACCTTACGAAACATTGTACGAAAGCTAAACTAGTGAGCTAGACTTCGGAGAACACTAAGCAAAGCACAATGGTCCACTTTGTTGCCATCGAATTGCTCAACTCTCTCCATAGATGTGCTTTCCACGTTTTTGGGCAATTTCAAGCATAACTTGGTCTATTCTCATCTTTACCTTACGAAACGTTGTGTGAAAGTTAAACTAGCGAGCTAGACTCGTAAGAAAACTAAACAGAGTAAAATGCTCCACTTCAACGCCATCGAATTGCTCAACTCTCTCCATGGATGAGCTTTTCACTTTTTGGGCAATTTCAAACATAACTTGGTCGATTCGCATCTTTACCTCATGAAATGTTGTACGAAAGCTAAACTAGCGAGCTAGACTTTTAAGAACACTAAACAGAGTACAACGGCCAACTTCAATGCCATCGAATTGCTCAACTCTCTACATATATGAGCTTTTCACATCTTTGTGTAATTTCAAACATAAGTTGGATTATTCGCATCTTCACCTTCCGAAATATTGTACGAAAGCTATACTAGCGAGCTACACATCTAGGAACACTAAACAGAGTATAACGGTCCACTTAGAGGCCTTGAAGTTGCTCAACTCTCTCCATAGATGAGCTTTTCACATTTTTGGGCAATTTCAAACATAACTTGATCTATTCGCATCTTTACCTTACGAAACGTTGTACTGAAGCTAAACTAGCGGGCTAGACTTCTAAGAACACGAAACAGAATACAACAGTCAACATCGATGCCATCGAATTGCTCAACTCTCTCCATAGATGAGCTTTTCATGATTTTGGGCAATTTCAAACATAACTTAGTCTATTCGTATCGCATCGTTACATTATGAAACGTTGTATGAAAGCTAAACTAGCGAGCTAGACTTCCAAGAACACTAAACAGAGTACAGCGGTCCACTTTGATGCCATCAAATTGCTCAACTATCTCCATAGACGAGCTTTTCACGTTTTTGGGGAATTTCAAACATAAGTTGGTCTATTCACATCTTTGGCTTACGAAACGTTGAACGAAAGCTAAACTAGCGTGTTAGACTTCTAAGACCACTAAACAAAGTACAACGGTCCACTTTAATGCTTTATAATCGCTCAACTATCTCCATAGACGACCTTTTCACGTTTTGTGCAATTTCAAACAAAAGTTGGATTATTCGCATCTCACCTTACAAAACATTGTACGAAAGCTAAAATAGTGAGCTAGACTCCTAAGAACACTAAACAGAGTAAAATGGTCCACTTCGATACCATCGAATCGGTCAACTCTCTCTATAGATGACCTTTTCACGTTTTTGGCCAATTTCAAACATAACTTGGTCTATTCGCATCTTTAACTAACGAAACATGGTAAGAAAGCTAAACTAGTGAGCTAGACTTCTGAGAACACTAAGCAGAGTACAACGGTCCACTTTGTTGCCATCAAATTGCTCAACTCTCTCCATAGATGCGCTTTCTACGTTTTTGGGCAATTTCAAGCATAACTTGGTCTATTCTCATCTTTACCTTACGAAACGTTGTACGAATCCTAAACTAGCGAGCGAGACTTATGGAATTGCTCAACTCCCGCGATAAACGTGCTTTTCACGTTTTTGGGGAATTTCAAACGTAAGTTGGTCTTTTCGCATCTTTAGCTTATGAAACGTTGTGTGAAAGCTAAACTGGCGAGCTAGACTCCTAAGAAAACTAAACACAGTAAAATGGTCCACTTCGATGCCATCGAATTGCCCAACTCTCTCCATAGATGAGCTTTTCAAGTTTTTGGGGAATTTCAAACATAAGTTCGCCTATTCGCATCTTTAGCTTACGAAACGTTGTACGAAAGCTAAACTAGTGAGCTAGACTTCTGAGAACACTAAGCAAAGCACAACGGTCCATCGAATCAGTGAACTCTCTCCATAGATGACCTTTTCACGTTTTTGGGCAATTTCAAACATAACTTGGTCTATTCACATCTTTACCTTACGAAATATTGTACGAAAGCTAAACTAATGAGCTAGACTTCTGAGAACACTAAGCAGAGTACAACGGTCCACTTTGTTGCCATCAAATTGCTCAACTCTCTCCATAGATGCGCTTTCCACGTTTTTGGGCAATTTCAAGCATAACTTGGTCTATTCTCATCATTACCTTACGAAACGTTGTACGAAACCTAAACTAGCGAGCGAGACTTATAGAAACACTAAACAGAGTTCAACGGTCCGCTTTAATGACACGGAATTGCTCAACTCCCGCGATAGACGTGCTTTTCACGTTTTTGGGGAATTTCAAACGTAAGTTGGTCTTTTCGCATCTTTAGCTTATGAAACGTTGTGTGAAAGCTAAACTAGCGAGCTAGACTCCTAAGAAAACTAAACACAGTAAAATGGTCCACTTCGATGCCATCGAATTGCTCAACTCTCTCCATAGATGAGCTTTTCAAGTTTTTGGGGAATTTCAAACATAAGTTGGTCTATTCACATCTTTAGCTTACGAAATGTTGTACGAAAGCTAAACTAGTGAGCTAGACTTCTGAGAACACTAAGCAAAGCACAACGGTCCATCGAATCGGTGAACTCTCTCCATAGATGACCTTTTCACGTTTTTGGGCAATTTCAAACATAACTTTGTCTATTCACATCTTTACCTTACGAAACATTGTACGAAAGCTAAACTAGTGAGCTAGACTTCGGAGAACACTAAGCAAACACAACGGTCCACTTTGTTGCCATCGAATTGCTCAACTCTCTCCATAGATGTGCTTTCCACGTTTTTGGGCAATTTCAAACATAACTTGGTCTATTCGCATCTTTACCTTACGAAACATTGTACGAAAGCTAAACTAGTGAGCTAGACATCTGAGAACACTAAACAGAATACAACGGTCCACTTCGATGCCATCGAATTTCTCAACTCTCTCCATAGATGAGTTTTTCAAGTTTTTGGGGAATTTCAAACAGAAGTTGGTCTATTCACATCTTTGGCTTACGAAACGTTGTACGGAAGCTAAACTAGCGAGTTAGACTTCTAAGAACACTAAACAAGGTACAACGGTCAGCTTTGATGTCTTGTAATCGCTCAACTCTCTCCATAGACGACATTTTCATGTTTTTGTGCAATTTCAAACATAGGTTGGATTATTCGCATCTTCACCTTCCGAAACATTGTACGAAAGCTAAACTAGCGAGCTAAACTTCTAAGAACACTAGACAGAGTGCAATGGTCCACTTTGATGCCATGGAGTTGCTCAACTCTCTCCATAGATGAACTTTTGACGTTTCTGGGCAATTTCAAACGTAACTTGGTCTATTCGTATCTTTAGCTTATGAAACGTTGTACGAAAGCTAAACTAGCGAGCTAGACTCCTAAGAACACTTAACAGAGTACAACGGTCCACTTTGATGGCATGGAATTGCTTAACTCTCGCAATAGATGAGCTTTTCATGTTTTTAGGGAATTTCAAATGTAAGTTGGATTATTCGCATCTTCACCTTCCGAAATATTGTACGAAAGCTAAACTAGCGAGCGAGACTTCTAAGAACACTAAACAGAGTACAACGGTCCACTTTGATGCCATCTAATTGCTCAACTCTCTTCATAGATGAGCTTTTCATGATTTTGGGCAATTTCAAACATAACTTGGTCTATTCGCATCGTTACCGTACGAAAGCTAAACTAGCCAGCTAGTCTTCTAAGAACACTAAACAGAGTACAACGGTCCACTTTGATGCCATGGAGTTGCTCAACTCTCTCCATAGATTAGCTGTTCACGTTTTTGGGAAATTTCAAACATAACTTGGTCTATTCGCATCTTTACCATACGAAACATTGTACGAAAGCTAAACTAACGAGCTAGACTCCTAAGAATACTAAACAGAGTAAAATGGTCCACCTCGATGCCACCGAATTTCTCAACAATCTCTACTGAAGAGCTTTTTACTTTTTTGTGGAATTTCAAACATAAGTTGGTCTATTCACATCTTTAGCTTACGAAACGTTGTACGAAAGCTAAACTAGCGGGTCAGACTTCTAAGACCACTAAACAAAGTACAACGGTCCACTTTGATGCCTGATAATCGCTCAACTATCTCCATAGACGACCTTTTCTCGTTTTTGTGCAATTTCAAACATAAGTTGGATTTTTTGCATCTTCACCTTACGAAACATTGTACGAAAGCTAAACTAGTGAGCTAGACTCCTAAGAACACTAAATAGAGTAAAATGGTCCACTTCAATGCCATCGAATCGGTCAACTCTCTCCATGGACGACCTTTTCACGTTTTTCGACAATTTCAAACGTAACTTGGTCTATTCACATCATTACCTTACGAAACATTGTACGAAAGCTAAACTAGCGAGCTAGACTTCTAAGAACACTAAGTAGAGTACAACGGTAAAGTTTGATGCCATCGAATTGCTCAACTCTCTCCATAGATGTGCTTTTCACGTTTTTGGGCAATTTCAAACATAACTTGGTCTATTCTCATCTTTACCGTACTAAACGTTGTATGAAAGCTAAACTAGCGAGCTAGACTTATAGAAACACTAAACAGAGTGCAACGATCCACTTTGATGACATAGAATTGCTCAAATCCCGCAATAGATGAGCTTTTCACTTTTTTGGGGAATTTCAAACGTAAGATGGTCTATTCGCAACTTTAGCTTACGAAACGTTGTGCGAAATCTAAACTAGCGAGCTAGACTCCTAAGAACACTAAACAGAATAAAATGGTCCACTTTGATGCCATCGAATCGGTCAACTCTCTCCATAGACGACCTTTTCACGTTTTTGGGCAATTTCAAATATAACTTGGTCTATTTGCATCGTTACCTTACGAAACATTGTACGAAAGCTAAACTAGCGAGCTAGACTTCTAAGAACACTATCCAGAGTACAACGGTCCAGTTTGATGCCATCAAATTGCTCAACTCTCTCCATAGATGTGCTTTTCACGTTTTTGGGCAATTTCAAACATAACTTGGTCTATTCTCATCTTTACCGTACGAAACGTTGTACGAATGCTAAACTAGCGAGCTAGACTTATAGAAACACTAAACAGAGTACAACGGTCTACTTTGATGACATGGAATTGCTCAACTCCCGCAATAGACGAGCTTTTCACGTTTTTGGGGAATTTCAAACGTAAGTTGGTCTATTCGCATCTTTAGCTTACGAAACGTTGTGTGAAAGTGAAACCAGCGTGCTAGACTCCAAAGAAGACTAAACAGAGTAAAATGGTCCACTTTGATCCCATCGAATTGCTCAACTCTCTCCATAGATGAGCTTTTCAAGTTGTTAGGGAATTTCAAACATAAGTTGGTCTATTCGCATCTTTAGCTTACGAAACGTGGTACGAAAGCTGAACTAACGAGTTAGACTTCTAAGAACACTAAAAAAGGTACAACGGTCGGCTTTGATGCTTTGTAATTGCTCAACCCTCTCTGTAGACGACCTTTTCACGTTTTTGTACAATTTCAAACATAAGTTGGATTATTCGCATCTTCACCTTCCTAAACATTGCACGAATGCTAAACTAGCGAGCTAAACTTCTAAAAACACTAGACAGAGTACAACGGTCCACTTTGATGCCATGGAGTTGCTCAACTCTCTCCATAGATGTGCTTTTCACGTTTTTGGGCAATTTCAAACAGAACTTGCCCTATTCGCATCTTTACCTTACGAAACGTTGTACAAAAGCTAAACTAGAGAGCTAGACTTCTAAGAACACTAAGCATAGTACAACAGTCCACTTTGATGCCATCAAATTGCTCAATTCTCTCCATAGATGTGCTTTTCACATTGTTGGGCAATTTCAAACATAACTTGGTCTATTCGCATCTTTATCTTACGAGACGTTGTACGAAAGCTAAACTAGCGAGCTCGACTTATAGAAACATTAAACAGAGTACAACGGTCCACTTTGATGACATGGAATTGCTCAACTCCCGCAATAGATGAGCTTTTCAAGTTTTTGGGGAATTTCAAACGTAAGTTGTTCTATTCGCATCTTTAGCTTACGAAACGTTGTGCGAAAGCTAAACTAGCGAGCTAGACTCCTAAGAGCAGTAAACAGAGTAAACTATCCACTTCGATGCCATCGAATTGCTCAACTCTCTCCATAGATGAGCTTTTCACGTTTTTGGGGAATTTCAAACATAAGTTGGTCTATTCGCATCTTTAGCTTCCGAAACATTGTACAAAAGCTAAACTAGCTAGTTAGATTTCTAAGAACATTAAACAAGGTACAACGGCCGGTTTTGATGCTTTGTAATCGCTCAACTCTCTCGGTAGACGACCTTTTCGCGTTTTTGTGCAATTTCAAACGTAAGCTGCATTATTCGCATCTTCACCTTCTGAAACATTGTACGAAAGCTAAACTAGCGAGCTAGACTTCTAAGAACACTAGACAGAGTACAACGGTCCACTTAGATTCCATGGAGTTGCTCAACTCTCTCCATAGATGAGCTTTTCATGTTTTTTGGAAATTTTAAACATAACTTGGTCTATTCGTATCTTTACCTTACGAAAGTTGTACGAAAGCTAAACTAGTGAGCTAGACTTCTAAGAACACTAAACAGAGTACAACGGTCCACTTTGATGCCATCGAATTGCTCAACTCTCTCCATAGATGAGCTATTCACGATTTTGGGTAATTTCAAACATAACTTGGTCTATTCGCATCGTTACCTTATGAAACGTTGTACGAAAGCTAAACTAGCGAGCTAGTCTTCTCAGAACACTAAATAGAGTACAACGGTCCACTTTTATGCCATGGAGTTGCTCAACTCTCTCCATAGATGGGCTTTTCACCTTTTTGGGGAATTTCAAACTTAAGTTGGTCTATTCACATCTTTAGCTTACGAAACATTGTACGAAAGATAAACTAGTGAGTTAGACTTCTAAGAACACTAAAGAAAGTACAAAGGTCCACTTTGATGCCATGGAGTTGCTCAACTCTCTCAATACATGAGCTTTTCACGTTTCTGGGCAATTTCAAACATAACTTGGTCTATTCGTATCTTTAGCTTACGAAACGTTGTACGAAAGCTAAACTAGCGAGCTAGACTCCTAAGAACACTAAACAAAGTACAACGGTCCACTTTGATGACTTGGAATTTCTCAACTCTCGCAATAGACGAGCTTTTCACGTTTTTGGGGAATTTCAAACATAAGTTGGATTACTCATATCTTCACCTTCCGAAACATTGTACGAAAGCTAAACTAGCGAACTAGAATTCTAAGAACACTAAAGAGAGTACAACGGTCCACTTAGATGCCATGGAGTTGCTCAACTCTATCTTGAGATGAGCTTTTCACGTTTTTGGGCAATTTCAAACATAACTTGGTCTATTCGCATCTTTACCTTACGAAACGTTGTATGAAAGCTAAACTAGCAAGCTAGACTTCTAAGAACACAAAACAGAGTACAACGGTCCACTTTGATGCCATCGAATTGCTCAACTCTCTCTATCGATGAGCTTTTCATGGTTGTAGTACCCGGTTTTCATCCGGCCCAAAAAATAGAAAAATTAAAAATATGAAATCCAAAATAAAAATTAAAGGAAGGAAAATGAAGTCCAAACCTTTGTCTTTGCTTGAAAGCCCGTAGATTCATAAATTCAAAATTTAAGGCCCAATTCCTAAGTTTTGGCTCAATTATGAAAAACAAAACCCTAGAAAATATCTAGAGAATAAAAAAATTAAAAGTGGAAAAGACCAAAAAGAATAGCCACCTTGGTTAAAAGGAAAGAAAAAGTAAGGGCAAAAGGGACAAATTGAAAGAACTAGGGTTTTAGGAGAGAGGGGGTCTCATTCTACTAAGAGAAAGGTAGCATTCTTTGAGGGGAAAAAGGAAGCAGCCGGACAAGGAAAGGGAGAAAAAAAACAAAAAGAGATAAGGAGAAAAGGAGTAGCCCACTTGAGTGGGAAAGAAAAGGGCAAGAGAGAAATAAACAGAGGGAGATCGCTGAGGTAGTGAAGAAGGAAAACAAGAGAAGAGCCATAAGAGGATTTAATTCTTTTGAGTGCTATTTCTCAGCAAGGGTTATACTCTATACGCATTTCTGTATCTATGTTTTCTCTGATTCATAATCTGCCTTTCTCTGGTTTGTTTTCTTTGGTTCCTTTGATTTCCTTTATTTTTCCTGGTTTCTCGATCTTTCCGGGTCATATGCCTCTTGTTCTATATGTCGACACTGCTGGTTCAGTTATTGCCTCTATTTATAGTATCTATGTGTTTTTGCTTGTGTATTTGTATGATTATATTGATTTTCTTTTTGGATTTGTTCATGTTATGTGCTGTTCATATCTTCTGTTTCCATTTCTTTGATTTTATTTGATGAGAAACGACTTAAGATTTTGCCTATTCTGTCTTGGTTTTAATCTCCAAACCTTGTTGTACGTGTCTAGTTGGTTTGATTTTGATTGGAATATATCCGTTTTGCTGGTAGTTACACGTTTGATTCAAATATATGTGTGCAGGGTGTGTTTGTGTATATGTGTGTAGTACAGTGCGTGTATGTGGGTATAAATACTGTGGGTTTGTGTGTGTATATGTATGTACATGGTTTGGAGATGAATGTGTATGATATTGTAAATGTTTATATGTGTATATGAATCTTTAAATATGGGCTTGGTTTGATATTACATTTTGAGTATCCCATTGACCCCATTATTTTTGTGTTTGATGTTGCGACTTGAACCGGGCTTGATCCCACTTGGGCCGAAGGGCAACTTAGAGGACTTGGGCTAAAAGACATACATGGAGGAATTGGGTTGGATTTGAGCATTGACCTTCATGGGTTATATTTGTATTATATTTGTATATGTTTTTTTTATTATTTTTAGTTTGTATATAATTGTAAAGTGTAAGCCTTTGTAATAGTGTACGAAGATAGTGGATGTAAAAATAGTGAAAAATGCTTACATGATATTTTAGGGTGCTAGAAGCATATAGACATTAGGAAATCATTTTTGTGAATAATGATTGCATTAGAATGCATGCTTAGGACTTTGATTTCTCACACTATGCCATGATGCTTAGATGTATGATAGGATTGTTTGAATGCAATGAAAATGAATGCAATGCGTTAGTCATTAGAATTAATCAAAGCCGTCTCACCTTAATAAACACACCAAGATTAATTTATGGAACCTTTATGTTTTGTTTAAATACCAAGGAGCGTTCAAGATATTGGGGTTCCATTGGCATTCATCCAAAACATTTGGATTTCGTGGACCCGGAAAGCAAATATGTTTTTAGGGATTACGAGAATTTATTTAAGTACTCAAAGGGGGGTTTAAAGATATTTGGCCCGTCCGATGGGCCTTAAATGGATTCTTTCTTTTCTCATGAAGAACATAATTGTGAGTAACGCTTGAATTGAATCTTTTTCATTGATTGTGGGCCTTTTTGGTGCATCAACCAAGTTCCCAAAAATCTCTTCTCCAAAACCATCAAAACTCATTCCAATGTTCCTATCTAAATAGTCTTTTTTCCAAATCATCAAAAACAATAAAACCCACTCCGATATCGATTTTTTTTCATCCAAGACCAAGTTAAACATTTTTGGCCAAGCCGGGAATGGCCGTAGTGATCCCATGCACCTTTTTTTTTGTCAACAACCACTTCAAGTGGAGTCTTTTATTAAATATTATTGGCCAAGCCAGGAATGGCCGTAGTGATCCCGTGCACCCTCTTTTTTATTAGAAAACCACTCCAAGTGGAGTTTCCTATTAAATATTTTTGGCCAACCCGGGAATGGCCATAGTGATCCCGTGCACCCTCTTTTTTTATTAAAAAACCACTCCAAGTGGAGTTTCCTATTAAATATTTTTGGCCAAGCCGGGAATGGCCATAGTGATCCCGTGCACCCTCTTTTTTATTAAAAACCACTTCAAGTGGAGTCCTTTATTAAACATTTTTGGCCAAGCCGGGAATGGCCATAGTGATCCCGTGCACCCTCTTTTTATTAAAAACCACTTCAAGTGGAGCCTTTTATTAAAGCATTTTTGGGCCAAGCCGGGAATGGCCATAGTGATCCCGTGCACCCTTTTTCCTTTTTTTTATCAAAACCCATAAAAATAAAATTTTTAAAATCAATACATGGTCTAACATTAATGGAACATTTCCACCCATTTGATAATACATGATTTTCCGGGCATATGGAAAACTCATTAAAACATTTGGGACATACAATTATTCCTCGAAATTAGAGCCAAATAGGAAAACATTTTTAAAGATAACCGTTTTCGGGAGTTGTGGGGTGGCTAACACCTTCCCAATGCTCAATAGACCCCCTTACCCACTTTTCTCGTAGACCAAAATGGATGTCCAATTGCATCCTAAAAATCAATTGGTGGCGACTTCATTGTTTTTATGCCGGGTTCTTCAGCTGGCGACTTCACTGGGGATCATGGTTGTTGCACCAAAGGGGTCGGGCCTTGTTGTCTTGGTGTTTTCCTATTTGGTTGATTTGTTTGTTTTGTTGTATAATAGTCTTTCAATATTTTGAGTAATCTAATGTGTTTGTTCATGATTGTAGATAAAATAACAGGTTTTTGGTTTCATAAAATTTGAGTGTTTGAGTGTTTGTTAAGGATACGGTATGTTCCCCCGTACACACATCACCATTCACATGCACACAAATGGCCCATAAAAACCGGGTCCTACTAGTGACTAGTGAGGGTTGATCTTTGTTTTTGATGGATTTTGTCCTCACGTAAGCAAGGAAAAACATCCTCCTGGATTGACGTCCCTTCAAGATATTGGGGGATGGGTTCCACTTCCAGATATGGGGTGTGAACTAACCTGATCCAGTGGCCTCTAGCGTAGCCGCGTTATAGTTAGATATGCCACCCATATGCACATTAGATAACCCTTAGATTTTGTTCGAGACCTTCAGAAGTTTGTAGGAACCTCAATTTTTTAGGAACAATGGGGGAACTCTCCTATCCTTGACTCTATTTATTTCTTTTATTTTTATTCTTCATTTACATTTATATACATTCATCAAAACACACATGTAGATCTTTTATACACTTGCCATGAATATGTTAGCCTAGGTTATGATCTTACACGCTTGTTAATCATCCATACATGTTCATATATACTTGTTAAATCATCCATACATGTCCATATATACTTGTACATCTGTTAATCATCCATACATGTTCATATAGACTTGTACACTTGCCAATTATCTCTACATATCCATACATACTTGCACATTTGTTGATCATCCATACATGTTCATATATACTTGTTAATTACCCATACATGTCCATATATACTTGCATAATTGTTAATTACCTGTACATGTTCATACATCTCATACTCTTCACATAGCTATAGTCATTGGAATTTGGTTTGGTAAAGCTTTCAAGACATCTCTTAATTGAAATAGGATTTGCACAAATAATAATCACATGCATGCACATCTTTAAACTAAAATAAATGAGAACTATTGTCGTTGTTTTCATAATTCACAGAAAATCATAAATAATCATAGCGCCCAAAAAGCAACACCGTCACCCCTATCAGACTCGCCTACAATCAAGAATTATTGAGAATATGGAGCAGGAAACGGGTGAGCATAGTCAGAATCAGGATATAGCTGAATTGAAAGAGCAGATGACTCTATTAATGAAGAATATGGCGTTGCTAATGAAAGGAAAAGGAGTAGTTGGAAATTTTGAAACACCAGAGGTTCCTGAGAATCATTTGCACCAAGAAGAACCAGTTTACCCACCCGGGTTCACTCCTGCGCGTAACCAATCTTTGCCTGGTTTGCACCAACATCAATATGTTTCTCAACAGGCAACGACTCAGAACCCAACTTACATTCATCAAGTTGATCCTCATGTGTAGAACAATCCCTTCCCAATCGGTGCTGATACTGCGGGAACTTTTATTGGCGGAGTAGTGACTGAGGGAGTTCAGTATGAAGAAAGTAGCTTAATGGATGCCATCAAGAAGTTAGAAAAGAGATTAAGAACCATGGAGGGTTTCAATGCTTCATGGATGTTGAACCCAGCCAATCTGTGCTTGGTGAAGAATTTGAATGTTTCATATGACTTTGTAATACCAAAATTCAGTTTGTTTGATGGCGCTGGCCCTTTGGATCCTTTAACGATATATTGTCGACACATGCAGCCATATGCAAGTGATGAGAAAGTGTTGATGCATTATTTCCAAGATAGTCTGACTGGGGCAGCTCAAAGGTGGTTCAATACCCTAAATCCTTCATCAGTAGCTTCGTGGGAGGATTTGGCTGAAATGTTTATGAAGCAGTATAAGCATAATGAAGAGAAGATCCCTACCATTTACGATTTGCAAAACACAACAATGAAAAGTAGGGAAAGCTTTAGGGAATTTGCCCATCGATGGAGGGATTTGGCAGCCCAGATAATTCCACCCCTTTCAGAAAAGGATTTGTTGAACGCTTTCATTGATGCTCTCCAGGAGCCTTATACTTCCAATCTGGCGGGAGGCGGTCATAGTAACTTAGCTGACATGACACAAGCAGAGGAGCGAGTTGAACGATGCATGAAGAGAGGTACTCTGCACTATCCCATCCTTGACAAACCAATCTAATTAAAGGAGGTAAAGGCAAGAAGGCTGAAGTGCATTCTGTGAATTTTGATTCAAATCCCGTTGTTTATGGTGCGTCTACTTCAGACTACCACCCTAGAAGCAATGCCCCAAGGATGTCAAACCCAGGCACCTACTATAACCATAACCATACCCAAAATCCTTTTCTACCCCGATTCAATGCATCACCACCCAATCAATACCCGCAAAACCCAAACACTTACCAAAACTTTCAGAACCCAAATGCCTACCAAAACCCTTATCCAAATTTCCAAAATCTAAGACCCAGAAGGCCGGTGGAACGTTTTGACCCTATACCCATGACATATGTGGAGTGTTTCACTAAGCTGCAAGCCCAAGGGGCGGTAGTACCAATACCAGGAAGAGTTCACCAGCCTCCATATCCTCCCTGGTATGATCCAAATTCTACATGTCTTTACCATGGGGGCACACCCGGACATTTCAACAGAAGCATGTTTGCCTTTCAAGAGGTTAATTCAGGGGATGATTGAAGCGAAATGGCTCAACTTAGATGCTGTGGAAAAGCCAAATGTTAACAAAAATCCGCTGCCAAACCATGGAAATGAGGGTGTGAATTGTGTTGGTGAGTCTCGTGTTATCAAGAGATGGGTGTCAGAGATTACGATGCCATTGAGCCAGTTATTTGACATCTTAAAGGAGCAGGGGATGATTGAAATGATGAGTTCGTTTTGCCAAAGTAATCAACCCGATACAACTAAGATTTGCAAATTTCATAGTGGAATGGAAGGCCATACTATTGAAGAATGCAATGATTTTTAGGAGAAAGTACAAGAGTTGATGGACTTGAGGAGAATTATTTTTGAAGAAGGAGAAAGTCAAGAATGCCATGTCAACGTCCTAGGAGGTTATTACCAGGGACCAAGGCCAAATTGTGTGAAACCTTTTGTTCTACAATACTCTACAGAGGACAAGCCAGTGACTGTGACTCCAAAGATAGATCATTTCTACAAGAATGACAAGGCTGTGCCATGGAATTATGAGGTTGAAGTTAGAGGAAAGCAAGGAGAAATGGTAGATAATATTTCTGGTGTCAGTGGAGTTACCCGAAGTGAGAGATGTTACACGAGAAATGAGCCAGAAGGGAATCCAGTAGTGGATCTTGAAGCTAAACGCAAAAGAAAAGGGAAAGCAATACCTGAAGTTGAAAGACAAGTTCTATTCCAAAAGAAGGTCTTTTTGTACGCCCAAAAGAGAAAAAGAAAGTTGTAACTAATGTGGAAGTCCAGGAGTTCCTGAAAATTATTTGGCAGAGTGAGTACATGATAGTGGATCAATTGAAGAAAACCCCTGCAAAGATTTCGATCTTGGAGTTGATAATGAGTTCTGAACCGCATCGACAAGTCTTGATGAGAATGTTAAATCAGGCGTATGTATCAGACAAGATTCCTACAGATTCTTTTAATGGCATTGTGGGAAATGTGTTAGCGTCACATTTGTTTTCCTTTACTGAAGATGATATTCCCCCTGAAGGAATGGGGCATAACAAAGCTTTGCATATTTCAGCTCTGTGTCGTGGAAAAGAATTAGCAAGTATCCTGGTGGACAATAGATCATCCCTCAATATTTTACCAAAGGAGACTTTTGAGAAGCTGCCGATTGACAGATCTTATTTAAGACAAGTGCCGATGGTAGTGAGGGCATTTGACGGAACACGTAGAGAGATTATGGGAGAAATTGAAATACCTTTACAGGTTGCAAGCGTAACTTTCAATGTGTCGTTCGTGGTAATGGATATCTCACCAACCTATAGTTGCCTGTTGGGACGACCTTGGATTCACACTGCAGGAGCCGTTCCCTCATCGTTGCATCAGATGCTCAAGTTTTTCATGATGGAAGGGTATATATAGTAAAGGGCCAGTCAGAATGGATGGTTGCTAGTTTATCTAATAGTTCTCCTATTGATGCTCCGACGGAAGGGGATTGAGAGTTCATTCCAATCTTTTGAAATTGCTGGTGCTAGCTATGTGAACGAAGGAATTTCTCCTCTAAAGCCACAAATTTCCAAGGTTACAAAGAATGCAGCAAAATTTATGTTGAAAAAGGGGTTTCGCCCGGGAGAAGGACTTGGTAAGAATCGACAGGGAATCAAGAAGCCAGTAGAAATGGTGAAACATCCAGAACATTGGGGTTTTGGGTTATAAGCCAACTAGGGCTGACAGGAATCATGCAAAAACAAAAAAACAGGTGAAGAGGTTTGCTCGTCTGGAAGGAAAGGAGCTGGAAGTTGAAAAGAAACCGATTCCCTGGCTTTATGACAGTTTTGTGTATGGCGGGATGTAGAACAAGATAAGTTTGGCTGATACTGGGGCAATTTTTGGAAAACTGTTATTTGAAAACGCGATTGATGTAACTGGGGCAATGCTCGCTAATATATGTGATCAGTTTGGAGTGTTTCAAGTCGCTACGGTGGAAGAGAAAGAGAGTTCAACTGCTAGACCTTGCTTTGTCATCTCGAGTCCTTCAAATTTCAAACTTGGCAACTGGACCAGTCTGGAGCTCCCAATATCTCTCAAGAACCTACAAGAGTAATCCCGAGTGCACTACCATCGTGGGCCTGGCTCACGGCCTTTGTTTGGGTCTTTTGTAATGAGCATGCTTTACTTTGCTTTCAATAAATTTTATAGTATGGCGATTGTATGTTCTATCTTTATACATATTTCCTTTTTCCATGAAATGAAAGTCTTTTGACAGTTATCCATATTCATGTTTCTTCATTCCCATTTGAGTTTTTCTTCTCCATTCTCAAAGACATTTTTATTCACTTCTTCAACAGGATTGAAAATGATGATAATGAAGATGACGAACTTAATGAACCAGATTTTGATGCACCCATTAACAATGTTGAATCTGACTATGAAATAGAGGAAGAAATTGAGATTTTACCTGAAATGTTAAGACAAGTCAATCAAGAGAAGAAAATAATACAGCCACATCAAGAGGTAACAGAAGTTATTAATTTGGGAACTGAAATGGAGAAAAAGGAGGTTAAGGTAGGAGCTGCCTTCGAAGGAGAAAACAAGAAGAAATTGATAGATTTATTGCATAATTACCAGGATGTCTTTGCATGGTCTTATCAGGATATGCCCGGTCTTGATACAAGTATTATTGTTCACAAGTTGCCATTGATTCCATAATGTACTCCAGTGAAACAAAAGTTGAGGAGATTAAAGGCAGATATGCTTTTGAAAATAAGAGATGAAGTGAAGAATCAGTTTGGCGCTGGTTTTTTAGCAGTGGCTAGATACCCTGAATGGGTGGCAAATATTGTACCTGTTCCCAATAAGGATGGTAAGGTTCGGATGTGTGTCGATTATAGAGATCTCAATCGTGCAAGCCCGAAGGATAATTTTCCACTTCCCCATATCGATGTTTTGGTGGATAGTACAGCTAGACATTCAACTTTCTCTTTAATGTATGGATTTTTGGGTTACAATCAGATCAAGATGGCACCAGAGGATTGTGAGAAAACGACTTTTATTACCCTCTGGGGAACCTTTTGCTATAAAGTCATGCCGTTTGGTCTGAAGAATGCCGGTGCTACTTATCAACGAGCTATGGTCACTTTGTTTCATGACATGATGCATAGAGAAGTTGAAGTATATGTCGATGATATGATAGCAAAATCCAAAGAAGGTGAAGATCATATTGTGAATCTCCAGAAGTTGTTTGATCGATTAAGGAAGCATCAATTGAAGTTGAATCCAGCTAAGTGCACATTTGGGGCAACCTCGGGGAAGTTGTTAGGTTTTATTGTAAGCAGGAAAGGAATTGAGGTAGATCCTGATAAAGTGAAGGCGATCTTGGAGATGCCACCCCCTCGGACAAAAAAGAAAGTTAGGGGTTTCTTGGGAAGATTGAATTACATTGTCAGATTCATTTCACAGTTGACAGCTACTTGTGAACTTATCTTTAAATTGTTGCGTAAGAGTAACTCTACTGAGTGGAACGAAGATTGTCAGGTTGCATTCGAAAAGATCAAGCAATACTTCAAAAGTCCTCCAGTGTTGATGCCTCCTGTGGCTGGCAGGCCGTTTATTCTCTATTTGACTGTCTCAGATAGTTCGATGGGATGTGTGCTTGGACAACATGATTCATCGGGAAGGATAGAGCATGCCATTTATTACTTAAGCAAGAAGTTTACTAGTTGTGAAGCAAATTATTCGATGTTGGAAAAGACTTGTTGCTCTTTGGTTTGGGCTGCACATCGACTTAGACAGTACATGCTTTATCATACTACATGGTTGATTTCTAGGATGGATCCTATCAAGTACATTTTTGAGAAACCTTCTCTTTCAGGGAGGATAGCTAAATGGCAGATGTTGTTATCAGAATATGATATTTTGTATGTCACACAGAACGCAATCAAAGGGAGTGCAATAGCAGATTATTTGGCAGATGGAGCAATTGATGATACTCAACCAATGGATATGAAATTTCCAGATATTGATGTCATGACTATGTCGATAGAAGCGGGGAATCAGAAGGATTTGGCAAAATGGACTATGTTGTTCGATGGTACTTCTAATATCGTAGGATGCGGAGTCGGTGCAGCGTTGATATCACCTGAAGAGAATGTTATACCGTTTACAGCTAAGTTGTATTTCAAATGTACTAACAATGTGGCTGAGTATGAAGCATGTACGATGGGAATTCAAGCTGCTATTGATATGGGGATTAAGAGGCTACAAGTTTATTGTGATTCACAGTTGGTGATTAGGCAATTGAATGATGAGTGGGAAACCAAAGATGACAAGCTCATTCCATATTACCAACATATCAAAAAGTTAGTCAAGTTTTTTGATTGGGTTGAGTTTGATCATATCCCAAGAGAGGAGAATCAAATAGCGGATGTTTGACAACTTTGGCGACAATGTTTGTTGTAGACCCAAAAGGGGAAGTGCAGGTGATTAAAATCGAGAGATGAGAAGTTCGAGGTTACCGTTCAAATTTGGAGGGACAACCTGATGGTAAACCGTGGTATCATGATATTCAACAGTACATTGAAAAGAAAGCATATCCATCAGGGGCATCAGAGAATGATAAGCGTACCATCAAGAGACTGGCAGGATCTTTCTTCTTGAGTGGAAATGTTCTTTATAAAAGGAATGATGGAATAGTTTTCTTACGTTGTGTTGATGTTGTTGAGGCTAAACAAATAATGGAGGAAATTCATGAAGGAATATGTGGGACTCATTCCAGTGGATATGTAATGGCACAGAAGATTATTCGTGCAGGGTATTATTGGTTAACTATGGAGAGGGACTGTATAAGTTATGCAAACAGATACCACAAGTGTCAGATTTATGCAGACAGAACACATGTTCCAGTTAATTCATTGCATGTGTTGACATCACCATGGCCTTTTTCGATGTGGGGATTAGATGTCATCGGTCCAATTAAGCCGAAGGCTTCTAACGGGCATCGGTTTATTCTAGTTGCTATCGATTATTTTACCAAATGGGTGGAGGCTGCTTCATATTCTAATGTGACGAGTAGCGTGGTTGTTCGATTTTTGAGAAAAGAAATTGTTTGTCGATATGGAATCCTGGAAAGAATTATTACTAACAATGGCATGAATTTCAATAGCAAAATGATGAAGGATTTTTGTGATCAGTTCAAAATTTATCACCATAATTCGACTCCTTACCTTCCGAAGATGAATGGGGCTGTCGTAGCGGCGAATAAGAATATCAAGAAGATCATTGGGAAGATGACAGAGAATTACAAAGATTGGCATGAGAAGATCCCTTTTGCTCTATATGGTTATCGGACATCAATACGGACATCCACCGGGGAAACGCCTTTCTCCTTGGTGTATGGTATGAAAGCGGTTTTGCCTATCGAAGTGGAGATTCCATCCCTTCGAGTAGTTCTGGAAGCAGGATTGGAAGAATCAGAATGGACTCGAATGCGTTATGAGCAATTGAATTTGATTGAAGAATGAAGACTAAGAGCAATTTGTAAAGGGCAATTGTATCAAAGAAGATTGATGGAAGCACATAATAAGAAAGTTCGACCTCGCAGTTTCAGGGAAGGAGATTTAGTGTTGAAGATGATCTTGCCACCTCAAAAGAATCACCGAGGGAAGTGGACACCAAACTATGAGAGACCATATGTGGTGAAGAAAGCCTTTGAAGGATGGGCATTAATTTTGACAAGAATGGATGTAGAAGAATTGCCTAATCCGGTGAATGCAGACGCCATCAAAAAGTATTACCCATAGCCAAAAAAAAAAACTCGCTAGATTGAAAACCCGAAAGGGCGGTCTAGGTAAAAATTAGAGTTAAAAAAAAAAAAACTCGCTAGATTGAAAACCCGAAAGGGCAATCTAGGCAAAAATTAGAGTTAAAATCTCGCTAGATTGAAAACCCGAAAGGGGGGTCTAGGCAAAAATTAGAGCAATAAAAATCCTGCTGAAGTGAAAACCCCTCGTGGGCGCTTCAAGCGAAAATTCGGGAAAATAGAGAAGTCTCTACTAAAGTGAAAACACTTCCTGGGAGCTTCAAGTAACATTGAGATCAGAAAAGGCGTGGAGAAAGCAATTACGGGGAATTGACAGAGGCCATTAAGAGGATTTGAGAAGAATATGGGACAATACAGTGAATAACAGATAGCAAGGCTGTACACGGGTGAATTGGTTATGTTCAGGGGTATGCATGATGAGTCTGTGAAGGAGAAGCTTCATATGGAAGTAGTCAGATTCAATAATTGCAAAATGGGGGCACACAAAACTGGGGCAGTTTTGTGCGGAATTAAAGTTATCTCATTTTATATCCTGTAAAGATTTATGCTATTTCCTTTATTTTTAACCCTCTTGAATCATATATATACTCGATCAGTCTCTCCTGTTATCTATTTATTCTAAATAAAACTCTCTGAGGTTATTCAGTTCATTTCCGAATTCCTTATTCATTGCTAGTGTTCTTCACGATTTTTAGTGCTTATATATCTTGCCTTCAGAAATCTCGTGTAGTCAATGCTATTGAATTTATTTGGAAGTTAAATAAGGTAATAAAAGAATCATGACAAGTGCATTAGGACATTGTTCTTAGTAGGAACCTATGAGATTTTGGTGTTCTTGACTGTAAAGGAGCTCAAAGAAATTAAATGGCACTAAAAGGCATGGTGGAGCTAAAGAGGTTGTGGTGTTCTTATCTCTAATAGAGCTAAAAGATTAATTGGCGTTAAAAGGCATAGTGGGGCCAGAGAGATTTTGGAGCCGGAGAGATTGTGCTTGGCGTTAAAGGTATGTCAGATTTGGTGGAAATCAGATGTAAACAGTAAATCGATGGAAAGATCAGACAAAAAGAGAATCAAAGATACAAGAATAAGCCAAACATGGCATATTGAAGATAGGATGGAATCAAAAGATGCAGTTTTCTCATGATGGATGATTGCAGGATGAAAGGGTGGAAATTAGATGTGAACAGTAAATCGATGGAAAGACCATACAAGACAAAAGGAGAATGAAATATACAAGAATAATTGTAACATGGCAGATTCAAGATGGGATGGAGGCAAAAGATGCAGTCTTCTCATGATGGATGATTGCAGGATGATAGGGGTGATGATGCTTACGATAATTAACCAAAATCAAAATTTCAAAATAAGGAAAAAATAAAATAAAATACAATTTTCTTCATGCATTCATACACTCATGGATATTTTCTTGCATAAAATTCAAACAAACATTGCTGGCCAAGCTGGGATAGCCGTAGTGATCCCATGCACTTTCTTTTCTTGTCAGCCAAGCTGGGAATGGCTGTAGTGATCCCATGCACTTTCTTTTCATCAGCCAAGCTGGGAATGGCTGTAGTGATCCCATGCAGTTCCTTTTCTTGTTGGCCAAGCTGGGAATGGCCGTAGTGATCCCATTCACTTTCTTTTCTTATCAGCCAAGCTAGGAATGGCTGTTGTGATCCCATGCACTTTCTTTTCTTGCTGGCCAAGCTGGGAATGGCCGTAGTGATCCCATGCACTTTCTTTTCATCAGCCAAGCTGGGAATGGCTGTAGTGATCCTATGCACTTTCTTTTCATTAGCCAAGCTGGGAATCGCTGTAGTGATCCCATGCATTTTCTTTTCTTGTCAGCCAAGCATGGAATGGCTGTAGTGATCCTATACACTTTCTTTTCATCAGCCAAGTTGGGAATGACTGTAGTGATCCCATGCATTTTCTTTTCTTGTCAACCAAGCTGGGAATGGCTGTAGTGATCCCATGCACTTTCTTTTCATTAGCCAAGCTGGGAATGGCCGTAGTGATCCCATGCACTTTCTTTTCTTGTCAGCCAAGCTGGGAATGGTTGTAGTGATCCCATGCACTTTCTTTTCTTGCTGGCCAAGCTGGGAATGGCCATAATGATCCCACGCACTACCTTTTTCAGTTCCCGTACGAAACTCGGTTGACTACACATTTGTTTGTCTTTTATTTCATAAAAGACATACAAAGGGGGGCAGCTGTAGTACCCGGTTTTCGTCCGGCCCAAAAAATAGAAAAATAGAAAATATGAAATCCAAAATAAAAATTAAAGGAAGGAAAATGAAGTCCAAACTTGTGTCTTTGCTTGAAAGCCCGTAGATTCATAAATTCAAAATTTAAGGCCCAATTCCTAAGTTTTGGCCCAATTATCAAAAACAAAACCGTAGAAAATATCTAGAGAATAAAAAAATTAAAAGTGGAAAAGACCAAAAAGAATAGCCACCTTTGTTAAAAGGAAAGAAAACGTAAGGGCAAAAGGGACAAATTGAAAGAACTAGGGTTTTAGGAGAGAGGGGGTCTCATTCTACTAAGAGAAAGGCAGCATTCTTTGAAGGGAAAAAGGAAGCAGCCGCACAAGGAAAGGGAGAAAAGAAAAAAAAAGAGATAAAAGGAGAAAGGGAGTAGCCGCACAAGTGGGAAAGAAAAGGGCAAGAGAGAAATAAACGGAGGGAGATCGCTGAGGTAGTGAAGAAGGAAAACAAGATAAGAGCCATAAGAGGATTTAATTCTTTTGAGTGCTATTTCTCAGCAAGGGTAATACTCTATACGCATTTCTGTATCTATGTTTTCTCTGATTCATAATCTGCCTTTCTCTGGTTTGTTTTCCTTGGTTCCTTTGATTTCCTTTGTTTTTCCTGGTTTCTTGATCTTTCGGGGTCATATGCCTCTTGTTCTACATGTCCACACCACCGGTTCAGTTATTGCCTCTATTTATAGTATCTATGTGTTTTTGCTTGTGTATTTGTATGATTATATTGATTTTCTTTTTGGATTTGTTCATGTTATGTGATGTTCATATCTTCTGTTTCCATTTCTTTGATTTTATTTGATGAGAAACGACTTAAGATTTTGCCTATTCTGTCTTGGTTTTAATCTCCAAAGCTTGTTGTACGTGTCTAGTTGGTTTGATTTTGATTGGAATATATCTGTTTTGCTGGTAGTTACACGTTTGATTCAAATATATGTGTGCAGGGTGTGTTTGTGTATATGTGTGCAGTACAGTGCGTATGTATATGTACAGTGTGTGTATGTAGGTATAAATACTATGGGTTTGTGTGTGTATATGTATGTACATGGTTTGGAGATGAATGTGTATGATATTGTAGATGTTTATATGTGTATATGAATCTTTAAATATGGGCTTGGTTTGATATTACATTTTGAGCATCCCATTTGACCCCATTATTTTTGTGTTTGATGTTGGGACTTGAACCGGGCTTGATCCCACTTGGGCCGAAGGGCAACTTAGAGGACTTGGGCTAAAAGACATACATGGAGGAATTGGGTTGGATTTGAGCATTGACCTTCATGGGTTATATTTGTACTATATTTGTATATTTTTTTTTATTATTTTTAGTTTGTATATAATTGTAAAGTGTAAGCCTTTGTAATAGTGTAGGAAAATAGTGGATGTAAAAATAGTGAAAAGTGCATACATGATATTTTAGGGTGCTAGAAGCATATAGACATTAGGAAATCATTTTTGTGAATAATGATTGCATTAGAATGCATGCTTAGGACTTTGATTTCTCACACTATGCCATGATGCTTAGATGTATGCTAAGATTGTTTGAATGCAATGAAAATGAATGCAACGCGTTAGTCATTAGAATTAATCAAAGCCGTCTCAACTTAACAAACACACCAAGATTAATTTATGGAACCTTTATGTTTTGTTTAAATACCAAGTAGCCTTCAAGATATTGGGGTTCCATTGACATTCATCCAATTATGTTCTTTCTTTTCTCATGAAGAACATAATTGTGAGTAAGGCTTGAATTGAATCTTTTTCATTGATTGTGGGCCTTTTTGGTGCATCAACTAAGTTCCCAAAAATCTTTTCTCCAAAACCAACAAAACCCATTCCAATGTTCCTATCTAAATAGCCTTTTTTCCAAATCATCAAAAACATCAAAACCCACTCCGATATGGATTTTTTTCATCCAAGACCAAGTTAAACATTTTTGGCTAAGCCGGGAATGGCCGTAGTGATCCCGTGCACCTTTTTTTTTGTCAACAACCACTTCAAGTGAAGTCTTTTATTAAATATTTTTGGCGAAGCCGGGAATGGCCATAGTGATCCCATGCACCCTTTTTTTTATTAAAAAACCACTCCAAGTGGGGTTTCCTATTAAATATTTTTGGCCAAACCGGGAATGGCCATAGTGATCCTGTGCACCCTCTTTTTTTATTAAAAAACCACTCCAAGTGGAGTTTCCTATTAAATATTTTTGGATAAGTCGGGAATGACCATAGTGATCCCGTGCACCCTCTTTTTTATTAAAAACCACTTCAAGTGGAGTCCTTTATTAAACATTTTTGGCCAAACCGGGAATGGGCATAGTGATCCCGTGCACCCTCTTTTTATTAAAAACCACTTCAAGTGGAGCCTTTTATTAAAGCATTTTTGGGCCAAGCCGGGAATGACCATAGTGATCCCGTGCACCCTTTTTCCTTCTTTTTTATCAAAACCCATAAAAATAAAATTTTTAAAATCAAATCTTGGTCTAACATTAATGGAACATTTCCACCCATTTGATAATACATGATTTTCCGGGCATATGGAAAACTCATTAAAACATTTGGGACATACAATTATTCCTCGAAATTAGAGCCAAATAGGAAAACATTTTTAAAGGTAACCGTTTTCGGGAGTTGTGGGGTGCCTAACACCTTCCCCATGCTC
The DNA here is from genome assembly GCF_013401445.1 of Tripterygium wilfordii. Classification (NCBI taxonomy): domain Eukaryota; kingdom Viridiplantae; phylum Streptophyta; class Magnoliopsida; order Celastrales; family Celastraceae; genus Tripterygium; species Tripterygium wilfordii. Next base: position 6,155,057 of record NC_052234.1, read on the forward strand.
AATAGACCCCCTTACCCACTTTTCTCGTAGACCAAAATGAATGTCCAATTGCATCCTAAAAATCAATTGCTGGCGACTTCAATGTTTTTATGCCGGTTGCTTCAGCGGTTTTGGACAATTTCAAACAGAACTTGGTCTATTCACATCGTTACCTTACGAAACGTTGTACGAATGCTAAACTAGCGAGCTAGACTTCTAAGAACACTAAACAGAGTACAACGGTCCACTTTGATGTCATCGAATTGCTCAACTCTCTCCATAGCTGAGCTTTTCACGGTTTTGGACAATTTGAAACATTACTTGGTCTATTCGCATCGTTGCCTTACAAAACGTTGTACGAAAGCTAAACTAGCTAGCTAAACTTCTAAGAACAATAAACAGAGTACAACGGTCCACTTTGATGCCATGTAGTTGCTCAACTATCTTCATAGACGACCTTTTCACGTTTTTGGGTAATTTCAAACATAACTTAGTCTATTCGTATCTTTACCTTACGAAACGTTGTACGAAAGCTAAACTAGGGAGGTAGACATATAGAAACACTAAACAGAGTACAACGGTCCACTTTGATGACATCGAATGTCTCAACTCCCGCAATAAATGTGCTTTGCGTGTTTTTTGGGAATTTCAAACGTAACTTGGTATATTCGCATCGTTACCTTATGAAACGTTGTACGAAAGCTAAACTAGCGCGCTAGACTTATAGAAACACTAAACAGAGTACAACTATCCACTTTGATGACCAGGAATCAACTCCCGCAATAGATGAGCTTTTCACATTTTTGGGGAATTTGAAACGTAAGTTCGTCTATTCGCATCTTTAGCTTACGAAACGTTGTACGAAAGCTAAACCAGCGAGCTAGACTCCTAAGAATACTAAACAGAGTAAAATGGTCCACCTCCATGCCATCGAATTGCTCAACTCTCTCCAAAGACGAGCTTTTCACGTTTTTGGGGAATTTCAAACATAAGTTGGTCTATTCGCATCGTTAGCCTACGAAACATTGTATGAAAGCTAAACTAGTGAGCTACATTCCTAAGAACACTAAACAGAGTAAAATGGTCCACTTCGATGCCATCGAATCGCTCAACTATCTCCATAGACGAGCTTTCCATGTTTTTGGGCAATTTCAAACATAATTTGGTCTATTCGTATCTTTACCTTTCGAAACGTTGTACGAAAGCTAAACTAGCGAGCTAGACCCCTAAGAATACTAAACAGAGTAAAATGGTCCACCTCCATGCCATCGAATTGCTCAACTCTCTCCAAAGACGAGCTTTTCACGTTTTTGGGGAATTTCAAACATAAGTTGGTCTATTCGCATCGTTAGCCTACGAAACATTGTATGAAAGCTAAACTAGTGAGCTACATTCCTAAGAACACTAAACAGAGTAAAATGGTCCACTTCGATGCCATCGAATCGCTCAACTATCTCCATAGACGAGCTTTCCATGTTTTTAGGCAATTTCAAACATAATTTGGTCTATTCGTATCTTTACCTTACGAAACGTTGTACGAAAGCTAAACTAGCGAGCTAGACATATAGAAACACTAAACAGAGTACAATGGTCCACTTTGATGACTTGGAATTTCTCAACTCACTCAATAGACGAGCTTCATGTGTTTTTTGGGAATTTCAAACATAACTTGGTCTATTCGCATCGTTACCTCATGAATCATTGTACGAAAGCTAAACTAGCAAGCTAGACTTATAGAAACACTAAACAGAGTACAACGATCCACTTTCATGACATGGAATTGCTCAACTCCCGCAATAGATGAGCTTTCCACATTTTTGGGGAATTTGAAACGTAAGTTCGTCTATTCGCATCTTTAGCTTACGAAACGTTGTGCGAAATCTAAACTAGCAAGCTAGACTCCTAAGAACAATAAACAGTTTAAAATGGTCTACTTCGATGCTATCGAATTGCTCAATTCTCTCCATATATGTGCTTTTCACGTTGTTGGGCAATTTCAAACATAACTTGGTCTAGTCGCATCTCTACCTTACGAAAAGTTGTACGAAAGCTATACTAGCGAGCACAACTTATAGAAACACTAAACAGAGTACAACGGTTCACTTTGATGACATGGAATTGCTCAACTCCCGCAATAGACGAGCTTTTCACGTTTTTGGGGAATTTCAAACGTAAGTTGGTCTATTCACATCTTTAGCTTACGAAACGTTGTACGAAAGCTAAACTAGCGAGCTAGACACCTAAGAACACTAAACAGAGTAAAATGGTCCACATCGATGCCATCGAATTGCTCAACTCTCTCCATAGATGAGCTTTTCACGTTTTTGGGGAATTTCAAACATAAGTTGGTCTATTCGCATCTTTAGCTTACGAAACGTTGTACGAAAGCTAAACTAGCTAGTTAGACCTCCAAGAACACAAAACAAGGTACAACGGTCAGTTTTGATGCTTTGTAATCGCTTAACTCTCTCCGTAGACGACATTTTCACGTTTTTGTACAATTTCAAACGTAAGTTGGATTATTCGCATCTTCACCATCCGAAACATTGTACGAAAGCTAAACTAGCGAGCTAGACTTCTAAGAACACTACACAGAGTACAATGGTCCACTTAGATGCCATGGAGTTGCTCAACTCTCTCCATAGATGAGCTTTTCACGTTTTTTGGCAATTTCAAACATAACTTGGTCTATTCGCATCGTTAACTTATGAAATGTTGTACGAAAGCTAAACTAGTGAGCTAGACTTCTAAGAACACTAAACAGAGTACAACGGTCCACTTTGATACCATCGAATTGCTCAACTCTCTCCATAGATGAGCTATTCACGATTTTGGGCCATTTCAAACATAACTTGGTCTATTCGTATCGTTACCTTACGAAACGTTGTACCAAAAGCTAAACTAGCGAGCTAGTCTTCTAAGAACACTAAACAGAGTACAACGGTCCACTTTGACGCCATGGAGTTGCTCAACTCTCTCCATAGATGAGCTTTTCACCTTTTTGGGGAATTTCAAACTTAAGTCGGTCTATTCGCATCTTTAGCCTAGGAAACGTTGGACGAAAGCTAAACTAGTGTGCTACATTCCTAAGAACACTAAACAGAGTAAAATGGTCCACTTCGATGCCATCGAATCGCTCAACTCTCTCCATAGACGAGCTTTTCACGTTTTTGGGCAATTTCAAACATAACTTGGTCTATTCGTATCTTTACCTTATGAAACGTTGTACGAAAGCTAAACTAGCGAGCTAGACTCCTAAGAATACTAAACAGAGTAAAATGGTCCACCTCGATGCCATCAAATTGCTCAACTCTCTCCATAGACGAGCTTTTCACGTTTTTGGGGAATTTCAAACATAAGTTGGTCTATTCACATCTTCAGCTTACGGAACGTTGTACGAAAGCTAAACCAGCGAGTTACACTTCTAAGACCACTAGACAGAGTACAACGGTCCACTTTGATGACATGGAGTTGCTCAACTCTCTCCATAGATGAGTTTTTCACGTTTCTAAGCAATTCCAAACATAACTTGGTCTATTCGTATCTTTAGCTTACGAAACGTTGTACGAAAGATAAACTAGTGAGCTAGACTCCTAAGAACACTGAACAGAGTACAACGGTCCACTTTGATGACATGGAATTGCTCAACTCTCGCAATAGACGAGCTATTCACATTTTTGAGGAATTTCAAACGTAAGTTGGATTATTCATATCTTCACCTTCCGAACCATTGTACGAAAGCTAAACTAGCGAGCTAGACTTCTAAGAACACTAAACAGAGTACAACGGTCCACTTTGATGCCATGGAGTTGCTCAACTCTCTCCAAAGATGAGCTTTTCACGTTTTTGGGCAATTTCAAACATAACTTGGTCTATTCGCATCTTTACCTTCCTAAACGTTGTACGAAAGCTAAACTAGCGCGCTAGACTTCCAAGAACACGAAACAGAGTACAACAGCCCACTTTGATGCTTTATCATCGCTCAACTATCTCCATAGATGACCTTTTGACGTTTTTGTGTAATTTCAAACATACGTTGGATTATTCGCATCTTCACCTTACGAAACATTGTACGAAAGCGAAACTAGCGAGCGAGACTCCTAAGAACACTAACCAGAGTAAAATGGTCCACTTTGATGCCATCGAATCGCTCAACTCTTTCCATAGATGACCTTTTCACGTTTTTGGGTAATTTTAAACATAACTTGGTCTATTCGCATCTTTACCTTACGAAACGTTGTATGAAATCTAAACTAGCGAGCTAGACTTATAGAAACACTAAATAGAGTACAACGGTCCACTTTGATGGCATGGAATTGCTCAACTCTCGCAATAGACGAGCTTTTCACGTTTTTGGGGAATTTCAAACGTAAGTTGGTCTATTCGTATGTTTAGCTTACGAAACGTTGTGCGAAAGCTAAACTAGCGAGCTAGACTCCAAAGAACACTAAACAAAGGAAAATGGTCCAATTCGATGCCATCGAATTGCTCAACTCTCTCCATTGATGAGCTTTTCACGTTTTTGGGCAATTTCAAACGTAAGTTGGTCTATTCGCATCTCTAGCTCACGAAACGTTGTACGAAAGTTAAACTAGCGATTTAGACTTCTAAGAACACTAAACAAGGTACAATGGTCGGCTTTGATGCTTTGTAATTGCTAAACTCTCCCTGTAGAGGATCTTTTCACGTTTTTGTGCAATTTCAAACATATGTTGGATTATTCGCATCTTCACCTTCCGAAACATTGTACAAAAGCTAAACTAGAGAGCTAGACTTCTAAGAACACTAGACAGAGTGCAACGGTCCACTTTGATGCCATGGAGTTGCTCAACTATCTCCATAGATGAGCTTTTCACGTTTTCGGGTAATTTCAAACATAACTTGGTCTATTCGCATCTTTAGCTTACGAAACGTTGTACGAAAGCTAAACAAGCGAGCTATGCTCCTAAGAACACTAAAAAGAGTACAACGGTCCACTTTGATGACATAGAATTACTCAACTCTCGTAATAGACAAGCTTTTCATGTTTTTGGTGAATTTCAAACGTAAGTTGGATTATTCGCATCTTCACCTTCCGAAACATTGTAGAAAAGCTAAACTAGCGAGCTAGACTTCTAAGAACACTACACTGAGTACAACGGTCCACTATGATGCCATGGATTTTGCTCAACTCTCTCTATAGATGAGCTTTCCAAGTTTTTGGGTAATTTCAAACATAACTTGGTCTATTCGCATCTTTACCTTACGAAACGTTGTACGAAAGCTAAACTAGCGAGCTAGATTTCTAAGAACAAAAAACAGAGTAAAACGGTCTACTTGGATGACATCGAATTGCTCAACTCTCTCCGTAGATGAGCTTTTCACGGTTTTGGGCAATTTCAAACATAACTTGGTCAATTCGCATCTTTCGCTTATGAAACGTTGTACGAAAGCTTAACTAGCGAGCTAGACTCCTAATAACACTAAACAGAGTAAAATGGTCCACTTCGCTGCCATCGAATTGCTCAACTTTCTCCATAGATGAGCTTTTCACGTTTTTGGGGAATTTCAAACATAAGTTGGTCTATCCGCATCTTTAGCTTACGAAACATTGTACGAAAGCTACACTAGTGAGCTAGACTTCTAAGAACACTAGACAGAGTACAATGGTCCACTTTGATGCCATGGAGTTGCTCAACTCTATCCATAGATTACCTTTTGTCGTTTCAGGGCAATTTCAAACGTAAGTTGGATTATTCATATCTTCACCTTCCGAAACATTGTACGAAAGCTAAACTAGCGAGCTAGACTTCTAAGAACACTAAACAGAGTACAACGGTCCACTTAGATGCCATGGAGTTGCTCAACTCTCTCCATAGATGAGCTTTGCACGTTTTTGGGTAATTTCAAACATAACTTGGTCTATTGACATCTTTACCTTACGAAACGTTGTACGAACGCTAAACTAGCGAGCTAAACTCCTAAGAATACTAAACAGAGTAAAATGGTCCACCTCGATGCCATCGAATTGCTCAACTCTCTCCATAGACGAGCTTTTCACATTTTTGGGGAATTTCAAACATAAATTGGTCTATTCGCATCTTTAGCTTACGAAACGTTGTACGAATGCTAAACTAGCGAGTTAGACTTCTAAGACCACTAAACAAAGTACAACGGTCCACTTTGATGTTTTATAATCGCTTAACTATCTCCATGGATGACCTTCTCACCTTTTTGTGGAATTTCAAAGATAAGTTGGATTATTCGCATCTTCACCTTACGAAACATTGTACGAAAGCTAAACTAGTGAGCTATACTCCTAAGACCACTAAACAGAGTAAAATGGTCCACTTTGATGCCATCGAATCGCTCAACTCTTTCCATAGATGACCTTTTCACGTTTTTGGGTAATTTTAAACATAACTTGGTCTATTCGCATCTTTACCTTACGAAACGTTGTATGAAATCTAAACTAGCGAGCTAGACTTGTAGAAACACTAAACAGAGTACAACGGTCCACTTTGATGACATGGAATTGCTCAACTCTCGCAATAGACGAGCTTTTCACGTTTTTGGGGAATTTCAAACGTAAGTTGGTCTATTCGCATGTTTAGCTTACGAAACGTTGTGCGAAAGCTAAACTAGTGAGCTAGACTCCTAAGAAAACTAATTAGAGTAAAATGGTCAACTTCGATGCCATCGAATCGCTCAACTCTCCCCATAGATGACCTTTTCACGTTTTTGGGTAATTTCAAACATAACTTGGTCTATTCGCATCTTTACCTTACGAAACGTTGTACGAAAGCTAAACTAGCGAGCTAGACTTATAGAAACACTAAACAGAGTACAACGGTCCACTTTGATGACATGGAGTTGCTCAACTCTCGCAATAGACGAGCTTTTCACGTTTTTGGGGAATTTCAAACGTAAGTTGGTCTATTCGCATGTTTGCTTGCGAAACGTTGTGCGAAAGCTAAACTAGCGAGCTAGACTCCTAAGAACACTAAATAGAGTAAAATGGTCAACTTCGAAGCCATCGAATTGCTCAACTCTCTCCATAGATGAGCTTTTCACATTTTTGGGGAATTTCAAATGTAAGTTGGTCTATTCGCATTTTTAGCTTATGAAACGTTGTACGAAAGCTAAACTAGCGAGTTAGACTTCTAGGAACACTAAACAAGGTACAACGGTCGGCATTGATGCTTTTTAATCGCTCAACTCTCTCCGTAGACGATCTTTTCAAGTTTTTGTGCAATTTCAAACATAACTTGGATTATTCGCATTTTCACCTTCTGAAACATTGTACGAAAGCTAAACTAGCGAGCTAGACTTCTACGAACACTAGACAGAGTATAACGGTCCACTTTGATGCCATGGAGTTGCTCAACTCTCTCCATATATGAGCTTTTCACATTTTTGGGTAATTTCAAACATAACTTGGTCTATTCGCATCTTTAGCTTACGAAATGTTGTACGAAAGCTACACTAGTGAGCTATACTTCTAAGAACACTAAACGGAGTACAACGGTCCACATTGATGACATGGAATTGCTGAACTCTTGCAATAGACGAGCTTTTCACCTTTTTGATGCATTTCAAACATAAGTTGGATTATTCGCATCTTCACCCTCGGAAACATTGTACGAAAGCTAAACTAGCGAGCTAGACTTCTAAGAACACTAGACAGAGTACAACGGTCGACTATGATGCCATGGAGTTGCTCAACTCTCTCCATAGATGAGCTTTACACGTTTTTGGGCAATTTCAAACATAACTTAGTCTATTTGCATCTTTACCTTACGAAACGTTGTACGAAAGCAAAACTAGCGAGCAAGACTTCTAAGAATACTAAACAGAGTACAACGGTCCACTTTCATGCCATGGAGTTGCTCAACTCTCTCCATAAATGAGCTTTTCACGGTTTTGGGTAATTTCAAACATAACTTGGTCTATTCGTATCTTAGGCTTACGAATCGTTGTTCGAAAGCTAAACTAGCGAGCTAGACACCTAAGAACACTAAACAGAGTAAAATGGTCCACTTCCATGCCATCGAATTGCTCAACTCTTTTTGGGGAATTTCAAACATGAGTTCGTCTATTCGCATCTTTAGCTTACGAAACGTTGTACGAAAGCTAAACTAGCGAGTTAGACTTCCAAGAACACTAAACAAGGTAGAACGGTCGACTTTGATGCTTTAAAATCGCTCAACTCTCTCCATAGACGACATTTCCGTATTTTTTTGCAATTTGAAACATAAGTTGGATTATTCACATATTCACCTTACGAAACAATTTGCAAAACCTAAACTAGCGAGCTAGACTTCTGAGAACACTAAACAGAGTACAACGGTCCACTTCGATGCCATCGAATTGCTCAAATCTCTCCATAGATGATCTTTTCACGTTTTTGGGCAATTTGAAACATAACTTGGTCTATTCGCATCTTTACCTTACGAAACGTTGTACGAAAGCTAAACTAGCGAGCAAGACTTCTAAGAACACTAAACAGAGTACAACGGTTCACCTTGATGCCATGGAGTTGCTCAACCCGCTCCATATGTGAGATTTTCAAGTTTTTGGTCAATTTCAAACATAACTTGGTCTATTCGCATATTTACCTTACGAAACCTTGTGCGAAAGCTAAACTAGCGAGCTAGACTTCTAACAAAACTAAACAGAGTACAACGGTCTACTTCGATGCCATCGAATAGCTCAACTCTCTCCATAGATGAGCTTTTCACGTTTTTGGACAATTTCAAACATAACTTGGTCTATTCGCATATTTACCTTAAGAAACGTTGTACGAAAGCTAAACTAGCAAGCTAGACTCCAAAGAACACTAAACGGAGTAAAATGGTTCACTATGATGCCATCGAATTGCTCAACTCTCTCCATATATGAGCTTTTCACGTTTTTGGGGAATTTTAAACATAAGTTGGTCTATTCGCATCTTTTGCTTACGAAACGTTGTACGAAAGCCAAACTAGCGAGTTAGACATCTAAGACCACTAAACAAAGTACAACGGTCCACTTTGACGCTTTATAATCGCTCAACTATCTCCATTGACGACTTTTTGACATTTTTGTGCAATTTCAAACAAGTTCGTTTATTCGCATCTTCACCTTACGAAACATTGTACGAAAGCTAAACTAGCGACCTACACTTCTAAGAACACTAAACAGAGTACAACGGTCCACTTTCTTGCCATCGAATTGCACAACTCTCTCCATAGATGAGCTTTTCATGTTTTTGCGTAATTTTAAACATAACCCGGTCTATTCGCATCTTTAGCTTACGAAACGTTGTACGAAAGGTAAACTAGCGAGTTAGACTTCTAAGAACAGTCAACAAGGTACAACGGTCGACTTTGATGCTTTAAAATCGCTAAACTCTGTCTATAGACAACCTTTGCGCATTTTTGTGCAATTTCAAACATAAGTTGGATTATTCGCATATTCACCTTACGAAACAATTTGCGAAACCTAAACTAGGGAGCTAGACTTCTAAGAACACTAAAAAGAGTACAACGGTCCACTTCGATGCCATCGAATTTCTCAACTCTCTCCATACATGAGCTTTTCACGTTTTTGGGCAATTTCAAACATAACTTGGTCTATTCGCATCTTTACCTTATGAAATGTTGTACGAAAGCTAAACTAGGGAACAAGACTTCAAAGAACACTAAATAGGGCACAACGGTCCACTCTGTTGCCATGGAGTTGCTCAACTCTCTCCATAAATTAGCTTTCCATGATTTTGGGCAATATCAAATACAACTTGGTCTATTCGCATCTTTACCTTACGAAATATTGTACAAAAGCTAAACTAGCGAGCTAGACTTCTAAGAACACAAAAAAGAGTACAACTATCCACTTCGATGCCATCAAATTGCTCAACTCTCTCCATAGATGGGCTTTTCACGGTTTTGGGCAACTTCAAACGTGACATGGTCTATTCGCATCGTTACCTTACAAAACGTTGTACGAAAGCCAAACTAGTGAGCTAGACTTCTAAGAACACTAAACAAAGTACAACGGTCCACTTTGATGCCTTGAAGTTGTTCAACTCTCTCCATAATCGAGCTTTTCACGTTTTTGGGCAATTTCAAACATAACTTGGTCTATTCGCATCTTTACCTTACGAAATGTTGTACGCAAGCTAAACTAACGAGCTAGACTTCTAAGAACACTAAACAGAGTACAACGGTCCACTTTGATGCCAGGGAGTTGCTCAACTCTCTCCATAGATAAGCTTTTCATGTTTTTGGGCAATTTCAAACACAACTTGGTCTATTCGCATCATTAGCTTACGAAACGTTGTACGAAAGCAAAACTAGTGAGCTAGACTCCTAAGAACACTAAACAGAGTACAACGGTACACTTTGATGACACGGAATTGCTCAACTCTCGCAATAGACGAGCTTTTCACGTTTTTGGGGAATTTCATACGTAAGTTGGATTATTCGCATCGTTACCTTACGAAACATTGTATGAAAGCTAACTAGTGAGCTAGACTTCTAAGAACACTAAACATAGTACAACGGTCCACTATGATGCCATCAAATTGCTCAACTCTCTCCATAGATGAGCTTTTCATGCTTTTCGGCAATTTCAAACATAACTTGGTCTATTCGCATCGTTACCTTACGAAACGTTGTACAAAAGCTAACCTGGCGAGCTAGACTTCTAAGAACACTAAACAGAGTACAACGTCCACTTTGATGCCAGGGAGTTGCTCAACTCTCTCCATAGATAAGCTTTTCATGTTTTTGGGCAATTTCAAACATAACTTGGTCTATTCGCATCTTTACCTTACGAAATGTTGTACGCAAGCTAAACTAACGAGCTAGACTTCTAAGAACACTAAACAGAGTACAACGGTCCACTTTGATGCCAGGGAGTTGCTCAACTCTCTCCATAGATAAGCTTTTCATGTTTTTGGGCAATTTCAAACACAACTTGGTCTATTCGCATCATTAGCTTACGAAACGTTGTACGAAAGCAAAACTAGTGAGCTAGACTCCTAAGAACACTAAACAGAGTACAACGGTACACTTTGATGACACGGAATTGCTCAACTCTCGCAATAGACGAGCTTTTCACGTTTTTGGGGAATTTCATACGTAAGTTGGATTATTCGCATCGTTACCTTACGAAACATTGTATGAAAGCTAACTAGTGAGCTAGACTTCTAAGAACACTAAACATAGTACAACGGTCCACTATGATGCCATCGAATTGCTCAACTCTCTCCATAGATGAGCTTTTCATGCTTTTGGGCAATTTCAAACATAACTTGGTCTATTCGTATCTTTACCTTACGAATCGTTGTACGAAGGCTAAACTAGCGAGCTAGACTCGTAAGAACACTAAACAGAATACAACGATCCACTTTGATGACATGGAATTGCTCAACTCTCCCAATAGACGAGCGTTTCACGTTTTTGTGTAATTTCAAACATCAGTTGGATTATTCACATCTTCACCTTACGAAACATTTTACGAAACCTAAACTAGCGGGCTAGACTTCTAACAACAGTAAACAGAGTACAACAGTCGACTTCGATGCCATCGAATTGCTCAACTCTCTCCATAGATGAGCTTTTCACATTTTCGGGCAATTTCAAGCATAACTTGGTCTATTCGCGTCTTTACCTTACGAAATGCTGTATGAAAGCTAAACTAGTGAGCTAGACTTCTAAGAACACGAAACCGATTACAACGGTCTACTTTGGTGCCATTGAATTGCTCAACTGTCTCCATAGATGAGCTTCTCACGTTTTTAAGCAATTTCAAACATAACTTGGTCTATTCGCATCTTTATGTTACGAAAAATTGTATGAAAGCTAAACTAGCGAGCTAGACTTCTCAGAAAAGTAAATAGAGTACAACGATCCACTTCGATGCCATCGAATTGCTCAACTCTCTCCATAGATGAGCTTTTCACGTTTTTGGGAAAATTCAAACATAACTTGGTCTATTCGCACCTTTACCTTGCAAAATGTTGTATGAAAGCTAAACTAGCGAGCTAGACTTCTAACAAAACTAAACAGAGTACAACGGTCTACTTCGATGCCATCGAATAGCTCAACTCTCTCCATAGATGAGCTTTTCACGTTTTTGGACAATTTCAAACATAACTTGGTCTATTCGCATATTTACCTTAAGAAACGTTGTACGAAAGCTAAACTAGCAAGCTAGACTCCAAAGAACACTAAACGGAGTAAAATGGTTCACTATGATGCCATCGAATTGCTCAACTCTCTCCATATATGAGCTTTTCACGTTTTTGGGGAATTTTAAACATAAGTTGGTCTATTCGCATCTTTTGCTTACGAAATGTTGTACGCAAGCTAAACTAACGAGCTAGACTTCTAAGAACACTAAACAGAGTACAACGGTCCACTTTGATGCCAGGGAGTTGCTCAACTCTCTCCATAGATAAGCTTTTCATGTTTTTGGGCAATTTCAAACACAACTTGGTCTATTCGCATCATTAGCTTACGAAACGTTGTACGAAAGCAAAACTAGTGAGCTAGACTCCTAAGAACACTAAACAGAGTACAACGGTACACTTTGATGACACGGAATTGCTCAACTCTCGCAATAGACGAGCGTTTCACGTTTTTGTGTAATTTCAAACATCAGTTGGATTATTCACATCTTCACCTTACGAAACATTTTACGAAACCTAAACTAGCGGGCTAGACTTCTAACAACAGTAAACAGAGTACAACAGTCGACTTCGATGCCATCGAATTGCTCAACTCTCTCCATAGATGAGCTTTTCACATTTTCGGGCAATTTCAAGCATAACTTGGTCTATTCGCGTCTTTACCTTACGAAATGCTGTATGAAAGCTAAACTAGTGAGCTAGACTTCTAAGAACACGAAACCGATTACAACGGTCTACTTTGGTGCCATTGAATTGCTCAACTGTCTCCATAGATGAGCTTCTCACGTTTTTAAGCAATTTCAAACATAACTTGGTCTATTCGCATCTTTATGTTACGAAAAATTGTATGAAAGCTAAACTAGCGAGCTAGACTTCTCAGAAAAGTAAATAGAGTACAACGATCCACTTCGATGCCATCGAATTGCTCAACTCTCTCCATAGATGAGCTTTTCACGTTTTTGGGAAAATTCAAACATAACTTGGTCTATTCGCACCTTTACCTTGCAAAATGTTGTATGAAAGCTAAACTAGCGAGCTAGACTCCTAGGAACACTAAACAGAGTTAAATGGTCCACTTCGATGCCATTGAATTGCTCAACTCTCTCCATAGATGAGCTTTTGACGTTTTTGGGGAATTTTAAACATAAGTTGGTCTATTTGCATCTGAGCTTACGAAACGTTGTACGAAAGCCAAACCAGCGAGTTAGACTTCTAAGACCACTAAACAAAGTACAACGGTCCACTTTGATGCTTTAGAATCGCTCAACTATCTCCATAGACGACCTTTTCACGTGTTTGTGCAATTTCAAACATAAGTTCGATTATTCGCATCTTCGCCTTACATTCTACGAAAGCTAAACTAGTGAGCTAGACTCCTAAGAACACTAAACAAAGTACAACGTTCCACTTTGATGCCATCGAATTGCTCAACTCTGTCCATAGATGAGCTTTTCACCTTTTTGGGTAACTTCAAACATAACTTGGTCTATTCGCATCTTTACCTTACGAAACGTTGTACGAAAGCTAAACTAGCGAGCTGGACTTATAGAAACACTAAACAGAGTAGAACGGTCCACTTTGATGACATGGAATTGCTCAACTCTCGTAATAGATGTGCTTTTCACGTTTTTGGGGAATTTCAAACGTAAGTTGGTCTATTCGCATCTTTACCTTACGAAACGTTGTACGAAAGCTAAACTAGCAAGCTAGACTCCTAAGAACACTAAACAGAGTAAAATGGTCCACTTCGATGCCATCGAATTGTTCAACTCTCTCCATAGACGAGTTTTTCACGTTTTTGGGGAATTTTAAACATAAGTTGGTCTATTCGAATCTTCAGCTTACGAAACGTTGTACGAAAGGTAAACTAGCGAGTTAGACTTCTCAGAACACTCAACAAGGTACAACGGTCGACTTTGATGCTTTATAAGCGGTCAACTCTCTCCATAGACTACCTTTTCACATTTTTGTGCAATTTCGCACATAAGTTGGATTATTCGCATCTTCACCTTACGAAACGTTTTACGACACCTAAACTAGTGAGCGAGACTTCTAAGAACACTAAACAGAGCACAACGGTCCACTTCGATGTCGTTGAATTGCTCAACTCTCTCTATATATGTGCTTTTCATGTTTTTGGGCAATTCCAAACATAACTTGGTCTATTCGCATCTTTACCTTACGAAACGTTGTACGAAAGCTAAACTAGCGAGCAAGACTTCTGAGAACACTAAACAGAGTACAACGATCCACTTTGGTGCCATGGAGTTGCTCAACTCTCTCCACAAATGAGCTTTCCATGTTTTTGGGCAATATCAAACATAACTTGTTCTATTCGCAACTTTACCTTATGAAACGTTGTACGAAAGCTAAACTAGCGAGCTAGACTTATAGAAACACTAAACAGAGTACAACGGTCCACTTTGATGACATGGAATTGCTCAAGTCTCGCAATAGATGAGCTTTTCACGTTTTTGGGGAATTCCAAACGTAATTTGGTCTCTTCGCATCTTTGGCTTACGAAACGTTGTACGAAAACTAAACAAGGGAGTTAAACTTCTAAGAACGCTAAACAAGGTACAACGGTCGACTTTGATGCTTGTAATTGCTCAACTCTCTCTGTAGATGACCTTTTCATGTTTTTGTGCAATTTCAAACGTAAGTTGGATTATTCGCATCTTCACCTGCTGAAACATTGTAAGAAAGCTAAACTAGCGGGCTAGACTCCTAAGAACACTAAACAGAGTACAACGGTCCACTATGATGCCATTGAATTCCTCAACTCTCTCCATAGATAAGTTTTTCACAGTTTTGGGAAATTTCAAACATAACTTGGTCTATTCGCATCGTTACCTTACTAAACGTTGTACAAAAGCTAACCTGGCGAGCTAGGCTTCTAAGAACACTAAACAGAGTACAACGGTCCACTTTGATGCCACGGAGTTGCTCAACTCTCTCCATAGATGAGCTTTTCACGTTTTTGGGCAATTTCAAACGTAAGTTGGATTATTCGCATCTTCACCTGCTGAAACGTTGTACGAAAGCTAAACTAGCGAGCTAGACTCCTAAGAACACTAAACAGAATACAACGATCCACTTTGATGGCACAGAATTGCTCAACTCTCCCAATAGACGAGCGTTTCACGTTTTCCGGGAATTTGAAAAGTAAGTTGGTCTATTCGCATCTTTAGCTTACAAAACGTCGTACGAAAGCTAAACTAGCGAGCTAGACTCCTAAGAACACAAAACAGAGTAAAATGGTCCACTTCGATGCCATCGAAATGCTCAACTCTCTCCATAGATGAGCTTTTCACGTTTTTGGGGAATTTCAAATATAGGTTGGTCTATTCGCTTTGCGAAATGTTGTACGAAAGCTAAACTAGCGAGTTAGACTTCTAAGAAGACTAAACAAGGTACAACGGTCAACTTTGATGCTTTATAATCGCTCAACTCTCTCCATAGATGATCTTTTCACGTTTTTGTGCAATTTCAAACATCACATGGATTATTCGCATCTTCACCTTACGAAATATTTTACGAAACCTAAAGTAGCAGGCTAGACTTCTAACATCACTAAACAGAGTACAACAGTCGACTTCAATGCCATCGAATTGCTCAACTCTCTCCATAGATGAGCTTTTTACGTTTTTGGGCAATTTCAAACATAACTTGGTGTTTTCGCATCTTTATCTTACGAAACATTGTATGAAAGCTAAACTAGCGAGCTAGACTTCTCAGAAAAGTAAACAGAGTACAACGGTCCACTTCGATGCCATCGAATTGCTCAACTCTCTCCATAGACGGGCTTTTCATGTTTTTGGGCAAATTCAAACATAACTTGGTCTATTCGCATCTTTACCTTGCAAAACGTTGTACGAAAGCTAAACTAGCAAGCTAGACTCCTAAGAACACTAAAAAGAGTAAAATGGTCCACTTCGATGCCATCGAATTGCTCAACTCTCTCCATAGACGAGCTTTTCACGTTTTTGGGGAATTTTAAACATAAGTTGGTCTATTTGCATCTGTAGCTTACGAAACGTTGTACGAAACCCAAACCACCGAGTTAGACTTCTAAGACCACTAAACAAAGTGCAACGGCCCACTTTGATGCTTTATAATCTCTGAACTATCTCCATAGACGACCTTTTCACTTTTTTGTGCAATTTCAAACATCAGTTCGATTATTCGCATCTTGACCTTACATTTTACGAAAGCTAAACTAGTGAGCTAGACTCCTAAGAACACTAAATAGAGCACAACGGTTCACTTTGATGCCACCGAAATGCTTAACTCTCTCCATAGATGAGCTTTTCACGTTTTTGGTTAATTTCTAACATAACTTGGTCTATCCGCATCTTTACCTTATGAAACGTTGTACGAAAGCTAAACTAGCGAGCTGGACTTATAGAAACACTAAACAGAGTACAACAGTCCACTTTGATGACACGGAATTGCTCAACTCTCGTAATAGATGAGCTTTTCACATTTTTGGGGAATTTCAAACGTAAGTTGGTCTATTCACATCTTTACCTTACGAAACATTGTACGAAAGCTAAACTAGCGAGCTAGACATCTCAGAAAACTAAACAGAGTACAACGGTCCACTTCGATACAATCGAATTGCTCAACTCTCTCCATGGATGAGCCTTTCACGTTTTTGGGCAATTTCAAACATAACTTGGTCTATTCGTATCTTTACCTTGCGAAACGTTGTACGAAAGCTAAACTAGCGAGCTAGACTCCTAAGAACACTAAACAGAGTAACATGGTCCACTTCGATGCCATCGAATTGCTCAACTCTCTCCATAGATGTGCTTTTCACGTTATTGGGGAATTTTAAGCATAAGTTGGTCTATTTGCAGCTGAGCTTACGAAACGTTGTACGAAAGCCAAACCAGCGAGTTCGACTTCTAAGACCACTAAACAAAGTACAACGGTCCACTTTGATGCTTTAGAATCGCTCAACTATCTCCATAGACGACATTTTCACGTTTTTGTGCAATTTCAAACATAAGTTCGATTATTCGCATCTTCTCCTTACATTCTACGAAAGCTAAACTAGTGAGCTAGACTCCTAAGAACACTAAACAGAGTACAACGTTCCACTTTGATGCCATCGAATTGCTCAACTCCCTCCATAGATGAGCTTTTCACGTTTTTGGGTAATTTCAAATATAACTTGGTCTATTCGCATCTTTACCTTACAAAACGTTGTACGAAAGCTAAACTAGCGAGCTGGACTCATAGAAACACTAAACAGAGTACAACGGTCCACTAAGAGATGAGCTTTTCATGTTTTTGGGGAATTTCAAACGTAAGTTGGTCTATTCGCATCTTTATCTTACGAAACATTGTACGAAAGCTAAACTAGCGAGCTAGACTTCTTAGAAAACTAAACAGAGTACAATGGTCCACTTTGATGCCATCAAATTGCTCAACTATTTCCATAGATGAGCTTTTCACGTTTTTGGGCAATTTCAAACATAACTTGGTCTATTCACATCTTTACCTTGCGAAACATTGTACGAAAGCTAAACTAGCAAGCTAGACTCCTAAGAACACTAAACAGAGTAAAATGGTCCACTTCGATGCCATCGAATTGCTCAACTTTCTCCATAGACGAGCTTTTCATATTTTTGGAGAATTTTAAACATAGGTTGGTCTATCTACATCTGTAGCTTACGAAACGTTGTACGAAAGCCAAACCAGCGAGTTAGAGTTCTTAGACCACTAAACATAGTACAACGGTCCACTTTGATGCTTTATAATCGCTCAACTATCTCCATAGACGACCTTTTCACATTTTTGTGCAATTTCAAACATAAGTTCGATTATTCGCATCTTCACCTTACATTCTACGAAAGCTAAACTAGCGAGCTAGACTTTTAAGAACACTAAACAGAGTACAACGGTCCACTTTGATGCCATGGAGTTGCTCAACTCTCTCCATAGATGAGCTTTTGACGTTTTTGGGCAATTTCAAACATAACTTGGTCTATTCACATCTTTCGCTTACGAAACGCTATACGAAAGCTAAACTAGCGAGCTAGACTCCTAAGAACACTAAACAGAGTACAACGGTCCGCTTTGATGATATGGAATTGCTCAATTCTCCCAATAGACGAGCATTTCACGTTTTTGGGGAATTTCAAACGTAAGTTGGTCTATTCGCATCTTCACCTTACGAAACGTTGTACGAAAGCTAAACTAGCGAGCTAGACTTCTAAGAACACGACACAGAGTAAAATGGTCTACTTGGATGCCATCGAATTGCTCAACTCTCTCCATAGATGCGCTTTTCACGGTTTTGGGCAATTTCAAACATAACTTGGTCTATTCGCATCGTTACCTTACGAAACGTTGTACGAAAGCTAAACTAGTGAGCTGGACTTCTAAGAACACTAAACAGAGTGCAACGGTCCAGTTTGATGCCATGGAGTTGCTCAACTCTCTCCAAAGATGAGCTTTTCATGTTTTTGGGCAATTTCAAACATAACTTGGTCTATTCGCATACTTCGCTTACGAAACGTTGTACGAAAGCTAAACTAGTGAGCTAGACTCATAAGAACACTAAACAGAGTACAACGGTTCACTTTGATCACATGGAATTGCTCAACTCTCCCAATAGACGAGCTTTTCACTTTTTAGGGAATTTCAAAAGAAAGTTGGTCTATTCGCATCTTTAGCTTACGAAACGTTGTGCAAAAGCTAAACTAGCGAGCTGGACTCCTAAGAACACTAAACAGAGTAAAATGGTCCACTTCGATGCCATCGACTTGCTCAACTCTCTCCATGGATG
This sequence comes from Tripterygium wilfordii, assembly GCF_013401445.1. Taxonomy (NCBI): domain Eukaryota; kingdom Viridiplantae; phylum Streptophyta; class Magnoliopsida; order Celastrales; family Celastraceae; genus Tripterygium; species Tripterygium wilfordii. Next base: position 6,173,989 of record NC_052234.1, read on the forward strand.
AGCTTTTCACATTTTTGGGGAATTTCAAACATAAGTTGGTCTATTCGCATATTTAGCTTACGAAACGCTGTACGAAAGCTAAACTAGCGAGTTAGATTTCTAATAACACTAAACAAGGTGCAACGGTCGACTTTGATACTTTAAAATCGCTCAACTCTCTCCATAGACGACCTTTTCACGTTTTTGTACAATTTCAAATATAAGTTGGAATATTCGCTTATTCACCTTACGAAACATTTTGCGAAACCTAAACTAGCGAGCTAGACTTCTAGAAACACTAAACAGAGTACAATGGTCCACTTTGATGTCATCGAATTGCTCAACTCTCTCCATAGATGTGCCTTTCACATTTTTGGGCAATTTCAAACATAACTTGGTCTATTTTCTTCTTTACCTAGTGAAATGTTGCACGAAAGCTAAACTAGCGAGCTAGACTTATAGAAACACTAAACAGAGCACAACAGTCCACTTTGATGACATAGAATTGCTCAACTCTCGCAATAGACGAGCTTTTCATATTTTTGGGGAATTTCAAATGTAGTTGGTCTATTAGCATCCTTAGCTTACGAAACATTGTACGAATGCTAAACTAGTGAGATAGACTTCTAAGAACACTAAACAAGGTACAACGGTCGACATTGATGCTTTGTAATCGCTCAACTCTCTCCGCAGACGATCTTTTCACATTTTTGCGTAATTTCAAACATAAGTTGGATTATTCGCATCTTCACCTTCCAAAACATTGTACGAAAGCTAAACTAGCGAGCTAAAATTCTAAGAACACTAGACAGAGTACAACGGTCCACTTCGATGCCATCGAATTGCTCAACTCTCTCCATAGATGAGCTTTTCACGTTTTTGGGTAATTTCAAACATAACTTGGTCTATTCGCATCTTTACCTTACGAAACGTTGTACGAAAGCTAAACTAGCGAGCAAGATTTCTAATAACACTGAACAAAGTACAACGGTCCGCTTTGATGCTCTATAATCGCTCAACTTTCTCCATAGACGACCTTTTCACGTTTTTGTGCAATTTCGAACATAAGTTGGATTATTCGTATCTTCAGCTTACGAAACATTGTATGAAAGCTAAACTAGCGAGTTAGACTTCTAAGAACAGTAAACAAAGTACAACGGTCCACTCTGATGCTTTATAATCGTACTACTCTCCCCATAGGCGACCTTTTCACATTTTTGTGTAATTTTAAACATAGGTTGGATTATTCGCATCTTCACCTTACGAAACATTTTACGAAAGCTAAACTAGTGAGCTAGACTTCTAAGAACACTAAACAGAGTACAATGGTCCACTTCGATGCCATCGAATTGGTCAACTCTCCCCATAGATGAGCTTTTCACGTTTTTTGGCAATTCCAAACAGAACTTGGTCTATTCGAATATTTTCCGTACGAAATGTGGCACAAAATCTAAACTAGCGAGCAAAACTTCTAATTACACTAAACATAGTGCAACGGTCCGCTTTGACGCTCTATAATCTCTCAACTCTCTCCATAGACGTCCTTTTGACGTTTTTGTGCAATTTCAAAGATAAGTTGGATTATTCGCGTCTTCACCTTACGAAACATTGTACTAAAGCTAAACTAGTGAGCTACACTCCTAAGAACACTAAACAAAGTAAAATGGTCCACTTCGATGCCATCGAATCGCTGAACTCACTCCATAGGCGACCTTTTCACGTTTTGGGGTAATTTCAAACATAACTTCATCTATTCGTATCTTTACCTTACAAAACGTTGTACGAAAGCTAAACTAGTGAGAGAGACTTCTAAGAACACTAAACAAGGTACAACGGTCGACTTTGATGCTTTGTAATCGCTCAACTCTCTCCGTAGACGACCTTTTCACATTTTTGTGCAATTTCAAATGGAAGTTGGATTATTCACATCTTCGCCTTATGAAACATTGCACGACACCTAAACTAGTGAGCTAGACTCCTAAGAACACTAAACAGAGTAAAATGGTCCACTTCGATGCCATCGAATCGTTCTTCTCTCTCCATAGACGACCTGTTGACGTTTTTGGGCAATTTCAAACATAACTTGGTCTAGCAAGTTAGACTTCTAAGAACACTAGACAGAGTACAACGGTCCACTTTGATGCCATGGAGTTGCTCAACTCTCTCCGTAGATGAGCTTTTCACCTTTTTGGGCAATTTCAAACATAACTTGGTCTATTCGCCTTTTTAACTTACGAAACGTTGTACGAAAGCTAAACTAGAGAGCAAGAATTCTAATAACACTAAACAGAGTGCAACGGTCCGCTTTGACGCTCTATAATCACTCCATTTTCTCCATAGTCAACCTTTTCAAGTTTTTGTGCAATTTCAAACATAAGTTGGATTATTCGCATCTTCACCTTGCGAAACATTGTACGAAAGCTAAACTAGAGAGCAAGACTTATAAGAACACTAAACAGAGTACAACGGTCCACTTCGATGCCATCTAATTGCTCATCTCTCTCCATGGATGAGCTTTTCACGTTTTTGGGCTATTTCAAACATAAACTGGTCTATTCACATCTTTACCGTATGAAATGTTGTACGAAAGCTAAACTATCGAGCAAAACTTTTAAAAACACTAAACAGAGTACAACAGTCTGCTTTGATGCTCTATAATCGCTCAACTCTCTCCATAGACGACCTTTTCACGTTTTTGTGTGATTTCAAACATAACTTGGTCTATTCGCATCTTTACGTTACGAAACGTTGTAGAAAGCTAAACTAGCAAGCAACACTTCTAATAACACTGAACAGAGTTCAACGGTCCTCTTTGATGCTCTATAATCGCTCAACTTTCTCCATAGACGACATTTTCACGTTTTTGTGCCATTTCCAACATAAGTTAGATTATTCGCATCTTCGGCTTACGAAACATTGTACGAAAGCTCAACTAGTGAGTTAGACTTCTAAGAACACTAAACAAAGTACAACGGTCCACTTTGATACTTTATAATCGCTTTACTCTCCCCATAGACGACCTTTTCACGGTTTTGTGCAATTTCAAACATAAGTTGGATTATTCGCATCTTCGCCTTACATAACATTGTACGAAAGCTAAACTAGTGAGCTACACTCCTAAGAACACTAAACAGAGTAAAATGGTCCAGTTCGATGCCATCAAGTCGTTCAACTCACTCCAGAGATGACCTTTTCACGTTTTTGGGCAATTTCAAACATAACTTGGTCTATTCGCATCTTTACCTTACGAAACGTTGTACGACAGCTAGACTAGCGAGCTAGACTTCTAAGAACACTAAACAGAGTACAACGGTCCACTTTGATGCTTTATAATCGCTCAACTCTCTCCATAGACGACCTTTTCATGTTTTGTGCAACTTCAAACAAAAGTTGGATTATTCGCATCTTCACCTCACGAAACATTGTACGAAAGCTAAACTAGTGAGCTAGACTCCTAAGAACACTAAACAGAGTAAAATGGTTCACTTCGATGCCATCGAATCGCTCAACACTCTCCATAGACGACCTTTTCACGTTTTTGGGCAATTTCAAACATAACTTGGTCTATTCGCATCTTTACCTTATGAAACATTGTACGAAAGCTAAACTAGAGACCTAGAATTCTAAGAACACTAAACAGAGTACAACGGTCCACTTTCTTGCCATCGAATTGCGCAACTCTTTCCATAGATGAGCTTTTCATGTTTTTGAGTAATTTCAAACATAACCCGGTCTATTCGCATCTTTAGCTTACGAAACGTTGTACGAAAGGTAAACTAGCGAGTTAGACTTCTAAGAACACTCAACAAGGTACAACGGTCGACTTTGATGCTTTATACGCGCTTAACTCTCCCCATTGACGACCTTTTCACATTTTTGTGTAATTTTGCACATAAGTTTTAGGTATTTTCGCATCTTCACCTTACGAAACATTTTACGAAACCTAAACTAGCGAGCGAGACTTCTAAGAACACTAAATAGAGTACAACGGTCCACTTCGATGTCGTTGAATTGCTCAACTCTCTCCATAGAAGTGCTTTTCACTTTTTGGGCAATTTCAAACATAACTTGGTCTATTCGCTTGTTTACCTTAAGAAACGTTGTACGAAAGCTAAACTAGCGAGCAAGACTTCTGAGAACACTGAACAGAGTACAACGGTCCACTTTGATGCCATGGAGTTGCTCAAGTCTCTCCATAACTGAGCTTTCCATGTTTTTGGACAATATTAAACATAACTTGATCTATTCGCATCTTTACCTTAAGAAAAGTTGTACGAAAGCTAAACTAGCGAGCTAGACTTCTAAGAACACGAAACAGAGTACAACTATCCACTTCGATGCCATCAAATTGCTCAACTCTCTCCATAGATGGGCTTTTTCACGGTTTCGGGCAACTTCAAACATAACATGGTCTATTCAAATCGTTACCTTACAAAACGTTGTACGAAAGCCAAACTAGTGAGCTAGACTTCTAAGAACACCAAACAGAGTACAACGGTCCACTTTGTTGCCTTGGAGTTGTTCAACTCTCTCCAAACTTGAGCTTTGCACGTTTGTGGGCAATTTCCAATATAACTTGGTTTTTCGCATCTTTACCTTACGAAATGTTGTACGCAAGATAAAAAGCGAGCTAGACTTCTAAGAACAACAAACAGAGTACAACGGTCCACTTTGATGCCATGGAGTTGCTCAACTCTCTCCATAGATGAGCTTTTCACGTTTTTGGGTAATGTCAAACATAACTTGGTCTATTCACATCTTTACCTTACGAAATGTTGTACGAAGGCTAAACTAGCTAGCTAGACTTCTAAGAACACTAAACAGAGTACAACGGTCCACTTTTATGTCATCGAATCGCTCAACTCTCTCCATATATGTCTTTTTCACGTTTTTGCGCAATTTCAAACATAACTTGGTCTATTCGCTTGTTTACCTTAAGAAACGTTGTACGGAAGCTAAACTAGCGAGCTAGACCTATAGAAACACTAAACAGAGTACAACGGTCCACTTTGATGCCGGAGTTGCTCAACTCTCTCCATAGATGAGCTTTTCACGTTTTTTGGCAATTTCAAACGTAACTTGGTCTATTCGCGTCTTTACCTTACGAAATGTTGTACGAAAGCCAAACTAGCGAGACTTCTAAGAACACGAAACCGATTACAACGGTCTACTTTGGTGCCATCGAATTGCTCAACTGTCTCCACAGATGAGCTTATCATGTTTTTGAGCAATTTCAAACATAACTTGGTGTATTCGCATCTTTATCTTACGAAACATTGTATGAAAGCTAAACTAGCGAGTTCGACTTCTCAGAAAAGTAAACAGAGTACAACTGTCCACTTCGATGCCATCGAGTTGCTCAACTCTCTCAATAGATGAGCTTTTCACGTTTTTGGGCAAATTCAAACATAACTTGGTCTATTCGCATCTTTACCTTGCAAAACGTTGTACGAAAACTAAACTAGCGAGCTAGACTCCTAAGAACACTAAACAGAGTAAAATGGTCCACTTCGATGCCATCGAATTGCTCAACTCTCTCCATAGACGAGCTTTTCACGGTTTTGGGGAATTTTAAACATAAGTTGGTCTATTTGCATCTGTAGTTTACGAAATGTTGTACGAAAGCTAAACCAGCGAGTTAGACTTCTAAGACCACTAAACATAGTGCAACGGTCCACTTTGATGCTTTATAATTGCTCAACTATCTCCATAGACGACCTTTTCACTTTTTTGTGCAATTTCAAACATAAGTTCGATTATTCGCATCTTGACCTTTCATTTCACGAAAGCTAAACTAGTGAGCTAGACTCCTAAGAACACTAAACAGAGTACAACGGTCCACTTTGATGCCACCGAATTGCTGAACTCTCTCCATAGATGAGCTTTTCACGTTTTTGGGTAATTTTTAACATAACTTGGTCTATCCGCATCTTTACCTTACGAAACGTTGTACGAAAGCTAAACTAGCAAGCTGGACTTATAGAAACACTAAACAGAGTACAATGGTCCACTTTGATGACATGGAATTGCTCAACTCTCGTAATGGACGAGCTTTTCACATTTTTGGGGAATTTCAAACGTAAGTTGGTCTATTCACATCTTTACCTTACGAAACATTGTACGAAAGCTAAACTAGCGAGCTAGACTTCTCAGAAAACTAAACAGAGTACAACGGTCCACTTCGATACAATCGAATTCCTCAACTCTCTCCATGGATGAGCTTTTCACGTTTTTGGGCAATTTCCAACATAACTTGGTCTTTTAGCATTGTTACCTTACGAAACATTGTACGAAAGCTAAACTAGTGAGCTAGACTTCTTTGAACACTAAACAGAGTACAATGGTGCACTTTGATGCCATGGAGGTTCTCAACTCTCTCCATAGATGAGCTTTTCACATTTTTGGGTAATTTCAAACATAACTTGGTCTATTCGCATCTTTACCTTACGAAACGTTGTAGTAAAGCTAAACTAGTGAGCTACACTCCCAAGAACACTAAACAGAGTAAAATGGTCCACTTCGATGCCATCGAATCGCTGAACTCACTCCATAGGCGACCTTTTCACGTTTTGGGGCAATTTCAAACATAACTTGGTCTATTCGCATCTTTACCTGACGAAACGTTGTACGAAAGCTAAACTAGTGAGAAAGACTTCCAAGAACACTAAACAAGGTACAACGGTCGACTTTGATGTTTTGTAATCGCTCAACTCTCTCCGTAGACGACCTTTTCACATTTTTGTGCAATTTCAAACGGAAGTTGGATTATTCGCATCTTCACCTTACGAAACATTGTACGAAACCTAAACTAGTGAGCTAGACTCCTAAGAACACTAAACAGAGTGAAATGGTCCACTTCGATGCCATCGAATCATTCAACTCTCTCCATACACGACCTGTTCACGTTTTTGGGCAATTTCAAACATAACTTGGTCTATTCGCATCTATACCTTACGAAACGTTGTACGAAAGCTAAACTAGCAAGTTAGACTTCAAAGAACACTAAACAGGGTACAACGGTCGACTTTGATGCTTTATAATTGCTCAACTCTCTCCATGGACGACCTTTTCACATTTTTGTGCAATTTTCAACATGAGTTGGATTATTCACATCTTCACCTTGCGAAACATTCTACGAAAGCTAAACTAGCGAGCTAGACTTCTAAGAACACTAGACAGAGTACAACGGTCCACTTTGATGCCATGGAGTTGCTCAACTCTCTCCGTAGATAAGCTTTTCACGTTTTTGGGCAATTCCAAACATAACTTTGTCTATTCGCCTTTTTAACTTATGAAACGTTGTACGAAAGCTAAACTAGCGAGCAAGACTTCTAATAACACTAAACAGAGTGAAACGGTCCGCTTTGATGCTCTATAATCGCTCAATTTTCTCCATAGACGACCTTTTCACGTTTTTGTGCAATTTCAAACATAATTTGGATTATTCGCATATTCACCTTGCGAAACATTGTACGAAAGAGAAACTAGCAAGTTAGACTTCTAAGAACACTAAACAAAGTACAACGGTCCACTTTGATGCTTTATAATCGCTCTACTCTCCCCATAGACGACAATTTCACGTTTTTGTCCAATTTCAAACATAAGATGGATTATTCGCATCATCACCTTACGAAATATTTTACGAAAGCTAAACTAGCGAGCTAGACTTCAAAGAACACTAAACAGAGTACAATGGTCCACTTCGATGCCATCGAATTGCTCAACTCTCTCCATAGATGTGCTTTTCACGTTTTTGGGCAATTTCAAACATAACTTGGTCTATTCGCATCTTTACCTTACGAAACGTTGTACGAAAGCTAAACTAGTGAGCAAGACTTCTAATAACACTGAACAGAGTACAACGGTCAGCTTTGATGCTCTATAATCGCTCAACTTTCTCCATAGAAGACATTTTCACGTTTTTGTGCCATTTGGAACATAAGTTGGATTATTCGCATCTTCAGCTTACGAAACATTGTACGAAAGCTAAACTAGCGAGTTAGACTTCTAAGAACACTAAACAAAGTACAATGGTCCACTTTGATGCTTTATAATCGCTTTACTCTCCCCACAGACGACCTTTTCACGTTTTTGTGCAATTTCAAACATAAGTTGGATTATTCGCATATTCGCCTTACGAAACATTTTACGAAAGCTAAACTAGTGAGCTAGACTTCTAAGAACATTAAACAGAGTACAATGGTCCACTTCGATGCCATCGAATTGGTCAACTCTCTCCATACATGAGCTTTTCACGTTTTTGGGCAATTTCAAACTTAACTTGGTCTATTCGCATCTTTACCGTACGAAAGCTAAACTAGCGAGCAAAACTTCTAATAACACTAAACATAGTACAACGGTCTGCTTTGGCACTCTATAATCGCTCAACTCTCTCCACACATGACCTTTTCACATTTTTGTGTGATTTCAAACATAAGTTGGATTATTCGCGTCTTCACCGTACGAAACATTCTACGAAAGCTAAACTAGTGAGCTACACTCCTAAGAACACTAAACAGAGTAAAATGGTCCAGTTCGATGCCATCGAATCGCTCAACTCACTCCAGAGATGACCTTTTCACGTTTTTGGGCAATTTCAAACATAACTTGGTCTATTCGCATCTTTACCTTACGAAACGTTGTACGGAAGCTAAACTAGCGAGCTAGACTTCTAAGAACACTAAACAGAGTACAACGGTCCACTTTGATGCTTTATAATCGCTCAACTCTCTCCATAGACTACCTTTTCATGTTTTTGTGCAATTTAAAACAGAAGTTGGATTATTCGCATCTTCACCTCGCGAAACATTGTACGAAAGCTAAACTAGTGAGCTAGACTCCTAAAAACACTAAACAGAGTAAAATGGTCCACTTTGATGCCATCGAATCGCTCAACTCTCTCCATAGACAACCTTTTCACATTTCTGGGCGATTTGAGACATAACTTGGTCTATTCGCATGTTTACCATACGAAACGTTGTACGAAAGCTAAACTAGCGAGTTAGACTTCTAAGAACGCTAAAGAAGCTACAACGGTCAACTTTGGTGCTTTACAATCGCTCAACTCTCTCCATAGACGACCTTTTCACGTTTTTGTGCAATTTCAAACATGAGTTGGATTATTTGCATCTTCACCTTCTGAAACATTCCATGAAAGCTAAACTAGCGAGCTAAACTTCTAAGAACACTAGACAGAGTACAACGGCCCACTTTGATGCCATGGAGTTGCTCAACTCTCTCCGTAGATGAGCTTTTCACCTTTTTTGGCGATTTCAAACATAACTTGATCTATTCGCGTTTTTAACTTACGAAACTTTGTACGAAAGCTAAACTAGCGAGCTAGACTTCTAAGAACATGAAACAGAGTAGAACGGTCCACTTTGATGCCATCAAATTGTTGAACTCTCTCCATAGATGAGCTTTTCATGTTTTTGGGCAGTTTCAAACATAACTTGGTCTATTGGCATCTTTACCTTACGAAACGTTGTACGAAAACTAAACTAGCGAGAAAGACTTCTAATAACACTAAATAGAGTACCATGGTCTGCTTTGATGCTCTATAATCGCTCAAGTTTCTCCATAGATGACCTTTTCATGTTTTTGTGTAATTTCAAACATAGGTTGGATTATTCGCATCTTCACCTTGCGAAACATTGTACGAAAGCTAAACTAGCGAGTTAGACTTCTAAGAACACCAAACAAAGTACAATGGTCCACTTTGATGCTTTATAATCGCTCTACTCTCCCTTTAGACGACCTTTTCACATTTTTGTGCAATTTCAACCATAAGTTGGATTAGTCGCATCTTCACATTATGAAACATTTTATGAAAGCTAAAGTAGCGAGCTAGACTTCTAAGAACATTAAACAGAGTACAACGGTCCACTTCGATGCCATCGAATTGCTCAACTCTCTCCATGGATGAGCTTTTCACGTTTTTGGGCAATTTCAAACATAATTTGGTCTGTTCGCATCTTTACCGTACGAAATGTTGTACGAAAGCTAAACTAGCGAGCAAAACTTCTAATAACACTAGACAGAGTGCAACGGTTCGCTTTCATGCTCTATAATCGTTCAACTCTCCCCGTAGACGACCTTTTCACGTTTTTGTGCAATTTCAAACATAAATTGGATTATTCGCATCTTCACCTTACGAAACATTGTACGAACGCTAAACTAGTGAGCTATACTCCTAAGAACACTAAACAGAGTAAACTGGTCCACTTCGATGCCATCGAATCGCTCAACTCACTCCAAAGATGACCTTTTCACGTTTTTGGGCAATTTGAAACATAAGTTGGTCTATTCGCATCTTTACCTTACGAAACATTCTACGAAAGTGAAACTAGCAAGCTAAACTTCTAAGAACACTAGACAGAGTACAATGGTCCAGTTTGATGCCATGGAGTTGCTCAACTCTCTCGGTAGATGAGCTTTTCATGTTTTTTGGTAATTTCAAACATAACTTGGTATCTTCGCATCTTTAACTTACGAAACGTTGTACGAAAGCTAAACTAGCGAGCTAGACTTCTACGAACATGAAACGCAGTAGAACGGTCCACTTTGAGGCCATCGAATTGCTCAACTCTCTCCATAGATGAGCTTTTCACGTTTTCGGGCAATTTCAAACATAACTTTGTATATTCGCATCTTTACCTTACGAAACGTTGTACAAAAACTAAATTAGCGAGCAAGACTTCTAAAAACACTAGACAGAGTACAACGGTCCACTTTGATGCCATCGAATTTCTCAACTCTCTCCATAGATGAGCTTTTCACGTTTTTGGGCAATTTCAAACATAACTTGGTCTATTCGCATCTTTACCTTATGAAACCTTGTACGAAAACTAAACTAGCGAGCAAGACTTCTAATAACACTAAACAGAGTACAATGTTCCGCTTTGATGCTCTATAATCGCCCAACTTTCTCCGTAGACGACCTTTTCACGTTTTTCTACAATTTCAAAGATAAGTTGGATTCTTCGCATCTTCACCTTGCGAAATATTGTACGAAAGCTAAACTAGCGAGTTAGACTTCTAAGAACACTAAAAAAAGTACAACGGTCCACTTCGATGCTTTATAATCGCTCTACTCTCCCCATAGACGACCTTTTCACGTTTTTGTGCAATTTCAAACATAAGTTGGATTATTCGCATCTTCACCTTATGAAACATTTTACGAAAGCTAAACTAGTGAGCTACACTCCTAAGAACACTAAACAGATTAAACTGGTCCACTTCGATGCCATCAAATCGCTCAACTCAATACATAGATGACCTTTTCACGTTTTTGGGCAATTTCAAACATAACTTGGTCTATTTGCATCTTTAACTTACGAAACGTTGTACGAAATCAAAACTAGCGAGCTATACTTCTTAGAACGGTCCACTTTGATGTCGTTCAATTGCTCAACTCTCTCCATGGATGAGCTTTTCATGTTTTTGGGCAATTTCAAACATAACTTCGTCTATTCGCATCTTTACCGTATGAAACGTTGTACGAAATCTAAACTAGCGAGTTAGACTTCTAAGAACACTAAACAAGGTACAACGGTTGACTTTGATGCTTTGTAATCGCTCAACTCTCTCCATGGACGACCTTCTTACGTTTTTGTGTAATTTCAAACATCAGTTGGATTATTCGCATCTTCACCTTCCGAAACATTCTACGAAAGCTAAACTAGTGAGCTAAACTTCTAAGAACACTAGATAGAGTACAACGGTCCACTTTGATGCCGTGGAGTTGCTCAACTCTCTCCGTAGATAAGCTTTTCACTTTTTCGGCAATTTCAAACATAACTTGGTCTATTCACATCTTTAACTTATGAAACTTTGTACGAAAGCTGAACTAGCGAGCTAGACTTCTAAGAACATGAAACAGAGTAGAACGGTCCACTTTGATGCCATCGAATTGCTGAACTCTCTCCACAGATGAGCTTTTCACGTTTTTATGAAGTTTCAAACATAACTTGGTCTATTTGCATCTTTACCTTACGAAACGTTGTATGAAAACTAAACTAGCGGGCAAGACTTCTAATAACACTATACAGAGTACAATGGTCCGCTTTGATGCTCTAGAATCGCTCAAGTTTCTCCATAGATGACCTTTTCATGTTTTTGTGCAATTTCAAACATAAGTTGGATTATTCGCATCTTCACCTTGCGAAACATTGTACGAAAGCTAAACTAGCGAGTTAGACTTCTAAGAACACCAAACAAAGTACAACGGTCCACTTTGATGCTTTATAATCGCTCTACTCTCCCTATAGCCGACCTTTTCATGTTTTTGTGCAATTTCAACCTTAAGTTGGATTATTCGCATCTTCACCTTACGAAACACTTTACGAAAGCTAAAGTAGCGAGCTAGACTTCTAAGAACACTAAACAGAGTACAACGATCCACTTCGATGCCATCGAATTGCTTAACTCTCTCCATGGATGAGCTTTTCACGTTTTTGGGCAATTTCAAACATAACTTGGTCTGTTCGCATCTTTACCGTATGAAATGTTGTACGAAAGCTAAACTAGCGAGCAAAACTTCTAATAACACTAAACAAAGTAAAACGGTCCGCTTTGATGCTCTATAATCGTTCAACTCTCCCCATAGATGACCTTTTCACGTTTTTGTGCAATTTCAAACATAAATTGGATTATTCACGTCTTCACCTTATGAAACATTGTACGAAAGCTAAACTAGTGAGCTACACTCCTAAGAACACTAAACAGAGTAAACTGGTCCACTTCGATGCCATCGAATCGCTCAACTCACTCCATAGATGACCTTTTCACGTTTTTGTCAATTTGAAACATAACTTGGTCTATCCGCATCTTTACCTTATGAAACGTTGTACGAAATCTAAACTAGCGAGTTAGACTTCTAAGAACACTAAACAAGGTACAACGGTCGACTTTGATGCTTTATAATCGCTCAACTCTCTCCATAGACGACCTTTTCGCATTTTTGTGCAATTTCAAACATGAGTTGGATTATTCGCATCTTCACCTTCCGAAACATTCTACGAGAGCTAAACTAGCGAGCTAGACTTCTAAGAACACTAGACAGAGTACAACGGTCCACTTTGATGCCATGGAGTTGCTCAACTCTTTCCATAGATGAGCTTTTCACGTTTTTGGGCAATTTCGAATATAACTTGGTCTATTCACATCTTTAACTTACGAAACGTTGTACGAAAGCTAAACTAGCTAGCTATACTTCTAAAAACACGAAACAGAGTACAACGGTCCACTTTGATGCCATCGAATTCTCAACTCTCTCCATAGATGAGCTTTTCACAGTTTTGGGCAATTTCAAACATAACTTGGTCTATTTGCATCTTTACCTTATGAAACGTTGTACAAAAGCTAAACTAGCGAGCTGGACTTCTAAGAAAACTTCCACTTTGATGTCATGAAATTGCTCAACTCTCTCGCTAGTCGTGCTTTTCACATTTTTGTGCAATTTCCAATGTAGCTTGGTCTATTGGCATCTTTACCTTATGAAACGTAGTACAAAAGCTAAACTGGCGAGTTAGATTTCTAAAAATACTAAACGGAGTACAACAGTCGATTTTCATGCTTTGGAATTGCTCAACTCTCTTCATAGACGAGCTTTTCACACTTTTGTGCAATTTCAAGCATAACTTGGTCTATTTGCATCTTTAGCTTACGAAAGATTGTACAAGCTATTCTAGCAATCTAGACTTCTAAGAACACTAAATAGATTAAAATGGTCCACTTTGATGCTTTGGAATTGCTCAACTCACTCCGTAGACAAGCTTCACGTTTTTGTGTAATTTCAAACATAACGTGGTCTATTCGCATCTTTAGCTTACGAAATGATGTACAAACACTAAACTAGCGAGCTAGACTTCTAAGAACACTAAACAGAGTACAACGGCCCACTTTGATGTCACAGAATTGCTCAAATCTCTCCATAGACAAGCTTTTCACGTTTTTGTGCAATTTCAAACATAAATTGGTTTATTCGCATCTTTACCTTACAAAACCTTATATGAAAGCTAAACTAACGATCTAGACTTCTGAGAACACTAAACAGAGTATAACGGTCCGCTTTGATGCCATGGAATTGCTCAACTCTCTCTCTCCATAGTCTTGCTTTTCATGTTTTTGTGCAATTTCCAACATAACTTGGTCTATTGGAATCTTCACCTTACCAAACGTTGTACGAAAGTTAAACTAGCTCGTTAGATTTCTAAAAATACTAAACGGAGTATAATAGTCCATTTTCATGCTTTGGAATTGCTCAACTCTCTTCATAGACAAGCTTTTCACGTTTTTGTTCAATTTCAAACATAACTTGGTCTATTCGCATCTTTAGCTTATGAAACATTGTACAAAAGCTAAACTAGCGAGCTAGACTTCTAAGAACACTAAACAGAGTAAAACTCCACTTTGATGCTTTGGAATTGCTCAACTCTCTCCATAGACGAGCTTTTCACGTTTTTGTGCATTTTCAAACTTGAACTTGGTCTATTTGCTTCTTTAGCTTACGAAACGTTGTACGAAACCTAAACTAGCAAGCTAGACTTCTAAGAACACTAAACAGAGCACAACGATCCACTTTGATGCCACGGAATTGCTCCTTTCTCTCCATAGACAAGCTTTTCACATTTTTGTTTAATTTCAAACATAAGTTGGTGTATTAGCATCTTCACCTTATAAAATGTTGTACGAAAGCTAAACAAGAAAGTAAGATTGCTAAGAACACTAAATAGAGTATACCTGTCCACTTTGATACTTTGGAATTGCTCAACTCTCTTTATAGATGAGCTTTTCATGTTTTTGTGCAATTTCAAACATAACTTGGTCTATTCGCATCTTTAGCTTACGAAACGTTGTACGAAAGCTAAACTAGTTTGCTAGACTTCTAACAACACTAAGCAGAGTACAACGATCCTCTTTGATGCCATGGAATTGTTCAACTCTCTCCATAGACGAGCTTTTTACGTTTTATTGTAATTTCAAACATAAGTTGATTTATTCACATCTTTAAACATTGTTCGTAAACTAAACTAGCAATTTAGATTGCTAAGAACACTAAATAGAGTACACCCGTCCACTTTGATACTTTAGAATTGCTCAACTCTCTTTATGGACGAGCTTTTCACGATTTTGTGCAATTTCAAACATAAATTGGTCTATTCGCATCTTTAGCTTAGAAAACGTTGGACGAATGCTAAACTAGTGAGCTAGACTTCTAAGAACACTAAGCATAGTACAACGGTCGTCTTTGATTCCATGGAATTGCTCAACTCTCTCCATAGATGAGCTTTGTACGTTTTTGTGCAATTTCAAACATAAGTTGTTTTATTCGCATCTTTGCCTTTCGAAACATTGTACGAGAGCTAAACTAACAAGTTAGACTTCTAACAACACTAAATTGAGCACACCCATCCACTTTGACGCTTATGAATTGCTCAACTCTCTCCATAGACGAGCTTTCCACATGTTCGTGCAGTTTCAAACATGAACTTGGTCTATTCGTTTCTTTAGCTTACGAAACGTTGTACAAAAGCTAAACTAGCGAGCTATACTTATAAGAACACTAAACAGAGTACAACGGTCCACTTTGATGCCATGGAATTGCTCAACTCTCTCCATAGACAAGCTTTTCACGTTTTTGTGTAATTTCAAACATAAATTGGTTTATTCGTATCTTTGCCTTACAAAACCATGTAGGAAAGCTAAACTAGAGATCTAGATTTCTATGAACACTAAACAGAGTACAAGGGTCCACCTTGATGCCATTGAATTGCTCAACTCTCTCCATTGTCGTGCTTTTCACATTTTTGTGCAATTTTCAACATAAAAGGTCTATTGGCATCTTTACCTTACGAAACGTTGTACGAAAGCTAAACTAGCGAGTTTGATTTCTAAAAATACTAAACAGATTACAATAGTCCATTTTTGATGCTTTGGAATCCCTCAACTCTCTTCATGGACGAGCTTTTCACGTTTTTGTGCAATTACAAATATAAGTTGGTCTATTCACATCTTTAGCTTATGAAACATTGTACGAAATCTAAACTAATGAGTTAGACTTCTAAGAACACTAAACAGAGTTCAACGGTTGACTTTGATGCCATGGAATTGCTCAACTCTCTCCATAGACGAGCTTTTCACATTTTTGTGTAATTACAAACATAAATTGGTCTATTCACATCTTTAGCTAAAAAAACATAGTACGAAAGCTAAACTAGTGAGCTAGACTTCGAAGAACACTACACATAGTACAACGGTCCTCTTTGATTCCATGAAAATGCTCAACTCTCTCCATAGACGAGCTTTTCACCTTTTTGTGCAATTTCAAACGTAAGTTGTTTTATTCGCATCTTTGCCTTGCGAAACATTGTACGTAAACTAAACTAGCAAGTTGGACTGCTAAGAACACTACATAGAGCACACCTATCCAGTTTGATACTTTGGAATTGCTCAACTCTCCTTATAGAAGAGGTTTTCATGATTTTTTGCAATTTCAAACATAAGTTGGTCTATTCGCATCTTTAGCATACAAAACGTTGTACGAACGCTAAGCTAGCGAGGTAGACTTCTAAGAACACTAAACAGAGTTCAACTGTCCATTTTGATGCCATGGAATTGCTCAACTCTCTCCATAGATGAGCTTTTCACGATTTTGTGCAATTTCAAACATAAGTTGGTTTATTCGCCTCTTTGCCTTACGAAACATTGTACGAAAGCTAAACTAGCGATCTAGACTTCAAAGAACACTTAACAGAGTAGAACGGTCCATTTTGATGTCATAGAATTGCTCCTCTCGCTCCATAGTCGTGCTTTTCACATTTTTGTGCAATTTCCAACTTGACTTGGTCTATTGACATCTTTACCTTACAAAACATTGTACAAAAGCTAAACTAGCAAGTTAGATTTCTAAAAATACTAAACATAGTATAACAGTCCATTTTGATGCTTTGGAATTGCTCAACTCTCTTCATAGATGAGCTTTTCACATTTTTGTGCAATTGCAAACATGAACTTGGTCTATTTGCATCTTTTGCTTACGAAACGTTGTACGAAAGCTACTACCAAGCTAGACTTCTAAGAACACTAAACAGGGTATAACGGTCCACTTTGATGCCATGGAATTGCTCCTCTCTCTATAGTTATGCTTTTCACGTTTTTGTGCAATTTCCAACTTAACTTGGTCTATTGGCATCTTTAACTTACGAAACGTTGTACAAAAGTTAAACTAGCTAGTCAGATTTTTAAAAATACTGAACAGAGTACAACAGTCAATTTTGCTGCTTTGGAATTGCTCAACTCTCTTCATAGACGAGCTTTTCACGTTTGTGTGCAATTTCAAACATAACTTGGTCTATTCACATCTTTAGCTTATGAAATGTTGTACGAAACCTAAACTAGTGAGCTAGACTTCTAACAACACTAAATAGAGCACAACGGTCTACTTTGATGCCATGGAATTGCTTAACTCTCTCCATAGATGAGTTTTTTTTCATTTTTGTACAATTTCCAACATAAATTGGTTTCTTCGCATCTTTGCCTGACGAAACATTGTACGAAAGCTGAAGTAGTAAGTTAAACTGCTAAGAATACTAAATAGAGTTTATCTATCCACTTTGAAATTTTAGAATTGCTCAACTCTCTTCATGGACAAGCTTTTCACGTTTTTGTTCAATTTCAAACATAAGTTATTCTATTCACATCCTTAGCTTTCGAAACATTGTATGAAAGCTAAACTAGCGAGCCAGACTTCTAAGAGCACTAAACAGAGTACAACGGTCCACTTTGATGTCATGGATATGCTCAACTCTCTCCATATACGAGCTTTTCATGTTTTTGTGCAATTTCAAACATAACTTGGTCTATTCGCATCTTTAACTTACCAAACGTTGTACGAATGCTAAACTTGGGAGATAGACTTCTAAGAACACTAAATAGGGTACAATAGTCCATTTTAATGCTTTGGAATTGCTCAACTCTCGTCATAGATGAGCTTTTCATGTTTCTGTGCAATTTCAAACAAAAGTTGGTCTACTCGAATCTTTAGCTTATGAATCGTTGTACGAAAGCTAAACTAACGAGCTAGACATGTAAGAACAATAAACAGAGTAAAACTGTCCACTTTGATGTTGTGGAATCGCTCAACTCTCTCCATAGATGAACTTTTCACGTTTTTGTGCAATTTCAAACATGAACTTGGCCTTTTCGCATCTTTGGCTTACGAGACGTTGTATGAAAGCTAAACTAGCAAGCTAGACTTCTAAGAACACTAAATAAAGTACAACGGTTCACTTTGATGCCACGGAATTGCCCCTCTCTCTCCATAGACGAGCTTTTGATGCTTTCGTGCAACTTCAAACATAAATTGGACTATTCACATCTTTACCATACGAAACATTGTACGAAAGCTAAACTAGCGATCTAGGCTTCCAAGAACACTAAACAATGTACAACGGTCCACTTTGATGCCATGGAATTGCTCCTCTATCTCCATAGACGAGCTTTTCACATTTTTTTGTAATTTCAAACATAAGTTGGTTTATTCGAATCTTTACCTTACGAAACGTTGTACGAAAGCCAAACAAGTAAGTTAAACTACTAAGAACACTAAATAGAGTACACCCATCCACTTTGACACTTTCAAATTGCTCAACTCTTCATAGACAAGCTTTTCACACTTTTGTGCAATTTCAAACATAACGTGGTCTATTCGCATATTTAGCTTACGTAATGTTGTACGAAAGCTAAACTAGTGAGCTACACTTCCAAGAACACTAAACAGAGTGCAGCGGTCCACATTGATGACATGGAATTGCGCCTCTCTTTCCATAGAGGAGCTTTTCACTTTTTTGAAATTTCAAACGTAAGTTGGTCTATTCGCATCTTTACCTTACAAAACGTTGTACGAAAGCTAAACAAGCAAGTTAGACTTCTAAGAACAGTAAATAGAGTACACCTGTCGACAGTAATACTTTGGACTTGCTCAACTCTCTTTATAGAGGAGTTTTCAAGATTTTGTACAATTTCCAACATAACTTGGTCTATTCGCATCTTTAGCTTACAAAACGTTGTTACGAACGCTAAACTAGCAAGCTAGACTTCTAAGAACACTAAACAGAGCGCAATGGTCCACTTTGATGCCATGGAATTGCTCCTCTATCTCCATAGAGGAGCTTTTCACTTTTTTGATATTTCAAACATAAGTTGGTCTATTCGCATATTTACCCTACAAAACGTTGTACGAAAGCTAAACAAGCAAGTTAGACTTCTAAGAACACTAAATAGAGTACACCCGTCCACTTTGATACTCTGGAATTGCTCAACTCTCTTCATAACAAGCTTTTCACGATTTTGTGCAATTTCAAACATAACTTGGTCTATTCGCATCTTTAGCTTGCAAAACATTGTATGAATGGTAAACTAGTGAGCTAGACTTCGAAGAACACCAAAGAGAGTACAACAGTCCTCTTTGATGCCATGGAATTGTTCAACTCTCTCCATATACGAGCTTTTTACGTTTTTGTGCAATTTCAAACATACGTTGGTTTATTCGCATCTTTATCTTACGAAACATTATACGTAAAAAAAACTAGCAAGTTAGACTGCTAGGAACACTACATAAAGTACACCTGTCCAGTTTGATACTTTGGAATTGCTCAACTCTCTTTATAGATGAGCTTTTCACGATTTTGTGTAATTTCAAACATAAGTTGGTCTATTCGAATCTTTACCTTACGAAACGTTGTACGAAAGACAAACAAGTAAGTTAAACTACTAAGAACACTAAATAGACTACAACCGTCCACTTTGAAACTTTGGAATCTTTACCTTACGAAACGTTGTACGAAAAATAAACAAGTAAGTTAAACTACTAAGAACACTAAATAGACTACAACCGTTTACTTTGAAACTTTGGAATTGCTCAACTCTCTTCATAGACGAGCTTTTCACGTTTTTGTGCAATTTCAAACATAATGTGGTTTATTCGCATATTTAGTTTATGAAACGTTGTACGAAAGCTAAACTAGCGAGCTAGACTTCTAAGAACACTATACAGAGTGTAACGGTCCACATTGATGCCATGGAATTGCTCCTCTCTCTCCATGGAGGAGCATTTCACGTTTTTTGCAATTTCAAACATAAGTTGGTCTATTCGCATCTTTAACTTACAAAACGTTGTACGAAAGCTAAACAAGCAAGTTAGACTTCTAAGAACCCTAAATAGTGTACACCCGTCCACTTTGATACTTTGGAATTGCTCAACTCTCTTTATAGACGAGCTTTTCAAGATTTTGTGCAATTTAAAACATAACTTGGTCTATTCGCATCTTTGGCTTACAAAATGTTATTACGAACGCTAAACAAGCAAGCTAGACTTCTAAGAATGCTAAACAAAGTGCAACGGTCCGCTTTAATGCCATGGAATTTCTCATCTCTCTTCATAAAGGCTCTTTTCACGTTTTTTGAAATTTTAAACATAGGTTGCTCTATTCACATCTTTACCTTACAAAATGTTGTACGAAAGCAAAACAAGCAGGTTAGACTTCTAAGAACCACAAATAGAGTACACCGTCCACTTTGATACTCTGGAATTGCTAAACTCTCTTCATAGATGAGCTTTTCACGATTTTGTGCAACTTCAAACGTAGCTCGGTCTATTCGCATCTTTAGCGTACAAAACTTTGTACGAATGCTAAACTAGTGAGCTAGACTTTGAGGAACACTTAACAGAGTACAATGGTCCTCTCGCGTCCACTTTGATACTCTAGAATTGCTCAACTCTCTTCATAGATGAGCTTTTCACGATTTTGTGCAACTTCAAACGTAGCTCGGTCTATTCGCATCTTTAGCGTACAAAACATTGTACGAATGCTAAACTAGTGAGCTAGACTTCGAGGAACACTGAACATAGTACAATGGTCATCTTTGATGCCATGCAATTGCTCAACTCTCTCCATAGACGAGCTTTTTACGTTTTTTTGCAATTTCAAACATACGTTGGTTTATTCGCATCTTTACCTTACGAACATTGTATGTAAACTAAACTAGCAAGTTAGACTGCTAAGAACACTACATAGAGTACACATGTCCAGTTTGATACTTTGGAATTGCTCATCTCTCTTTATAGACGAGCTTTCTATGATTTTGTGTAATTTCAAACATAACTTGGTCTATTCGCATCTTTAGCATACAAAACATTGTACGAACGCTAAGCTAGCGAGCTAGACTTCTAAGAACACTAAACAGAGTTCAACGGTCCACTTTGATGCTATCGAATTGCTCAACTCTCTCCATAGACGAGCTTTTAACGTTTTTGTGCAATTTCAATTATAAGTTGGTTTACACCATATTTCCCTTACGAAACATTGTACGAAAGCAAAACAAGCAAGTTAGACCTCTAAGAACACTAAATAGAGTACACCCGTCCACTTTGATAATTTGGAATTGCTCAACTCTCTTCATAGATGAACTTTTCACGTTTTTGTGTAATTTCAAACATAACTTGATCTATTCGCATCTTTAGCTTACGAAACGTTGTAAGAAAGCTAAACTAGCGAGCTAGACTTCTAAGAACACTAAACTGAGTGCAACAGTCCGCTTTGATGCCATGGAATTTCTCAACTCTCTCCAAAGACGAGCTTTTTACATTTTTGTACAATTTCAAACATACGTTGGTTTATTCGCATATTTGCCTTATGAAACATTGTACGAAAACTAAACTAGCAAGTTAGACTGCTAAGAACACTACATAACACCGGTCCAGTTTGATACATTGGATTTGCTCAACTCTCTTTATAGACGAGCTTTTCACGATTTTGTCCAATTTCAAACATAACTTAGTCTATTCGCATCTTTAGCATACAAAACGTTGTACGAACGCTAAGCTAGAGAGGTAGACTTCTAAGAACACTAAACAGAGTTCAACGGTCTACTTTGATGCCATGGAATTGCTCAACTCTCTCCATAGTCGAGCTTTTCATGTTTTTGTGTAATTTCAAACATAAGTTGGTTTATTCCCTCTTTGCCTTGCGAAACATTGTACGAAAGCTAAACCAGCAAGTTGGACTTCAAAGAACACTAAATAGAGTTTATCCGTCCAGTTTGATACTTTGGAATTGCTCAACTCTCTTCATAGACGAGCTTTTCATGTTTTTGTGCAATTTCAAACATAAGTTTGTCTATTCACATCATTAGCTTTCGAAACGTTGTATGAAAGCTAAACTAGCGAGCTAGACTTCTAAGAACACTTAACAGAGTACAACGGTCCACTTTGATGCCGTGGACATGCTCAACTCTCTCGATAGATGAGCTTTTCATATTTTTGTGCAATTTCAAACATAACTTGATCTATTCGCATCTTTAGCTTAGCAAAGGTTGTACGAATGCGAAACTTGGGAGCTAGACTTCTAAGAACACTAAACATAGTAAAATGGTCCACTTTGATGCTGTGGAATTACTCAACTCTCTCCATAGATGTGCTTTTCATGTTTTTGTGTAATTTCAAACATGAACTTCGTCTATTCGCATCTTTAGCTTACGAGACATTGTTCGAAAGCTAAACTAGCAAGCTAGACTTCTAAGAACACTTAACAAAGTACAACAATCCACTTTGATGCCACGGAATTTCCCTTCTCTCTCCATAGACGAGGTTTTCATGCTTTTGTGCAACTTCAAACATTAATTGGACTATTCACATCTTTACCTTATGAAACATTATACGAAAGCAAAACTAGCGATCTAGAATTCGAAGAACACTAAACAGAGTACAACGGTCCACTTTGATGCCATGAAATTGCTCCCCTCTCTCAATAGACGAGCTTTTCACGTTTTTGTGTAATTTCAAACATAAGTTGGTCTATTTGAATCTATACCTTACGAAATGTTGTACGAAAGCAAACAAGTAAGTTAAACTACTAAGAACACTAAATAGAGTACAACCGTCCACTTTGATACTTTGGAATTGATCAACTCTCTTCATAGACGAGCTTTTCACGTTTTTGTGCTATTTCAAACAAAACATGGTCTATTCACATATTTAGCTTACGAAACGTTGTACGAAAGCTAAACTAGCGAGCTAGACTTCTAAGAACACTAAACAGAGTGCAACGGTCCACATTGATGCCATGGAATTGCTCCTCTCTCTCCATAGAGGAGCATTTCATGTTTTTTACAATTTCAAACATAACTTGGTCTATTCGCATCTTTAACTTACAAAACGTTGTACGAAAGCTAAACAAGCAAGTTAGACTTCTAAGAACACTAAATAGAGTACACCCATCCACTTTGATACTTTGGAATTGCTCAACTCTCTTTATAGACGAGCTTTTCAAGATTTTGTGCAATTTCAAACATAACTTAGTTTATTCGCATCTTTAGCTTACAAAACGTTGTTATGAGCGTTAAACTAGCAAGCTAGACTTCTAAGAACGCTAAACAGAGTGCAACGGTCAGCTTTGATGCCATGGAATTGCTCCTCTCTTTTCATAGATGAGCTTTTCGTGTTTTTGTGCAATTTGAAACATAAGTTGGTCTATTCACATCTTCACCTTTCGAAACGTTGTATGAAAGCTAAACTGGCGAGCTTGACTTATAAGAACACTAAATAGAGTACAACGGTCCGCTTTCATGGCATGGACATGCTCAACTCTCTCGATAGACTAGTTTTCATGTTTTTGTGTAATTTCAAACATAACTTGTTCTATTCGCATCTTTAGCTTACAAAAGGTTGTACGAATGCAAAACTTGGGAGCTAGACTTCTAAGAACACTAAACAGAGTACAATAGTCCATTTCAAGCTTTTCATGTTTTTGTGCAATTTCAAACATAACTTGGTCTACTCGTATCTTTAGCTTATGAATCGTTGTACGAAAGCTAAACTAACGAGTTAGACTTCTAAGAACACCAAACAGAGTTCAACGGTCCTCTTTGATGCCATGGAATTGCTCAACTCTCTTTATAGACGAGCTTTTCATGATTTTGCGCAATTTCCAACATAACTTCGTCTATTCGCATCTGTAGCTTGCAAAACGTTGTATGAACGCTAAGCTAGCGAGGTAAACTTCTAAGAACACTAAACAGAGTTCAATGGTCCACATTGTTGCCATGGAATTGCTCAACTCTCTCCATAGATGAGCTTTTCACGTTTTTGTGCAATTTCAGACATAAGTTGGTTTATTCCATCTTTGCCTTACGAAACATTGTATGAAAGCTAAACTAGCAAGTTAGACTTCTAAGAACACTAAATAGAGTTTATCCGTCCACTTTGATACTTTGGAATTGCTCAACTCTCTTTATAGATGAGCTTTTCATGTTTTTGTGAAATTTCAAACATAAGTTGGTCTATTCACATCTTTAACTTTCGAAACGCTGTACATAAGCTAAACTAGCGAGCTAGACTTTTAAGAAAACTAAGCAGAGTACAACGGTCCACTTTGATGCCATAGACATACTGAACTCTCTCGATAGACGAATTTTTCATTTTTTGTGTAATTTCAAACATAACTTGGTCTATTCGCATCTTTAGCTTACCAAAGGTTGTCCGAATACTAAACTTGGGAGGTAGACTTCTAAGAACACTAAACAGACTACACTGGTCCATTTTGAGCTGTTCATGTTTTTGTGCAATTTCAAACATAACTTGGTCTACTCGCATCTTTAGCTTACGAATCGTTGTACGAAAGCTAAACTAACGAGTTAGACTTCTAAGAACATTAAACAGAGTAAAACGGTCCACTTTGATGCTGTGGAATTGCTAAACTCTCTCCATAAACGAGCTTTTCACGTTTTTCGGTAATTTTGAAACATAACTTGGGCTATTCGCATCTTTAGCTTACGAAACATTGTACGAAAGCTAAACTAGCGAGCTAGACTTCTAAGAACACTAAACTGAGTGCAACGGTCCACTTTGATGCCATGGAATTTCTCCTCTCTCTCCATAGAGGAGCTTTTCACGGTTTTTGCAATTTCAAACATAAGTTGATCTATTCGCTTCTTTACCTTACCAAACGTTGTACAAAAGCTAAACAAGCAAGTTAGACTTCTAAGAAGACTAAATAGAGTACACCCATCCACTTTGATACTTTGGAATTGCTCAACTCTCTACATAGATGAGCTTTTCACGTTTTTGTGCAATTTCAAACATAACTTGGTCTATTCGCATCTTTAGCTTACGAAACGTTGCACGAAAGCTAAACTAGCGAGCTAGACTTTTGAGAACACTAAACTGAGTGCAACGGTTCACTTTGATGCCATGGAATTTCTCCTCTCTCTCCATAGAGGAGCTTTTCACGGTTTTTGCAATTTCAAACATAAGTTGGTCTATTCGCATCTTTATCTTACAAAACGTTGAACGAAAGCTAAACGAGCAAGTTAGACTTCTAAGAACACTAAATAGAGTACACTCGTCCACTTTGTTACTTTGGAATTGCTCAACTCTCTTCAAAGATGAGCTTTTCATGTTTTTATGTAATTTCAAACATAACTTGGTCTATTCGCATCTTTAGCTTACGAAATGTTGTATGAAAGCTAAACTAGTGAGCTAGACTTCTAAGAACACTAAACCGAGTGCAACGGTCCACTTTGATGTCATGGAATTTCTCAACTCTCTCCATAGATGAGCTTTTTACGTTTTTGTGCAATTTCAAACAAACGTTGGTTTATACGCATCTTTGCCTTACGAAACATTGTACGTAAACTAAACTAGAAAGTTAGACTGCTAAGAACACTACATAGAGTACACCTGCCCAATTTGATACATTGGATTTGCTCAACTCTCTTTATAGATGAGCTTTTCAGGATTTTGTGCAATTTCCAACATAACTTAGTCTACTCGCATCTTTAGGTTGCAAAACGTTGTACGAATGCTAAGCTAGCGAGGTAGATTTCTAAGAACACTAAACAGAGTTCAACGGTCCACTTTGATGCCATGGAATTGCTCAACTCTCTCCATAGTCGAGCTTTTCACGTTTTTGTGCAATTTCAAACATAAGTTGGTTTATTCCATCTTTGCCTTACGAAATATTGTACGAAAGCTAAATCAGCAAGTTAGACTTCTAAGAACACAAAATAGAGATTATCCGTCCACTTTGATACTTTGGAATTGCTCAACTCTCTTCATAGACGAGCTTTTCACGTTTTTGTGCGATTTCAAACATAAGTTGGTCTATTCACATCTTTAGCTTTGAAAACGTTTTATGAAAGCTAAACCAGTGAGCTAGACTTCTAAAAACACTAAATAGAGTACAACGGTCCACTTTGATGCCATGGACATGCTCAACTCTCTCGATAGACGAGCTTTTCATGTTTTTGTGTAACTTCAAACATAACATGGTCTATTCATATCTTTAGCTTACCAAAAGTTCTACGAATGCTAAACTTGGGAGCTAGACTTCTAAGAACACTAAACAGAGTACACTAGTCCATTTCAATGCTTTGGAATTGCTCAACTCTCGTCATAGACGAGCTTTTCATATTTTTGTGCAATTTCGAACATAACTTGGTATACTCGCATCTTTAGCTTATGAATCGTTGTACGAAAGCTAAACTAACGAGTTAGACTTCTAAGAACACTAAACAGAGTGCAACGGCCTACATTGATGCCGTGGAATTGTTCCTCTCTCTGCATAGAGGAGCTTTTCACGTTTTTTACAATTTCAAACATAAGTTGGTCTATGCGCATGTTTAACTTACAAAACGTTGTACGACAGCTAAACAAGCAAGTTAGATTTCTAAGAACACTAAAAAGAGTACACCCGTCCACTTTGATACTTTAGAATTGCTCAACTCACTTTATAGAAGAGCTTTTCAAGATTTAGTGCAATTTCAAACATAACTTGGTCTATTCGCATCTTTAGCTTACAAAACGTTGTTATGAATGCTAAACTAGCTAGCTAGACTTTTAAGAACGCTAAACAGAGTGCAACGGTCTGGTTTGATGCCATGGAATTGCTCCTCCCTCTTCATGGAGGCTTTTTTCACGTTTTTTGAAATTTCAAATATAAGTTGGTCTATTCACATATTTACATTACAAAATGTTGTACGAAGCCTAAACAAGCAAGTTAGACTTCTAAGAATACTAAATAGAGTACACCCGTCCACTTTGATACTCTGGAATTGCTCAACTCTCTTCATGGATGAGCTTTTCATGATTTTGTGCAATTTCAATATAACTTGTTCTATTCGCTTCTTTAGCATACAAAACGTTATACGAACGCTAAGCTAGCGAGGTAGACTTCTAAGAACACTAAACAGAGTTCAACGATCCGCTTTGATGCCATGGAATTGCTCAACTCTCTCCATAGATGAGCTTTAAACATTTTTGTGTAATTTCAAACATAAATTGGTTTATTTGCATCTTTACCTTACGAAACGTTGTACGAAAGCTAATTTAGCGATCTAGACTTCTAAGAGCACTAAACACAGTACAATGGTCCACTTTGATGTCGTGGAATTGCTGAACTCTCTCCATAGTCGTGCTTTTCACATTTTTGTGTAATTTCCAACATTACTTGGTCTATTGGCATCTTTACCTTACGAAACGTTCTACGAAAGCGAAACTAGCGAGTTAGATTTCTAAAAATACTAAACAGAGTACAACTGTCCATTTTGATGCTTTGGAATTGCTCAACTCTCTACATAGACGAGCTTTTCATGTTTTTGTGCAATTTCAAACATAACTTGGTCTATTTGCATCTTTAGCTTATGAAACGTTGTACGAAAGATAAACTAACGAGCTAGACTTCTAAGAACACTAAACAGAGTGAAACGGTCCACTTTGATGCATAGAGATTACTCAGTTACGACTCTCTATCGACAGCAATCTCCTCCTCAACAGAAAGAACAACTTGGCTTCGATACCAAAACTGACCATGATACTGATAATAAAATGAAAATAAACTATAAGTAAATAAAATTTTTCCTCGAGATAATACTTCAAGACGATCTGCTAGATCTTGCCATTCAGGCCAAAGAGCATCTATTCTGTTATCAACAGCGTCAAGTCTTGCTCTTAAACCTAGGTAAGTTACTGGTGTACTGGGAGCTATTAAATCTTCTAATCTTTCAAATACTCTTCATATCATCTTACTTGTCTTTCTAATATATTTTGCCGATGTCTTAGTTCCCTAGCTAATGGTATAGACATTCACACAATGACTAAAGAAAGATAAACATAAACAAACATCATTCATTATAAAAAAGTATCTTACATGAGTGAGCAATCTAGTTGAATGAAGAGAACCAGACGAGAATGATATACAAGCACGCGAGAGATCTACACTCCAAGCCTTTGTTATCCTTTTTCACAACGTACCTCTAATACAAAGAGATGTGCCTTATATAAACTTTTACAAGGATGAAAGGGTCCCATCGCCGAATTACCGCAATAACCTTCAAGTCTATCCAAAACACTTAAACTTTAAAGAAATTTCTATCGGCAGACAAAAGTAACTGTGCCAGCATCTTCACTTTTCAGGAAAGTTCTATTGGCAGAGAAAAAGAACTATACAATAATTATACTTTTCTGCAATGATTACCCTTCTCGTCCTAGCAAAGGGTCCACATCATAGTTGGAGTCAATAATGTTAGCATGCTCTGGATCGTCCGATAGAATCTTGATAGGAGATGAGGTCGATGAGCCAGAAGAGTCCAAAACTTCAAATAATTGCCTTTTAAGCTCTTCACGAGAATTTCCTTTTAGGTTTGAATAAATCTATTAGATTACTATTCTTTTCATGGTTAACAGAAGTAGAACTTCTGGGCAGAGTAATCACACCCCTGGCTTCAAGATACCCTTTTGATCAAAAAACTAATATTTATCCCACCATTTGACATAAATTCTTTGGTTAAGGTAGGAAAAAGATTCTTCTTGATGAAATTTTCTGAAAGAGTAGGGATACACATCGTAATCCCATTTAACAATCCAAGGGATTTGATAGCAAGCAACAAAAAGGAGATTAAGGTTATTTATACCTTAATTAAACTTGCAGAATTTTTCTTGTACCTAGGAAACATTATGGGGTAGGCATAAAGGAATTAAACCCCAATTCCGAAATCAGCGGTAAAACCAGTTTGGGAATTTCTACTGAGCCGGATCCTTTTCCAACTGGAATTGTACCACCAGCTAAATTTTCTAGCTTTATTGTTGTAGAAAAGAGCATTGCTCCTGGCTTCAATATAATCGAAGTAATTGTATTGCTTTGGTAAGTAACCGAAGTGGTGAAGTTACCTGAAAGACAGAGGGCTAGCTAACCCCCAATCTTCTAGAGTCAAGATTTTCTTGATAATTAATTTTGAACAAGCCCATTCAGCCCCTTTGACAGTAGGTTCAAAGATGACAGAACCAGAGACTACTTGTTTGGAAGTAATTTGGATAAACGAGTAGATAAACTCTTTATTGGAAACCGCTGGAGCTGTGAATTTATAAGCTTCTTCAACCAGTCTGTTAGACTTGTTAGATGACGAAGTTACCTCTCTAAGAGGAGAATTTCTCGTTTTCTTGAAATTGGGAGATTTCATTACTCCTTTGAGTTTCCCATCCCTGCAAAAATTCTCTGGTTAGAAAATCAAGCAAAGAGTTTAACTCTCCCTTTATGTATTCAATATCAAAATCAAACACAGACAGAATTCCCTACCATCTAGCAAATATCTGTTTGGAAGCTAGATTTTTAACATCCTTAGTTAAAATATCCTTAGCTGCACTACAATCTATCCTTAATAGAAAATTTTGATTTATTAAATCTGATTCAAACTTTTGAATACAAAGTACTATCGCTAAGATTTCTTTTTTAACAGTAGAATAAGTTATTCTACTTCCTGACCAAACCCCTGAAGTGAACCTAACAAGATTTTCTTTGTTTCCGCATTTTTGCTTCAGGATTCCTCCGTAGCCTTTATCAGAGGCATCTGTCTCTATAATTTTGTAGGCATTTGGGTCTGGTAATGCAAGACAAGGAATTTCCTTAGTTTTACTCTTGATTTTTTGCATTGCTCTAGTATGAGCTTCTATCCAATCCGGAGGATTTTTGTTTTTCAATCTTTCGAATAATATCTTAGCATCAATTGCTAAGTCTTTGTAAAAATATGAAAGATAGTTGAGACTCCCAAGAAACCTTCGTAGTTGTTTCTTGTCTTTTATTTCATCCGAAAATTTTTCTGAAAAACTTATAGCTCTCTCAATAGGTTTAATCGAGCCTTAAGTTATATCATGTCCTGAAAACCGAATTTTGGTTTGGAATAACCTCATTTTTCTGGCTGAAACTACCAGTCCAGCTTTCTCAATAATTTTGAGAAAATTTGCCAGATGTTTTACTACTAGTCTATGGATTTAAAAAATACTAAACATCATCAATATATACAATCGTGAAAGTCGAGTAAGGATTAAATATCTCATTCATAATCCTTTGAAATTCTGAAGGAGCATCTTTTAATCCAAATGGCATTACATTCCATTCATAGTGCCCGAAGGGTACTGTAAAAGCAGGCTTATAACAATCTTTTTCGTCAATCTGGATTTGCCAATATCCCGACTTTATATCAAATTTTGAAAATATTATAGCATCATAAAGTCTGTTTAACATATCTCTTTTATTAGGAATCAGGTACCTAATCCATTGAAGCGCCTTATTTAAGGGCTTATAATTTATAACCAACCTTGGTACACCACGTTCTAGTTCGGCAGCATTTTCAACATAAAACGTTGGACAGCTCCAAGGGCTAGAGCTTTTCCAAATTAATTTTTTCTTTTCTATTTCAGCAACCTCTGTTTTACAGAGTTCCATATGCCTCTCATTCATAGCAATGGGCCTTGCGTTTGTAGGAATTTTTCTTTCATCAAAATCCTTTTCATAGGGTAGTTTTTTTTCTATCCCAAAAAGCATTCGAGATCTCTGAGCATACTTTATCTGTAAAGGATTTAGTGATTCTTTCTATTTACCTTTTCATCTCGGTAGTGGCTAACCTTTGAGCTAATTTCTCAGTTCTTATTTCCTCACTCAAAGAATTAAATAAATTCTTGTTTTCTATTAATGGAAGTTAAGATAACGTCTACTATCTTTTGTTCCGGAGGTTCAATAAAATCAAAATTTATTTTACTTCCATTGGTCTCCGATTAGATTCCTGATTCGTCTATTAGACGAATTGGGTAGAGTTTCAGTAAAAACTCATTCCCAAGTATAATGTCATGTGAAATGTTCTTAAGCAGAATGAATGGAATAGAAATACATACCTGGCTGTTGCAAACCACTGCATTCTCCAATTTGTATCTAACCTGTAGAGGCTGTCAGTTTGCAGATCGAATCACCTGAGTAGTCTTTGAGAAATATCTTGATGGTACAAGACCTTCTCTTATGCAACAGACATCCGCTCCAGAGTCAATTAATGCTTTTGCTTCAAACGTATATTCATTCTGAATTACAATGGTTACCTTAGCGAACCATCTTTGTCCAGTAGACTCTATAAGACTTACCTGAGGAATTCCTCATTTCTGGCTTTACTGGTCTCTCCAATAATCTCTCCCATTGCTTCTTTCTTTAATATTTCCATCATGGAGTCCAGTTCTTCGTCCTCATCTTTTCTTTGATCATTCATAGAGTATTCCTCCAGAGAGCTAACACGATCCTTTAAGGATTTTATTTCTTGTTTAAGAAGTTTTACTTCTTGCTGTAGATCATCTGTCGAGGTCTTTCTCAAAACAGATTTCTCCTTTATTCTATTGATTACATGAGTCACATCGTAAGGAATTGTAGTCACCTAAACCCTTTTCTTTAGACTATAAGAGTCTTTCCCAAAATTTTCTTCGAGTCTCAGGGTCTTGTATTAGGTATATTAGATCCAAGACAAGATTATCTTCTCTTGTTATGACATTCAGTCCACAATAATAGTCTTCTTCTTCGTTACTTTCATCTTTGAATTTTTAGAGTCATCCGATATTTCAGATTCATTTGCTAATTCTAAAATTCTCTTTTCCTCTTCTTCATTATTTAGAAGGGCTAATTCTAAAGATTTTTTCATACCTTCATCCAACTCCAAAGCGTCAATTGCTCGCTTTACCCTGCATTTGTTAGCATAATGACCAAGTCTCCCGCACCTATAGCAGGTTGCCAGCTTCTTATCTCCTTTTCTGGAAAAGGTTTGTTTTCCTCGATTTCTTCTAAATGAGGAGTCTTGCTTTGGAGTAAATCTCTTCTTTCCTCATGGAGTAAACACGTGAGAGGTTCTTCTAGAGTTATAGTTGTTGTAATTGTAACGCCTTCGTTTATGACCCTAGCCTCTCTTGGATTTTTTGTCTCCGAAGTTAGAAGGATAGCCAATTTGGTGGCAGAAACCCCTAAGGCATTTTTGCCCATTTGTTTCTCCCTTTTTAACTGCTTTTGCAGTTTTAGCTCATTACAAAAAGTAATACCTTCACACATAACTTGATGGGATAATTCTCCCCGAGTTAATAGATTATAGGGTATTACCCCTTTATACTCCGTCATGAGACGATTTCTTATTCTTTCATAAAAAATAATAGGAAGTCCGGAAAGGAATTTTTCCTTCCAGAATCGGAATTACAGTCTCCTCTCTGCATGACTTTTGTAAAGAAGGTATCTTTATACCATTTGTAATGGGAAAGATCTGGACACCTTAAATTCGTAAGGGTTTCACTTGTTCTGTCTTGGTTTAACCAAGGGTCACCTAAAAAGTGATTTAAAATTGTATAAAGCAAAGTATTTATACAATCGACAGAACCTTCTTCCTTTTTGGCAGCCAAAATTTCTGCTTTTCCAGCATCAGATATGCAAAAATCCCACCAACCTTCTAGTTGGCCAGAAAACCCCAGAATTATTGCTTTACTGATGTCTTCATCAGTTAACCTCCTAGCATGTGCTACTGCTGGGAACATTGCCATATGATGGACCTTTGTCAGAATTTGATATTCTGACAACCCATCAATATTCCATTCCACTACTGAATTACCATCAAAGGTTACCTGATCCTTTAATGGTTCTTCATGTAACAGGTCCATCGGTAAGGGACGAGGGTAATATGGTTTCGAACTAGATCCCTTTTCGATCTTATTAATCTCCAAATTTTGGATCATGTTTTCTACATCTTTTATAGCTTCATCCGTTCCTCATGCTTCGGAAATAACCAAACTTAACACCGCTATTTCGGGCTTTTTGGACGAAGAGTTTCCTTCATCCATGGTCTTAATATTACTCATTATCTCCTCAATTAGATCCTTATACGGTTCCAGTTTTATCTAGTAATCAGATCTTATCTGAGGTATCTGAGTCCCTTTAATGGTTGAATCTAGTATTACTTGATCCTTGTCCTTCTGAATAGATCTCTCTATTCTTGTCAATTGCTTTCCTATAGTTTTTAGAAAATAATTCGTATAATTATTTTGATTCAAAATACTTTTAATGTCTCCATCTAATTTAAACGGAGTTGCAGGAATATCCTGAGTATCCTTTTTTATTATTAAATTTATTGGGGGTGGGTGTACCACCACCATTTCTCTACCTTGAGTAGTGACAAATTTTGTCTCGATGACCATCACTTCTCGGAAATTTTCTTCATCCAAGGACGACGTTGAAAATGGCTCAGGAGTTGTCAGAGAATACGTTAATTCCGGCCACTGCGGCATGAGTTCTTCTCTTTCACGAAAACCTACCCTCATATGAATTTCTCGGTAGAACATTAGAAAGGAAGGAGGATTTAATCCTCTCAATTTGTACCTAATGATTAGGGCGATATACATACTCAACCATTCCCTTCTTACCCTGTCAAGAGTACGTCTGAAAAACCAGTGTTGTGCATACTTGTTCCTTTTAAAAGAATGCTGCAAAACCGCAATTTCGGTATCTATAAACCCAATCAGGTTTTGTCCAATTTGGACCTTTTTCTCGTGTGTAAGCGAAGGACCAAATATTGGAATTTCATCTAGATCCTCTTTCGAGGATTCTCCCTTTTCAATTACGTTCAAACTATTTTCATCAATGTACCCCATATCGGATGGCGTGGGAGAAGAAACTCTCTTATATGTAGGGTGACTGATGTTTTCTTCAGATGTCACTATCCCCTATGTTTTAGGAGTTCCTACCATCGATGAGGTTGATGGTCTCGAATCTAAGAATTCCTTTTTAGAGAATTTTATATCTACGCTTCCATCATCATTTTCTTTTATTTTTTCTAGAATTCTATTCTCGTTTTTAGGAGGTGTAACCACAGATTCTAATTTCCAGGTGTTAGGAAGTCTTACTTCGCTCCATGAAATTGTTTTTGGGACAACCTTATTGGACTTTGCCACATCAGTGATGAACAGAGTGGTTTCACCCTTTCTATTAGAGAGAGTGTTTGTTAATGGCCTCACCCGTGGTGCTATGGTGTTCATAGCCTTGTAACATACCCTATAAATTAGGGCCACAGGCTCAGACCCTGCTTGCATATCCAGTCCATTTAACTGGATATTTAGTTCCAAGGATTTTAGTATATTTGTATCAGTTAATGATACACTAAAATTTGGGAAACGTGCAAAGTAAGCTGGACCATCGCAAAGTGTAGTTTCTATACATCCCAGCAATGAATCTTGGAATTTATTATGTCCCTTACACATATTAGTGTAGAAGCGTTTAACCCTAATCGGGTTAAAGGCTTTAATGCAATTTGCACCATCCCCAAATGGATATATTTATAAGCCTCTTTGTGCTCATTTATCAGAGTTTCTAATAGTAGTTGGAAAGTATCATCTCCTTCCTTTAAAGAGATGGTTTCTTCTGCAGTTTTTACTATATAATCACACTTAAATATAAAAGACCCAACAGACTTATATATTTTTTATGCAGAAACGGGAGGCAAACTCCAATTATACAGTTTTTCTTTAATATTATCATATCTAATAATTTCTTTATTTTTATTTGCATTAGTAATGGAGCTAGATGCCCTATTTCTACTGAGCAGCTTCATGATGTCTCCAGGTATGTCAATAACCTTTCTGTCAACGATTTATGCCACAACAATGCCTTTCCACGGCTTCAACGGGCAACATGAAAAAATCTTTGACGCTTTGGAATTGGAGATAAGAAGCCGGCAACCTGCTATAGGTGCGGGAGACTTGGTCATTATGTTAACAAATGCAGGGTAAAGCGAGCAATTGACGCTTTGGAATTGGATGAAGGTATGAAAAAATCTTTAGAATTAGCCCTTCTGAATAATGAAGAAGAGGAAAAGAGAATTTTAGAATTAGCAAATGAATTCGAAATATCGGATGACTCTGAAAATTCAGAGGATGAAAGTAATGAAGACGAAGACAATTATTGTGGACTGAATGTCATAACAAGAGAAGATAATCTTGTCTTGGATCTAATAGACCAAATACAAGACCCTAAGACTCAAAGAAAAGGTGACTACAATTCCTTACGATGTGACTCATATAATCAATAGAATAAAGGAGAAATCGGTTTTGAGAAAGACCTCAACAGATGATCTACAGCAAGAAGTAAAACTTCTTAAAAAGAAATAAAATCCTTAAAGGATCGTGTTAGCTCTTTGGAGGAATACTCTATGAATAATCAAAGAAAAGAGGAGGACGAAGAACTGGACTCCATGATGGAAATACTAAAGAAAGAAGCAATGGGAGAGATTATTGGAGAGACCAGTAAAGCCAGAAATGAGGAAATTCCTCAGGTAAGTCTTATAAAGTCTACTGGACAAAGATGGTTCGCTAAGGTAACCATTGTAATTCAGAATGAATATACGTTTGAAGCAAAAGCATTAATTGACTTTGGAGCTGATGTCTGTTGCATAAGAGAAGATCTTGTACCATCAAGATATTTCTCAAAGACTACTCAGGTGATTCGATTTGCAAATCGACAGCCTCTACAGGTTAGATACAAATTGGAGAATGTAGTGGTTTGCAATAGCCAGGTATGTATTTATGTTCCATTCATTCTGGTTAAGAACATTTCACATAACGTTATACTTGGGAATGAGTGTTTACTGAAACTCTACCCAATTCGTCTAATAGAAGAATTAGGAATGTATTCAGAGACCAATGGAAATAAAATAAAGTTTGATTTTATTGAACCTCCGGAACAAAAGATAGTAGACGTTATCTTAACTTCTATTAATAGAAAACAAGAATTTATTAATTCTTTGAGCGAGGAAATAAGAATTGAGAAATTAGCTCAAAGGTTAGCCACTACCGAGATGACAAGGGAAATAGAAAAAATCAATAAATCCTTTACAGATAAACTATGCTCAGAGATCCCGAATGCTTTTTGGGATAGAAAAAATTATGTAGTAAAACTACCATATGAAAGGGATTTTGATGAAAGAAAAATTCCTACGAAAGCAAGGCCAATTGCTATGAATGAGAGGCATATGGAACTCTGTAAAACAGAGATTTCTGAATTAGAAAAGAAAAAACTAATTCGGAGCTGTCCAGAGTTTTATGTTGAAAATGCTGCTGAACTAGAACGTGGTGTACCTAGGTTGGTTATAAATTATAAACTCTTAAATAAGGCGCTGCAATGGATTAGGTACCCGATTCCTAATAAAAGAGATCTGTTAAACAGACTTTATGATGCTATTATATTTTCAAAATTTGATATGAAGTCGGGATATTGGCAAATCAAAATTGACGAAAAAGATCGTTATAAGACTTCTTTTACTGTACCCTTCGGGCATTATGAATGGAATGTAATGCCATTTGGATTAAAAAATGCTCCTTCAGAATTTCAAAGGATTATGAATGAGATATCTAATCCTTACTCGACTTTCACGATTGTATATATTGATGATGTTTTAGTATTTTCTAAATCCATAGACCAGTACGTAAAACATCTGGCAAATTTTCTCAAAATTATTGAGAAAGCTGGACTGGTAGTTTCAGCCAGAAAAATGAGGTTATTCCAAACCAAAGTTCGGTTTTTATGACATGATATAACTTATGGCTGGATTAAATCTATTGAGAGAGCTATAAGTTTTTCGAAAAAATTTCCAGATGAAATAAAAGACAGGAAACAACTACAAAGGTTTCTTGGGAGTCTCAACTATCTTTCAGATTTTTACAAAGACTTATCAATTGATGCTAAGATATTATTCGAAAGATTGAAAAAGAAAAATCCTCCGGATTGGACAGAAGCTCATACTAGAGCAGTGCAAAAAATCAAGAGTAAAACTAAGGAAATTCCTTGTCTTGCATTACCAGACCCAAATGCCTACAAAAGTGTAGAGACAGATGCCTTTGATAAAGGCTATGGAGGAATCCTAAAGCAAAAATGCGGAAACAAAGAAAATCTTGTTAGGTTTACTTCAAGAGTTTGGTCAGGAAGTAGAATAAATTATTCTACTGTTAAAAAAGAAGTCTTAGCGATAGTACTTTGTATTCAAAAGTTTGAATCAGATTTAATAAATCAAAATTTTCTATTAAGGATAGATTGTAGTGCAGCTAAGGATATTTTAACTAGGGATGTTAAAAATCTAGCTTCCAAACAGATATTTGCTAGATGGCAAGGAATTCTATCTGTGTTTGATTTTGATTTTGATATTGAATACATAAAGGGAGAGTTAAACTCTTTGCCTGATTTTCTAACTGGAGAATTTTTGCAGGGATAGGAAACTCAAAGGAGTAATGAAATCCCCCAATTTCAAGAAAACGAGAAATTCTCCTCTTAGAGAGCCAACTTCATCATCTGACAAGTCTAACAGACTGGTTGAAGAAGCTTATAAATTCGCAGCTCCAGCGGCTTCCAATAAAGAATTTATCTACCCGTTTATCCAAATTACTTCCAAACAAATAGTCTCTGTGGAGGTAATCATATGAATCTTAACCCTCTTGAAATAGCCTAGCTTTACCTCTTTAGGGATATGCATCCTGCAAATCATCCCAAAGATGTGTTTTTCTACCAACAGGTTCTAATAGAATATGGTTCTGTCATCTTCGAACCTAC
Organism: Tripterygium wilfordii; assembly: GCF_013401445.1. Classification (NCBI taxonomy): domain Eukaryota; kingdom Viridiplantae; phylum Streptophyta; class Magnoliopsida; order Celastrales; family Celastraceae; genus Tripterygium; species Tripterygium wilfordii. Next base: position 6,211,902 of record NC_052234.1, read on the forward strand.
TATCAAAGGGGCTGAATGGGCTTATTTAAAATTAATTATCAAGAAAATCTTGACTCTAGAGGATTGGGGGTTAGCTAGCCCTCTGTCTTTTAGGCAACTTAGCCACTTCGGTTACTTACCAAAGCAATACAATTACTTCGATTATATTGAAGCCTAGAGCAATGCTCTTTTCTACAACAATAAAGCTAGAAAATTTAGCTGGTGGATACAATTCCAGTTGGAAAAGGATCCGGCTCAGTACAAATTCCCAAACTGGTTTTACCGTTGGTTTTGAGATTGGGGTTTAATTCCTTTATGCCTACCCCAGAATGTTTCCCAGGTACAAGAAAAATTCTAGAAGTTTAATCAAGGTATAAATAACCTTAATCTCCTTTTTGTTGCTTGCTATCAAATCCCTTGGATTGTTAAATGGGATTACGATGTGTATCCCTACTCTTTGAAAAAATTTCATCAAGAAGAATCTTTTACCTACTTAACCGAAGAATTTATTTCAAATGGTAGGATAAGTATCAGTTTTTTGATCAAAAGGGTATCTATGAAGCCTTGGGTGTAATTACTCTACCCGGAAGTACTACTTTTGTTAACCATGAAAAGAATAGTAATCTAATAGATTTATTCAAAGATCTCCTACAAGGAAATTCTCATGAAGAGCTTAAAAGGCAATTGTTTGAAGTTTTGGACTCTTCTGGCTCATCGACCTCATCTCCTATCAAGATTCTGTCAGACGATCTAGAGCATGCTGACAATATTGACTCTGACTATGATGTGGACCCTTTGCTAGGACGAGAACGGTAATCATTGTAGAAAAGTAAAATTATTGTACAGTTCTTTTTGTCTGCCGACAGAACTTTCCTAAAAAGTGAAGATGCTAGAACTGTTACTTTTGTTTGTCGACAGAAATTTTCTTAAAGTTTAGGTGTTTTGGATAGACTTGAAGGTCATTATGGTAATTAGGCGATGGGGCCCACTGTGTGCCCGCAATTACCCTTTCATCCTTGTAAAAGTTTATATAAGGCACATCTCTTTGTATTAGAGGTACGTCGTGAAAAAAGATAACAAAGGCTTGGAGTGTAGATCTCTCCCGTGCTTGTATATCGTTCTCGTCTGGTTCTCTTCATTCAACTAGAATGCTCACTCATGTCAGATACTTCCATATTAATGAATGATGTTTCCTTATGTTTATCTTTCTTTAGTCATTGTGTGAATGTCTATACCATTAGCTAGGGAACTAAGACGTCGGCAAAATATATTAGAAAGACAAGTAAGACGATACGAAAGAGTATTTGAAAGATTAGAAGATTTAATAGCTCTTAGTACACCAGTAACTTCCCCAGTAACTTACCCAGGTTTAAGAGCAAGACTTGGCGCTGTTGATAAAAGAATAGATACTCTTTGGTCTGAATGACAAGATCTAGCAGATCGTCTTTATAGACGAGCTTTTCAAGATTTTGTGCAATTTCAAACATAACTTGGTCTATTCGCATTTTTAGCTTACAAAACGTTGTTACGAACGCTAAACTAGCAAGTTAGACTTCTAAGAACACTAAACAACGCGCAACGGTCCGCTTTGATGCCATGGAATTGCTCCTCTCTCTCCATAGAGGAGGTTTTCACATTTTTTGAAATTTCAAACATAAGTTGGTCTATTCGCATCTTTTCCTTACAAAACATTGTACGAAAGCTAAACAAGCAAGTTAGACTTCTAAGAACACTAAATAGAGTATACCCATCCATTTTGATACTCTGGAATTGCTCAACTCTCTTCATAGACAAGCTTTTCACGATTTTGTACAATTTCAAACATAACTTGGTCTATTCGCATCTTTAGCTTACAAAACGTTGTACGAATGCTAAACTAGTGAGCTAGACTTCGAAGAAGACTAAACAGAGTATAACGGTTCTCTTTGATGTCATGGAATTGCTCAACTCTCTCCATAGACGAGCTTTTTACGTTTTTTTACAATTTCAAACATAAGTTGGTTTATTCGCATCTTTGCCTTATGAAAGGTTGTACGTAAACTAAACTAGCAAGTTAGACTGCAAAGAACACTACATAGAGTACACCGGTCTAGTTTGATACTTTGGAATTGCTCAACTCACTTTATAGATGAGCTTTTCACGATTTTGTGCAATTTCAAACATAACTTGGTCTATTCGCATCTTTAGCATACAAAACATTGTACGAACGCTAAGCTAACGAGCTAGACTTCTAAGAACACTAAATAGAATACACCCGTCCACTTTGATACTTTGGAATTGCTCAACTTTCTTCATAGACGAGCTTTTCACGTTTTTGTATAATTTCAAACATAACTTGGTCTATTCGCATCTTTACCTTACGAAACGTTGTATGAAAGCTAAACTAGCGAGCTAGACTTCTAAGAACACTAAACATAGTGCAACGGTCCACTTTGATGCCATGGTATTTCTCCTCTCTCTCCATAGAGGTGCTTTTCACGTTTTTTGCAATTTCAAACATAAGTTGGTCTATTTGCATCTTTACCTTATAAAACGTTGTACGAATGCTAAGCTAGTGAGTTAGACTTCTAAGAACACTAAACATAATTCAACAGTCCACTTTGATGCCATGGAATTGCTCAACTCTCTCTATAGACCATCTTTTCACGTTTTTGTGTAATTTCAAACTTAAGTTAGTTTATTCCATCTTTGCATTACAAAACATTGTATGAAAGATAAACTAGCAAGTTAGACTTCTAATAATACTAAATAGAGTACACCCATCCATTTTGATACTTTGGAATTGCTCAACTCTCTTCATAGACGAGTTTTTCACGTTTTTTGTGCAATTTCAAACATAACTTGGTCAATTCACATCTTTAGCTTAGAAAACGTTGTACGAACGCTAAAATAGTGAGCTAAACTTCTAAGAACACTAAACAGAGTGCAACGGTCCACTTTGATGCCATGAAATTGCTCCTCTCTCTCCTTAAATGAGTTTTTCACGTTTTTTGAAATTTCAAATATAAGTTAGTCTATTCATACCTTTACCTTACAAAACGTTGTACGAAATCTAAACGAGCAAGTTAGACTTCAAAGAACACTAAATAGAGTACGCCCGTCCACGTTCTTACTCTGGAATTGCTCAACTCTCTTCATAGACGAGCTTTTAACGATTTTGTGCAATTTCAAACATAACTTGGTCTATTCGCATCTTTAGCTTACAAAACATTGTACAATTGCTAAACTAGCGAGCTAGACTTTGAAGAACACTAAACAGAGTACAACGGTCCTCTTCGATGTCATGGAATTGCTCAACTCTCTCCATAGACGAGCTTTATATGTTTTTGTGCAATTTTAAACATAAGTTGGTTCATTTGCATCTTTGCCTTACGAAACATTGTACGTCAACTAAAGTAGCAAGTTAGACTGCTAATAACACTAGATAGAGTACACCCGTCCACTTTGATACTTTGAAATTGCTCAACTCTCTTTATAGACGAGCTTTTCACGATTTTGTGCAATTTCAAACATAACCTGGTCTATTCGTATCTTTAGCATACAAAACGTTGTACGAACGCCAAGCTAACGACTTAGACTTCTAAAAACACTAAATAGAGTTCAACGGTCCACTTTGATGCCATGGAATTGCTCAACTCTCTCCATAGATGAGCTTTTCACTTTTTGTGCAATTTCAAACATAAGTTGGTTTATTCCATTTTTGCCATATGAAACATTGTACGAAAGCTAAACTAGCAACTTAGACTTCTAAAAACACTAAATAGAGTACACCCGTCCACTTTGATACTTTAGAATTGCTCAACTCCCTTCATAGACGAGCTTTTCATGTTTTTGTGCAATTTCAAACATAACTTTGTCTATTCGCATCTTTAGCTTACAAAACGTTGCACGAACGCTAAACTAGTGAGCTAGAATTCAAAGAACACTAAACAGAGTACAACGGTCCTCTTTGGTTCCATGGAATTGCTCAACTCTGTCAGTAGATGAGCTTTTTATGTTTTTGTGCAATTTCAAACATAATTTGGTTTATTCACATCCTTGCCCTACGAAACATTGTACGTAAACTAAACTAGCAAGTTAGACGACTAAGAACACTAGATAGAATACACCCGTCCATTTTGATTACTTTGGAATTGCTCAACTCTCTTTATAGACGAGCTTCTCATGATTTTGTGCAATTTCAAACATAACTTGGTCTATTCACATCTTTAGCTTACAAAACGTTGTACGAATGCTAATCTAGCAAGCTAGACTTCTAAGAACACTAAACAAAGTTCAACAGTCCACTTTGATGCCATGGAATTGCTCAACTCTCTCCATAGATGAGCTTTTCACGTTTTTGTGCAATTTCAAACATAAGTTGGTTTATTCCATCATTGCCTTACGAAACATCGTATGAAAGGTAAAGTAGCAAGTTAGACTTCTAAGAACACTAAATAGAGTACACCCGGCCGTTTTGATACTTTGGAATTGCTCAACTCCCTTCATGGAGGAGCTTTTCACGTTTTTTGTGCAATTTCAAACATAACTTGGTCTATTCACATCTTTAGCTTACAAAACGCTTTACGAATGCTAAGCTAGCGAGCTAGACTTCTAAGAACACGAAACATAGTTCAATGGTCCACTTTGATGCAATGGAATTGCTCAACTCTCTACATAGATGAGCTTTTCACGTTTTTGTGCAACTTCAAACATAAGTTGGTTTATTCCATCTTTGCCTTACGAAACATTGCACGAAAGCTAAACTAGCAAGTTAGACTTCTAAAAAGACTAAATAGAGTACACCCGCCCACTTTGATATTTTGGAATTGCTTAACTCTCTCTATAGACGAGCGTTTTTACGATTTTATGCAATTTAAAACATAACTTGGTCTATTCGCATCATTAGCTTACACACTAAATAGAGTACACCTGTCCACTTTGATACTTTGGAATTGCTCAACTCTCTTTATGGACGACCATTTGACGATTTTGTGCTATTTAAAACATAACTTGGTCTATTCACAACTTTAGCTTACAAAACGTTGTACGAACGCTAAACTAGCAAGCTAGATTTCTAAGAACACTAAATAGAGTACAACGGTCCACTTTGATGCCATGAAATTGCTCAACTCTCTCCATAGTCGTGCTTTTCATGTTTTTACGCAATTTCCAACATAACTTGGTCTATTGGCATCTTTACCCTACGAAACGTTGTGCGAAAGTTAAAGTAGCATGTTAGATTTTTAAAAATACTAAACAGAGTACAACAGACCATTTTAATGCTTTGGAATTGCTCAACTCTCCTCATAGACGAGTTTTCCTCATTTTTGTGCAATTTCAAACATGACTTGGTCTATTCGCATCTTTAACTTATGAAACGTTGTACGAAAGCTGAACTAGCGAGCTAGACTTCAAAGAACACAAAACAGAGTACAACGGTCCACTTTGATGCCATGGAATTGCTCAACTCTCTCAGTAGCCGTGCTTTTCACGTTTTTGTGTAATTTCCAACATAACTAGGTCTATTGGCATCTTTACCCTACGAAACATTGTAGGAAAGTTAAACTAGCGAGTTAGATTTCTAAAAATACTAAACAGAGTACAACAGTCCATTTTGATGCTTTGGAATTGCTCAACTCTCTTCATAGACGAGCTTTTAACTTTTTGCGCAATTTCAAACATAACTTGGTCTATTCGCATCTTTAGCTTATGAAACGTTGTACGAAAGCTAAACTAGCGAGCGAGACATCTAAAAACACTAAACTAGCAAGTTAGATTTCTAAAAATACTAAACAGAGTACAAGAATCCACCTTGATGCCACGGAATTGCTCCTATATCTCTCTATAGACTAGCTTTTCACATTTTTGTGCAATTTCAAACATAAGTTGGTTTATTCGCATCTTTACCTTACAAAACGCTGTACGAAAGCTAAACTAGCAAGTTAGACTTCTAAGAACACTAAATTGAGTACATCCATCCACTTTGACGTTATTGAATTGGTCGACTCTCTCCATAGACAAGCTTTTCTTTTGTGCAATTTGATGCTTTGGAATTGCACAACTCTCTTTATAGACGAGCTTTTCACGATTTTGTGCAATTTCAAACATAACCTGGTCTATTCGCATCTTTAGCTTACAAAGTGTTGTACCAACGCTAAACTAGCGAGCTAGACTTCTAAGAACACTAAACAAAGTTCAACGGTCCACTTTGATGCCATGGAATTGCTCCTCTCTCTCCATAGAGGAGTTTTTCACGTTTTTTGTAATTCCAAACATAAGTTGGGCTATTCACATCTTTACCTTACAAAACGTTGTACGAAAGCCAAACAAGAAAGTTAGAGTTCGAAGAACACTAAATAGAGTACACCCATCCACTTTGATACTTTGAAATTGCTCAACTCTCTTTATAGACAAGCTTTTAATGATTTTGTGCAATTTCAAACATAACTTGGTCAATTCACATCTTTAGCTTACAAAACATTGTACGAACGCTAAACTAGGGAGCTAGACTCCTAATAGCACTAAACATAGTATAACGGTCCACTTTGATGTCATGGAATTGCTCAACTCTCTCCATAGTCGTGCCATTCACATTTTCGTGTAATTTCCAACATAACATGGTTTATTGGCATCTTTATCTTACGAAACATTGTAGAGAGCTAACCTAGCGAGTTAGAATTCTAAAAATACTAAATAGAATACAACAATCCATTTTGATGCTTTGGAATTGGCCAACTTTCTTCATAAACGAGCTTTTCACGTTTTTGTGCAATTTCAAACATAAGTTGGTCTATTCGCATCTTTAGCTTATGAAACATTGTACGAAAGCGAAAAAGCTAAACTAACGAGCTAGACTTCTAAGAACACTAAACAAAGTAAAACGGTCCACTTTCATGCTTTGGAATTGCTCAACTCTCTCCATGGCCGAGCTTTTCACGTTTTTGCACAATTTCAAACATGAACTTGGTCTACTTGCATTTGTACCTTATGAAACATTTTACGAAAGCTAAACTAGCGAGCTAGACTTCTAAGAACACTAAACAGAGTAAAATGGTCCACTTTCATGCTTTGGAATTGCCCAACTCTCTCCATAGCTGAGCTTTTCACGTTTTTGTGCAATTTCAAACATAAACTTGGTCTACTCGCATCTTTACCTTATGAAACATTGTACGAAAGCTAAACTAACGAGCTAGACTTCTAAGAACACTAAACAAACTAAACTTTGATGCTTTGGAATTGCTCAACTCTCTCCATAGACGAGCTTTTTACGATTTTGTGCAATTTCAAAGATAACTTGGTCTATTCACAGCTTTAGCTTACAAAACGTTGTACGAATGCTAAACTAGTGAGCTAGACTTCGAAGAACACTAAACAGAGTAAAACGGTCCACTTTCATGTTTTGGAATTGCACAACTCTCTCCATAGCCGAGCTTTTCACATTTTTGTGCAATTTCAAACATCAACTTGGTCTACTCGCATCTTTAGCTTATGGAACGTTGTACGAAAGCTAAACTAACGAGCTAGACTTCTAGGAACACTAAACAGAGTAAAACGGTCTACTTTGATGCTTTGGATTGCTCAACTCTCTCCATAGACAAGCTTTTTTTGATTTTGTGTAATTTCAAACATAACTTGGTTTATCCGCATCTTTAGCTTACAAAACATTGTACGAATGGTAAACTAGTTAGCTAGACTTCGAAGAACACTAAACTGAGTACAACGGTACTCTTTGATGCCATGGAATTGGTCAACTCTCTCCATAGATGAGCTTTTTAGTTTTTTGTGCAATTTCAAACATAAGTTAGTTTATTCGCATCTTTGACTTACGAAACATTGTACGTACACTAAAGTAGCAAGTTAGACTGCTAAGAACACTAGATAGAGTACACCCGTCCACTTTGATACTTTGGAATTGCCAACTCTCTTTATAGACGAGCCTTTCACAATTTTGTGCAATTTCAAACATAACTTAGTCTATTCGCATCTTTAGCTTACAAAATGTTGTACGAACACTAAACTAGCAAACTAGAATTCTAAGAACACTAAACAGAGTTCACCGGTCCGCTTTGATGCCTTGGAATTGCTCAGATCTCTCCATAGATGAGCTTCTCACGTTTTTGTGCAATTTCAAACATAAGTTGGTTTATTCACGTCTTTTGCTTACGAAACATTGTACGAAAGGTAAACTAGCAAGTTAGACTTCTAAGAACATTAAATTGAGTACACCCATCCACTTTGACGCTTATGAATTGCTTAACTCTCTCCATAGACGAGCTTTTCACGTTTCTGTGCAAATTTCAAGTATAACTTGGTCTATTCGCATCTTTAGCTTACGAAACGTTGTACAAACGCTAAAATAGCGAGCTAGACTTCTAAGAACACTAAAAAGAGTATAACGATCCACTTTGATGCGATGGAATTGCTCAACTCTCTCCATAGACGAGCTTTGCATGTTTTTGTGCAATTTCAAAGATAAATTGGTTTATTTGCATCTTTACCTTAGAAAACGTTGTACAAAGCCTAAACTAGCGAGCTAGACTTCTAAGAACACTAAACAGAGGACAACGATCCACTTTGACGCCATGGAATTGCTCAACTCTCTCTATAGCCGTGCTTTTCACGTTTTGGTGCAATTTCCAACATAACTTGGTCTATTGGTATCTTTATCTTACGAAACATTGGACGAAAGTTAAACTAGCGAGTTAGATTTCTAATAATACTAAACAGAGTACAACAATCCATTTTGATGCTTTAGAATTGCTCAACTCTTTTCATAGATGAGCTTTTCACATTTTTGTGCAATTTCAAACATAACTTGGTCTATTCGCATCTTTAGCTTATGAAACATTGTACGAAAGCTAACTAGCGAGCTCGACTTCTAAAAACACTAAACAGAGTAAAACGGTCCACTTTGATGCTTTGGAATTACTCAACTCTCTCCATAGATGAGCTCTACACGTTTTTGTGGAATTTCAAACATGAACTCGGTCTATTCGCATCTTTAGCTTACGAAACATTGTACTCAAGCTAAACTAACAAGCTAGACTTCTAAGAACACTAAACAGAGTACAACGGTCCATTTTGATGCCATGGAATTGCTCCTCTCCCTCCATAGACTAGCTTTTAACATTTTTGTGCAATTTCAAACATAAGTTGGTTTATTCGCATCTTTACCTTACAAAACGTTGTACGAAAGCTAAACTAGCAAGTTAGACTTCTAAGAACACTAAATTGAGTACATCCATCCACTTTGACATTTATGAATCGGTCGACTCTCTCCATAGACAAGCTTTTCATGTTTTTGTGCAATTTTATACTTTGGAATTACTCAACTCTCTTTATAGACGAGCTTTTCACGATTTTGTGCAATTTCAAACATAACATGGTCTATTCACGTCTTTAGCTTACAAAACGTTGTACGAACGCTAAGCTAGCGAGCTAGACTTCTAAGAACACTAAACAGAGTTCAACGATCCACTTTGATCCCATGGAATCGCTCAACTCTCTCCATAGATGAGCTTTCCACGTTTTCACGCAATTTCAAACATAAGTGGGTCTATTCCATCTTTGCCTTACAAAATATTGCACGAAAGCTAAACTAGCAAGTTAGACTTCTAAGAACACTAAATTGAGTACACCCATCCACTTTGATACTTTGGAATTGCTCAACTCTTTTCAAAGACGAGCTTTTCACGTTTTTCTATAATTTCAAACATAACTTGGTCTATTCGCATCTTTAGCTTACAAAACGTTGTACGAAAGCTAAACTAGCGAGCTAGACTTCTAAGAACACTAAACAGAGTGCAACGGTCCACTTTGCTGCCATGGAATTGCTCCTCTCTCTCCGTAGAAGAGCTTTTCACATTTCTTGTAATTTCAAACATAAGTTGGTCTATTCACATTTTTACCTTACAAAACGTTGTACGAAAGCTAAACAAGCAAGTTAGACTTCTAAGAACACTAAAAAGAGTACACCCGTCCACTTTGATACTTTGGAATTGCTCAACTCTCTTTATAGATGAGCTTTTCATGATTTTATGCAATTTCAAACGTAACTAGGTATATTCGCATCTTTAGCTTACAAAACGTTGTACGAACGCTAAACTAGCGAGCTATAGTTCTAACAACACTAAATAAAGTATAATGGTCCACTTTGATGCCATGGAATTGCTCAACTCTCTCCATAGACAAGCTTTTCACGTTTTTGTGCAATTTCAAACATAAATTGGCTTATTTGCGTCTTTACCTTACGAAACGTTGTACGAAAGCTAATTTAGCGATCTAGACTTCTAAGAACACTAAACAGAGTACAACTGTCTACTTTGATGTCATGGAATTACTCAACTCTCTCCATAGTCGTGCTTTTCACATTTTTGTGCAATTTCAAACATAACTTGGTCTATTCGCATGTTTAGCTTAGGAAACGTTGTACGAAAGCTAAACTAACGAGCTAGACTTCTAAGAACACTAAATAGAGTGAAACGGTGCACTTTGATGCTTTGGAATTGCTCAACTCTCTCCAGAGTCGTGGTTTTCATGTTTTTGTGCAATTTCCAACATAACTTGGTCTATTGGCATCTTTAACAGACGAAACATTGTACAAAAGTTAAACTAGCGAGTCAGATTTCTAAAAATACTAAACAGAGTACAACAGTCCATTTTTGATGCTTTGGAATTGCTTAACTCTCTTCATGGTTGTACTTTTCATGTTTTTGTGTAATTTCCAACATAACTTGGTATATTGACATCTTTAACTTACGAAACAATGTAAGAAAGCTAAACTAGCGAGTTAGATTTTTAAAAATACTAAATAGAGTAAAACAGTCCATTTTGATGCTTCCGAATTGTTCAACTCTCTTTATAGACGAGCTTTTCATGTTTTTGTTCAATTTCAAACATAACTTCGTTTCTTCGCATCTTTAGCTTGTGAAACATTGTACGAAAGCTAAACTAACGAGCTAGACTTACAAGAACACTAAGCAGAGTAAAATGGTCCCCTTTGATGCTTTGAAATTGCTCAACTCTCTCCATATACGAGCTTTTTATGATTTTATGCAATTTCAAACATTACTTGGTCTGTTCGCATCTTTAGCTTACCAAACATTGTACGAGTGCTAAACTAGTGAGCTAGACTTCGAAGAACACTAAACAGAGTACAACGGTCATCCTTGATGCCATGGAATTGCTCAACCCTCTCCATAGACGAGATTTTTACGTTTTTGTGCTATTTCAAACATAAGTTGGATTATTCGCATCTTTGCCTTACGAAACATTGTATGTAAACCAAAGTAGCAAGTTAGACTGCTAAGAACACTAGATAGAGTACACCCGTCCACTTTCATTTTTTGGAATTGCTCAACTCTCTTTATAAACAAGCTTTTCACGATTTTTGTGCAATTTCAAACATAACTTGGTCTATGCGTATCTTTACTTACAAAACATTGTACGAACGCTAAACTAGGGAGCTAGACTTCTAACAACACTAAACAGAGTATAACAGTCCACTTTGATGCCATGGAATTGCTCAACTCTCTCCATAGACGAGCTTTTCCAATTTTTGTGCAATTTCAAACATAAATTGGTTTGTTTGCATCTTTACCTTACGAAACATTGTACGAAAGCTAATTTAGCGATCTAGACTTCTAAGAACACTAAACAGAGTACAACGGTCCACTTTGATGTCATGGAATTGCTCAACTCTCTCCATAGTCGTGCTTTTCATATCTTTGTGTAATTTCCAACATAACTTGGTTCATTGGTATCTTTATCTTACGAAACATTGTAGAAAGCTAAACTAGCGAGTTAGAATTCCAAAAATACTAAACAGAGTACAATAGTCCATTTTGATGCATTGGAATTGCTCAACTCTCTTCATAGGCGAGCTTTTTACGTTGTTGTGCAATTTCAAACATAACTTGGTCTATTTGCATCTTTAGCTTATGAAACATTGTACGAAAGCTAAAATGCTAAACTAACGAGCTAGAGTTCTAAGAACACTAAACAGAGTAAAGCGGTCCACTTTCATGCTTTGGAATTGGTCAACCCTCTCCATAGCAGAGCTTTTCACGTTTTTGCGCAATTGCAAACATGAACTTGGTCTACTCGCATCTTTACCTTATGAAACGTCGTACGATAGCTAAACTAACAAGCTAGACTTCTAAGAACACTAAACCGAGTTAAACGGTCTACTTTGATGCTTCAGAATTGCTCAACTCTCTCCATGACGACCTTCTTACGATTTTGTGTAATTTCAAACATAACTTGGTCTATTCGCATCTTTAGCGTACAAAACGTTGTACGAATGCTAAACTAGTGAGCTAAACTTCGAAGAACACTAAACAGAGTACAACGGTCCTCTTTGATGCGATGGAATTGCTCAACTCTCTCCATAGACGAGCTTTTTATGTTTTTGTGCAATTTCAAACATAAGTGAGTTTATTCGCATCTTTGCCTTGAGAAACATTGTACGTAAACTAAAGTAGCAAGTTAGATTGCTAAGAAAACTAGATAGAGTACACCCGTCCACTTTGATACTTTGGAATTGCATAACTCTCTTTATAGACGAGCTTTTCACGATTTTATGCAATTTCAAACATAACTTGGTTTCTTCGCTTCTTTAGCTTACAAAATATTGTACGAACGCTAAACTAGCGAGCTAGACTTCTAAGAACACTAAACAGAATTCAACGGTCCACTTTGATGCCATGGAATTGCTCAACTCTCTCCATAGACGAGCTTTTCACGATTTTGTGCAATTTCAAACATAAGTTGGTTTATTCGCATCTTTGCCTTACGAAACATTTTACAAAAGCTAAACTAGCAAGTTAGACTTCTAAGAACACTAAATTGAGTACACCCAGCCATTTTGACGCTTATGAATTGCTCAACTCTCTCCATGGACGAGCTTTTCACGTTTCTGTGCAAATTTCAAACATAACTTGGTCTATTCGCATCTTTAGCTTATGAAATGTTGTATGAACGCTAAAATAGCGAGCTAGAGTTCTAAGAACACTAAACAGAGTACAACGGTCCACTTTGATGTCATGGAATTGCTCAAGTCTCTCCATAGTCGTGCTTTTCACATTTTTATGCAATTTCCAAGATAACTTGGTCTATTGACGTCTTTACCTTACGAAATGTTTTACGAAAGCTAAACTAGCGAGTTAGATTTCTAGAATACTAAACATAGTACAATAGTCCATTTTGATGCTTTGGAATTGCTCAACTCAATTCATAGACGAGCTTTTCACGTTTTTGTGCAATTTTAAACATAACTTGGTCTATTCACATCTTTAGCTTATGAAACGTTGTACGAAAGCTAAACTAGTGCGCTAGACTTCTAAGAACACTAAATAGAGTACAACGCTCCACTTTGATGCCAAGGAATTGCTCCTCTCTCTCCATAGACGAGCTTTTCACGTTTTTGGGCAATTTCAAACATAAGTTGGTCTATTCGCATCTTTACCTGACAAAACATTTGACGAAAGCTAAACAAGCAAGTTAGACTTCTAAGAACACGGAATTGAGTACAGTCGTCCACATTGATACTTTGGAATTGCTCAATTCTCTTCATAGACGAGCTTTTCATGTTTTGGTGCAATTTCAAACATAACTTGGTCTCTTTGCATCTTTTTCTTACGAAACGTTGTATGAACGCTAAACTAGCGAGCTACACTACCGAGAACACTAAAGGGAGTACAACGGTCCACTTTGATGTCATGGAATTGTTCCACTCTATCCATAAACGACCTTCTAACATTTTTGTGCAACTACAAATATAAGTTGGTTTATTCGCATCTTTAACTTTCGAAACGTTGTATGAAAGCTAAATTAGCAAGCTATACTTCTAAGAACATTGAACAGAGTAAAACGGTCCTCTTGGATGCTATGGACATGCTCAACTCTCTCCATAGATGAGCTTTTCACTATTTTGTGCAATTTCAAACATAAGTTGGTTTATTTGCATCTTTACCTTATGAAACATTGTACGAAAGCTAAACTAACAAGTTAGACTTCTAAGAACACTAAATTGAGTAAACCCATCCACTTTGACGCTTATGAATTGCTCAACTCTCTCCATAGATGATCTATTCACGTTTTTGTGCAAATTCAAACATAACTTGGTCTACTCGTATCTTTAGCTAACGAAACGTTGTACAAAAGCTAAACTAGCGAGCGAGACTTCTAGGAACACTAAACAAAGTACAACAGTTCATTTTGATTCTTTCGAATTGCTCAACTCTCTTCATAGACGAGCTTTTCACTTTTTGTGCAATTTCGAACATAACATGGTCTATTCACATCTTTAGCTTACCAAACGTTGTACAAATGCTAAACGTGTGAGCTAGACTTCTAAGAACACTAAACAGAATACAACGGTCCACTTTGATGCCATGGAATTGCTCAACTCTCCCCATAGACGAGCTTTTCACCTTTTTGTGCAATTTCAAACATAAATTGGTCGATTCACATCTTTACCTTACAAAACGTTGTACGAAAGCCAAACTAGCGATCTAGACTTCGAAGAACACTAAACAGAGTACAACGGTCGACTTTGATGCCATGGACATGCTCAACTCTCTCCATAGACTAGCTTTTCACGTTTTCATGTAATTTCAAACATAAGTTGGTTTGTTCGCATTTTTACCTTTCGAAACATTGTACGAAAGCTAAACTAACAAGTTAGACTTCTAAGAACACTAAATTGAGTGCACCCATCCACTTTGACGCTTATGAATTCCTCAACTCTCTCCATAGATGAGCTTTTCACGTTTTGTGCAAATTAAAACATAACTTGGTCTACTCGCCTCTTTAGCTTACGAAACATTGTACAAAAGCTAAACCAGAGGCCTAGACTTCTAAGAACACTAAACAGAGTACAACAGTCTATTTTGATGCTTTGGAATTGCTCAACTCTCTCCATTGCCGAGCTTTTCATGTTTTTGTGCAATTTCAAACATGAACTTGGTCTACTCTCATCTTTAGCTTATGAAACGTTGTACGAAAGCTAAACTAACGAGCTAGACTTCCAAGAACACTAAACAGAGTAAAACGGTCCACTTTGATTCTTTGAAATTGCTCAACTCTCTCCATAGACGAGCTTTTTATGATTTTATGCAATTTCAAACATTACTCGGTCTATTCGCATCTTTGGCTTGCAAAACGTTGTACGAATGCTAAACTAGTGAGCTAGACTTCGAAGAACACTAAACAGAGTGCAACGGTCCTCCTTGATGCCATGGAATTGCTCAACTCTCTCCATAGACGAGCTTTTTACGTTTTTGTGCTATTTCAAACATAAGTTGGTTTATTCGCATCTTTATCTTACGAAACATTGTACGAAAGCTAAACTAACAAGTTAGACTTCTAAGAATACTAAATTGAGTACACCCATCCACTTTGACGCTTATGAATTGCTCAACTCTCTCCATAGATGAGCTTTTCACGTTTTGTGCAAATTAAAACATTACTTGGTCTACTCGCATCTTTAGCTTACGAAACGTTGTACAAAAGCTAAACTAAAGGCCTAGACTTCTAAGAACACTAAACAGAGTACAACAGTCCATTTTTGATGCTTTGGAATTGCTCAACTCTCTCCATAGCCGAGCTTTTCATGTTTTTGTGCAATTTCAAACATTACTTGGTCTACTCGCATCTTTAGCTTATGAAACGTTGTACGAAAGCTAAACTAACGAGCTAAACTTCCAAGAACACTGAACAGAGTAAAACGGTCCACTTTGATGCTTTGAAATTGCTCAACTCTCTCCATAGACGAGCTTTTTATGATTTTATGCAATTTCAAACATTACTCGGTCTATTCGCATCTTTTGCTTGCAAAACGTTGCACGAATGCTAAACTAGTGAGCTAGACTTCGAACAACTCTAAACAGAGTGCAACGGTCCTCCTTGATACCATGGAATTGCTCAACTCTCTCTATAGACGAGCTTTTTACGTTTTTGTGCTATTTCAAACATAAGTTGGTTTATTCGCATCTTTACCTTACGAAACATTGTACGAAAGCTAAACTAACAAGTTAGACTTCTAAGAACACTAAATTGAGTACACCCATCCACTTTGACGCTTATGAATTGCTCAACTCTCTCCATAGATGAGCTTTTCACGTTTTGTACAAATTCAAACATAACTTGGTCTACTCACAGCTTTAGCTTACGAAACGTTGTACAAAAGCTAAACTAGAGGGCTAGACTTCAAAGAACACTAAACAGAGTACAATAGTCCATTTTGATGCTTTGGAATTGCTAAACTCTTTTGATGGATGGGCTTTTCACGTTTTGTGCAATTGCAAACATAACTTGGTCTACTCGTGTCTTTAACTTATGAAACATTGTACAAAAGCTAAACTAACGAGCTAGATTTCTAAGAACACTAAACAGAGTAAAATGGTCTACTTTGATGCTTTGCAATTGCTCAACTCTCTCCATATACGAGCTTTTTGCGTTTTTGTGCAATTTCAAACATGAACTTGGTCTATTCGCATCTTTAGCTTATGAAACATTGAACGAAAGCTAAACTAGCAATCTACACTTCTAAGAACACTAAATAGAGTACAACGATCCACTTTCATGTAATGAAATAGCTAAACTCTCTCCATAGTCATGCTTTTCACATTTTTATGCATTTTCCAACATAACTTGGTCTATTGGCATCTTTACCTTGCGAAACGTTGTACGAAAGGTAAACTATCGAGTTAGATTTCTAAAAATACTAAACAGAGTACAACAGTCCATTTTGATGCTTTGAAATTGCTCAACTCTATTCATAGACGAGCTTTTCACGTTTTTGTGCAATTTCAAACATAACTTGGTCTATTCGGATCTTTGGCTTATGAAACGTTGTACGAAAGCTAAACTAGTGAGCTAGACTTCTAAGAACACCAAACAGAGTACAACGATCCACTTTGATGCCAAGGAATTGCTCCTCTCTCTCCATAGATGAGCTTTTCACGTTT
This sequence comes from Tripterygium wilfordii, assembly GCF_013401445.1. Lineage (NCBI taxonomy): Eukaryota > Viridiplantae > Streptophyta > Magnoliopsida > Celastrales > Celastraceae > Tripterygium > Tripterygium wilfordii. Next base: position 6,228,833 of record NC_052234.1, read on the forward strand.
TTGTGTAGTTTTAAACATAAGTTGGCCTATTCGCATCTTTACCTTACTAAACGTTGTACGAAAGCTAAACAAGCAAGTTAGACTTCTAAAAACACTAAATAGAGTACAGTCGTCCACTTTGATACTTTGGAATTTCTCAACTCTCTTCATAGACGAGCTTTTCACGTTTTTGTGCAATTTCAAACATAACTTAGTCTATTCGCATCTTTAGCTCACGAAACATTGTACGAATGCTAAACTAGCGAGCTACACTACTAAGAACACTAAACAGAGTACAAGGATCCACTTTGATGCCATGGAATTGCTAACTCTCTCCATAGACGAGCTTATCACGTTTTTGTGCAATTTCAAACATAAGCTGGTTTATTCATGTCTTTTCCTTACGAAACATTGTAAGAAAGGTAAACTAGCAAGTTAGACTTCTAAGAACAGTAAATTGAGTACACCCATCCACTTTGACGCTTATGAATTGCTCAACTCTCTCCATCAACGAGCTTTTAACGTTTCTATGCAAATTTCAAGCATACTTGGTCAATTTGCATCTTTAGCTTACGAAACGTTGTACGAATGCTAAAATAGCGAGCTAGACTTCCAAGAACACTAAATAGAGTATAACGGTCCACTTTGATGCGATGGAATTGCTCAACTCTCTCCATAGACGAGCTTTTCATGTTTTTGTGCAATTTCAAAGATAAATTGGTTTATTTGCATCTTTACCTTACAAAATGTTGTACAAAAGCTAAACTAGCGAGCTGGACTTCTAATAACACTAAACAGAGTACAACGATCCACTTTGACGCCATAGAATTGCTTAACTCTGTCCATAGCCGTGCTTTTCACGTTTTTGTGCAATTTCCAACATAACTTGGTCTATTGGCATCTTTATCTTACGAAACATTGGACGAAAGTTGAACTAGCGAGTTAGATTTCTAAAAATACTGAACAGAGCACAACAGTCATTTTTGATGCTTTGGAATTGCTCAACTCTTTTCATAGATGAGCTTTTCACGTTTTTATGTAATTGCAAACATAACGTGGTCTATTCGCATCTTTAGCTTATGAAACATTGTACGAAAGCTAAACTAGCGAGCTCGACTTCTAAAAACACTAAACAAAGTAAAACGGTCCACTTTGATGCTTTGGAATTACTCAACTCTCTCCATAGATGAGCTCTACACATTTTTGTGCAATTTCAAGCATGAACTCGGTTCTATTTGCATCTTTTGCTTATGAAACGTTGTACTCAAGCTAAACTAGCCAGCTAGACTTCTAAGAACACTAAACAGAGCACAACGGTCCACTTTGATGCCATGGAATTGGTCCTCTCTCTCCATAGACTAGCTTTTAACATTTTTGTGCAATTTCAAACGTAAGTTGGTTTATTAGCATTTTTATCTTACAAAACGTTGTACGAAAGCTAAACTAGCAAGTTAGACTTCTAAGAACACTAAATTGAGTACATCCATCCACTTTGACATTTATGAATTGGTCGACTCTCTCCATAGACAAGCTTTACACATTTTTGTGAAATTTGCTACTTTCGAATTGCTCAACTCTCTTTATAGACGAGCTTTTCACGATTTTGTGCAATTTCAAACATAACTTGGTCTATTCACATCTTTAGCTTACAAAACATTGCACGAACGCTAAGCTAGCAAGCTAGACTTCTAAGAACACTAAACAGAGGTGAACGGTCCACTCTGATCCCATGGAATCGCTCAACTCTCTCCATAGACGAGCTTTCCACGTTTTCCCGCAATATCAAACATCAGTTGGTCTATTCCATCTTTGCCTTACGAAACATTGCACGAAAGCTAAACTAGCAAGTTAGACTTCTAAGAACACTAAATTGAGTACACCCATCCACTTTGATACTTTGGAATTGCTCAACTCTCTTCAAAGACGAGCTTTTCACATTTTTCTACAATTACAAACATAACTTGGTCTATTCGCATCTTTAGCTTACAAAACGTGTACGAAAGCTAAACTAGTGAGATAGACTTCTAAGAACACTAAGCAGAGTGCAACGGTCCACTTTGATGCTATGGAATTGCTCCTCTCTCTCCATAGAGTAGCTTTTCACGTTTTTTGTAATTTCAAACATAAGTTGGTCTATTCACATCTTTACCTTACAAAACGTTGTATGAAAGCTAAACAAGCAAGTTAGACTTCTAAGAACACTAAGTAGAGTACACCCGTCCACTTTGACACTTTGGAATTGCTCAACTCTTTTTATAGATGAGTTTTTCACGATTTTGTGCAATTTCAAACATAACTTGGTATATTCGCATCTTTAGCTTACAAAATGTTGTACGAATGCTAAACTAGCGAGCTAGACTTCTAACATCGCTAAACAGAGTATAACGGTCCACTTTGATGCCATGGAATTGCTTAACTCTATCCATAGACAAGCTTTTCACGTTTTTGTGTAATTTCAAGCATAAATTGGCTTATTTGCATCTTTATCTCACGAAACGTTGTACGAAAGCTAAGTTAGCGATCTAGACTTCTAAGAACACTAAACAGAGTACAACGGTCCACTTTGATGTCATGGAATTGCTCAACTCTCTCCATAGTCGTGCTTTTCACGTTTTTGTGCAATTTCGAACATAACTTGGTCTATTCGCATCTTTAGCTTAGGAAACGTTGTACGAAAGCTAAACTAACGAGCTAGACTTCTAAGAACACTAAACAAAGTGAAACGGTCCACTTTGATGCTTTGGAATTGTTCAACTCTCTCCAGAGTCGTGCTATTCATGTTTTTGTGTAATTTCCAACATAACTTGGTCTATTGGCATCTTTAACATATGAAACATTGTACAAAAGTTTAACTAGCGGGTCAGATTTCTAAAAATACTAAACAGAGTACAACAGTCCATTTTGATGCTTTGGAATTGCTTAACTCTCTTCATGGTTGTACTTTTCATGTTTTTGTGTAATTTCCAACATAACTTGGTATATTGGCATCTTTAACTTACGAAACATTGTACGAAAGCTAAACTACCGAGTTGGATTTCTAAAAATACTAAATAGAGTACAACAGTCCATTTTGATGCTTCCGAATTGCTCAACTCTCTTTATAGACGAGCTTTTCACGTTTTTGTGCCATTTCAAACATAACTTGGTTTCTTCGCATCTTTAGCTTGTGAAACATTTTACGAAAGCAAAACTAACGAGTTAGACTTCTAAGAACACTAAACAGAGTAAAACGGTCCACTTTGATGCTTTGGAATTGCTCAACTCTCTTCATAGACGAGCTTTTCACGTTTTTGTGCAATTTCAAACATAACTTGGTCTATTCACATTTTTAGCTTCTGAAACATTGTATGAAAGCTAAACTAACGAGCTATACTTGTAAGAACACTAAACAAAGCAAAAAGGTCCATTTTTATGCTTTGGAATTGCTCAACTCTCTCCATAGCTGAGCTTTTCATGTTTTTGTACAATTTCAAACATGAACTTGGTCTACTCGCATCTTTTGCTTATGAAACGTTGTACGAAATCTAAACTAATGAGCGAGACTTCCAAGAACACTGAACAGAGTAAAACGGTCCACTTTGATGCTTTGAAATTGCTCAACTCTCTCTGTAGATGAGCTTTTTATGATTTTATGCAATTTCAAACATTACTTGATCTATTCGCATCTTTATCTTATAAAACGTTGTACGAATGCTAAACTAGTGAGCTAGACTTCGAAGAACACTAAACAGAGTGTAACGGTCCTCCTTGATGCTATGAAATTGCTCAACTCTCTTCGTAGACGAGCTTTTTACCTTTTTGTGCTATTTCAAACATAAGTTGGATTATTCGCATCTTTACCTTACGAAACCTTGTATGTAAACTAAAGTAGCAATTTAAACTGCTAAGAACACTAGATAGAGTACTCCCGTCCACTTTGATACTTTGGAATTGCTCAACTCTCTTTATAGACAAGCTTTTCACGATTTTTGTGCAATTTCAAACATAACTTGGTCAATGCGTATCTTTACTTACAAAACATTGTACGAACGCTAAACTAGGGAGCTAGACTTCAAACAACACGAAACAGAGTATAACGGTCCACTTTGATGCCATGGAATTGCTCAACTCTCTCCATAGACGAGCTTTTCCAATTTTTGTGCAATTTCAAACATAAATTGGTTTATTTGCATCTTTACCTTATGAAACGTTGTACGAAAGCTAATTTAGCGATCTAAACTTCTAAGAACATTAAACAGAGTACAACAGTCCTCTTGGATGCTATGGACATGCTCAACTCTCTCCATATATGAGCTTTCACTTTTTTGTGTAATTTCAAACATAAGCTGGTTCATTCGCATCTTTACCTTACGAAACATTGTACGAAAGCTAAACTAGCAAGTTAGACTTCTAAGAACACTATATTGAGTACACCCATCCACTTTGACGCTTATGAATTACTCAACTCTCTCCATAGACGAGCTATTCACGTTTTTGTGCAAATTAAAACATAACTTTGTCTACTAGTATCTTTAGCTTATGAAACGTTGTAAAAAAGCTAAACTAGCGAGCTAGACTTCTAAGAACATGAAACAAAGTACAACAGTCCATTTTGATGCTTTCGAATTGCTCAACTCTCTTCCTAGACGAGCTTTTCACTTTTTTTTGTAATTTTGAACATAACGTGGTCTATTCGCATCTTTAGCTTACCAAACGTTGTACGAATGCTAATTGTGTGAGCTAGACTTCTAAGAACACTAAACAGAATACAACGCTCCACTTTGAAGCCATGGAATTGCTCAACTCTCCCCATAGACGAGCTTTTCACGTTTTTGTGCAATTTCAAACATGAATTGGTTTATTCGCATCTTTACCTTACAAAACGTTGTACGAAAGCTAAACTAGCGATCTAGACTTCGAAGAACACTAAACAGAGTACAACGGTCGACTTTGATGCCATGGAATTGCTCAACTCTCTCCATAGCCATGTTTTTCACATTTTTGTGCAATTTCCAGCGTAACTTGGTCTATTGCCATCTTTACCTTAGGAAATGTTGTATTAAAGCTAAACTAGCGGGTTAGATTTCTAAAAAAACTAAACAAAGTACAACAGTTCATTTTGATGATTTGGAATTGCTCAACTCTCTTTTCAGACGAGCTTTTAACATTTTTGTGTAATTTCAAACATAACTTCGTCTATTCGCATCTTTAGCTTGTGAAATGTTGTACAAAATCTAAACTAGCGAGCTAGACTTCTAATAACACTAAACAAAGTAAGATGATCCACTTTGATGCTTTGGAATTGCTCAACTCTTTCCATAGACGAGCTTTTCACGTTTTAGTGGAATTACAAACATTAACTTGGTCTATTCACTTCTTTAGCTTACGAAATGTTGTACAAAAGCTAAACTAGCGAGCTAGACTTCTAAGAACACTAAACAGAGTACAACGGTCTACTTTGATTCCATGGAATTGCTCAACTCTCTCCATAGATGAGCTTTTTACGTTTTTATGCAATTTTAAACATAAGTTGGTTTATTCGCATCTTTGCCTTACTAAATATTGTACAAAAGCTAAACTAACAAGTTAGACTTTTAAGAACACTAAATTGAGTACACCCATCCACTTTGGAGAAGATTGTTGTAGCAAATAGCAAGAAAGCTTGATGATTGATGAACTTGATAGCGAGAGGTTTCTCTCAAGGATAATTTTTCAATTTGCTTCTCCAAGTTGTATGAAAGGGAAGATCCTCTTTTAAAGGCAATTCTCTCCTATGCTTGTAGCCATTGGATCAAACTTCAAGAGTTGATCTCTACCATCCATTGCAGCTCCTAATCTTGGTCATTGATGATTTGAGCAAACAAATCTCCACCATAGAGCATATAGACGTTGCACATGCTCCTTTTTTTAAGTCAAAAATTGCAAGCAAGAAAGTTGTCTTATGCACAACCATTTGATCAATGTATGTCTTCAAATCTTGACCATTCAAACTCTCTTTAATTCTCAGCCATGGATGTAGATTGTACTATGCCATCTTGTCCCTTCATTTTGAATCAAAGACTTCAAAAGTGATCCCTTAGTCAAGGATCTTGTTTGATTGCACCAACATAACTTTCTTAGTAGCACATGTCTTGAGTGAAAATGTCAAGGATCTTGTTTGATTGCACCAACCTAACTTTCTTGGTAGCACATGTCTTGAGTGAAAATGTCAAACAAGAATATATCACTAATGATAGAGAGGACAAGGTTTGTCTCATATGATTGAAAAGAGTTGTATCTCCATGAAGACCACAACCAATAGCCTCAATGTTTGATTCATTCAACTTGATAAAGTGCCTTAGTGGAAAGTTGGCAAATATAGGATTTTTCATAGTTTCCTAGAGCTCCAAGCTCATTCTTAGAAACTGGACTTCGACCACTCTTGAACATACTGAATTCTGAGCCATATGAGACCACAATGATGATTAACCTACAAGGAAATAGGAGGTAGAACTCCCCAATTGCATGTAAGCTCAAAGAGCTTCATATAGAGCGCATAGGTTAATTACATTAGAAAAACAACCCAGAAAATTCATATTACTGCATGATAAATCATTTTATATGTATTATAATGTCCATGTAAAATTTCATAACAATTGGAAATCGTTTGGTCACTCAACCAAGCAATTAGATCACTAATAGTAAAACCGATAAATTCTAAGTGTAAATTCAAAGTCATTTTGCAAACTCAGTGTAAATGACCTTTTCTCTTGAACTTTACTAAATAAAATATGTTCATAGTGATGAAACTAAGATGCACACGAAATTTCATTTAAATCGGAGTTCATTTGGTTCACCACGTTCACAAAGAACACATATGCACAAAATTAGGTTAAACCTAGTTTTGGCGGAATTTAAGCATATGACCAAATATATATGTGATGCACTTAATTTCTCATGATTATAGTCCTAGAACATATATTAAGCCTTCATGTGCATGTGGTTCAAGTTTCAAGTCATTTCGACCTAAGTTGGTTAAGATATGATAATTGGAAAATTAATGCTATAACTTAGTTCATGTATGTTTGTTTTCAAAACTTAATTTCCAGCACTATCTCAAAAATATATAGTCATTTAAATTCAATTCATATAAATCAAATATTGCTTTAATGTTTCATTATCATTTATAAATGATTTAATATCATCAAAATTAGACATATAGGACCATAGGTCCAACAATCTCCCCCTTTTTGATGATTACAAAACATGCATGATATAAATGTCTATTTGATTGTAATTGAATTTAATATCAATTCAAAGTGCATTAAAAAGTTTAATGATATCAATTTAAAACAATTTTGAAACTCATATACAACTTTAGTTAAGTAAGCTTAGCTCCCCCTTACTTTAACATCTATTCTCTCCCAATCATGGCATATACACTCCCCCTTAAGTTATGCCTATATATGCATTTTGGCAAATGATTTTAATGCAATTTATCATCATGTCTCTCCCCCTTTTTGTAATAATTCAAAAAGTGGAGAACTAAGGGGTTGATGCAAGTTTTGTAAAAGATTTATAAGCATTTTTGAGATTTTATCACAAAAGTGATTTAAGACCATAAACATACTTCAAATAATATCAAAACTAGTTCTCATCAACAAATAGTCATGGCAACACACCAATTGAACTAATAGAACCTAAGTGACCTAATTTGGAGCCTATCACACTAAGTGACCCATGGCCTCCTAATGACACTAGGTTACTCCCCCTTCAATCATGCATACCAATTTATACATTTAGCTTATAAGCACATATCACCAAGAAAATATAATAAGCATTCAAGTAATATGCACTCAAGGTGCTTCTCACAAACCCAATGCATTTCTTAGTTTTATGAATCTATCCTTAGCTAAAGGTTTAGTGAACAAATCGACAATATTATGTTCCCCTTCTACATGTTCAAGCACAATGTTCTTTTTAGCAACATGATCTCTAATGAAATGATGTCTAATGTCTATATGCTTAGCTTTACCATGATATCTAGGATTCTTAGACAAATGTATGGCACTTATGTTATCACAAAGAATTGGAATGTTTGAAAATTCCATATTAAAATCAAGCATTTGTTGTTTAATCCAAAGCAATTGGCAAGTACAACTACCAATAGCCATATATTCGGCTTCGGTAGTGCTCAAAGCAACACATGTTTGCTTCTTGGAGAACCAAGATATGAGCATATTTCCTAGGTATTGACAAGTACCACTAGTACTTTTCCTATTTATTTTGCAACCCGCAAAGTCGGCATCTACAAATGAATGCAAGTCAAATGAAGATTTCTTATCATACCACAACCCTAGGGAAGGTGTGTCTTTTAAGTACCTAAGAATCTTCTTTATGGCCATGAGATGTGTTTGCTTAGGATTAGATTGAAATCTTGCACACATGCAAACACTAAACATAATATCGGGCCTAGATGCGGTCAAGTAAAGTAAACTACCAATCATTGACCTATATCTCTTTTGATCAACATCATTACCATCTAGGTCGGGTTCTAATTTGGTTCCCACTCCCATAGGTGTGGATGAACCTTTAGAAATATCCATGCCAAACCTTTTTAATATCTCATTTGTATACTTAGTTTGACTAATGTGAGTACCAAGTGGGGTTTGTTTAATTTGTAAACCTAGAAAGTAAGTCAACTCACCCATCATACTCATTTCAAATTCATTCTTCATGCATAATGCAAAATCTTCACACATAGATTCTAATGTAGCACCAAACACAATATCATCAACATATATTTGCACAATTAGCATATCAAGACCTTTGTATTTAATAAACAAAGTATCATCAATACTACCACATTGAAAACCATTTTCAAGCAAGAACTTAGACAATCTTTCATACCAAGCTCTAGGAGCTTGTTTTAAACCATATAAAGCCTTGTCTAGTTTGTAAACATGGTTTGGAAATTTCTTACTTTCAAATCCGGGAGGTTGTTTAACATAAACTTCCTCATTTATCACACCATTTAAAAATGCACTTTTCACATCCATTTGAAAAAGTTTGATATTTTTGTAACATGCAAATGCAAGCAATAATCTAATAGCCTCTAACCTTGCAACCGGTGCAAAGGTTTCATCAAAGTCAATGCCCTCTTCTTGGCAATATCCTTGGGCCACTAATCTAGCTTTGTTCCTAGTTACATTACCATTTTCATCCATCTTATTCCTATAGACCCATTTTGTTCCTATAATGGTGTGGTCTTTAGGTTTAGGACAAAGAGTCCAAACCTTACTTCTCTCAAATTGTTCTAACTCCTCTTGCATGGCATACACCCAATCATCATCATGCAAAGCATCACGTACATTTTTAGCCTCTACTAAAGAAAGCATGGCAAAAGAGTTTAAAGGATTAGAATTGACCGTAGAGTCCCTTTTCGCTCTTAGTTGCCTTCCTTGATGCAAGTCTCCAATAATTAGTTCTTTTGGATGAGACTTCATCACCTTATATTTGTGAACACCCGGTTGTTCCATAGCATTTTCAGCTTCTTTTGGTTCTTCATTTCCCTCGGGTTCACCTTCACTTTCTTCATTTGGTGGTGTTTCTTTATTTGAAATATTCATCTCCCTTAAGTTCTCCACCAAAGGGACATCATCTTCATCTTCTTCTAGTAATTGTACTCCATGTGTAACTTCATTTTTGTGCTTCAAAGGATGTTCCAAATCTGAAAAATTATTTTCTACACGCACATTTGGAGCAAGTGTGGTCATATCATCGAATTTAACATTTACACTTTCTTCCACAATTTTAGTTCTAGAGTTAAATACTCTATATGCTTTAGATGATGATGAATATCCTAAAAATATTCCAATGTCACTCTTTGCATCAAATTTATCCAAATTGTCTTTGGTATTTAAAATAAAACATTTAGCACCAAAAACCTTAAAGTAATCTACTTTAGGTTTCTTGCCATACAAGAGTTCATAAGGAGTTTTCTTTAATCCTTTTCTAATGCTAAGTCTATTACTCACATAACATGCATTACTAGTAGCTTCGGCCCAAAAATATTTAGGAAGATTATATTCTAAAAGCATGGTTCTTCCTAGTTCTTGTAAAGTTCTATTCTTCCTTTCTACAACCCCATTTTGTTGAGGTGTCCTAGGAGCACTAAACTCGTGTTTAATACCAAAAGAAGCACACAAAGAATCAAAATTAGCATTTTCAAATTCACCTCCATGGTCACTTCTAATTTTTGAAACCTTTAAGTTATGCTCATTTTGCAATCTCCTAAGTAAGTTTTCAAAAGCATGCAATGCATCACTTTTATGCACAAGAAACAAACACCATGTAAATCTAGTATAATCATCCACAATAACAAATGCATAGTATTTTCCACCTAGACTCCTAACTCTACTAGGACCAAATAAATCCATATGTAACAATTCTAGAGGCCTAGAAGTACTAATATCAAGTTTAGGCTTAAAAGACTCTTTAGTTTGTTTACCCCTAACACAAACATCACAAACATGTTCAACATTGAAATTTAACTTAGGTAATCCTCTAATAAGTTCATTGGCACACAACTTTTTCAATGTAGACATTCCGATATGACCTAATCTTCTATGCCAATGCAAAGCATCATCATTCTTAGCAAGCAAGCAAGATATTTTAGAATTTTTCATAGCATCAAAATGCATTACATACATATCACCACTTCTACTTCCTAATTTCACAACATTACCATAAACATCAAACACATAACATTTATCATTTTTGAAAAGAATATCAAAGCCTTTATCGGCTAAGTGACTAACACTCAATAAATTAAAAGATAAATTTTCAACCAATCTTACTTCACTAAGGGAGAAAGAAGAGTTACCTATGGATCCCAAGTCTAGGATCTTACCTTTGACCTTGTCTCCAAAGGTCACAAATCCTCCATTATTCTTTGCTTCAAAGGATGTGAATAATGAAGCATCTCCCGTCATGTGTCTAGAACAACCACTATCCAAATACCATTTGCATGATTCGGATTTGGATTTTAAGCACACCTAGATAAACACATGTTTAATATACCTTAGGTATCCAAACTTTGGATCCTTTGGGGTTAGTAGCAATAAAGGCATATGCATCAATTTTGAAAGTTCTCATCACATATGCTTTCTTTTCAAAGTCATTCAACCCTTTAGGCACCCAAACCTTCTTCACATAAACTTTTCTCTTCCTAGGTGTAGTTCCCTTAGGAACATTAGCCTTACCCTTGGGGTAGGTACCATTTTTGTTCACATTGACCGTGGCCTCCTTAGCCTCTAGGGTGTCCTTAAGTTTCATAGGATCATATCCTAATCCACTCTTGTCAAGATAATGTCTTTGAGATGCAAGAAGTTCATCCAATTTAGAAGAACTCATAGAAAATTTTGAAAATTGTTTTTCAAGCATATTGTATTTCTCATTGGCCATATCAAGCTCTTTTTGTAGAGAAGAAGAGTTAGGCATAATAATGCACTCATGATCATCCCATGTATCCAACTCACCTTCTAGCTCATGAATCCTAGCATGCAAAGCATCTAAGTCATGTGAATTGCTAGATGATGCAATGTCACTAGAATTAACACATGTTTTCAATTGATCTTTTAAATCCTCATTTTCTTGAACTAATGCATCAAGTGAAAAACATACATCATCATATTTAGATTTCAAATCACAACACTCATTTAGATGCATTTTTTCTACTTTAGAAAGTCTACTAACTTCTTTCTTAGTATGCTTGTGTTTATGCATTGATTTCTCATAAGCAATATAAAGTTCATCATAAACACAAGAGAGCTCATCATAAGAAGGTTTAGAAGATGTTACCATCTCATCCGAATTTGATGAGGACACTTCCTCTTCCTCATTTGCCATGAGACACAAGTTGGCTTGGAGTTCCTCTTCACTATCACTTGAAGATGATGATGAAGAATCATCCCAAGTGGCCTTGAATGCCTTCTTCTCCTTCTTCCCTTTGTCCTTCTTCTTCTCTTTCTCTCTATATTCCTTATGCTTCTTCTTTTGAAGCTTAGGGCAATCGGCCATAAAGTGACCTACTTTGCCACACTTAAAGCAAGTATTCTTTTCTTTCTCTTTCTCCTCTCTCTTTTCTTTAAAAGCCTTTCTATTCTTGAATCCTCCACGTTTGTTCATCTTCAAGAACTTCTTGAAATGCTTAGCTAATAGGGCTGCCCCTATTTCACTATCATCATCACTAGAATCCGAACTAGTGTCACTATTGATCCTAAGAGCTAAGCCATTTTTCTTAGGTGGTGCATCTTCCTCATCTAATCTTGACATCTCCAACTCATGTGTCATTAGACTTCCTATTAATTCCTCTATCTTAAGCTTCCTAAGATCTTTAGCCTCTTTAATGGCTACTACCTTATCTTTCCAAATCCTAGGTAAACTCCTAAGGATCTTTTGGACCTTATCAACTTCCTCATATGGTTTGTTTAAGGCTTCTAATTCATTACATATGCAAGTAAGTCTAGAAAACATCTCCATAATGCTCTCACCCTTCTTCATTCTAAAGGTCTCAAACTCGGTGACTAGCATGTTTATCTTAGAGTCCTTCACTTGACTTGTTCCTTCATGCTTCAACTCTAACATATCCCAAATCTCCTTTGCACTCTTACATTGAGCTATGTAATTAAATTCACTCCTAATAAGTGCAATGTGCATAGTGTTGATTGCCTTATTATTTAGTCTAAGTAATCTCTTATCTTCCTTAGTAAACTCACTCTTTTCCTTATCTACCATCTCATCACCCAAAAGTTTCCTAGGAACATAAGGACCATTCTCTACAACTTCCCACAAATCATAATCAATGGAATTTATAAAAATTTTCATCCTATTTTTCCAAAAACCGTATTGCAAGCCATTGAAAAATGGTGGTCTATTCATGGATAGGCCTTCGGCCTCACCATAAGAATTTATATTTGCCATAAATATGCCAAATAGGATATAACTCCTAGTTTTAGCTAACCTGCTCCGATACCGACGGATCGAGTTTAACACAAGAGGGGGGTGAATTGTGTTCCCAAATTCCAATTGGAATCCCTTTTTCAATTTAAACAAATTAATGGCAATTAACAAGTAGCACACAAATTTGGACTCTAATGATTTTCCTAATCAATATTCAATCCAATGCAAGATGTGATACAATATAGTGAATGACCAAATATCAAATAATCAAGAATTGCACAAAACAGATTTTCAAGCAACACACTGCACACAGAATTTTCAACTCAGATTTTACCTATCAAATGATGTCAAAATGCAACGAAATTTTATATGCAATGTCACAACACCTTAATAAACACTATATCAAAATTTCAGATCAAAATTCAAAGTTTAAGGCAGTCTGCTAATCTCGGACAGATTAGGGTTTTGAAAATCCTGCAGTTTGAAACAAGTAGTAAATATAAACAAGTAAACAAAGAAATCAACACAGCGATTTATAGTAGTTCGGAGACCCTTCTCCTACGTCTACTACCTAGATTCACCAACCTAGGATTTTCCCAACTCCACTAAGGTGTGGTTTTAAGAGACCCACAAAACTCCTTACACCAAGGGTTTCTAAGAACTCCCTCAAACTTCAATGTTTACAATTTCCCCTAACAAAGGGAATTTCTCAATGGGATTTTCAGCCAAGGTTCTCACAGGTTATCTCAAAGGTATTTGGTATGGAACTCTCAAGATTACAGCAACACTCTCAAAGATAGGATTTTAAGAACAAGAGAGGTTTAGATTGTAAGTAAACAAAGCCTAAAGGATATAGGAACTTCCCTTTTGCAAAAGCAAGAGTAGTGAGAAGTCCTTGATTGTAGAGGCTTGTATTGGAGAAGATTGTTGTAGCAAATAGCAAGAAAGCTTGATGATTGATGAACTTGATAGCGAGAGGTTTCTCTCAAGGATAATTTTTCAATTTGCTTCTCCAAGTTGTATGAAAGGGAAGATCCTCTTTTAAAGGCAATTCTCTCCTATGCTTGTAGCCATTGGATCAAACTTCAAGAGTTGATCTCTACCATCCATTGCAGCTCCTAATCTTGGTCATTGATGATTTGAGCAAACAAATCTCCACCATAGAGCATATAGACGTTGCACATGCTCCTTTTTTTAAGTCAAAAATTGCAAGCAAGAAAGTTGTCTTATGCACAACCATTTGATCAATGTATGTCTTCAAATCTTGACCATTCAAACTCTCTTTAATTCTCAGCCATGGATGTAGATTGTACTATGCCATCTTGTCCCTTCATTTTGAATCAAAGACTTCAAAAGTGATCCCTTAGTCAAGGATCTTGTTTGATTGCACCAACATAACTTTCTTAGTAGCACATGTCTTGAGTGAAAATGTCAAGGATCTTGTTTGATTGCACCAACCTAACTTTCTTGGTAGCACATGTCTTGAGTGAAAATGTCAAACAAGAATATATCACTAATGATAGAGAGGACAAGGTTTGTCTCATATGATTGAAAAGAGTTGTATCTCCATGAAGACCACAACCAATAGCCTCAATGTTTGATTCATTCAACTTGATAAAGTGCCTTAGTGGAAAGTTGGCAAATATAGGATTTTTCATAGTTTCCTAGAGCTCCAAGCTCATTCTTAGAAACTGGACTTCGACCACTCTTGAACATACTGAATTCTGAGCCATATGAGACCACAATGATGATTAACCTACAAGGAAATAGGAGGTAGAACTCCCCAATTGCATGTAAGCTCAAAGAGCTTCATATTGAGCGCATAGGTTAATTACATTAGAAAAACAACCCAGAAAATTCATATTACTGCATGATAAATCATTTTATATGTATTAGAATGTCCATGTAAAATTTCATAACAATTGGAAATCGTTTGGTCACTCAACCAAGCAATTAGATCACTAATAGTAAAACCGATAAATTCTAAGTGTAAATTCAAAGTCATTTTGCAAACTCAGTGTAAATGACCTTTTCTCTTGAACTTTACTAAATAAAATATGTTCATAGTGATGAAACTAAGATGCACACGAAATTTCATTTAAATCGGAGTTCATTTGGTTCACCACGTTCACAAAGAACACATATGCACAAAATTAGGTTAAACCTAGTTTTGGCGGAATTTAAGCATATGACCAAATATATATGTGATGCACTTAATTTCTCATGATTATAGTCCTAGAACATATATTAAGCCTTCATGTGCATGTGGTTCAAGTTTCAAGTCATTTCGACCTAAGTTGGTTAAGATATGATAATTGGAAAATTAATGCTATAACTTAGTTCATGTATGTTTGTTTTCAAAACTTAATTTTCAGCACTATCTCAAAAATATATAGTCATTTAAATTCAATTCATATAAATCAAATATTGCTTTAATGTTCCATTATCATTTATAAATGATTTAATATCATCAAAATTAGACATATAGGACCATAGGTCCAACAATCTCCCCCTTTTTGATGATTACAAAACATGCATGATATAAATGTCTATTTGATTGTAATTGAATTTAATATCAATTCAAAGTGCATTAAAAAGTTTAATGATATCAATTTAAAACAATTTTGAAACTCATATACAACTTTAGTTAAGTAAGCTTAGCTCCCCCTTACTTTAACATCTATTCTCTCCCAATCATGGCATATACACTCCCCCTTAAGTTATGCCTATATATGCATTTTGGCAAATGATTTTAATGCAATTTATCATCATGTCTCTCCCCCTTTTTGTAATAATTCAAAAAGTGGAGAACTAAGGGGTTGATGCAAGTTTTGTAAAAGATTTATAAGCATTTTTGAGATTTTATCACAAAAGTGATTTAAGACCATAAACATACTTCAAATAATATCAAAACTAGTTCTCATCAACAAATAGTCATGGCAACACACCAATTGAACTAATAGAACCTAAGTGACCTAATTTGGAGTCTATCACACTAAGTGACCCATGGCCTCCTAATGACACTAGGTTACTCCCCCTTCAATCATGCATACCAATTTATACATTTAGCTTATAAGCACATATCACCAAGAAAATATAATAAGCATTCAAGTAATATGCACTCAAGGTGCTTCTCACAAACCCAATGCATTTCTTAGTTTTATGAATCTATCCTTAGCTAAAGGTTTAGTGAACAAATCGGCAATATTATGTTCCCCTTCTACATGTTCAAGCACAATGTTCTTTTTAGCAACATGATCTCTAATGAAATGATGTCTAATGTCTATATGCTTAGCTTTACCATGATATCTAGGATTCTTAGACAAATGTATGGCACTTATGTTATCACAAAGAATTGGAATGTTTGAAAATTCCATATTAAAATCAAGCATTTGTTGTTTAATCCAAAGCAATTGGCAAGTACAACTACCAATAGCCATATATTCGGCTTCGGTAGTGCTCAAAGCAACACATGTTTGCTTCTTGGAGAACCAAGATATGAGCATATTTCCTAGGTATTGACAAGTACCACTAGTACTTTTCCTATTTATTTTGCAACCCGCAAAGTCGGCATCTACAAATGAATGCAAGTCAAATGAAGATTTCTTATCATACCACAACCCTAGGGAAGGTGTGTCCTTTAAGTACCTAAGAATCTTCTTTATGGCCATGAGATGTGTTTGCTTAGGATTAGATTGAAATCTTGCACACATGCAAACACTAAACATAATATCGGGCCTAGATGCGGTCAAGTAAAGTAAACTACCAATCATTGACCTATATCTCTTTTGATCAACATCATTACCATCTAGGTCGGGTTCTAATTTGGTTCCCACTCCCATAGGTGTGGATGAACCTTTAGAAATATCCATGCCAAACCTTTTTAATATCTCATTTGTATACTTAGTTTGACTAATGTGAGTGCCAAGTGGGGTTTGTTTAATTTGTAAACCTAGAAAGTAAGTCAACTCACCCATCATACTCATTTCAAATTCATTCTTCATGCATAATGCAAAATCTTCACACATAGATTCTAATGTAGCACCAAACACAATATCATCAACATATATTTGCACAATTAGCATATCAAGACCTTTGTATTTAATAAACAAAGTATCATCAATACTACCACATTGAAAACCATTTTCAAGCAAGAACTTAGACAATCTTTCATACCAAGCTCTAGGAGCTTGTTTTAAACCATATAAAGCCTTGTCTAGTTTGTAAACATGGTTTGGAAATTTCTTACTTTCAAATCCGGGAGGTTGTTTAACATAAACTTCCTCATTTATCACACCATTTAAAAATGCACTTTTCACATCCATTTGAAAAAGTTTGATATTTTTGTAACATGCAAATGCAAGCAATAATCTAATAGCCTCTAACCTTGCAACCGGTGTAAAGGTTTCATCAAAGTCAATGCCCTCTTCTTGGCAATATCCTTGGGCCACTAATCTAGCTTTGTTCCTAGTTACATTACCATTTTCATCCATCTTATTCCTATAGACCCATTTTGTTCCTATAATGGTGTGGTCTTTAGGTTTAGGACAAAGAGTCTAAACCTTACTTCTCTCAAATTGTTCTAACTCCTCTTGCATGGCATACACCCAATCATCATCATGCAAAGCATCACGTACATTTTTAGGCTCTACTAAAGAAAGCATGGCAAAAGAGTTTAACATTTTTGTGCAACTTCAAACATAAATTGGACTATTCACATCTTTACCTTACAAAACATTGTACGAAAGCTAAACTAGCGATCTAGACTTCAAAGAACACTAAACAGAGTACAACAGTCCAATTTGATGCCATGGAATTGCTTCTCTCTCTCCATATACGACCTTTTCATGTTTTTGTGCAATTTCAAACATAACTTGGTCTACTCGCATCTTTAGCTTATGAAACGTTCTACGAAAGCTAAACAAGCGAGTTAGACTTCTAAAAATACTAAATAGAGTACAACAGTCCATTTTGATGCTTTGGAATTGCTCAACACTCTTCATAGGCGAGCTTTTCACGTTTTTGTGCAATTTCAAACATAAAGTGGTTTATTCACATCTTTAGCTTAACAAACGTTGTACGAATGCTAAACTTGCGAGCTAGACTTCTAAGAACACTAAATAGAGCACAACGGTCAACCTTGATGCCATGGAATTGCTCAACTCTCTCCATAGACGAGCTTTTCACGTTTTTGTGCAATTTCAAACATAAATTGGTTTATTCGCATCTTTACCTTAAAAAACGTTGTACGAAAGCTACACTAGTGATCTAGACTTCGAAGAACACTAAACAGAGTACAACGGTCCACTTTGATGCCATGGAATTACTCAACTCTCTCCATAGTCATGGTTTTCACATTTTTGTGCAATTTCCAACATAACTTGGTATACTCGCAACTTTATCTTATGAAACATTGTACGAAAGCTAAACTAGTGAGTTAGATTTCTAAAAATACTAAACAGAGTACAACTGTCCATTTTGATGCTTTGGAATTGCTCAACACTTTTCATAGACGAGCTTTTCACGTTTTTGTGTAATTTCAAACATAACTTGGTCTACTCGCAAATTTAGCTTATGAAACGTTGTACGAAAGCTAAACTAACGAGTTAGATTTCTAAAAATACTAAACAGAGTACAAAAGTTCATTTTGATGCTTTGGAATTTCTAAACTCTCTTCATAGACGAGCTTTTAACAATTTTTGTACAATTTCAAACATAACTTGGTCTATTCGCATCTTTAGCTTATGAAATGTTGTACGAAAGCTACACTAGCGAGCTAGACTTCTAAGAACACTAAACAGAGTAAAACGGTCCACTTTGATGCTTTGGAATTGCTCAACTCTCTCCATATACAAGCTTTTCACGTTTTTGTGCAATCTCAAACATGAACTTGGTCTACTCACTTCTTTAGCTTACGAAACGTTGTACAAAAGCTAAACTAGCGAGCTAGACTTCTAAAAACACTAAACTGAGTACAACACTCCACTTGGATTCCATGGAATTGCTCAACTATGTCCATAGACGAGCTTTTTACGTTTTTGTGCAATTTCAAACATAAGTTGGTTTATTCCCATCTTTGCCTTACGAAACATTGTATGGAAGCTAAACTAGCAAGTGAAACTGCTAAGAACACTAAATTGAGTTTACCTGTCCACTTTGATACTTTGCAGTTGCTCAACTCTCTTTATAGACGAGCTTTTCACGATTTTGTGCTATTTCAAACATAACTTGTTCTATTTGCATCTTTAGCTTACAAAACGATGTACGAACGCTAAACTAGCGAGCTAGACTCCTAAGAACACTAAACAGAGTACAACGGTCCACTTTGCTGCCATGGAATTGCTCAACTCTCCCAAGAGACAATCTTTTCATGTTTTTGTGCAATTTCAAACATAAGTTGGCTTATTCACATCTTTGCCTTACGAAACATTGTATGAAAGCTAAACAAGAAAGTTACACTTCTAAGAACACTAAATTGAGTACACCCATCCATTTTGACGTTCATGAATTGCTCAACTCTCTCCACAGATGAGCTTTTCACATTTTTATGCAATTTGAAACATTACTTGGTCTATTTGCGTCCATAGCTCATGACACGTTGTACGAAAGCTAAACTTTGAAGAACACTAAACTTCGAAGAACACTAAACTACGGTCCACTATGATGCTTTGAAATTGCTCAACTCACTCCATAGACGAGATTTTAACGTTTTTGTGCAATTTCAAACATAAATTGGTTTGTTTGCATATTTCCCTTACAAAATGTTGTACAGAAGCTGAACTAGCGATCTAGACTTGTAAGAACACTAAACAGAGTACAACGGTCCATTTTGATGCGATGGACATACTCAAATCTCTCCATAGACGAGCTTTTCACGTTTTTGTGCAATTTCGATCATAACTTGGTTTATTCGCATCTTTATCTCATGAAATATTGTACGAAAGCTAAACTAGGAAGTTAGACTTTCAAGAACAATAAATTGAGTACACCCATCCACTTTGACGCTTATGAATTGCTCAACCGTCTCCATAGATGAGCTTTTCACGTTTTTGTACAAATTCAATCAAAACTTGGTCAACTCGCATCTTTAGCTTACGAAACGTTGTACGTAATCTAAACTAACGAGCTAGACTTCCAAGAACACTAAACAGAAAACAACAGTTTACTTTGATGCCATGGAATTGCTCAAGTCATTCCATAGAGGAGCTCGTCAGGTTTTTTTGCAACTGCAAACATAAGTTGGTCTATTCGAATCTTTACCTTACGAAACGTTGTACGAAAGCTAAACAAGCAAGTTAGACTTCTAAGAACACTAAATAGAGTACACCCATCCATTTGATACTTTGGAATTGCTCAACTCTCTTCACAGACGAGCTTTTCACTTTTTTGTGCAATTTCAAGCATAACGTGGTCTATTCGCATCTTTAGCTTACAAAACGTTGTACGAACGCTAAACTAGTGAGCTAGACATCTAAGAACACTATACAGAGTACAACGGTCCACTTGCATGCCATGGAATTGCTCAACTCTCTCTATAGGCGAGCTTTTCACGTTTTTGTGCAATTTCAAACATAAATTGGTTTATTCGCATCTTTACCTTATGAAAGGTTGTACGAAAGCTACACTAGCAATATAGACTTCGAAGAACACTAAACAGAGTACAATGGTCCACTTTGATGCCATGAAATTACTCAACTCTCTCCATAGTTATGCTTTTCGCATTTTTGTACAATTTCCAACATAACTTGGTCTACTCGCATCTTTATCGTATGAAACATTGTACGAAAGCTAAATTGGCGAGTTAGATTTCTAAAAATACTAAACAGAGTACAACAGTACATTTTGATGATTTGGAATTGCTCAACACTTTTCATAGACGACCTTTTCACGTTTTTGTGTAATTTCAAACCTAACTTGGTCTACTCGCATCTTTAGCTTGCCAAACATTGTACGAAAGCTAAACTAGCGAGTTTGATTGCTAAAAATACTAAACAGAGTACAAAAGTTCATTTTGATGCTTTGTAATTGCTAAACTCTCTTCATAGATGAGCTTTTAACGTTTTTGTGCAATTTCAAACATAACTTGGTCTATTCGCATCTTTAGCTTATGAAATGTTGTACGAAAGCTAAACTAGCGCGCTAGACTTCTAAGAACACTAAACAGAGTAAAACGGTCCACTTTGATGCTTTGGAATTGCTCAACTCTCTCCATAGACGAGCCTTTCACGTTTTTGTGCAATTTCAAACATGAACTTGTTCTGCTCACTTCTTTAGCTTACGAAACGTTGTACAAAAGCTAAACTTCTAAGAACACTAAACTGAGTACAACGGTCCACTTTGATTCCATGGAATTGCTCAACTATCTCCATAGACGAGCTTTTTACGTTTTTGTGCAAATTCAAACATAAGTTGGTTTATTCGCATCTTTGCCTTACGAAACATTGTATGAAAGTTAAACTAGCAAATGAAACTGCTAAGAATACTAAATTGAGTTTACCCGTCCACTTTGATACATTGGAATTGCTCAACTCCCTTTATAGACGAGCTTTTCACGATTTTGTGCTATTTCAAGCATAACTTGGTCTATTCGCATCTTTACCTTAGAAAACGATGTACGAACGCTAAAGTAGCTAGGTAGACTTCTAAGAACACTAGACAGAGTACAACGGTCCACCTTGATGCCATGGAATTGCTCAACTCTCCCAAGAGAAAAGCTTTTCATGTTTTTGTGCAATTTCAAACATAAGTTGGCTTATTCGCATCTTTGCCTTACGAAACATTGTACGAAAGCTAAACATGAAAGTTAGACTTCTACGAACACTAAATTGAGTACACCCATCCATTTTGACGCTTATGAATTGCTCAACTCTCTCAACAGACGAGCTATTCACGTGTTTTTTCAATTTCAAACATTACTTGGTCTATTTGCGTCTATAACTCATGAAACGTTGTACGAAAGCTAAACTAGCGAGCTAGACTTCGAATAACACTAAACAGAGTGAAATGGTCCACTATGATGCTTTGTAATTGCTCAACTCTCTCCATAGACGAGCTTTTCACGTTTTTGTTCAATTTCAAACATAAATTGGTTTATTCACATCTTTACCTCATGAAACGTTGTACGAAAGCTAAACTAGCGAGCTAGACTTCGAAGAGCACTAAACAGAGTGAAACGGTCCACTATGATGCTTTGGAATTGCTCAACTCCCTCCATAGACGAGCTTTTCACGTTTTTCTACAATTTCAAACATAACTTGGTCTATTCGCATCTTTAGCTTATGAAATGTTGTACGAAAGCTAAACTAGCGCGCTAGACTTCTAAGAACACTAAACAGAGTAAAACAGTCCACTTTGATGCTTTGTAATTGCTCAACTCTCTCCATAGACGAGTCTTTTACGTTTTTGTGCAATTTCAAACATGAACTTGGTCTGCTCACTTCTTTAGCTTACGAAACGTTGTACAAAAGCTAAACTTCTAAGAACACTAAACTGAGTACAACGGTCCACTTTGATTCCATGGAATTGCTCAACTATCTCCATAGACGAGCTTTTTAACTTTTTGTGCAATTTCAAACAAAAGTTGGTTTATTCGCATCTTTGCCTTACGAAACATTGCATGAAAGTTAAACGAGCAAGTGAAACTGCTAAGAACACTAAATTGAGTTTACCCGTCCACTTTGATACTTTGGAATTGCTCAACTCTCTTTATAGACGAGCTTTTCACGATTTATTGCTATTTCAAACATAACTTGGTCTATTCGCATCTTTATTTGAGAAAACGATGTACGAACGCTAAACTAGCGAGCTAGACTTCTAAGAACACTAAACAGAGTACAACGGTCCACTTTTATGCTATGGAATTGCTCAACTATCCCAAGAGACGAGCTTTTCATGTTTTTGTGCAATTTCAAACATAAGTTGGCTCATTCGCATCTTTGCCTTACGAAACATTGTACGAAAGCTAAACTTGAAAGTTAGACTTCTAAGAACACTAAATTGAGTACACCCATCCATTTTGATGCTTATGAATTGCCCAATTCTCTCCACAGACGAGCTTTTCACATTTTTGTTCATTTTCAAACATTACTTGGTCTATTTGCGTCTATAGCTCATGAAACGTTGCACGAAAGCTAAACTAGCAAGCTAGACTTCGAAGACACTAAACAGAGTAAAACGGTCCACTATGATGCTTTGGAATTGCTCAACTCACTCCATAGACGAGTTTTTCACGTTTTTGTGCAATTTCAAACATAAATTGGTTTGTTCGCATATTTACCTTATGAAATATTGTACGAAAGCTGAACTAGCGATCTAGACTTCTAAGAACACTAAACAGAGTACAACGGTCGACTTTGATGGCATGGAATTGCTCAACTCTCCCTAGAGATGAGCTTTTCATGTTTTTGTGCAATTTCAAACATAAGTTGGCTTATTCGCATCTTTGCCATACGAAACATTGTACGAAAGCTAAACTAGAAAGTTAGACTTTTAAGAACACTAAAGTGAGTACGCCCATTCATTTTGACGCTTATGAATTGCTCAACTCTTTCCCAGACGAGCTTTTCACATTTTCGTTCAATTTCAAACATTACTTGGTCTATTGGTGTCTATAGCTCATGAAACGTTGTACGAAAGCTAAACTAGGAAGCTAGACTTCGAAGAACACTAAACAGGGTAAAACGGTCCACTCTGATGCTTTGGAATTGCTCAACTCACTCCATAGATGAGCTTTTCACGTTTTTGTGCAATTTCAAACATAAATTGCTTTGTTCGCATATTTACCTTATGAAATGTTGTACGAAAGCTGAACTAGCGTACTAGACTTCTAAGAACACTAAACAGAGTACAACGGTCCACTTTGATGCATGAAATTGCTCAAATCTCCCGAGAGGCGAGGTTTTCATGTTTTTGTGCAATTTCAAACATAAGTTGGCTTATTCGCATCTTTGCCTTACGAAACATTGTACGAAAGCTAAACTAGAAAGTTAGACTTCTAAGAACACTAAATTGAGTACGCCCATCTATTTTGACGCTTATGAATTGCTCAACTCTCTCCATAGATGAGCTTTTCACGTTTTTGTTCAATTTCAAACAACAATTGGTTTATTCGCATCTTTACCTTATGAAATGTTGTACGAAAGCTACACTAGCGATCTAGACTTCGAAGAACACTAAACAGAGTATAACGGTCCACTTTGATGCCATGGAATTACTCAACTCTCTCCTTAGACGAACTTTTCATGTTTTTGTGCAATTTCAAACATAAATTGGTTTGTTCGCATATTTACCTTACGAAATGTTGTACGAAAGCTGAACTAGCTATCTCGACTTATAAGAACACTAAACAGAGTACAACGGTCCATTTTTGATGTGATGGACATGCTCAACTCTCTCCGTAGATGAGCTTTTCACGTTTTTGTGCAATTTCGATCATAACTTAGTTTATTCGCATCTTTACCTCATGAAACATTGTACGAAAGCTAAACTAGGAAGTTATACTTCCAAGAACAATGAATTGAGTACACCCATCCACTTTGACACTTATGAATTGCTCAACTCTCTCCATAGATGAGCTTTTCACGTTTTTGTACAAATTCAATCAAAACTTGGTCAACTCACATCTTTAGCTTACGAAACGTTGTACGTAAGCTAAACTAACGAAGCTAGACTTCTAAGAACACTAAACAGAGAACAACAGTTCACTTTGATGCCATGGAATTGCTCAAGTCATTCTATAGAGGAGCTCTTCAGGTTTTTTGGCAACTTCAAACATAAGTTGGTCTATTCGAATCTTTACCTTACGAAACGTTCTACGAAAGCTAAACAAGCAAGTTAGACATCTAAGAACACTAAATAGAGTACATCCGTCCATTTGATAGTTTGGAATTGCTCAACTCTCTTCACAGACGAGCTTTTCACGTTTTCGTGGAATTTTAAACATAACGTGGTCTATTCGCATCTTTAGCTTACAAAACGTTGTACGAACGCTAAACTAGTGAGCTAGACTTTGAAGAACACTAAACAGAGTAAAACAGTCCACTATGATGCTTTGGAATTGCTCAACTCACTCCATAGACGTGCTTTTCTAGTTTTTGTACAATTTGAAACATAAATTGGTTTGTTCGCATACTTACCTTATGAAATGTTGTACGAAAGCTGAACTAGCGATCTAGACTTCTAAGAACACTAAACAGAGTACAACGGTCGACTTTGATGGCATGGAATTGCTCAACTCTCCCTAGAGATGAGCTTTTCATGTTTTTGTGCAATTTCAAACATAAGTTGGCTTATTCGCATCTTTGCCATACGAAACATTGTACGAAAGCTAAACTAGAAAGTTAGACTTTTAAGAACACTAAAGTGAGTACGCCCATTCATTTTGACGCTTATGAATTGCTCAACTCTTTCCCAGACGAGCTTTTCACATTTTCGTTCAATTTCAAACATTACTTGGTCTATTGGTGTCTATAGCTCATGAAACGTTGTACGAAAGCTAAACTAGGAAGCTAGACTTCGAAGAACACTAAACAGGGTAAAACGGTCCACTCTGATGCTTTGGAATTGCTCAACTCACTCCATAGATGAGCTTTTCACGTTTTTGTGCAATTTCAAACATAAATTGCTTTGTTCGCATATTTACCTTATGAAATGTTGTACGAAAGCTGAACTAGCGTACTAGACTTCTAAGAACACTAAACAGAGTACAACGGTCCACTTTGATGCATGAAATTGCTCAAATCTCCCGAGAGGCGAGGTTTTCATGTTTTTGTGCAATTTCAAACATAAGTTGGCTTATTCGCATCTTTGCCTTACGAAACATTGTACGAAAGCTAAACTAGAAAGTTAGACTTCTAAGAACACTAAATTGAGTACGCCCATCTATTTTGACGCTTATGAATTGCTCAACTCTCTCCATAGATGAGCTTTTCACGTTTTTGTTCAATTTCAAACAACAATTGGTTTATTCGCATCTTTACCTTATGAAATGTTGTACGAAAGCTACACTAGCGATCTAGACTTCGAAGAACACTAAACAGAGTATAACGGTCCACTTTGATGCCATGGAATTACTCAACTCTCTCCTTAGACGAACTTTTCACGTTTTTGTGCAATTTCAAACATAAATTGGTTTGTTCGCATATTTACCTTACAAAATGTTGTACGAAAGCTGAACTAGCTATCTCGACTTATAAGAACACTAAACAGAGTACAACGGTCCATTTTTGATGTGATGGACATGCTCAACTCTCTCCGTAGATGAGCTTTTCACGTTTTTGTGCAATTTCGATCATAACTTAGTTTATTCGCATCTTTACCTCATGAAACATTGTACGAAAGCTAAACTAGGAAGTTATACTTCCAAGAACAATGAATTGAGTACACCCATCCACTTTGACACTTATGAATTGCTCAACTCTCTCCATAGATGAGCTTTTCACGTTTTTGTACAAATTCAATCAAAACTTGGTCAACTCACATCTTTAGCTTACGAAACGTTGTACGTAAGCTAAACTAACGAAGCTAGACTTCTAAGAACACTAAACAGAGAACAACAGTTCACTTTGATGCCATGGAATTGCTCAAGTCATTCTATAGAGGAGCTCTTCAGGTTTTTTGGCAACTTCAAACATAAGTTGGTCTATTCGAATCTTTACCTTACGAAACGTTCTACGAAAGCTAAACAAGCAAGTTAGACATCTAAGAACACTAAATAGAGTACATCCGTCCATTTGATAGTTTGGAATTGCTCAACTCTCTTCACAGACGAGCTTTTCACGTTTTCGTGGAATTTTAAACATAACGTGGTCTATTCGCATCTTTAGCTTACAAAACGTTGTACGAACGCTAAACTAGTGAGCTAGACTTTGAAAAACACTAAACAGAGTAAAACAGTCCACTATGATGCTTTGGAATTGCTCAACTCACTCCATAGACGTGCTTTTCTAGTTTTTGTACAATTTGAAACATAAATTGGTTTGTTCGCATACTTACCTTATGAAATGTTGTACGAAAGCTGAACTAGCGATCTAGACTTCTAAGAACACTAAATAGAGTACAACGGTCCAGTTTGATGCCATGGAATTGCTCAACCTCCCAAGAGACGAGCTTTTCATGTTTTTGTGCACTTTCAAACATAAGTTCGCTTATTCGCATCTTTGCCTTACGAAACATTGTACGAAAGCTAAACTAGAAAGTTAGACTTCTAAGAACACTAAATTGAGTACACCCATCGATTTTGACGCTTGTGAATTGCTCAACTCTCTCCATATACGAGCTTTTCACGTTTTTGTTCAATTTCAAACATAAATTGGTTTATTCGCATCTTTACCTTATGAAATGTTGTACGAAAGCTACACTAGTGATCTAGACTTCGAAGAACACTAAACAGAGTATAACGGTCCACTTTGATGCCATGGAATTACTCAACTCTCTCTATCTACGAGCTTTTCACGTTTTTGTGCAATTTCAAACATAAATTGGTTTGTTCGCATATTTACCTTACGAAATGTTGTACGAAAGCTGAACTAGCAATCTAGACTTACAAGAACACTAAACAGAGTACAACGGTCCATTTTGATGCGAAGGACATACTCAACTCTCTCCATAGACGAGCTTTTCACGTTTTTGTGCAATTTCGATCATAACTTGGTTTATTCGCATCTTTACCTCATGAAACATTGTAAGAAAGCTAAGCTAGGAAGGTAGACTTCGAAGAACAATAAATTGAGTACACCCATCCACTTTGACGCTTATGAATTGCTGAACTCTCTCCATAGATGAGCTTTTCATGTTTTTGTACAAATTCAATCAAAACTTGGTCAACTCGCATCTTTAGCTTACGAAACATTAAACGGAGTAAAACGGCTCACTACGATGCTTTGGAATTGCTCAACTCACTCCATAGAGGAGCTTTTCACTTTTTTGTGTAATTTCAAACATAAATTGGTTTGTTCGCATATTTACCTTACAAAATATTGTACGAAAGTTGAACTAGCGATCTAGACTTGTAGGAACACTAAACAGAGTACAATGGTCCATTTTGATGCGATGGACATGCTCAACTCTCTCCATAGACGGGCTTTTCATGTTTTTGGGCAATTTCGATCATAACTTGATTTATTCACATCTTTACCTAATGAAACATTGTACGAAAGCTAAACTAGCAAGTTAGACTTACAAGAACAATAAAATGAGTACACCCATCCACTTTGACGCTTATGAATTGCTCAACTCTCTCCATAGATGAGCTTTTCACGTTTTTGTACAAATTCAATCAAAACTTGGTCAACTCGCATCTTTAGCTTACGAAACATTGTACGTAAGCTAAACTAAGGAGCTAGACTTCTAAGAACACTAAACAGAGAACAACAATTCACTTTGATGCCATGGCATTGCTCAAGTCATTCCGTGGAGGAGCTCTTCAGGTTTTTTTGTAATTTCAAACATAAGTTGGTCTATTAGAATCTTTACCTTACGAAACGTTGTACGAAAGCTAAATAAGCAAGTTAGACTTCAAAGAACACTAAATAGAGTACACCCGTCCATTTGATACTTTGGAATTGCTCAACTCTCTTCACATACGAGCTTTTCACGTTTTAGTGCAATTTTAAACATAAATTGGTTTATTCTCATCTTTACTTTATGAAACGTTGTACGAAAGCTAAACTAGCGAGTTAGATTTCTAAAAATACTGAGCAGAGTACAACAACCCATTTTGATGCTTTGGAATTGCTCAACTCTCTTCATAGACGAGCTTTTCATGTTTTTTTGCAATTTCAAATATAACTTGGTCTACTTGCATCTTTAGCTTATGAAATGTTGTACGAAAGTGAAACTAACAAGCTAGACTTCTAAGAACACTAAACAAAGTAAAACGGTCCACTTTGATGCTTTGGAGTTGCGTAACTGTTTCCATACATGAGCTTTCACGTTTTTGTTCAAATTTAAACATGAACTTGGTCTATTCGCATCTTTTGCTTACGAAATGTTGTACGAAAACTAAACTAATGAGCTAGACTTCCAAGAACACTGAACAAAGTACAATGATCCACTTGGATAACATGGAATTGCTCCTCTCTCTCCATAGACGAGCTTTTCATATTTTTGTGTAATTTCAAACATAAATTGGTTTAGTCGCATCTTTACCTTACAAAACATTGTACGAAAGCTAAACTAGCGATCTAAACTCCTAGAACACTAAACAGAGCACAACAGTCCACTTTGATGCCATGGAATTGCTCAACTCTCTCCATAGTTTTGCTTTTCACGTTTTTGTGCAATTTCTAATATAATTTGATCTATTGGCATCTTTACCTTTTGAAACATTGTACGAAAGTTAAACTAGCAAATTAGATTTCTAAAAATACTAAATAGAGTACACCAGTCCATTTTGATGCTTTGGAATTGCTCAACACTCTTCATAGACAAGCTTTTCACGTTTTTGTTCAATTTCAACATAACTTGGTCTATTCACATCTTTAGGTTATGAAACATTGTACAAAAGCTAAACTAGCGAGCTAGACTTCTAAGAACACTAAACAGAGTAAAACAGTCCACTTTGATGCTCAGGATTTGCTGAACTCTATCCATAGACGAGCTTTTCACGTTTTTCTGCAATTTCAAACATGAACTCGGTCTATTCACATCTTTAGCTAACAAAACGTAGCACGAAAGCTAAACTAGCGAGCTAGACTTCTAGGAACACTAGACAGACT
Source organism: Tripterygium wilfordii (assembly GCF_013401445.1). Taxonomy (NCBI): domain Eukaryota; kingdom Viridiplantae; phylum Streptophyta; class Magnoliopsida; order Celastrales; family Celastraceae; genus Tripterygium; species Tripterygium wilfordii. The sequence continues at coordinate 6,258,448 of NC_052234.1, forward strand.
ACAATGGTCCACTTTGATGCGATGGAATTGCTCCTCTCTCTCCATAGACGAGCTTTTCATGTCTTTGTGCAATTTCAAACATAAGTTGGTTTATTCGCATCTTTACCTTATGAAATGTTGTATGAAAGCTAGGCTAACAATCTAGACTTCTAAGAACACTAAACAGAGTACAACGGTCCACTTTGATGCCATGCAATTGCTCATCTCTCTCCATAGTCGGGCTTTTCATGTTTTTATGGAATTTCCAACATAACTTGGTCTATTGATATCTTTACCTAACGAAATGTTGTACGAAAGTTAAACTAGCGAGTTAGATTTCCAAAAATGATAAATAGAGTACAGCAGTCCATTTCGATGCGTTGAAATTGCTCAACTCTCTTCATAGATGAGTTTTTCACGTTTTTGTGCAATTTCAAACATGAACTTGGTCTATTCGCATCATTAGCTTACGAAACATTGTATGAAAGCTGAACTAGCGAGCTATACTTCTAAGAACACTGAATAGAGTACAACCATGCACTTTGATACTTTGGAATTGCTCAACTCTCTTCATAGGTGAGCTTTTCACCTTTTTGTGCAATTTCAAACATAACTTGGTCTATTCGCATCTTTAGCTTACAAAACATTGTACGAACGCTAAACTAGCGAGCTAGACTTCTAAGAAAGACGAGCTTCTCGCATTTTGGTGCAATGTCAAATATAACTTGGTCTATTCACATCTATAGCTTATGAAACGTTGTACGAAAGCTAAACTAGCGAGCTAGACTTCTAAGAACACTAAAAAGAGTAAAATCGTCTACTTTGATGCTTTGGAGTTGCTCAACTCTCTCCATTGATAAGCTTTTAACGTTTTTGTGCAAATTCAAACATGAACTTGGTATATTCGCATCTTAAGCTCACGAAATGATGTACAAAAGCTAAAATAGCAAACTAGACTTCTAAGAACACTAAACAGAGTACAACGGTCCACTTTGATGCCATGGAATTGCTCCTTTCTCTCCATAGAAGAGATTTTTACGTTTTTGTGTAATTTCAAACATAAGTTGGTTTAGTCGCATCTTTTCCTTACAAAACATTGTATGAAAGCTAAACTAGCAAGTTAGACTTTTAAGAAGACTAAATTGAGTACACACATCCACTTTGATGCTTATGAATTGCTCAACTTTCTCCATATATGAGCTTTTCACGTTTTTATGCAATTTCAAACATGAACTTGGTCTATTCGCATCTTTAGCTTACAAAACATTATGCGAACGCTAAATAACGAGCTAAACTTCTAAGAACACTACAGAGTACAATGGTCCACGTTGATGCCGCGGAATTGCTCAACTCTCTCCAAAGACGAGCTTTTCTAATTTTCGTACAATTTGAAACATAAATTGGTTTATTCGCATCTTTACCTTACGAAACGTTGTACGAAAGCTAAACTAGTGATCTAGACTTCCAAGAACACTAAACAGAGCACAATGGTCCACTTTGATGACATGGAATTGTTCAACTCTTTCCATAGTCATGCTTTTCACGTTTTTGTGCAATTTTCAACATAACTTTGTCTATTCGCATATTTACCTTACAAAACGTTGTACGAAAGATAAACTAGCAAGTTCGATTTCTACAAAATACTAAATCGAGTACAGTAGTCCATTTTGATGCTTTGGAATTGCTCAACTCTCTTCATAAACGAGTTTTTCACGTTTTTGTGCAATTCCAAACATAACTTGGTCTATTCGCATCTTTAGCTTATGAAATGATGTACGATAGCTAAACTAGCGAGCTAGACTTCTAAGAATACTAAAAAGAGTAAAATGGTCCACTTTGATGCTTTGGAGTTGCTAAACTCTCTCCATTGACGAACTTTTCACGTTTTTGTGCAATTTCAAACATGAACTTGGTCTAATCGCATCTTTAGCTTACAAAATGTTGTACGAAAGCTAAACTAGCGAGCTAGACTTCTAAGAACATGAAAAAGAGTAAAACGGTCCACTTTGATGCTTTGGAGTTGCTCAACTCTCTCCATAGACGAGCTTTTAACGTTTTTGTGCAATTTCAAAATTAACTTGGTCTATTCGCATCTTTAGCTTACGAAACATTGTACGAAAGCTAAACTTCTAAGAACACTAAACAAAGTACAACAGTCCACTTTGATGCCACGGAATTGCTCCTCTCTCTACATAGAAGAGCTTTTCACGTTTTTGTGTAATTTCAAACATAAGTTGGTTTATTCGCATCTTTGCCTTACGAAACATTGTACGAAAGCTAAACTAGAAAGTTAGACTACTAAGAACACTAAGTAGAGTACACCTGTCCAATTTGATACTTTGGAATTGCTCATCTCTCATCACAGACGAGCTTTTCTCATTTTTGTGCAATTTCAAACATAACTTGGTTTATTCGCATCTTTAGCCTACAAAATATTGTACGAACGCTAAGCTAGCGAGCTAGACTTCTAAGAACTTTAAACAGAGCACAACGGTCCACTTTTATGGCATGGAATTGCTTAACTCTCTCCATAGACGAGCTTTTCATTTTTTGTGTAATTTCAAACAGAAATTGGTTTATTCGCATCTTTGCATTACGAAACATTGTACGAAAGCTAAACTAGCGATCTAGACTTCTAAGAACACTTAATAGAGCACAATGGTCCACTTTGATGCCATGGAATTGCTCAACTCTTTCAATAGTCTTGATTTTCAAGTTTTTGTGTAATTTCCAACATAACTTTGTGTATTGACATCTTTACCTTAAGACACATTGTACGAAAGCTAAACTAGCGAGTTAGATTTCTAAAAATACTAAATCAAGTACAACAGTCCATTTTGATGCTTTGGAATTACTCAACTCTCTTCATAGACGAGCTTTTCACGTTTTTGTGCAATTTCAAACATAACTTGGTCTATTCACATCTTTAGCTTATGAAATGATGTACAATAGCTAAACTAGCAAGCTGGACTTCTAAGAACACTAAAAAGAGTAAAACGGTCCACTTTGATGCTTTGCAGTTGCTCAACTCTCTCCATAGATGAGCTTTTCACGTTTTTATGCAATTTCAAACATGAACTTGGTCTATTCGCATCTTTAGCAAAAGAAACGTTGTGCGAAAGCTAAACTAGCGAGCTAGACTTCTAAGAACGCTAGACAGAGTACAACTGTCCACTTTGATGCTATGGAATTGCTCCTCTCTCTACATAGATGAGCTTTTCACGTTTTTGTTTAATTTTGAACATATATTGGTTTATTCTCATCTTTGCCTTACGAAACATTGTATAAAAGATAAACTAGCAAGTTATACTGCTAAGAACACTAAATAGAGTACACCCATCCAATTTGATACTTTGAAATTTCTCAACTCTCTTCATAGAGGAGCTTTTCAAGTTTTTATATAATTTCAAACATAACTTGATCTATTCACATCTTCAGGTTACAAAATATTGTACGAATGCTAAACTAGCGAGCTAGACTTCTAAGAACTCTAAATAGAGTATAACGGTCCACTTTGATGCCATGGAATTGCTCAACTCTCTCCACAGACGAGTTTTTCACGTTTTTGTGCAATTTCAAACATAAGTTGGTTTATTCGCATCTTTGCCTTACGAAACATTGTACAAAACCTAAAATAGCAAGTTAGACTTCTAAGAACACTAAATTAAGTACACCCATCCACTTTGATGCTTATGAATTGCTCAACTCTCTCCATAGACGAGCTTTTCACGTTTTTCTGTAATTTCAAACAGAACTTGGTCTATTCGCATCTTTAGCTTATTAAACTTTGTAAGAAAGCTAAAATAGCGAGCTACACTTCTAAGAATACTAAACAGAGTAAAACGGTCCACTTTGATGCTTTGGAATTGCTCAAATCTCTCCATAGACGAGCTTTTCTTGTTTTTGTGCAATTTGAAACATGAACTTGGTCTATTCGCATCTTTAGCTTACAAAACATTGTACGAAAGCTAAACTAGCGAGCTAGACTTCTAAGAACACTAAACAGAGTACAAAGGTCCACTTTGATGCCATGGAATTGTTCCTTTCTATCCGTAGACGAGTTTTTTCACGTTTTTGTGTAATTTCAAACATAACTTGGTTTATTAGCATCTTTAGCCTACAAGACATTGTATGAACGCTAGTGGGCAAGGCTTCTAAGAACACTAAACAGAGTAAAACGGTCCACTTTGATGCCATGGAATTGCTCAACTCTCTCCATGGACGAGCTTTTCATGTTTTTGTGCAATTTCAAATATAACTTGGTCTATTCGCATTTTTATCTTTCGAAATGTTGTACGTTGTTAGAATGTATGGCACCACAAGAGGGGGCTGAATTGTGTCCTTTTTCGGTTTCAATGAATTATATCAAATTTCACCCTAAGCGGAAGCTAAATACCAAATTGAGTACTAGTGTAGATGTATATGAGTCAAGTAGAACAATCAATTTGAGCAAATCACATACAAAATCCTAATATGATCGTATGGTCTCCTAATGGCAGATTTGAGTACAAAGCAATCAAATAAGCTCAAGCAAGTCAAGGACAATTGATATAAGCCAAATAGGTAACTTTAAGATCAAGAACCAAGCAAGATGATAAAGTACGTATATGTCACTTCCAAAACAGATTGTAATTAGAGCACAAAATCATATTTAACAAAAATTTGAACAAGCTTGATTCTAGCAACCTAAATGTCCAATTTCAAGTATGTATGATATGAGAATGCAATGCTAATTGAAATTGCTGGAAAGTAAAAGAGGCAAGAGATTTATAGTGGTTCGGCTTAACCCAAGCCTACTCCACTCCCTAAGTCCCACTGGGGAATTTCAAACACTCCACTATGGTTTGTTCAACCGAGTCAAGCGGAACTCTTACAACCGGTGTTTTTGTAGCTCAAACACCAAACTTTACACACCGTGTGGTTTATACCTCACCACACTAACTCAATCAACAAATACAGGCTCAAGGAGTAGCTGGGTATGAGGTAAGTTTAGGCTTAAATTCTGGCTCTTTTGTAGCTGGATTTGTAAGTGTCTAGGGCTCAAATGAAGCTCTTGAAAAGCTGGAATAGGAATGGTAAGCACAGAACTCAGATTTGAGATTTTTGGTTGCTAGGGTTTATGAAACTTTGAGTAGTGTATAAAATAACGAAAATCAGTTATCACAAGGCTTGAATGGTGAAATGAAGATGATGAATGTAGCCTTAGAAGTGCTGAAAGTCAGATTATATCACCAAGGAAAAAGGCTCTTGAGAATATGATTAAAATCATATTTGAACAACTCAAAAGAATCAATGAAAGCTTTGACTTGGCTTGTGTGTTTGTTCTCTCCAAAAATCAGATGTCGGATCAACTAAGTATGTAGAGATTTTCTTGGAAGATTGAAGAACACTTAGAGAGAAAATTCAGAGTGAGAATCGGCCAAGTTGCAAAGGAAAGTGACAAGGAAATGTTTTTGTCAAAAGTGAAGTATTGTCTCATGAATTGTGGGCCATTGGATGAGATGAAGAAATCTGGACCTTTGGATGGATTATAGACGTTAGAGACACAAGAGAAAAAGACAAAATCTATCTTGAAAAGGTTGTCTCATGGCTGGAGTAAATTAGGGCCTTTGGATCAACGGAAGATTCAATTTTGGCCATAGGATGTAAAGTAGGAGAGATAAGAATAAAGCTTGAGTCTTTGGCAATCGGATCAAAATGGGATTTTGATGTAGAGAGAATATGATCCATTGGATGTGGAATGTCTTGGTGGGAAAGAGAAATGGTTTTGAAATAAAACTTCGCTCACATGTGAAGAGAGAAAGCTTGTCATAGTACTTGTTGTACTTCTTGTCTCCTCCATTCAAATCAACTTTTCCTTCTCTTCTCTTTTGGCTCCAAGTCTTCTAGTTAGGATGCAACAATGGTTAATTTGTCTTCTTTGCCATGTCATCAATGTCATGTCAGCTGCCATGTCACGTCCATTGACTCTGACTTTGACTAGAAAGTCAACTTTACTTCAATTGATCCCAATTAAGCTCCAAGACATCTTTGACATAATTTGACTTATGTTGACCATGAATTTGACTTTCTTAATCATGTTTGACACTGATTAATCCTTCACTAATGTTGGTCAAGGATGACATTAGGACCAATTCAAGTTTTGGTCACCCTACGCACAAATCAAACTCAAGACATGCTATGTAAACCCTTTCGGGGTTTCTTGCAATTAGTCCATGTTAGTTCAATAATCAAATCAACAAATAAGCACAATGGAACTAGTTTAATATAAGTCTTGAATTCCTAAACTAATCAGGTAGTCATATGCACCTAGGTTTCTCAATACAATCAATAGATCAAAGTTCAATCAAGCATGCCTTTGTAATCACTCAAACATATATATTCAACATACGTAAGCTAAAATAGCAAGCTAGACTTCTAAGAACACTAAACAGAGTACACCCGTCCACTTTGATGCTTTGTAATTGTTCAACCCTCTTCATAGACGAGTTTTTCATGTTTTTGTACAATTTCAAACATAACTTGGTCTATTCACATCTTTAGCTTACAAAACGTTGTACGAACACTAAACTAGTGAGCTAGACTTCTAAGAACACTAAACAGAGTCAACGGTCCACTTTGATGCCATGGAATTGCTCAACTCTCTCCATAGACGAGCTTTTCATGTTTTTGTGCAATTTCAAACATAAGTTGGTTTATTCTCATCTTTGCCTTACGAAACATTGTATGAAAGATAAACTAGCAAGTTAGACTTCTAAGGACACTAAATTGAGTACACCCATCCACTTTGACCCTTATGAATTGCTCAACTCTCTCCATAGACGAGCTTTCCACGTTTTTGTGTAATTTCAAATATAATTTGGTCTATTCGAATCTTTAGCTTATGAAACGTTGTACGTAAGCTAAACTAGCGAGCTACACTTCTAAGAACACTAAACAGAGTACAACAGTCCACTTTGATGTTATGGAATTGCTCAACTCATTCCATAGAGGAGCTCTTCACATTTTTGTGCAATTTCAAACATAAGTTGGTCAATTCGAATCTTTACCTTACGAAACGTTGTACAAAAGCTAAACAAGCAAGTAAGACTTCTAAGAACACTAAATAGAGCACACCTGTCCACTTTGATACTTTGGAATTGCTCAACTCTCTTCATAGATGAGCTATTCACGTTTTTGTGTAATTTCTTAAATTGGTCTATTCGCATCTTTAACTTATGAAATGTTGTACGAAAGCTAAACTAGCGAGCTAGACTTCTAAGAACACTAAACAGAGTATAACAATCCACTTTGATGCTTTGGAATTGCTCAACTCTCTCCATAGGCGTGCTTTTCACGTTTTTGTGTAATTTCAAACATGAACTTGGTCTATTCGCATTTTTAGCTTACGAAACGTTGTACCAAAGCTAAACTAGCGAGCTAGACTTCTAAGAACACTAAACAGAGTACAACGGTCCACTTTGATGCCATGGAATTGCTCCTCTCTCTCCATAGATGAGCTTTTCATGTTTCTGTGTAATTTCAAACATAAGTTGGTAATTCGCATCTTTAGCTTACAAAATGTTGTACTAACGCTAAACTAGCGAGCTAGAATTCTAAGAATACTAAATAGAGTATAACGGTCCACTTTGATGCCATGGAATTGCTCAACTCTCTCCATAGACGAGCTTTTCACGTTTTTGTGTAATTTAGAACATAAGTTGGTTTATTCACATCTTTGCCTTACAAAACACTGTATGAAAGCTAAACTAGCAGGTTAGACTTCTAAGGAGACTAAATTGAGTGCACCCATCCACTTTGATGCTTAGGAATTGGTCAACTCTATCCATAGACGAGCTTTTCATGTTTTTATGCAATTTCAAAAATAACTTGGTCTATTCGCATCTTTACCTTACAAAATGTTGTACGAACGCTAAACTAGTGTGCTAGACTTCTAAGAACACTAAACAGAGTACAACGGTCCACTTTGATGCCATGGAATTGCTCAACTCTCTCCATAGACGAGCTTTTCACATTTTTGTGCAATTTCAAACATAAGTTGGTTTATTCGTATCCTTGTCTTACGAAACATTGTACGAAAGCTAAAGTAGTAAGTTAGACTTTAAGAAGACTAAATTGAGTACACCCATCCACTTTGATGCTTATGAATTGCTCAACTCTATCCATAGATGAGCTTTTCACGTTTTTGTGTAATTTCAAACATAGCTTGGTCTATTCGCATCTTTAGCTTACGAAACATTGTACGTAACCTAAACTAGCGAGCTACACTTCTAAGAACACTAAACAGAGTACAACAGTCCACTAAACAGAGTACAACACTAAACATTGTACGTAACCTAAATTGCTAGCCTTATATCGATCTATTTTCCCATCAGCATCACGCTTGATTTTGACTACCCAGTTATTCCCAATAGGTTTTCTATTAGGTGGAAGTTCAACCAAATCCCAGACATGGTTGTATTCCGTCGACTCCATTTCTTCTTTCTTCGCATTCATTCATTCCCTAGAATTAGGACCTGAAAGAGCCTCTTTTATAGATTCTGGCTCTACCTCACCATCTAGAGGAGTTATCATGAATATTTCCCCTTCAATCTTAAATCGACGACGGGGAACATGTTCACGTGTAGTCCTTCGAGGCTGAGATTTAACATGATCTTGCTCCTCTTGAGCATTTTCAGTTAAAGAATTGCTCCCACTGTTCCCAAGGGATTGAGATACGTTTTTGGTATCCTCGATTGGGAAACTGTTAGCGCCTTTGTTGATGTTTGCAGTTTCATAAAACTGAAAATCTTTATCAACCTCTCCTAATTTAGGGAATTCATTTTCTAAGAATGTGACATCTCATGACTCAATTTCTGTCACCCTACCAATTTCATCTTCTCTAATGAAGACATATCCCTTGGAAGTATCACTATATCTTATAAAGATACACTTCTTACCTCGGGCACCCAACTTTCCATATCTAGAAACAGGGGTATGAATGTAGGCAGCTAAACCCCATGGCCATAAATGCCCTAATTAGGGTTTTCGACCAGTCCATAATTCATATGGGGTTGACTTGACAGATTTTGTTGGCACATGGTTTAGTATGTAAGCTGTAGTTAACAATGCATCTCCCTAATATGAAATTGGAAGATTTGCTTGTGCCATCATAGATCTAACCATATCTAAAAGGGTTTTGTTCCTCCTTTAGGCAACACCATTTTATTGCGGAGTGTATGGAATAGTTAGTTGTCTAGCTATACCCTTTTCATCACACGATTCTTTGAATTGTTCCGATAGATATTCACCACCACGATCAGTCATAAGAGTTTTGACGCTCTTATCTAACTGATTCTCAACAAACTTTAAATATTTTGTGAAGCATTCCAATGCTTTTGATTTATGGGAGATCAAGTAGATATGAACATATTGAGTATAATCATCTATAAAAGTGATGAAATATGAGACACCATGTCTGGCCCTCACATTCATTGGGCCACAGATGTCAGAATGAATCAATTATAAAGAAAGATTGGCTCTTTTTGCCTTTCAAAATGGTTTTCGTGTAGCTTTTCCAACTAAACAATTTTCATAAGTGGGCAAGTCACATTTTGCTAATGAGCCTAAAAGGCTTTCTTTAGCTGGACGATTAAGTCTATCTTGCCCAATATATCCTAATCTAGTATGCCATAACATACAATTATCATGGACATTATTGGAACTAGTAATATAAGATGCAGAATCAACTTTATTCTCATTATTAATAGTATCCAATACCATAAAACCACTAAGCGAATATCCAGAACCATAATAAACCTTATTCAAAAATAACTTAACACAATTATACTCAAATTTGACTCGAAATCCCAAATTGAGAAGAACTAAAACTGAAAGTGGATTTTGTCTAACTTCAGGGGCATATAAGACATCATGCAAATACAAAGTGCGACGACCTTCTCACAATTGTAGCTTGCAAGTACCGATCCCGAGCACTTCAGCAGAAGCATGATTTCCCATGAAGATATTGTGACTCCCCTTCGGAATGCGACCATAATCTACAAAGGCCGACCTCACCCTGGTTACGTGGTCTGTTGCTGCTGAGTCTATAGTCCAAAGATGACAGTTTCAGCCCACATAAGACTACTACATACATTAATTTCAAGAGAGACTGAGTGGTCAGAAATTACCTTCGCTTCGGGACATTCACGAGCGACGTGACCCAGCTTGTCACATTAAAACAAGTCATTTTAGTCTTGTCCTTCTTCTTTGCACCGCGCTTTCCACGTTTGAAAGGCTTGTTCTTAGGACCCAGTCACCCAGCGCATTGCTTTTGCCCTTACCCTTTTTACCACCAAAGCTTGAGGCTTTGCGTTTCAAAGTCTGAGCCATATTGGCCTCAGATTTCGGTTTGTCAGGTAGGAGGCGATCTTCCTCTAATTCTACATGTCTAGAGACATCATCAAATGTTTTGATGCTTTCATTATAGGTAAGGTTTACCCTCATGTGTTCCCATGAAAGTGGCAAGAGTTGAATGACAACTTGCACTTGTTGTTCATCTGACAACACGTGTAATCATATTAGCCATCATTGTTTGGTGCTGCCTCATTGAAGTATGAGGCCATTTGACAAACCTATCAAAATTGAGGGTCAACTGGCCCAATCTAGTGGTAGAAGTACCCCCAAATTGCAACTTCACCGCATTTCGCACAGCTTGAGTCGATTTGTGCTTCTCAAAACGAAGCATCAAGTCATTTTTCATATTGCCCAACATCAGTATGAGAGCTATGCGATCTTTGCGCTTGAAAGTCTGATACAGTTCCATGTCACACCTATGCTGAGCAGCGGTTCCATGCTTAGGTTCAGCCATTGGATGTGTTATAGTTTCCAGTGAATCTTGTTCTTCAAGCAAGTACTGGATCTTACATCCATATATCGTAATTCTTATCAGTCAGCTTTTCACCTTGATTCAGGTCAACGACGATACTCTTTGTAGCAGCCATCTAGTCAGAGATAATAATTCACATTCAAAGTTTGCACAACATATTACGTATTTTACTGCTTCATACTTCAAATCAAACGTCCTAATAGTTCAGCATATGCTATAGAAACAATATATATGCAAGCATACAATCAACTTTTATGAGCATATTCAAACCATAATAGTTCAACTTAAATAGAGCAATAAACAAATATTATAAATACTTTGTATAATATTCAACCCATATTGTTTCAATAAAATTGAAATAGAAAAACAAATATCCTCAGCCACTAAAACTTAAAACAGAAATTATAAATGTTGTCCTAAGGTAGCCTAGGACACACATGCCTTGGTGATGTGTAGAAATGACAAATGTGTTGTCCACAATTTGGACAAATTGGCGAGACACAGCAATAACAAAAATGTCATTGGTGTATCTTATTCAATATCAGAAGAGATTTCAATAACTTCCGGAGAAGAAGGTACACTGATTGCTTCCAGCACCTCGTCATCGGATGATATATCCATGACTTCAGGTAGGGGTGGAGTGTTAATAGCTTCATCTTCACCATAGGAGGGAGCCTCATTCTCATTTGAGTCCTCTTCAGGATCTTTCTCAGGGTCTGACTCAATATCCCTTTGAGACCCATCTTACATGCCATCTCTACTAGGCCACTGTGACTCATCATCACTTGAGTCTGAGTCAGAATTTCCATTCCCTTCTAGATTAGGCGTCCAAGTAGTCAATCCAGAGCCAGGAACAGCTCACATTATTGTCCTAACCATTTCTACAACCAACAAAATAATTTCTTTTAGGCTTTGTTCAATAGGCATCATTAATTGAATTTTCCAAAATAAATGCAACGTTAAGCATTTAATGTGTAAGAGAACAAACATCACAACCCTTATTGCAAATTGTCACTTTCATGCACCTGATCAATTTTCATGATAAAACAACACAATTAGTTTGTAAAATACAGAAACAAAACTAGCAACCAGGTCGTTCCTACGAAAGAGGGGGTCTTCCGTTAATCCTACGAGTAATTATGTAACCCCTTTCCTTAGACAGAACTTTCTAGACATTGTCGGTAATGTTTATCATATCTTACCATAAACTAAGCATGTCACGTGTATCCAAAAATGGGTCAAAGTATAATCTACCGTACTCCAAAAATTATGAACAATTTATAGAAAATAGAAAACGGGTCAAAGTATAATCTGTCGTACGCCAATGTACAATATATATGGATAAGAGAAATAAACCTATCTAGATAAGAAGTATGGATTAAGGTAACCCTTTTCTATAAGAACTTGTAAAGACTACTCCAATTCATATAGATATTGGAGACTCAGTTCTAAATAAACTATAACTCTTGAGTTCTAGTAGGACTCTCAATCTCTCCACTATAAATAGGGGGTGTAGAGAGAGAGAAAAAGACACACATGAAAAATTGACTACTCTTAGTATTTTTCTCTTCTCTTACGAATATTCTAATCTTGGTGATACAAAACCTTACTCTTGCGAATTATTGAGTTATTTGTGTTGTGGATATATATATTGAACATTGGGCCGATATAAATTATCGGCTCAAACCCACATTGGGCGGACCCATCCCAACATTCCAACACTTAGAAGTATAATTCGCTAGTTTAGCTTTCGTACAACGTTTCGTGTTAGAAAGAGATGCCAGTAGACCAATAAAACCTTACTTGAAATGGTTAGCTCTATGATTACACAAGCGAATATGCCAATCTCTTTAAGGGGAGATGCGTTATTGCCTGTAACCTATATACTAAATAGAGTACCACCAAAGTCAGTTGCTTCCACACCAAAGTCAGTTGCTTCCACAGAACACATGATATGACCAAAGGAAGTGTGTTAAATACACAAAGACCCTATTAATTCAATAAAGGCATGTGACAATGGCATGCCAAAGGAATCATCCTTCATCTTTTGAAGAGACCCATAATAGTCTCTATCCAAAAGAACCCACCCACAACTCCACTATATAGAGACTAAGTTTGGTTGTGTTTTCTTGGGGTCATCGCCAATTATTAGAAGTTTTTCAAAAATAAATCCACTTGCTATAGGGTTGGGATCCCTTGGCGTGCTATAAACGACAATATATTGTAGTCTTTAATTACCTCTTCTATTTCAAACCCCTCTCCCTGTTTCTTGTGCATTAGAAGTGACACCACTATTTTGCTTTAGTAATTCTTTATACACCTCCCCCATAAATCTTGGTCAATAGAGTCAATTAGTAGACCATTGAATTATAGGAAAGCACGCATATATTTACATGCATGATTTGTAAGTAGCTTTTTGCTATGTCCATATGAGGCATATATGTACCTCATTTTTAGTGACTCTTTTGACTTATAGATTAATTACGCACCGTCATGAAATAGTTTCAAAGTGATATACATATATATATATATATATATATATATATATATATAAACACACTAGGTAGGGCCCGTATCAATGATAGGGGATGAGATGTTTAAATTTCTTTGTTCATGGTCGCTTATTCTCGTCTAGAAAATGTTCATACGTCTCTAATGGAGTCACTAGACAAGTCAAGAAAATGAGGCTCTCATCCCTAAAATAATTTTTTTTTATAAATCTGAAATCCAACATATCTAATAAATCCAAAATACAATATAATTAGTTCTTCAATACACATAAATTATCATCAATATCCAATAAATTAAGCAACTCAAACTTATAAATTTATACATCAAATGAAACCAAATAACGCTAAACTAAATCTAAAAAGAAAGGATTGATACTCTTCTAGCCTTTTGGTGTGCAAAATTGTCAATTAAATCGTTGTAATAAAGTTTAGCCTTTTGGTAGCATATTTGTAGGTTTTACATACCTATTCATAGATCCCGTGAGAGATTGTGTGAGTTTATCTTGTCTTTCTTTCTTCTTCCTGTTCGAACTTCCCGATTCAAATTTTCTTTTACCTGTCATGATTTCTCAATCACACGGAAACCTAACAGAAAAAAAAGAAGAAAAAGGAAATTAGGGTTTAGAGAAACAAATAACAATTTACAATTTCTAATTAAGTGTCCAAAAAAGGCCAAAGCAATAGAAATATATGATAGGTGATTTAGCGGTGACTTCCCTTCTCTTTCAATCTTTGACTCTCTCTCAAAACTCTCAAAACCTTTTTTCAATAAGATGAGTAGACGTAGACGACAAATAGTAAAAATGCATAACAGGTTCTCTTAGTCTTTCGTGTTTACTAGTGTTCTTTCAATTCTTTAATTCTTATTTTACAATTATGAACTTGTCATTTTGTGTTTAGGCTAATGGGTTTGTTTTCTTAATTTGCTAAAGATTAGGATATTTTCTTCTTATAAAACTATACAACTTAATAAAAAGTGAGGTCTCTCCCATAAGAGGCCCTAGGCAATTGCCTGTCTGGCAGCCTGCCTATGAGCCATTCATGCGTAGTTCAACTCAACTCTTAATAAATCATATTTTCAATAATTCAAATTAAAATGTACATAAATTAATAAATTAAATATATCTGTACAAACTAGTGACTATTCATGAAATTAGTAACTTGTTTTCCTAAAAAAACAAGATTTAGTTTAAAAATTAAGTCACAACATTGTTTACCATTTTCGATCTCACAATTGAACAAGTTTAACCAATAAAAGGCATGCATATATGAAATTTAATTCTGATGATAAGAACAACATTTTTTCTACCGTAGGCCCTCATAATGATTTGATATTATGGCACCATGTGAATAAAAATAAAGCTAATAATAAAAGAGTTGAAAACACCCATTTCTAAACGGTCAAAATGCAATCCACCATTATTATCATAAGCCTATCTACTTTGGGTGAGTGTGAAACCTCTCCTTTTGTAGTGCTCTAACAAAATAAAGTTGAAGAAGCAAGAGTGATCAATTTTCAACTCATCTTTTGTTTATGGTGGGACATGCAGCTATCATGGCATGGATACCTTAAAAAGGAAAATATCATCACCCATATGATTGACTGATGTAAACCCTAACTTAGTGTTTTATAAATTAACTTCCCTAAACTCGATGATTAGTACTTTCTTCACGTTTAATTAGCAAATTTTTTCATGTTAATTTTTATTTTTTTAAAATATATATTGAAACCGATAACCACTACCCTTTGACTATACACCAATAAACTCTTTAGCAAATTTTTTTATACATTGACTGAAAGAAAAAAATTCTAGAATAATTGATTTTACTGAGTTATCTTGTTTTAATAATATTGTATAATAAATTCGTTAAAAATTCGACCAAACACTTTTTTCTCAATATATATAACTAGTTAATCATTGATCCATTCATCTCTCATTCGATTTCGCAATCGCCGCTTCACAATCTTCATAATTGAAAATGTCTTCTCTATGGTCTGGGATGTAGCTAGGATTTGCGGTGAGAGGGTGTGCCATAGAGATGCTACCCCCAAAATTTTTTTCCAGCCATTTATATGAAATTTGTTAATTTTAAATCCAATAAATATAACTTAGTTTGTAATACTATAAATATTTTAATTGAATTATATATATATTATTTATATTACTTAAAATTGACAAATAATAAGCAAAATAAAAATATTTTGATTCTCGTAAAGTTAGAGTTTTAAGAAGAAATAATTTATCTAAAAGACTAAAAATTAATAGGAAAAATAAAAATAAAAAAATAAACAGCTAATCTAAAAGCTAAAAACTAATAAGAAAAATAAAATAAAAATGAATATTGGCATGCTAACTTAATTTAAAAGGCTCAAAATTAATAGGCAAAATAAAAAAAAATGAATAGTTAATCTAAAAGTAAAAATTAAAATGAAGAATAAAAAATAGAAAATAAACAAAAAGCACAAGAAGAATCGTTAATCTAAAAGATTAAAAACTAATAGGTAAAATTAAAAAAAAAAAAAAAAAAAAAAACACACGCACAATAAAATAAGCTAGCTCTTGTCGCCGTGAAGAACAAAACAAGGGAGGACAGGTACAGTAACAAGTGAGGCAACCAACAGACCAACCAAGACTTTTGTGTTAAGGAAATTTACTAACATATATATGTAGTATTTTTTTGTCAAAATCCAGGGGGGAACTAGTACCAATGTAGTTCCGTCCCTGTCTATGATTTGAGTTGCCACACACTCAAAAAACGCTATCGCTACCGTTATCGATAGAGTCGGTATACCGATCGATCGATAATGGTAGATCAGTTATTAATAAATTTACTAACTCTGAAAACCTGTGATAGACTTGTCTCCTACAGAAAAAATAAAGAAAAAAATATGCATCTCACAGACAACATCCATCAGTTCTAGTGCTCAACACAATACACAATAATAACAATTAAAACTACAAATTTTCATTGAGTTTATACAGATTGAGTTTATACAGATTACAGTATTACAAAATAGTGAATATATTATACATCAACAGCTTCAAAAAAATGGATTTCCATCTACAACTTCAACCTTCAACAGCTTCTCGTGATAGAGGACTAGAAGAAGAATAAGAGAACACATCCAACAAAATGTTGCAGCATACAGGCAGTGTAATATAGTACAAATAATAGTTCAGTTCCACAAAAAAAAATTATGGCCTAAGCACCCTAATTTCATCCTACATAAGTAAGTAACAGGCAGTATCCTACAAAAGCAAGTAACACCATGATTTGGATTGAGCAATGGGTGCAACTTCAGCATTCATCAAATTGACACTGATAACTAAAGCTCCACCTGCACTACAACATGAACTACATGTATGTATTCAAAGAAAAAGACAACCAAAGGCAACAGTAAGATGGGGAAGAATATATGGAAATCATGAAATATTTTTTAATTAAGTAACACAAAAGAAGAAATATAATTGTTGGCACTAAAAATATTATGGACTAGGCCTAATCCATGTATAAAGCTCATGGAGCAGTCAAATTTCCTGGGCCAAGGTGCAGCATATATGGGCCATATGGCCTATTAAGGTCCAATCACTTACAGCCCATATTGAGAAGATGAAGCCCAGGTAGAGTGGTGCTGGAAGTGGCCCGTGTAAAGTGGAAGAGGTTGTGGCAGTTACAACAAGGTGGTCCAGTGGCAGCTTATGAGAGAAGTAAGGGAAAAACTGATATGAAGAGGTGGTAGTGGCCTCTAACTGACAGAAAATGACACAAATGAGGGGATAACTACAACAAGATCATGGTTTATGGAGAGAGAATTTCGTGTCAGACAGGAATTATAAAAGTTGGTAGACAGACAGACAACGACACACACAAACAGTCAAACAGACAGACAAAAACTCAAGCCCAAAGGTACTTTCAAGCTTCCGAGCATTCTAGTTACTTTCCAAATCATTGTCAATTTCAAGCAAATATCATATTGTTCAATCCAAATTCCTTTCTATTTATTCATTGTCAATTTTTATTGCCAACCATTGTTGTGTGAATTGTTCTTGATGTCTATCTATTTTTCTTCATTCCAATCTCAAAAACTGTACTTTAGTGGAGTTGGGGAACCTAGAACTATTAAGGTCCCAAGATAGTTCATTCAATCGTCTAGATAGAAGTCTTATTTACATTCGGTGCATTTCATTCAAATTAGTGTAGGAAACTATAAGCCTTGGCACGCCTACAATTCATGACCACCTTGGGTCACTTTTTGGTGACAACAATAATACAAGCCATTCTTCAGTGCTTAGTAACTTTAGTTTGTTGATTTGGTAGACGTGAAGCCGAAGGAGGTAGTTTGGAACGTGGAGCTTGTGAATTCAACATACCTATGCAAAAGGCATTTAAAAATATTAACAATTCACATCAACTATCAAGTATCAAATATTAAAAATTCAACTAAAATAAAAACACAAGAGTTGCTTACTTGTTTCAAATTCTTCAAGATCCTTATACAAAGAAACTTCAAGATCCATTGGCTCCTTATAGAAATTGAAATCATCTTCTCTAAGCCAATCACTAGTACACACTAATGCCTCTACTATCTCTGAAGTCAATGAAGCTCTAAAAGAATCCACAATCTTCCTACCCAAGCTAAACATATTTTCACTAGCCACAGTCGAACTTAGGATTGAGAATATATCTTTGACAACCTTTGAAAAAGTAGGATACCATGATTGATTCAACTTTCTGATGCAGATGGAAATATTTTTGAAAAATATTTTATTTTGGTATTTTAGGAAATCAATTGTTTGTAAATCAATTAGTATTTTTTTTAGGAGTCTAGTATCTTTTAAGTATTTGATTCTTGTTAGAAGTATTTAGGGTTTGACTAGGGTTTCATTTAGTTTACTATTTAAGGTTGTAACCCTCATTGAGGAATTGGAGATTTGAGTTGAATAAAAATTAAGAGATGTATGTCTTTTTCCAATTCTTTGGTATTCACCAGAAGCAACAAAGTGTTGAAGCATTAAATCTGGTATTCGTGTGTCGAATCAACAGATTTAAGTAGACTTGTTCTTGGTATTCGTGTGTCGAATCAACATGTCAAAGTAGGCATTCTTTCCATCACATCGCGCTGCATCAATTGGTATTAGAGCTTTGCTCGGTTCCTTCAGTATGCCGCCAAGGAGGTGTGCCATCAGGGAGGTCCCTATGGATGACGCTTATTATCGAGGTGAGATGGTTCGGATGCAACAACAGTTGGACGCATTGATGCAACGGATGGCGACGATAACGATCCTTCTTGAACAACAGAACAGTGAAGGTGATCAAAGAGCATATCTGCCACCCGCAGTTGACGAACAAGATAAAGAATTATTGCAACCAATTTTTGATATTTATTAAGATGATGAAAATCTTTTGATCCAAAAAGAGATTTTGAAACTTAAGGAGAGGTTTGAAATTCCACCAATCTATGTTTTAATGTGGATCAACCAATCTCTGATTTTTATGCAGGTGAGCTAATTTGTGGTGATTATCAAGATGAAATAGATCTTTTGGTGCAAGAAGATATCAAAAAAGAATTAATGGAGGATAAATCTTACATCATTCAAGTATTAAATCACAACAATCTTTTGGTGTATGTTGAATTCGTTGATTTTGTTATTCCAAAATGGTTTAACAAAGTAGAGATTTTTCCAGTCTCGTTGATAATTGAAGTTGAGAGTTCAAGGGAGTATTGGTTAGAGACTTATTCCTTTATTGAGATGATGGTGATCAAGAAGTCAAGAGTTTTCCTATTGTAATTCTTCAAAACTCAAGGTCGAGTTTTCTCCAACAAGGGGAGAATGATGCAGATGGAAATATTTCTGATAAATATTTTATTTTGGTATTTTAGGAAATCAATTGTTCGTAAATCAATTAGTATTATTGTTTCCAAAGTAGACCCAAAACTATTTGAAAAGCTTCATATTTATCCAAGCAAGAAGCAGCCAGCCTAGAAGTTGCATTCTAAAGCAAATCAAAAATCAAATTTGTAAAATTTTAGTACTAGTAAACAAAATCAGATAAAGTAAATTAATCAGACAAAATTAGATAAAGTAAACAAAATTTGATAAAACTTCAATACTTGTGATTATAAGCTATAAAGCATAGTCGAAGAATCGGAATCAACTAATCAGTAGCCTTTTAACAATGGAAGAATCAAGAACATACAATTATGGAAGAGCCGAAGAGTGCAAACGCTGATGACGAAATACAGGTCAAACAGAGGCCTGCGACTTGCTGTAGAGATCGAGTTCGACAACAAAGAATCATGAGGCTGTGACTATGTCAGAGTCGTAACTCGAGAGGGTGAGGGCTGTGAGGTTGTGAGAGACTAAGAGTGAGGTTGCGAGGGACTGAGGAGTGAGGTAGGTAAAGTAGGTTGAGGCTGTGAATCAGAATGAATGATTGAATGAAAAATAAACCCTAAAAATGAATAGTTTGATCTCTTTCTCTCATCCATCCAAGGGTCATAATTATAAGACTAAAATTAAAAATAATATTGATATATTTGATATATATGTCGGTAATTGAGAAATTTGTCAATTTTGAACTTTGTTTACAGTTATAGGCACCGAATTTAGCGGTAAATTTATCATACCGAGCTATTCGTAACGATATACCACAATATTATCATTTTCGATAACCAATGGATAATTTTACCGCTACCATAACAACCCTACAAAATAGGCCACCAATGCATGAATCATGAAAACTAACAAACCTAACAGTTCATTTTTATAATGCTTTCTATGCAATAAAGACAAGAAATATTCTTGTAAAATAGACCACCAATTCATGAATTGTGCGACGCTCTGCATTCCCTATGTTGAGTCCACCGCGACGACGGACACGACCTCGACCGGATGTAGTAAGGCCACGGTCGGTCGATTGATCACTAGACAGCTACAATTAAAGAATGATCAATCATATATCAACAATATTTCATAAGAAATCTATCCAAACATGCACAATAGTTATAAAACATATACAATTAGAGCATGAAAGGAGGAAGTTAGAGACTAAATAAGTGGATTTGAATAGCAAAACATGGTCATTGATATCGTGAATGCAAATAGTCCTTAGCAACTAAAATAGGACACTAATACTTGCCCATTTATAGTTAACATTAAGTTTTATTTATCTTGTCATTTCAGCTCCTCTTTCATCCCTTCAATTCTCATGTTTTTCTCGAATGAATGTTCCATAACAAGCAGCAAATAAAAGAACCCAATAAGACACTATCCAAGTAATGCAAGCTAACCAAGCCGCAGATAAAAGAGCCCAACAAGTAGCTGATAAAACAATAAATGTTCACACAAATCCAAGTAATGCAAGATAAACAATATTTCAATAAGCACATGACGCTATCTTTTAGACTAAATAACCCAATAAACACGACAATATTTCAGCAATCACATGAAACTATGAACTATTGCTATGTATTACAAGGACTTGTTAAAGATCAATCCATTGAAGATACTTGATGAGCAAAAACTAGCAGACATTAAAACAAAAAGATGTCAACAAGAAGTTAGAGCCATACATCATACTATTTCCTAGGATAATGAAATAAATTTTATTTGACACCAAAATTGGAACCTATAAACAAAAAATCAAACAAAACTCAAAATTAGTAATAAAATCTAACCATTTTAAAATTAAATTAGCGAGAGATTGAGCGAGGGACATAGAGTGTTTGGGTGAGCGAGAGACCATTGCTGAATGGGGTGGCGTTATGTGTGGTTGAGTGATTGAACCTCTCAATTGAGCTCTCAATGTCCTTTAATTAGGTTGTTCTAACACTTAGTTGATGTATGTATGCTTATTTTAGTTAGTTTTACTCTTACGGGTGTTTCTCATTGGTTTTCCAGATAACAGGATTAATTTGGCTGAATTGGGAGCTTTTGGAGCTGAATGAAAATGTTGGCAGATGAATAACTGTCCAGACTCCTAATGTAGCTGTCTGGATACTTTATGAAAAAATCTTGCTAGAACTCCTGCTGAAGTTCAATTGTCCGAATGCTTGAAGGAGCTGTCCAGACACCATTTGTCCGAACACCACTCCCAGCCATCTGAACACCAGTTAGTGAAAATGGACTCAGAGCATCAATTTGAAGAACAAGTGTCCAAACACTTCCCTACGACTCCAGACACCTATCCAACTGTTGGACACCAACAAGCTTAAATGAGATAGGGAATTTGAGGAAGAGCAACTATCAGGACACCTACATGAGCTTTTTGGACACCTGTCACGGATTTGCAATTCCAACATATTTTTTAAGTTGGGTTTTTGGGTATTTCTCAATTGTAACCAATGAGAGACGATTTTGTAAAGGTAGTTAGATATTTTTAGGAGTAAAGGAGAGACTAACCCTGATTGAAGGTTCTCATACATCTTTCATCTAGCCTCCATAGTAGAAACTCATTCTCTCTTAGGTTTTTTAGTTATCCTCCAGTTTTTGGTGATTTCTCTTGTGATTTGGTGTAAAATCTGGTTTTAAAAAATACAATTGGATGTTTCTTATCAAAATCATGTGTGGCTAATTCTCTTTTCAAGTCTCTAGTCCCGTAGGGTGGATGCGATGTTCGATTGTTCAAGGTAAATCTCTTAACTCCAAATCTTTGTATGCTTTTATGTGATTAATTGATGTTTATGATTGGATATATTAGAATGGGCACGTCAAACTTATTATTTAAGGGTTTGGAGTGTGAAAGTAATTCGACGACTAAGCTAAGCCTTGTTAGGAATATTAATTCATAATATATGGTGTGTTGTATGCTTCGCTTTCATCATAAAACCCAGTAATATGATGAATTGACATGTTTCAATGGATGTCCTCAAAACCCAACACATTAATTAATTGTATGGTCATTCATTTTATAAATTGGCCTTTGGATTTTTTGGAATTTAATTAAGACATTAGTATGGTAGAGTTATGGTGATTTGAGTATTTGAGTGTAGAACTAGGGTGTTAGTAAAATCAAGCCTTGTTAGAAACCTTAATACATAAAATTAGGTGACTACCCCAAGGATCGGGGGCACGTCCGGTACAAAAAGTATCGAACTATAGTTCAGTATTGATTCTGAACCGTCCACTCCTATGTCATATTCTCTCTCCCATTAAAACTTGGAGCTTGTGCAAGAAGCCTTACTTTCTCTCTCCATCTTACTTAACAGTTTAACACTATCCATCATTTTCTCAAGCTCTTCAACCTTCTCTCTCCATCTTACTTAACACTATCCATCATTTTCAAAAGCACTTCAAGCTTCTGCGCCACACCCGCCGTGTCCAAAACCCTGCCTTGTACACCAAAATCACTTCGCACCGCAATCCTCTTCCCACATCTTGGCTTCACCTATGCTACCACAAGAAAAGGTTGAACAGGTTGGGGATACACATCTTGGCTTTTCATTACTTCTATATATAATATAGGGGTTCTAGTTTGAATTGGGGTTGAGAAATTTAGGGATTTACTATTAAGAATCCAAACAAGGCTACAAATGGGTAAATAATCTGGAGACATTAGAGATTGAGAAGCTTTTTGCTTGGTTTTTCATTACTTTGATAGAGAAATCAGAAGTTAAGACTTTGGGCTCTCATGATCTACAATCATCCTCAACTAGTAAAGAAAAATTCCCCTTTAGAAGACATTCTTACGGAAGCTTGGGATCTCCTAGTCGTCTTCCTCTCACTCTCTGTGTAATATCCTGACCCGATTATGCACTGTTTATGGTATTTTGGCACGTTCATCGAGGTGGAGTGAAGCTCGGTGATCGTGAATCGGGATTTGGGGAGAATAAAAATTAAATTACGAAAAAGTATGAAAATATTTTTCATACATAGAGGATTTTAATAGAACATTTTAATAGAACATTTTAGTTAGGGGTGTTTTTGAAAGATGAGTGTTTTTGAAAGTAAAATATTGTATAAAAGAAAAATTAAAATAATTAAAAAATAAAAAATAATTTACAAAAATACCCTCTCTCTCACACTTGTTTCTCTCTTCTATTTCTCTCTCTTCTTACACGGGTTCAATGGCGATCTCTCATTTCCGGCGACGGTGGTGGTCATGGTTGGTACCAAAAGAAGCGTATTGACGATACGAGTGTAACCCAACTTGAATCACTTCGAATGGAGCTCCGGTTTGGGAGAAATCTAAGATTGAAGTTCCGGCCACCGTGAACTTTCTTTTGTCGATCCGGTCGATTCCGGCTACGGTTTGGCTTGATTCAGGTACCTATGAGTTAATTTCATCGAGATCTTAAATTTGATATAAGATTTGGCAGGTTCGGGTGGCTGGATCGCCAGCGGTGGTGTTGAGTGGGTTTCGACCGAGTTGACCGAGTCAGACCGAGTTGACTCGGTTGACTGGCGTGTTGACCTGTCTGACCCAGTTTGACCCATTTCACCTGATTTGACCCGGTTTTGACCCGTTTGACCCGGTTTGATCGTTGACCGTTGACCATAGTTGACCGATCATATTTTAACGGTATTTTCGTATATCGTGTTTTTCGGTGTAGACGGTGATCCCGGTTGAGATTCGGAGCGGGTTGACTTTCGGAGTCAGAGGTTTGACGGGGACGCGTGCGTGGTATTTGCATTCCGATTTCCAGGTAGGGGTTTCTATGTCTTTCACGTGTGATTCTAGAGTTCCGGTTTCACGGACTCTTATTATATTATGGTTCTGTCGGTTTCCGGGGGTGGAAATACGACATGTTTGTATGATTTATACGTATTCTCTATTGATTATCATTGTTGGTATGTTTTTGGGAGTGGGGTTATTGGAGGTGGTTGATGTACACTGTGGGGTCCATATAGGAGCCAATCTATTGGATATGGATTTATGATGGATTATACAAGAAACTGGGTACGTACCTCCAGACCGTCTGAGGTGAGGTGCATCACATGGGACGCTCTCTGGTGTAGGCTATGCTATCGGGATATCCGATCCTCATCCAGTTTCGGTGTGGACCTGGACTGGGAGACACCCTACGGGGATTAGGGTGGGTCCAGGGGTGGATTACAGATTATGGATTATGAATTATGTATTATCGGAGACCAGTGTTTGTGATTACTGTGCTGAGCCTTATCGGCTGTCGTGTTACTTGGTTGAATTACTGATGGTTGTATATTTACTGTACTTCTTATTATGCATCATATTCATTGATTTCTTATTTCTGGATATCGGTGTTCCCTTTCTATGCTCTACTAAGCTTCTTGGCTCACCCTTTTTCTTGTTTCCCTTTCAAGTGAGTTGGATATAGGTGACGATGGTCAGTGGCGGGACGCATGAGCTGGTGTGTAGCCTCGAGCTGTTTCTTTAGCGAGTTTTGAGGATTTTGGGTATTGCATTTGTATATGTGTTACTTATTTACTCAGACTGATATCGGGTAGATATGTTTTCTTATTTCCGCTGTTGTATAGATACTCCGACTGTTTTGGGTGGGTGTATATATGTGGTATTTTGGAGAGGCTGTTTCCACATTATGTTTTAGGAGTTGTTACCATTTTATATAATTTACATATTGGATTAAGGGTTGGTTCGGGGGATGGGGTCCCCTGCCAGTCACGTTCTTATGGATATAGGTACACTTCGGTATACCTTAGGAGAGAGGGGCGTGACACTCTGTCAAGAACCACCAACACAGTAATGAAGGGAAGCTACAACTAGAAAGAAGTAAATCTACGCCCAGTCTTCATTAGCCTAGCTCCTCCATCCACATTTAGAATAAAAATTAATCAGATGCAGAGAATAGAGAGAGAAAAAATAGGCTACTTGCACTAGCTCCAACAGTCAACAAATACTTGTTTAATATAAGAGAGAACATGACAGATAGTTGAACCGTTGCAGGACGATAGTCTAGTACTTTCTGTATTAAATTCCTCATACCCAATTTTCCTTACATTTGTATGACTATTGGATCGCACGCAATTTCATTGTGCTTGATTGTGTGCTTGCATGCTAAATACCTTAAGTATGACAATTGAACACCCACCGAGAAGGATTAGAGGCTCTAAATTTTATTAATTGGTTTCTTAAAAATAGTGCTTGCTTTTGGTTACAAAATTCCCATGCTACTAGGTCATTCAACCCCTTTTTACTTTACTTGCATTGATTTGTTATTCGTTACGTTTTAGTCTATAGTTAGGTTTACATTTCATCCACTTCAAATTTATATTTAGCTTTCTTGTGATTTGATTCCGGACTCCCAAAAATTATTACTTGTCAAATACCCTACAATTGAGGTAAGTACACAAAACACTATTTTGTGTCAGTCAATGAGCAACGAAACGAGAGTGTGTGGGTTTCGCAAATGTGTTTCATAGAGAGGTGATTTAGGTTTAGGTACTCTATTGGAAATTTGGGTACTTACCCATACCACCCATACTATGTTGAAATTTGAAAGTCAAATTATGTGATATTATATATATTGTTATAATAAAAATATAACAATTGAAACTGCAGTGATTATTTTGATAGAAATAAAAACTAACATGGAATCCCCACAATTAAATAACCACACATTGTTATTCATTTTCAGGCTCGTTTTTTGTCTCAGAATCATTAAATTCTAATTCTTCGTCATCATCCTTATCATCAGTCTCTTCTTCAATCATTTGCCTTGTAGAATATTCGTCTACTTCATCAAGTTTGGCTTCATTGTCATCGAGAGATTCTATTTGGTCAGTATCTCCTAATTGTCTCAAGGAACTTCATCGTCTTGGAAGGCATCCCTTGAAACGGAGTAAAGTATACTTGCTCTGCTTGTTATGTAATTATAAATGGATCAAACTGTTGGACCTATGGTCCTATATGTCTAATTTTGATGATATTAAATCATTTATAAATCATAATGAAACATTAAAGCAATATTTGATTTATATGAATTGAATTTAAATGACTATATATTTTTTAGATAGTGCTGGAAATTAAGTTTTGAAAACAAACATACATGGACTAAGTTAGAGCATCAATTTTCCAATTATCATATCTTAACCAACTTAGGTTCAAATGACTTGAAACTTGAATCACATATACATGAAGGTTTAATATATGTTCTAGGACTATAATCATGAGAAATTAAGTGCATCACATATATATTTGGTCATATGCTTAAATTCCGCCAAAACTAGGTTTTACCTAATTTTGTGCATATGTGTTCTTTGTGAACGTGGTGAACCAAATGAACTCCGATTTAAATGAAATTTCGTGTGCATCTTAGTTTCATCACTATGAACATATTTGACTTAGTAAAGTTCAAGAGAAAAGGTCATTTACACTGAGTTAGCAAAATGACTTTGAATTTACACTTAGAATTTATCGGTTTCACTATTAGTGATCAAATTGCTTGGTTGAGTGACCAAACGATTTCCGATTGTTATGAAATTTTACATGGACATTCTAATACATATAAAATGATTTATCATGCAGTAATATGAATTTTATGGGTTGTTTTTCTAATATAATTAACCTATGCGCTCTATATGAAGCTCTTTGAGCTTACATGCAATTGGGGAGTTCTACCTCCTATTTCCTTGTAGGTTAATCATCATTGTGGTCTCATATGGCTCAGAATTCAGTATGTTCAAGAGTGGTCGAAGTCCAGTTTCTAAGAATGAGCTTGGAGCTCTAGGAAACTATGAAAAATCCTATATTTGCCAACTTTCCACTAAGGCACTTTATCAAGTTGAATGAATCAAACATTGAGGCTATTGGTTGTGGTCTTCATGGAGATACAACTCTTTTCAAACATGTGGGACAAACCTTGTCCTCTCTATCATTAGTGATATATTCTTGTTTGACATTTTCACTCAAGACATGTGCTACCAAGAAAGTTAGGTTGGTGCAATCAAACAAGATCCTTGACATTTTCACTCAAGACATGTGCTACCAAGAAAGTTATATTGGTGCAATCAAACAAGATCCTTGACTAAGGGATCACTTTTGAAGTCTTTGATTCAAAATGAAGGGACAAGATGACATAGTACAATCTACATCCATGGCTGAGAATTAAAGAGAGTTTGAATGGTCAAGATTTGAAGACATACATTGATCAAATGGTTGTGCATAAGACAACTTTCTTGCTTGCAATTTTTGACTTAAAAAAAGGAGCATGTGCAACGTCTATATGCTCTATGGTGGAGATTTGTTTGCTCAAATCATCAATGACCAAGATTAGGAGCTGCAATGGATGGTAGAGATCAACTCTTGAAGTTTGATCCAATGGCTACAAGCATAGGAGAGAATTGCCTTTAAAAGAGGATCTTCCCTTTCATACAACTTGGAGAAGCAAATTGAAAAATTATCCTTGAGAGAAACCTCTTGCTATCAAGTTCATCAATCATCAAGCCTTCTTGCTATTTGCTACAACAATCTTCTCCAATACAAGCCTCTACAATCAAGGACTTCTCACTACTCTTGCTTTTGCAAAAGGGAAGTTCCTATATCCTTTAGGCTTTGTTTACTTACAATCTAAACCTCTCTTGTTCTTAAAATCCTATCTTTGAGAGTGTTGCTGTAATCTTGAGAGTTTCACACCAAATACCTTTGAGGTAACCTGTGAGAACCTTGGTTGAAAATCCCATTGAAAAATTTCCTTTGTTAAGGGAAATTGTAAACATTGAAGTTTGAGGGAGTTCTTAGAAACCCTTGGTGTAAGGAGTTTTGTGGGTCTCTTAAAACCACACCTTAGTGGAGTTGGGAAAATCCTAGGTTGGTGAATCTAGGTAGTAGACGTAGGAGAAGGGTCTCCGAACTACTATAAATCGCTGTGTTGATTTCTTTGTTTACTTGTTTATATTTACTACTTGTTTCAAACTGCAGGATTTTCAAAACCCTAATCTGTCCGAGATTAGCAGGCTGCCTTAAACTTTGAATTTTGATCTGAAATTTTGATATAGTGTTTATTAAGGTGTTGTGACATTGCATATAAAATTTCGTTGCATTTTGACATCATTTGATAGGTAAAATCTGAGTTGAAAAATCTGTGTGCAGTGTGTTGCTTGAAAATCTGTTTTGTGCAATTCTTGATTATTTGATATTTGGTCATTCACTATATTGTATCACATCTTGTATTGGATTGAATATTGATTAGGAAAATCATTAGAGTCCAAATTTGTGTGCTACTTGTTAATTGCCATTAATTTGTTTAAATTGAAAAAGGGATTCCAATTGGAATTTGGGGACACAATTCACCCCCCCTCTTGTGTTAAACTCGATCCGTCAATTGGTATCGGAGCAGGTTAGCTAAAACTAGGAGTTATATCCTATTTGGCATATTTATGGCAAATATAAATTCTTATGGTGAGGCCGAAGGCCTATCCATGAATAGACCACCATTTTTCAATGGCTTGCAATATGGTTTTTGGAAAAATAGGATGAAAATTTTTATAATTTCCATTGATTATGATTTGTGGGAAGTTGTAGAGAATGGTCCTTATGTTCCTAGGAAACTTTTGGGTGATGAGATGGTAGATAAGGAAAAGAGTGAGTTTACTAAGGAAGATAAGAGATTACTTAGCCTAAATAATAAGGCAATCAACACTTTGCACATTGCACTTATTAGGAGTGAATTTGATTACATAGCTCAATGTAAGAGTGCAAAGGAGATTTGGGATATGTTAGAGTTGAAGCATGAAGGAACAAGTCAAGTGAAGGACTCTAAGATAAACATGCTAGTCACCGAGTTTGAGACCTTTAGAATGAAGAAGGGTGAGAGCATTAGGGAGATGTTTTCTAGACTTACTTGCATATGTAATGAATTAGAAGCTTTGAACAAACCATATGAGAAAGTTGATAAGGTCCAAAAGATCCTTAGGAGTTTACCTAGGATTTGGAAAGATAAGGTAGTAGCCATTAAAAAGGCTAAAGACCTTAGGAAGCTTAAGATAGAGGAATTAATAGGAAGTCTAATGACACATGAGTTGGAGATGTCAAGATTAGATGAGGAAGATACACCACCTGTCGCAACCGGGGTCACGACGCGGACCGGCGTGGGAGGATGAAAAATGTTTAGAGTCGCCACCAATTGATTTAAGGTGCAATTGGACACCGAAAAGACCTGCGAACCAGAGAAAAGGGTACGGGGATCGATTGAGTGTGGGGAAGGTGTTAGGCACCCCACAACTCCCGTTTGAAAACGGTTACCCGGATTAATCTAATGGCTATCTTATGAAAACTTGCTCTTTGCAAGGTGTAATTGTTAAAGTTTGAATTATTACTTTCAACACACTTATCAACTTATGATAGTGTTTGAAAAAGAAAGCTTGGAATATTACTATCAATTTATGATAGTTTTTATTTGAAAATAGGTTTAAAATAACACTATCCACTTATGATAGTTTTGGGAAAAGATTTGTAAGAATACTATCAACTTATGATAGCATTAAAAAAAATTGTAATATTACTATCAACTTATGATAGTTTTTTTATTTGGAGACACACTACCAACTTTTGATAGATTTAATTTTAAAACACCAACTTATGGTGTTAACGATAAAATGTCCTATCAACTTTTGGTAGGTTTAATTTTGAACACCAACTTATGGTGTTAATGATAAAATGTACTACCAACTTTTGGTAGATTTAATTTTGAACACCAACTTATGGTGTTAATGATAAAATGTCCTACCAACTTTTGGTAGGTTTAATTTTAGATACCAACTTATGGTTTATTTAATAAAATGCCCTACCAACTTTTAGTAGGTTTAATTTTAAATACCAACTTATGGCATAAATGATAAAATGACCTACCAACTTTTGGTAGGTTTAATTTTAAATACCAACTTATGGCATAAATGATAAAATGACATACCAACTTTTGGTAGGTTTAATTTTAAATACCAACTTATGGTATAAATGATTATTTGGAAAAGTGTCATCTATCAATTTAACCTATTATTGCCAACTTATGGCAAATTCATAAATGAAATCAAATAAGGTTCATAATTCAAATAAAGGAAATCAACTTATGATTTCTTTAATTGAAATGACCTATATTCAATTTTAAGCCTATATATTCATAATCCACACTTGTACAAATAATCCAAATAATAAATGTCGAAATTATACAAATCGACATGAATAAGATAAATTACACAATATGGGGGGCCAAATATACACAAATTGTAATAAACCAAACAAAATCTTGAAATTGCTCAAGCCTCCATCAACTCGTCCAAATAATATCCAAGCCCGAGCCTCGTCCAACAAAACAAACATAAAGAGAGGGAAAAATAGAATACTCAAATGTAAATCAAGATTTAAATCGAATCAAGACCACATTATGAGATTCACACGTATCCAAACCAAGAAAATCAAATCCAAATATGGTCTCTCCCGCTTTTTCCAACAAGAAATAGAAGAAAAAAAATGCAAAGAGAAAGGGCTCAACATATTAGTATCGAAAACACTCCCAAGCATCACATATGTCCAAGGTGAATGCAAGAAACACCATGTCTATTCTTAGTCAACATCCGAGGATGCTAAAAATGAATCAAACATTGAAATCAAGTGTAAATAGAGCAATACTTGAGTGAAAGATATGAGGGGTATGAAGCTTCTACCAAAAAATCCAAAGAATCGGTTTTCCCCTTCTCTCCTTCTCTCCTTCTCTTCTTCTCTTCTTCCTCTCCCCTCTCTTCCTCTCTTCCTCTCTTCTTTTTTTGTTTTTCTTCACCAAAAGCCAAAGCCTCTCCTTTTTTCTTCCTCTCTCTCACGCCTCCTCTCTTCCTCTTTTTTTTTTTTTGTTTTGTTTCCTCTCTCTCCCCCCCCAAACCAAAGTCTCTTCTCCCCTCTTCTTATTCTTTTTCTTTCTCTTTTCCTTCCCCTTTTCACTTCCCTTTTTTTTTACCCTACTTTCGGCCACTTTATCTTTTCCTTCTTTTTTTCACTTCCTTTTTTTTACCCTACTTTCGGCCACTTTATATTTTCCTTCTTTTTTCACTTCCTTTTTTTTTTACCCTACTTTCGGCCACTTTATCTTTTCCTTCTTTTTTATATTTTTTTTTTATATTTTTTTTATATTTTTTATATGATATATATATATATTTTTAATATATTTGTTTTTATTATTATTATTTTTGTATTTTGTATTTTTTTTTGGCCGGACGAAAACCGGGTACTACAGCTGCCCCCCTTTGTATGTCTTTTATGAAATAAAAGGCAAACAAAGGCGTAGTCAACCGCGTTTCGTACGGGCCTGAAATGCGCGGGATCATTGTGGCCATTCCCGGCTTGGCCAAAAAGTTTGTGCAAGAAAATAAAGGAGCACGGGATCACAAGGCCATTCCCGGCTTGGCCAATGTTGGTGCAAGAAAATAAGGGGCACGGGATCACAAGGCCATTCCCGGCTTGGCCAATGTTCGTGCAAGAAAATAAAGGGGCACGGGATCACTGTGGCCACTCCCGGCTTGGCCAATGTTCGTGCAAGAAAATAAAGGGCACGGGATCACAAGGCCATTCCCGGCTTGGCCAACTGTTTGTGCAGAAAAATAAAGGGGCACGGGATCACAAGGCCATTCCCGGCTTGGCCAACTGTTTGTGCAAGAAAATAAAGGGGCACGGGATCACAAGGCCATTCCCGGCTTGGCCAACTGTTTGTGCAAGAAAATAAAGGGCACGGGATCACAAGGCCATTCCCGGCTTGGCCAACTGTTTGTGCAGAAAAATAAAGGGGCACGGGATCACAAGGCCATTCCCGGCTTGGCCAACTGTTTGTGCAAGAAAATAAAGGAGCACGGGATCACAAGGCCATTCCCGGCTTGGCCAACTGTTTGTGCAAAAAATAAAGGGCACGGGATCACAAGGCCATTCCCGGCTTGGCCAACTGTTTGTGCAAGAAAATAAAGGGGCACGGGATCACAAGGCCATTCCCGGCTTGGCCAACTGTTTGTGCAAGAAAATAAAGGGCACGGGATCACAAGGCCATTCCCGGCTTGGTCAACTGTTTGTGCAGAAAAATAAAGGGGCACGGGATCACAAGGCCATTCCCGGCTTGGCCAACTGTTTGTGCAAGAAAATAAAGGGGCACGGGATCACAAGGCCATTCCCGGCTTGGCCAACTGTTTGTGCAAAAAATAAAGGGCACGGGATCACAAGGCCATTCCCGGCTTGGCCAACTGTTTTTTTTTTTAATCTTTGATTTTTTTATTTTTTTTTGGTGAAAAGGTGCTCCGGATCACTGTAGCCATTCCCGGCTTGGCTGAAAATTTTTAATTTTTGATTTTTTTTTATTATTGTGAAAAAGGTGCTCGGGATCATTGTAGCCATTCCCGGCTTGGCTGAAATTTTTTTATTCATGCAGTGATGATGCATGCACTGACCTATTTTGCTCAATTATGAATGTCTCATGAATGAATGGATGCATGTTTTCTCATGGTTTTGCCATCCTCCAACAAGCGCACAATTACGAATTGCTAAACCAAATTTGTTTCTCTGTCAGGGTTGACTTTCTGACTCACTGAGCTTTCAATGTATCTTCTCTAATCTGATTAGTGAAGGCCTTTTTCCGTTCTGGACCCCAGCTCTTGAGTTATCTCTTTTCCTTTTCCAATGTGCATTCCCATAATCAATTCATTTTCCCTGAAATTTGCATGTTCGTACGCATCTGAATTCAAAGCTACCCATTTATCTGAATTTCCTTATTCAAATCTTTTTTTTTTTTTTTTTTTTTTTTGCACGGCTTAGGAATGTGAGCTTCTCTTTCCTGCTAACACCTGCTTCAGCTTCAGGCTTTTCACTCAGATCCTTTCCAGCTTAGGATGCCAAAATCCATCAACTTCCTATCAAAAGTATTGTCCTGATGCACTCATTATATTTCCTGTCAAAACTTTGTCAGTGATAAATTCAAAAGTACAGCCATGCTTGTCAATTATTGAAAGCAAATGATAATAATTTTTTTTTGGAGTATGAAATGAGAATTGAATTGGGATGTGGGAAAGGAGACAACAAGCAACAAAATTGAAGAAATGAATTTCCTCACAATTTGATTTTTGGAGTATCAAATGAGATTTGAATTGGGATATGTAAAAGGAGACTACAAGCAACAAAATTGAAGAAATGAATTTCCTCACAATTTTTATTGAAAAGGATGGGTGGTAATAAAATATTTTAGAATGAAATATGTACAAGAAAGTAGAGAAATCAAAGGCAGAAAGGACAAACCGAGCTTCTTCAAGATGAAATATGTGATAATTCAAAGATTGTACCAAAATTGCCCCAATTTTGGTGTGCACCCAATTAACAATAATCAAATCTGCTTGTATAAGGCTATCTCTGAACCTTCCATTTCTGCCAACAAACTTCTTCTTCTATGTAACAGACTAACACCTTAGCAAGGTAAAATATCTGATGGTATCAAAAGCACCCCAAAATCTGCCCCAGTTTTGGGTACATGTCCAATTAACTGATCTCCAACCCTTCAATTACGAAATTAATTTTGCACTCCCACCTATGTCAATGTGAGACAAGTTAACAACCAACTTAGGCACCACTCATCAATTCAACAAACTCGTAATCCAACCATCCTTCTTCAAACAATCTGAAATTTGAACTTGCAGCCCAAATTGAAACGCCTGTGAGGTTTTTTTCACTTTAGCAGTTTTTTTTTTTTTTTTTTTTTTTTGCCCCTATTTTTGCCTAGAGCGCCCTTGCGGGTTTTCACTCTAACGGGTTTTTTTTTTCTTCCTACCAATAAAACTTAACAACTTCCTTGAAATTGTCCCGAATGTGCATTTTGAGGGGTTCAACTTCAACTAGTGTCTTCTCAACCTTTTGAACAAACTTTTCCAAGTTAATCATGTGATCTTCATCCTCACTTGGCTTGGCAATTATGTTATCCCCATGCACTTCAATCTCTTTATGCATCATATCATGAAACAGAATGACCTTGGTTTGCTGATAAGTATCTCCCGCATTTTTAGACCAAATGGCATGACTTCATAGCAAAAGGTACCACATAAAGTAATGACAGTAATTTCCTCTTTATCTTCTAGTGCCATCGTGATCTGATTACAATCATCCTTTTTCAGTACCGGTGCAATATTTCTATATCATTCGGGGTATTTTACTACAGCAAGACATCCGACATCAAATTGCTTCTTTATTTCATCTCTAATCTTCCAAGTTTGCACCAATTCAAATTTCCAACCCCAAATTAACAACCTCCTCCATTTAAATTATCTTTTCTTTTTGATTAAACTTGTTTCAACATTTCTGACTATATCTCAGATTCATCCTCAATGTTCAAGTCAAACTCGAAATTGTTAATGGGTGCCCCAAAATCTGGTTCATTCGGTTCATCTTTCCATTATCATCAATTTCAATCCTGTCAAAATGGAATTTGCAAGATTTGGAATTTGCAAGTGATGGACAAATAAAGGCAAATAAATGTGGGATGATGAATGTAACAAAGGCATCAAAAACACGGGAATTGGGCAAATAAATGTGGGAATGATGAGTGTAACAGAGCATCAAAAACATGAGAACTGGAAGTATTGAACATGCAAAAGCTGTACTAGAGAAATTTATCAAAGTAAAGTAAAGACATGCTCATTATTAAAACCCAATCAATGGCCGTGAACCGGACCACAGATGGTAGTGCAGATGGATTTTACTCTTGAAGGCTGCTGACAGAATCTGGCAATTCCAAATTGGTCCAGTTACTGAGTTTAAAACATAACTCCCCAAAATTTCTAGTGTTTGGACTTCCGTACCATATCCATGACTGCGGCCAACATGTGCTCCAGCCTTTGCTGTCCCTCTTCTAGTGTTTGTAGCCCCATCTCTAGTCGGGCTATCGCTGCATGCATGCGATCTGATTGTGGAGATGCTGCAATTGCTGATGAGGAATCACCAGGTGGTGATGCTGAGTGACCTTCTTAGGTCTGCTTCTTTCCAGCAGAAGTTGTTTTCAAATGACTGATGCTCTGACGCCATGTCCTTCTTTCCATCATGGTGACCTGATATCCCAAAGATGCTTGAGGCCGAGGAGGTCGAATGCTTTTGAACAAAAGCAACCTTGTGATAAGCCGTGGGAAAAATAACTTCCCCGCCTTTGTTGGCTTCTTCTCGACAAAATCCTTGGCTTTGAAGATCGTGGCCAGATAGATCTTCCCAATATCAAACCACTGCCCTTTATACATAGTAATAATCATACTGTTGGACAGGAATTTTATTCTAGGGTATAAAGAACATTGTCTATTCCATCTGCAACAGATCCAAGTTGTACTGTGATCTCAGTGATTGCTTCGTGCAATTTATCTGGGTCATGAGTACTTGCTTGTCTGCCCCATGACATATATCGAACACCTTGTATGGCATGCTTTGAAACCATAAGTTGCCTTTTGTAGTCTTGAACTTTGTCGGTTGCTTTTTTAAGTCTCATTTTGGTTTCCCTCAAAGCTTCTTGTAGAGATTCGATGGTTTTCTGGGGATTGTCCTCGTATACGTCTTCCCTTATAGGGGAGAGGTTGAATCTAGGATCATTTTCACCTTCCTCTTCTTTAGAAGTAGAACCTTCATCAGTTCTAGACCTTTTTGCAAGTGGAGAGTTAGGAGTATCCATCCTTGAAGATTTCTTGAGGAAGATGAACAAAGTGTTGGACCAAGACTTAGCGTCTAGGTCAACATTGTGTTTTTGATGATTGTGTATGATTGTGAAGATGGAGACGGAGATGAAGATGGCTCAGAGAGAAAACACGCTTTTGCCAGAAATGATTGAGATGGAGATGAAGACGAAGATGGCTCTGCATATGCGAAGACATTCGCAGTGCCTGTCACATCAGTATTTACTTTACTGTCACCTTCCACTGTTATTTTCCCGCTTGAGGACGAATTTTTTTCTTCCTGCTTCTCTTTTCAACCAGATAATAATAAAAAACAAAACTGTCACACTCAACTGTTCATTTCCCCGCTTGAGGACGACTCTTTTCTCTTTTTTTTTTCTTTTTTTTTTCAACTAGATAAAAATAAAATAGAATAATAATAAAAAAAAACTTTCACACTCCCCAAGAATTACGAATATTTGCACAGTGAGGCAGGGTGCATAACAGACGATCAGGATTTAATCCAAGCAGGACCTTTTAAGCTGTCTGATAAGAGATTCCAACGGTGGTGGAGAACATGGCTCTGATGGTGATGGTGGTAATAAACATAGATCACAAGTCTTCGGAAGCTTTCTCTTGTTGTTGATGCATCTCTCTTGGTTTCCGTCTCTGGTCATGTAACCTTTCAAGCGCTTCACATCGAACAACTTCACTGACTTTACAATAAATCCTCTACTCCTTCTTCCAAGCATCTGTCGATTCGAGTCACTACGTTCTCAGATGACCTGATTTCCACCGGAATCTCTCTCAAGGCAGACGATTCCTTGATTTTCTTTAGCAACTCATCTCCTGTCATTCCAGGCATACAGTAATTGGTGATAATTAGATCCACTTTCAAACTATCAAACCCAATAGGACAATTATTCTCCTCGTCTAATCCCAGAAACTGAAGTATTCTTATTCCACTGTCCACTGCAGTTACTTTACAGGAAGTAATCTTGAGCAACCTTTCAATGACTGGTCTATTAACAAGGTTGTCATCGACAGCCAAAACGTAAACCTCCTCAGAATCAGACATAAAATGATCCATTCCCACTTGATCAACAAGAAAATTAAGAGTCAATTTCCTCACAAACTGCCCCATTATATTTTTTTTGTTGTTCATTTTCATTGTTTTAGCAATTCACAACTGTAATCTTATACTATAAGGATGGCAAAGACATGAGTGAATTGGTGTTTTTTTTTTGTTTTTTTTTTTTTTCATGCATGACTATGAACTTATTTAGTTTGACAAAATGCAATGACTGTGCCTACGTGAATGCATGAGAGAAGAAACCAATAATGGAAATTACAATTTAAAAATGTGTAAGACAAAACATCGACGACAAATGAGTAAATCACACAAAAATAGAATATGCCATTACACTGGGTAACCTAAATTTCTGGAGGTTTTGGGCATGGATCTAGGGCTTTATAAAGTGCTTGGGTAAGTTTATCTAACTATTCTGCGAGGTCCCAGATCATGTTGCTTTTAAAATCCCAACTATTGGGACAAAAGCTCCTCCCTTAACTTTTAAGGGAAGTCGATCCGGTGAGGATATCTTCCACTACCCATGCGGAGACGGAATCTCACGAGAATAGCGGTCAACCCTCTCTAATACTAAAGGTAGAGCCCAGCTGGTAGGCTACAGTGAGTGTAAATGTATGAGATGACAAATACTTTACCACAACAAAATAAATCAACATCTCTGACATATAAAGGAAACAAACAATTAATCATACAAAAAGAAGCAACCGTAGCCAATCAATTTAATCATATGGGCTTGACCTTCTTAGGTTTAAAAAACCTGATATCCCCAGCAGAGTCGCCAGTTGTCGCAACCGGGGTCACGACGCGGACCGGCGTGGGAGGATGAAAAATGTTTAGAGTCGCCACCAATTGATTTAAGGTGCAATTGGACACCGAAAAGACCTGCGAACCAGAGAAAAGGGTACGGGGATCGATTGAGTGTGGGGAAGGTGTTAGGCACCCCACAACTCCCGTTTGAAAACGGTTACCCGGATTAATCTAATGGCTATCTTATGAAAACTTGCTCTTTGCAAGGTGTAATTGTTAAAGTTTGAATTATTACTTTCAACACACTTATCAACTTATGATAGTGTTTGAAAAAGAAAGCTTGGAATATTACTATCAATTTATGATAGTTTTTATTTGAAAATAGGTTTAAAATAACACTATCCACTTATGATAGTTTTGGGAAAAGATTTGTAAGAATACTATCAACTTATGATAGCATTAAAAAAAATTGTAATATTACTATCAACTTATGATAGTTTTTTTATTTGGAGACACACTACCAACTTTTGATAGATTTAATTTTAAAACACCAACTTATGGTGTTAACGATAAAATGTCCTATCAACTTTTGGTAGGTTTAATTTTGAACACCAACTTATGGTGTTAATGATAAAATGTACTACCAACTTTTGGTAGATTTAATTTTGAACACCAACTTATGGTGTTAATGATAAAATGTCCTACCAACTTTTGGTAGGTTTAATTTTAGATACCAACTTATGGTTTATTTAATAAAATGCCCTACCAACTTTTAGTAGGTTTAATTTTAAATACCAACTTATGGCATAAATGATAAAATGACCTACCAACTTTTGGTAGGTTTAATTTTAAATACCAACTTATGGCATAAATGATAAAATGACATACCAACTTTTGGTAGGTTTAATTTTAAATACCAACTTATGGTATAAATGATTATTTGGAAAAGTGTCATCTATCAATTTAACCTATTATTGCCAACTTATGGCAAATTCATAAATGAAATCAAATAAGGTTCATAATTCAAATAAAGGAAATCAACTTATGATTTCTTTAATTGAAATGACCTATATTCAATTTTAAGCCTATATATTCATAATCCACACTTGTACAAATAATCCAAATAATAAATGTCGAAATTATACAAATCGACATGAATAAGATAAATTACACAATATGGGGGGCCAAATATACACAAATTGTAATAAACCAAACAAAATCTTGAAATTGCTCAAGCCTCCATCAACTCGTCCAAATAATATCCAAGCCCGAGCCTCGTCCAACAAAACAAACATAAAGAGAGGGAAAAATAGAATACTCAAATGTAAATCAAGATTTAAATCGAATCAAGACCACATTATGAGATTCACACGTATCCAAACCAAGAAAATCAAATCCAAATATGGTCTCTCCCGCTTTTTCCAACAAGAAATAGAAGAAAAAAAATGCAAAGAGAAAGGGCTCAACATATTAGTATCGAAAACACTCCCAAGCATCACATATGTCCAAGGTGAATGCAAGAAACACCATGTCTATTCTTAGTCAACATCCGAGGATGCTAAAAATGAATCAAACATTGAAATCAAGTGTAAATAGAGCAATACTTGAGTGAAAGATATGAGGGGTATGAAGCTTCTACCAAAAAATCCAA
The DNA here is from genome assembly GCF_013401445.1 of Tripterygium wilfordii. Classification (NCBI taxonomy): domain Eukaryota; kingdom Viridiplantae; phylum Streptophyta; class Magnoliopsida; order Celastrales; family Celastraceae; genus Tripterygium; species Tripterygium wilfordii. The sequence continues at coordinate 6,297,872 of NC_052234.1, forward strand.
AGAATCGGTTTTCCCCTTCTCTCCTTCTCTCCTTCTCTTCTTCTCTTCTTCCTCTCCCCTCTCTTCCTCTCTTCCTCTCTTCTTTTTTTGTTTTTCTTCACCAAAAGCCAAAGCCTCTCCTTTTTTCTTCCTCTCTCTCACGCCTCCTCTCTTCCTCTTTTTTTTTTTTTGTTTTGTTTCCTCTCTCTCCCCCCCCCAAACCAAAGTCTCTTCTCCCCTCTTCTTATTCTTTTTCTTTCTCTTTTCCTTCCCCTTTTCACTTCCCTTTTTTTTTTACCCTACTTTCGGCCACTTTATCTTTTCCTTCTTTTTTTCACTTCCTTTTTTTACCCTACTTTCGGCCACTTTATATTTTCCTTCTTTTTTCACTTCCTTTTTTTTTTACCCTACTTTCGGCCACTTTATCTTTTCCTTCTTTTTTATATTTTTTTTATATTTTTTTTATATTTTTTATATGATATATATATATTTTTTTAATATATTTGTTTTTATTATTATTATTTTTGTATTTTGTATTTTTTTTTGGCCGGACGAAAACCGGGTACTACACCACCTAAGAAAAATGGCTTAGCTCTTAGGATCAATAGTGACACTAGTTCGGATTCTAGTGATGATGATAGTGAAATAGGGGCAGCCCTATTAGCTAAGCATTTCAAGAAGTTCTTGAAGATGAACAAACGTGGAGGATTCAAGAATAGAAAGACTTTTAAAGAAAAGAGAGAGGAGAAAGAGAAAGAAAAGAGTACTTGCTTTAAGTGTGGCAAAGTAGGTCACTTTATGGCCGATTGCCCTAAGCTTCAAAAGAAGAAGCATAAGGAATATAGAGAGAAAGAGAAGAAGAAGGACAAAGGGAAGAAGGAGAAGAAGGCATTCAAGGCCACTTGGGATGATTCTTCATCATCATCTTCAAGTGATAGTGAAGAGGAACTCCAAGCCAACTTGTGTCTCATGGCAAATGAGGAAGATGAAGTGTCCTCATCAAATTCGGATGAGATGGTAACATCTTCTAAATCTTCTTATGATGAGCTCTCTTGTGTTTATGATGAACTTTATATTGCTTATGAGAAATTGATGCATAAACACAAGCATGCTAAGAAAGAAGTTAGTAGACTTTCTAAAGTAGAAAAAATGCATCTAAATGAGTGTTGTGATTTGAAATCTAAATATGATGATGTATGTTTTTCACTTGATGCATTAGTTCAAGAAAATGAGGATTTAAAAGATCAATTGAAAACATGTGTTAATTCTAGTGACATTGCATCATCTAGCAATTCACATGACTTAGATGCTTTGCATGCTAGGATTCATAAGCTAGAAGGTGAGTTGGATACATGGGATGATCATGAGTGCATTATTATGCCTAACTCTTCTTCTCTACAAAAAGAGCTTGATATGGCCAACGAGAAATACAATATGCTTGAAAAACAATTTTCAAAATTTTCTATGAGTTCTTCTAAATTGGATGAACTTCTTGCATCTCAAAGACATTATCTTGACAAGAGTGGATTAGGATATGATCCTATGAAACTTAAGGACACCCTAGAGGCTAAGGAGGCCACGGTCAATGTGAACAAAAATGGTACCTACCCCAAGGGTAAGGCTAATGTTCCTAAGAGAACTACACCTAGGAAGAGGAAAGTTTATGTGAAGAAGGTTTGGGTGCCTAAAGGGTTGAATGACTTTGAAAAGAAAGCATATGTGATGAGAACTTTCAAAATTGATGCATATGCCTTTATTGCTACTAACCCCAAAGGATCCAAAGTTTGGATACCTAAGGTATATTAAACATGTGTTTATCTAGGTGTGCTTAAAATCCAAATCCGAGTCATGCAAATGGTATTTGGATAGTGGTTGTTCTAGACACATGACGGGAGATGCTTCATTATTTACATCCTTTGAAGCAAAGAAGAATGGAGGATTTGTGACCTTTGGAGACAAGGTCAAAGGTAAGATCCTAGGCTTGGGATCCATAGGTAACTCTTCTTTCTCCCTTGGTGAAGTAAGATTGGTTGAAAATTTATCTTTTAATTTATTGAGTGTTAGTCACTTAGCCGATAAAGGCTTTGATATTCTTTTCAAAAATGATAAATGTTATGTGTTTGATGTTTATGGTAATGTTGTGAAATTAGGAAGTAGAAGTGGTGATATGTATGTAATGCATTTTGATGCTATGAAAAATTCTAAAATATCTTGCTTGCTTGCTAAGAATGATGATGCTTTGCATTGGCATAGAAGATTAGGTCATATCGGAATGTCTACATTGAAAAAGTTGTGTGCCAATGAACTTATTAGAGGATTGCCTAAGTTAAATTTCAATGTTGAACATGTTTGTGATGTTTGTGTTAGGGGTAAACAAACTAAAGAGTCTTTTAAGCCTAAACTTGATATTAGTACTTCTAGGCCTCTAGAATTGTTACATATGGATTTATTTGGTCCTAGTAGAGTTAGGAGTCTAGGTGGAAAATACTATGCATTTGTTATTCTGGATGATTATACTAGATTTACATGGTGTTTGTTTCTTGTGCATAAAAGTGATGCATTGCATGCTTTTGAAAACTTACTTAGGAGATTGCAAAATGAGCATAACTTAAAGGTTTCAAAAATTAGAAGTGACCATGGAGGTGAATTTGAAAATGCTAATTTTGATTCTTTGTGTGCTTCTTTTGGTATTAAACACGAGTTTAGTGCTCCTAGGACACCTCAACAAAATGGAGTTGTAGAAAGGAAGAATAGAACTTTACAAGAACTAGGAAGAACCATGCTTTTAGAATATAATCTTCCTAAATATTTTTGGGCCGAAGCTACTAGTAATGCATGTTATGTGAGTAATAGACTTAGCATTAGAAAAGGATTAAAGAAAACTCCTTATGAACTCTTGTATGGCAAGAAACCTAAAGTAGATTACTTTAAGGTTTTTGGTGCCAAATGTTTTATTTTAAATACCAAAGACAATTTGGATAAATTTGATGCAAAGAGTGACATTGGAATATTTTTAGGATATTCATCATCATCTAAAGCATATAGAGTATTTAACTCTAGAACTAAAATTGTGGAAGAAAGTGTAAATGTTAAATTCGATGATATGACCACACTTGCTCCAAATGTGCGTGTAGAAAATAATTTTTCAGATTTGGAACATCCTTTGAAGCACAAAAATGAAGGTACACATGGAGTACAATTGCTAGAAGAAGATGAAGATGATGTCCCTTTGGTGGAGAACTTAAGGGAGATGAATATCTCAAATGAAGAAACACCACCAAATGAAGAAAGTGAAGGTGAACCCGAGGGAAATGAAGAACCAAAAGAAGCTGAAAATGCTATGGAACAACCGGGTGTTCACAAATACAAGGTGATGAAGTCTCATCCAAAAGAACTAATTATTGGAGACTTGCATCAAGGAAGGCAACTAAGAGCCAAAAGGGACTCTACGGTTAATTCTAATCCTTTAAACTCTTTTGCCATGCTTTCTTTAGTAGAGCCTAAAAATGTACGTGATGCTTTGCATGATGATGATTGGGTGTATGCCATGCAAGAGGAGTTAGAACAATTTGAGAGAAGTAAGGTTTGGACTCTTTGTCCTAAACCTAAAGACCACACCATTATAGGAACAAAATGGGTCTATAGGAATAAGATGGATGAAAATGGTAATGTAACTAGGAACAAAGCTAGATTAGTGGCCCAAGGATATTGCCAAGAAGAGGGCATTGACTTTGATGAAACCTTTGCACCGGTTGCAAGGTTAGAGGCTATTAGATTATTGCTTGCATTTGCATGTTACAAAAATATCAAACTTTTTCAAATGGATGTGAAAAGTGCATTTTTAAATGGTGTGATAAATGAGGAAGTTTATGTTAAACAACCTCCCGGATTTGAAAGTAAGAAATTTCCAAACCATGTTTACAAACTAGACAAGGCTTTATATGGTTTAAAACAAGCTCCTAGAGCTTGGTATGAAAGATTGTCTAAGTTCTTGCTTGAAAATGGTTTTCAATGTGGTAGTATTGATGATACTTTGTTTATTAAATACAAAGGTCTTGATATGCTAATTGTGCAAATATATGTTGATGATATTGTGTTTGGTGCTACATTAGAATCTATATGTGAAGATTTTGCATTATGCATGAAGAATGAATTTGAAATGAGTATGATGGGTGAGTTGACTTACTTTCTAGGTTTACAAATTAAACAAACCCCACTTGGCACTCACATTAGTCAAACTAAGTATACAAATGAGATATTAAAAAGGTTTGGCATGGATATTTCTAAAGGTTCATCCACACCTATGGGAGTGGGAACCAAATTAGAACCCGACCTAGATGGTAATGATGTTGATCAAAAGAGATATAGGTCAATGATTGGTAGTTTACTTTACTTGACCGCATCTAGGCCCGATATTATGTTTAGTGTTTGCATGTGTGCAAGATTTCAATCTAATCCTAAGCAAACACATCTCATGGCCATAAAGAAGATTCTTAGGTACTTAAAAGACACACCTTCCCTAGGGTTGTGGTATGATAAGAAATCTTCATTTGACTTGCATTCATTTGTAGATGCCGACTTTGCGGGTTGTAAAATAAATAGGAAAAGTACTAGTGGTACTTGTCAATACCTAGGAAATATGCTCATATCTTGGTTCTCCAAGAAGCAAACATGTGTTGCTTTGAGCACTACCGAAGCCGAATATATGGCTATTGGTAGTTGTACTTGCCAATTGCTTTGGATTAAACAACAAATGCTTGATTTTAATATGGAATTTTCAAACATTCCAATTCTTTGTGATAACATAAGTGCCATACATTTGTCTAAGAATCCTAGATATCATGGTAAAGCTAAGCATATAGACATTAGACATCATTTCATTAGAGATCATGTTGCTAAAAAGAACATTGTGCTTGAACATGTAGAAGGGGAACATAATATTGCCGATTTGTTCACTAAACCTTTAGCTAAGGATAGATTCATAGAACTAAGAAATGCATTGGGTTTGTGTGAAGCACCTTGAGAGCATATTACTTGAATACATATCCTTGTTTGATTGATATCACAAGATTGAACTTGAATGCTTATTATATTTTCTTGGTGATATGTGCTTATAAGCTAAATGTATAAATTGGTATGCATGATTGAAGGGGGAGTAACCTAGTGTCATTAGGAGGCCATGGGTCACTTAGTGTGATAGGCTCCAAATTAGGTCACTTAGGTTCTATTATTTCAATTGGTGTGTTGCCATGACTATTTGTTGATGAGAACTAGTTTTGATATTATTTGAAGTATGTTTATGGTCTTAAATCACTTTTGTGATAAAATCTCAAAAATGCTTATAAATCTTTTACAAAACTTGCATCAACCCCTTAGTTCTCCACTTTTTGAATTATTACAAAAAGGGGGAGAGACATGATGATAAATTGCATTAAAATCATTTGCCAAAATGCATATATAGGCATAACTTAAGGGGGAGTGTATATGCCATGATTGGGAGAGAATAGATGTTAAAGTAAGGGGGAGCTAAGCTTACTTAACTAAAGTTGTATATGAGTTTCATAAGTGTTTTAAATTGATATCATTAAACTTTTTAATGCACTTTTAATTGATATTAAATTCAATTACAATCAAATAGACATTTATATCATGCATGTTTTGTAATCATCAAAAAGGGGGAGATTGTTGGACCTATGGTCCTATATGTCTAATTTTGATGATATTAAATCATTTATAAATCATAATGAAACATTAAAGCAATATTTGATTTATATGAATTGAATTTAAATGACTATATTTTTTTTAGATAGTGCTGGAAATTAAGTTTTGAAAACAAACATACATGGACTAAGTTAGAGCATCAATTTTCCAATTATCATATCTTAACCAACTTAGGTCCAAATGACTTGAAACTTGAATCACATATACATGAAGGTTTAATATATGTTCTAGGACTATAATCATGAGAAATTAAGTGCATCACATATATATTTGGTCATATGCTTAAATTCCGCCAAAACTAGGTTTTACCTAATTTTGTGCATATGTGTTCTTTGTGAACGTGGTGAACCAAATGAACTCCGATTTAAATGAAATTTCGTGTGCATCTTAGTTTCATCACTATGAACATATTTGACTTAGTAAAGTTCAAGAGAAAAGGTCATTTACACTGAGTTAGCAAAATGACTTTGAATTTACACTTAGAATTTATCGGTTTCACTATTAGTGATCAAATTGCTTGGTTGAGTGACCAAACGATTTCCGATTGTTATGAAATTTTACATGGACATTCTAATACATATAAAATGATTTATCATGCAGTAATATGAATTTTATGGGTTGTTTTTCTAATATAATTAACCTATGCGCTCTATATGAAGCTCTTTGAGCTTACATGCAATTGGGGAGTTCTACCTCCTATTTCCTTGTAGGTTAATCATCATTGTGGTCTCATATGGCTCAGAATTCAGTATGTTCAAGAGTGGTCGAAGTCCAGTTTCTAAGAATGAGCTTGGAGCTCTAGGAAACTATGAAAAATCCTATATTTGCCAACTTTCCACTAAGGCACTTTATCAAGTTGAATGAATCAAACATTGAGGCTATTGGTTGTGGTCTTCATGGAGATACAACTCTTTTCAAACATGTGGGACAAACCTTGTCCTCTCTATCATTAGTGATATATTCTTGTTTGACATTTTCACTCAAGACATGTGCTACCAAGAAAGTTAGGTTGGTGCAATCAAACAAGATCCTTGACATTTTCACTCAAGACATGTGCTACCAAGAAAGTTATGTTGGTGCAATCAAACAAGATCCTTGACTAAGGGATCACTTTTGAAGTCTTTGATTCAAAATGAAGGGACAAGATGGCATAGTACAATCTACATCCATGGCTGAGAATTAAAGAGAGTTTGAATGGTCAAGATTTGAAGACATACATTGATCAAATGGTTGTGCATAAGACAACTTTCTTGCTTGCAATTTTTGACTTAAAAAAAGGAGCATGTGCAACGTCTATATGCTCTATGGTGGAGATTTGTTTGCTCAAATCATCAATGACCAAGATTAGGAGCTGCAATGGATGGTAGAGATCAACTCTTGAAGTTTGATCCAATGGCTACAAGCATAGGAGAGAATTGCCTTTAAAAGAGGATCTTCCCTTTCATACAACTTGGAGAAGCAAATTGAAAAATTATCCTTGAGAGAAACCTCTTGCTATCAAGTTCATCAATCATCAAGCCTTCTTGCTATTTGCTACAACAATCTTCTCCAATACAAGCCTCTACAATCAAGGACTTCTCACTACTCTTGCTTTTGCAAAAGGGAAGTTCCTATATCCTTTAGGCTTTGTTTACTTACAATCTAAACCTCTCTTGTTCTTAAAATCCTATCTTTGAGAGTGTTGCTGTAATCTTGAGAGTTTCACACCAAATACCTTTGAGGTAACCTGTGAGAACCTTGGTTGAAAATCCCATTGAAAAATTTCCTTTGTTAAGGGAAATTGTAAACATTGAAGTTTGAGGGAGTTCTTAGAAACCCTTGGTGTAAGGAGTTTTGTGGGTCTCTGAAAACCACACCTTAGTGGAGTTGGGAAAATCCTAGGTTGGTGAATCTAGGTAGTAGACGTAGGAGAAGGGTCTCCGAACTACTATAAATCGCTGTGTTGATTTCTTTGTTTACTTGTTTATATTTACTACTTGTTTCAAACTGCAGGATTTTCAAAACCCTAATCTGTCCGAGATTAGCAGGCTGCCTTAAACTTTGAATTTTGATCTGAAATTTTGATATAGTGTTTATTAAGGTGTTGTGACATTGCATATAAAATTTCGTTGCATTTTGACATCATTTGATAGGTAAAATCTGAGTTGAAAAATCTGTGTGCAGTGTGTTGCTTGAAAATCTGTTTTGTGCAATTCTTGATTATTTGATATTTGGTCATTCACTATATTGTATCACATCTTGCATTGGATTGAATATTGATTAGGAAAATCATTAGAGTCCAAATTTGTGTGCTACTTGTTAATTGCCATTAATTTGTTTAAATTGAAAAAGGGATTCCAATTGGAATTTGGGGACACAATTCACCCCCCCTCTTGTGTTAAACTCGATCCGTCACAAACTTCATGTAGCTCCCTCTACATTTAAAAATGATAAGCCCATAATGTTTATGGATTCACGTAACTCGATTAGGAGTAGGGTCGAACCACTCACAATTAAAAAGAACAATTTTTTGGTAGTCCTAGGAATTCCAATTGAACAATCTCTTTCAGTATTTTGTAGTAGTCATTTTTTGATTGTCCATAATCAGTCCCCCGTATGCATACACCACTGTTGATTGTTGACTTGCCTTCACTCCTAGCATTAGTGTTGAATTTGCATCATTTGACATAATAAATATGTCAGATCTCAATCATCCTCAATGGTCCTTTAGCCAATATGAGTTCATTGGTAATCCTATTTAATAGGTTATGAACCTTAAACATAAAAAGATAAGTTAATTGGTAATATATTGGTCTAATTAAATAAAACCATGCCATGTTATTATAATAGACAGTTACTTATGTATTGTGTGAACCATGATGCAAAATCTTTCTCAATTTGATAATCAACTTCATTGTCATTTAACGTAGGTACTGATGCTCGCACGAAAGATGTATACATGCTTCAACACATATATAAATTCACATCCATCATTTGCTTAGAGTATGATCACTTTATAATTTCAACAAAATTTATAATAGCTTAGTTTATAAAGGGTTGGAGAATATCACAATTCGGAAACATATATAATGTTACAGCATCGTATTCTCTGTCAGTGAAATAGCACCTACCAGCCTCACCTGCAAGGCGACTAGGTTGATTGAAAATTGAAATTTTAGGGAATTCTGGGTTGAAAGTACCACTGTCATCATTTCGAGGCACTCTGGTTCATAGAGAGCTCATATGTGGTCACTACAATAGAGAGGTCATTCACGGCGCTTTATAAGCGCAGTTAATAAACATGTGAGCTCTCTATGAATGCTGAACAAACGCCATTAATACAAGCGTCATTAATGATTTTATGGCACTTTTATGCGAACGTCGTGATATTGATGGTTTTACGGAGCTTTCTAAAGAGTCGTAAAAGTGATATAAAGCACCACGACATAGACCATAGGTTTGGTCCTTACCAAGGTTGAAAACGTCATTTATTTAATCAATTACTATACTTCTTAAGCGTCGTAAAAATATTTAGATATTTTATTATTTGTAAATAATTTATATATACCGACGCTTATAAAGCACTATGAAATTATTAAAGTTCTTTAAAAAATTATTGATTTTTGCACACCCTATATAAATCAATATACCATGCAGAAATCAAAATAGATAAATGCTTCCATAACTCCATTCATAACATAAAAGCAATATCATTGTTTTACACAATCAAACAATTCCATTCTCCATATGAAAATCTACGTATATAAAAACTTGGCTTGTTCTCAGACCAACTAATCAAAAGAGTTGATTAAAAACGTTCTTCTCATATACATGTGAATCAAAATCAAAAGGTTCCATTCTTTGACTTCATTCTCTTGCCCAACTAATTAGGAACATATTTAGCTTTTGACTTTAGCCCAGCAATCGCAACGTCCTTGCCTATTTCATCACCAAACATAGAGACACATATATACTTTAACCATCTATACATAACTCAAACTCAACAACATCAAAAAGAACACAAATATAATATGTAATACTAACTATGGATGCATGGACAAAACCTATGAAAAAATTAAAGTTAAACAAACCATGTTAAAGGTTATCACCATTGCCGCTTTTGTAAATCTCAGCAAAGCCTGCGTAAGTTTAGCCACATCTTCCTCCGTTTTTCTTGCACTCTCATCGAGCATTCTCTTATAGTCCTTGAGCTCTTTTCTTGGCGATTTGACTTCTTTTTGTGCAATCTCAGCAGCTCTTTTTGCTTCTTGGACAACTTGAGAGGATCCAGACCTACTAGTAATACCTTCATAAGATGGCATCACTCCATGTCCTCGACAACGCACACATCCAGGTATATCTGACCCAAAAACTTGGGTAAAGATGTGCTCGTCATCTAAGGAGTGCAATCCCTCCTCTCGATCGACGATCAAATTACGTATTTCTTACTATATACAGACACGGGTTTCATTAGTTAACAAGTAAACAAAAACATTAGACTGGACCAACAATAAGAAAAATAAAAATAAATCGTATAGCTTTTTGTTGCGTAAATGCATCGGAAAATGATCCATCTTTCTTGGCATAGTTGAGCTCGAACATTTCGATGCGACTAGGTCGAACTCCCCTCTTTTTTGTCTAGTAACAATGGGAAAACAACACAGGTTAGTCATTATACGTACATTATACTTTGTACGTAAGAAATATTCGAGACTTAAGCTCAGAAAAGCATAAATACTTCACCTCTTCATACTCAATCTTCGCAAAGGATTTTCGACCGATGCGATGGAGCATTTGCTAAACTTCTCAATTTTCCTCTTTTTTTTCACACATATCCTGTATAAATAAGTTAACATTAAACCAAGGTAAGATACAAAAAAAGTAATTAAACAAAAAAAACTGACGATTATGTGTATTACTTGGCAATAAAAAGAAGAAAATCTCACCTAGGCCTTTTTTGTCCCCCAATATTCCAATACCAAAAATTTCCATTCACTTTTAGTGACATCAGGCGGTTGATTTGCCAATCTCTGCTCATCTGTTTCTTGAATCTCATAGAAGTGCTTCTTAACCTATAACGAAATTCCCTCCATTTTTTACCCATTGATGATAGCATCTCCTTTCTTTCTTCCTGGCTCATCACCTATGTCAAACTTCTCCTAAATCAAAATAATCAAGATATCATATCAACGCAATACATAAAGTCCAACAAATATTAGTACATATTAATACATCAAAATTTAGATTGTATTTCTACTTACCTTTACATTCTCAAGCATTTTCTCCTTCTTCTCTATTTCAACATCTCGCCAAGATTTTTTCCCTACAAAGGTAATAAACATATTTCTTACAATCACCCCCTGTTGCGACATAAACTTGGGATGTTTATCTCCAACTGGTCGGTGATAGTCATCAAATTCAACAACTAACTTTTCTCCTGCTTGCATTCTTGTTATTGTTTGACCAATTGCCCGTCCACGTTTGCATGTCTTGACACTTCCTGCATAAAGAAAATATAAATCAAATCTCCTATTACTTATATTAGACTATGCTTGATTGAAAAACAAACCAGAAGAGCTTGCTCCAATATTTGGAGGAGAATTACTTTGAATGGGAGGAAGGTGATCTATCATCAAATGGTCTTAATTATTGCGACGTCATGCCTGTAAAAATTTTCAGAAGCGCCGCAAAGTACAACGCATGAACTCTTTTGTGTGATTTTTTTTATAGTTATGATGCTTTTTATTGAAGCGCCACAATTATCACACATTAACGGCGGTTCGTAAAAGCATCATTATTGCTAAAACCATTCACGACGGCTAAATAAACGAGCACCGCCATAGTTCTTAAACGTCGACGCTTTGGTAAAAGCATCGAAAATAAGTGTTGTGGTTAATAGCAGTTTTTGTAGTGGGTTCAAAGTAATACGAAGAAAATATCGATGTATCTTCGACTATATATGATTCACAAATAAATCATTCCTCTTTATTTTAACCTTTCTTTTTAGGAAGTGGATGAACCTATCAAAAAATTAATCGAACATGATATTAAATCAATTGACAAATTATAAGAATATGAATAAAAATACATTTTAAAAAGATACATCCATCTATATTGTATAGCCCCACCCATCCTTGCTTCGAATGGTAGATGTATCAGAGATGTTCCGTAGAGTCAAAGAAAGATAGGAGAAATATACATTCTAATTTACAAATGATCACAGCAATATTCGTCTACATGATGATCAATTGATTATCTCGTAGCGTAGTTGAACATATATCTCTACAAAAGTTACTAAGCTTAGTAATGGTAGCCCAAATGAGCTTGGACAATGCCCGAAATGCAATTGGAAGAAGCCGCTCCATGAAAATATGGCAGTCGTGACTTTCATTCCAAACAAGTTTCCTTCTCTCATGTCTACGCACCTGCCTAGGTTGGAGGCATAACCGTCTGGCAACTTTAAACTGGAGACCCAATGATAAACAACCATTTTCTACTCCATGTTGAGACAAAATTATGTTTTTGGTTTGAAAGATTTACTGTTTCCATTCTCCACCAACTCGAAAGCTCTGCATGTACAGCAATGCAAAAAGTCCAACTGAGACTTAGCATTATCCTTTGTTTTCCCTTAACAGCCATACATATATTGAAAATGTTATCAAAGACGGTCTTCTAAATATACATGACATTAAAGTTATGTCATGTAACATTGTTATGCCAGTAAGGCAAATCCCACAAGATGCTCTTCTTGGTCCAATTATGTTCTTGGGCATATCCCGACAATGATAATGGGCCCGTCTCAATAATCTTTGTAAAATTCTAAACTCATGCCAACATTTCTTCCCTAAACAAATGTGGCGAGGTTCTAATTTCTCCATTCGATTCTTGAAAAACATATCCTTGTTCCGACTAAAAAGGTGTGTTGTATCCAAAACTGCATGTAACAATTAAACCAGGAATTTTTTCTACCATTTTTCAAGGTAAACGCATTTGAACGCTCCATGTAGCAAGGACATGTTAACTTCTCATGTCTCATCAATCCAGACAGCATACCATAGGCAGGAAAGTCATTGATAGTCCATATTAATGCAGTTCTCATAATACAAATTTTTTTTGTGGACACATCGATGTTATCATACCTTCACACTATAACTAATTGGAGCTCGTCCATTAGAGGTTGGAGATAAATATTAATTTTGCCCTTCGAATTTTGAGGACTCTTAATGATTATTATCAGGAACATAAACTCTCTTTTCATGCACATCTCGAGCGATAAATTATAAGGAGTTAAAATGACAGACCAATAAGAATAGTTCTTGCTAGATTGTCCGGAAAGGGTAAAACTATCTACGCACAAATCTAATCATATATTTCACAGGTCTGAAGCAAAATCTCTATATGTTCGATCAAAGTGTTTCCTTGCTTCTCCATCAATTGATGACACAGGATGTTGGACTCGCTTGATGCTCATAATGACATATCATATTCATACTTAGTTTCGTACATATATTTGCACGTATACATCTATTCCGTTGTATGTTATGGCGACCATCAAATTATTCGTCGTCAAAATTATTGAAATTTGTGTCGAACTACTCAACTTAGTCACAATGATCTCTGGTTGCACGAAAACTAATTTTCTGGCCGAGTTAAAATTGGGTCAAGAGGTACTCATTGGTCAAAAAGCTGGGTCATCCACTTTTGGTATGGCTGGCGAATAGTATAGCAAGGTGAGCCTTACCTCGAGGAGTCCAATGGTAGTGGCGATACGTTGATCCGTCATCGGATCGATCACTTTTTCCCACAATGGTCGCACGCTTCCGAGCGTGATATTAACGGCTACAACGGATCACATAGGTCGAGCCAATTGGGTTTTGTTCGTGACGGTCTAGGCTTTAGTATGGTGGTAGTGATGGGAGCCGTTAGAAGCAACCGTGTGCACGGGAGGGAGGGAGGAAGGAAAGAAAGGAAGAGAGATTTTTATATTTTTAATATTTTCATAAATTTGATTTTCACCCCTTATTTATCCAATAACTTAATTTTTAGACCCTTCATGAATCTAGGGTTTTACACGAGACATTTTAAACTTTAAGAACAGAAATGAGAAAACTGTGTAACTTTAAAGACACCAAGTATGGTTTAGCCAAATAATTTTGAGTCTTTTGTGTCTCATTTTTTTGACGTTTATTGTAGGGATGCTCATGAAAATGCCATTTGCATTAGTCCCGAGTCTCCAAAACTAACTAAAAGTACCTCTTTTTACAAATTTTCTATATCTCTATTTAATAGCATTCTATATCAACCCTCTATAAAATTAAAATAAAGAAAATGAAAGATAATACTGTGAGTAAAAATAAATAAATTTCAATGCGAAAAAGCGGTGCTAAAATGTATTTTGTCGAGAGGAAAGTAAATGTGGTAATTGTTGGGACACTAATGCAATGAGAAGGTTTGGCAATACTTGTGCAATTTCTTCAAGTCTAGCTAATATAAATAAGTTTCAGTCTAGTACCCCCTCAATATTTTAATTGGGTCATACCTTGCCTACTAATTAACTATTATAGTCCCCTTGTGATTTTGGTTGTTGAATTGAAACTATAATACTAACATTATTTCGTACAATTGTAACGGAAATGATCTGTATGGTTAGTTATAAGAAGGTGTAGGGTGTCCCCGTCCAAATTAGATATGTAGGGAATGTGGTTATTGGTGGGAATATGTCCTAAATGTTAAATAATGACTCATATTAGAAGAATTACTTAATACCTAAAAGCTGTAAGGAAAAGAGAAGTTGTGCGAGAGGGAAGCATGGCATACCAATCGAGTGTTAGTTATTTTAACTATGGAATATAAGTGTAATTTTTGGTACCCGGGTAACTTGCTATAAAAGGGTTAAACCCTAGGCATAACTGTAACATTAGATTTCCTATATTGAAAACAAGCGTAGACTCCATGGATGTAGGAATCTTGCTAAACCACGTAAAACCTTGTGTTTTTCTTCTTTCTCTTTACTTCTTTGATTGTTCAATATGTTGCTCTATTATATGTGTGTTTGTGAGGGTCTGTTGTACAATAATTGGTATCAAAGCTTGAGGATTCAGTTTCTTGGGTGGCTAGGTTTCACAGACAGGATGAGTGGATTGAATATGCATACAAAGTTCCAAAAATTCGATGGCAAGGGTAGCTTCAATCTATGACAGATGAGGGTGAACAATTTGTTGACGTAGTCGAAGGTTCGCAAACCATTAACTAGGAAGAAACTAGCTAATATGGATCCAAATGACTGGTAGAATATGGAAGATATCGCTTTTAACATGATTTGCATGTGTTTGGCAGATTCAGTTTAACTAGAAAGTCAGTGACTTGCTACGGGTTGATGTGAAGTTGGATGACAAAAACAAGGCTCTTATGCTATTGTGCACATTGCCACAATCATTCAAACACCTTACTACTATGTTGATGTTTGGGAAAGAGACGCTGGAATATGAGGAAGTCGTAATAGCGTTAAGATCTCATCATTCGATGTAGAAGTTAGATTCAGATAGCCACCAAGAAGGTTTGGCTACAAGTTCAAAATGAGGGAGAGGTATAGATAGGGATAGTGGTCGGTCTAGAGGAAAGTCTAAAGGAAAGTTGAAGCAAAGGGAAAAGAAAGGTGAGTGCTTTAAGTGCCATCAAAATGACCACTTCAAGAAAACTATCCACTACTGAAGGATAAAAAGGAGAAGGGTCATATTAAAATTCTTTAAGTTCAACAAGCATAGTGACAAAAATCTCGGATAAGGACTTGATGGTGGTTTCTACGACAGGTAAAGGCACTTATGCATCAGATTGGATTTTAGATTCAACATGTTCTTCACATTATATTGCACATAGGGACTAGTTCCTTAGTGACAAGACTGTGAGGCTGATAGTGTAGTATTAGGTGATGGATATTCTTGCAAAGTTGTAGGGATAAGGTCTGTAAGGATTATAATGTTTGACAATATCGTGAGAATTCTGAAAGACATTAAAAATGTTCTAGAATTGAGGAAGAACTTGAACACCTATGTTCAGAAAGTATTGGAGAGGTTTAGCAAGGATAAAGATAAACCAGTTTCTACTCTAGTACTTATTTTTAATATAAATACATCCTATTCTCTCTACAAAGTATACATAATTTTCATAGCTTAAATACTGAAAAATAAAATAGTCTTTTAAGAGGCACACCCCTTAGGAGAATTTTGTTTGTTTTTTGTAGTTAGTATAAGGGAAATACCAAGAAAACAACATAGACATTCAAGAGTGGTGGTTCGTGCCTTCAAGAAAAGAAGAAAGCGAAGGACCTCGATATTGAAGAGGTTGGTTACTTTCTAAACACCCTTGATGCCATGCCTTGTTTGCTTGTAATAGATATAAACCTAGAAGTATTCTAGGATTATTTACAAAAGAATAAAACTTGATCTTAAATGTTTGTATGTCATGTTAAAAATATTATTTGTAACCAAATAAATTTTTTATACACATGCTAAGCAAACATAGTGTGACCGTGAGGTATGCTAGGGTTGTAGGGCATCGTTCGTTAAAATTTTGATTTATATCTATGGTAAGTCGGTCTTAAAATGCTTCCGCTATTGTTTAAAATTAATTTTCACAACCAACCATACTAGGATGTAGTAGGAACATACTTACAATATAGTCATTCATGTACTTTCGACAACAGAAGTGTAAGTTGGTACCTTTTGGTTCAAAGTAATCCTTCCAGAAACTATACATAATAATCATAAAGGATCGACCGTTATATTTAAATTAATCGATGGGTTAACTTAATACGCTCAGGGGATATATATAAGGGAGCCGAGAGCTCAGGGTAAATATGGATCTTGAAGTATTTGATAATACACAAACTCTCACTCCAATGTAATGGGCGTAGCATAGATGAGCTATTTGTATCTATTTCATAGATCAAGGGCATGTTTCTAAAAAAAGTCTCGGTATGAGAATCATGTATATCCTTAAGTGCATCCAAGTTCAGGAGGTGTTATATGAACATTGGATATAAGTATTAGTCCTAGTCATAGAATTTGATGGTAAAGAATAATATTTCGATAGCCACGATATGTATGTCCTGTGGGAGTCCCCTTGGTAGCCCGTTAAGAGTTTCTTGTCCTATTTAAGGGCTTGATTAACATATTTCAGTGTTATACGTAAGCCTTGTAAGTTGATGAATAAAAAATTAATAAGTCTCGAGATTTCGATTTAGCTAATAAAAATAATATTTACATATTCGAAATTAAGGGAAAGAGTGTCCTAGGTCCAAAACCCTAAAAGGGGCCTTCGAACTCTAGATGAGATAGGTCACGGGCTCCTTTAAGCTCATATAGGACTAAACTGGTCCACCTAGGGTTTAGAGGGAAGCCAAGCCTGACCCATCATGGATAGATAAGGTGCCAAGGCCTTACTTGAGGAGCAAGGCCTTGATGCCTACTCCATTTGAGTAGGAGTTCTAATCCCTATATGAGACCATATTTTTCGCCACACACACACACACACACATATATATATATATATATATATATATTATTTCTCTGTATTTTTGGCCGTCCTTGGAGACATATTAGAGAGTGATTTCCTATCCAAAAAATAGAAAAAAACCATAGCTAACCCTAACCATGCCTTAGTTGCAAAGCTAGTCGTGTGAGTAAGATTCACCAACTATGATAAGACCCTTTCAAACCTAACCTAGCAAGATATAGAAATGGAGAATTTACAGAGAGGGAACGCAAGACGAAACACAAAGGGTTGCGAAGAACGTGATCTTCATTTCAACAATAATCAAATCTAATAAAGACTATGTAGGACATCTAATATATACAAGAAGAGACACCGACTTAACTCCTACTAACCAATCAAACCATGACACGCATATTAATCTGTTATTCTTAACAAACTATTAACAATAATTGCCACATCAGCAAGTAAATGGCAATTAACATACTTAACCAATATAAGGGTCACAACAATTCTTCCCCTATTGAGAACGTCTTTGTCCACAAGGAACTGAAACCTGAAACTCAAAGTGGAAAGTCTGGGAATTTGCTAGCAATGTGATGAATTCTACATACGTGAAACTCAAGCCAAGATGACATTTGAATCCTCCAGGATCGAAAGGAAAATCAGTGGCATCATTAGCAATGCACACTATAGCTCTTTCCAAACTGCAGTTTATGGGATTCTGTAAAATGTTCTTTATTGTTTTAAACTTCAAATAGTATTTCATCATCAGCCTTCCTAGTTCTAAGGGCTTTAAGAGGGAATCGTCTTCATCAATCAAGTTCATTTGATGCTGTGATAATTCATTAACTTTCTGAACACAAATATCTTGTATAAGCTTCTCTATTCAATCTCTGAAAATTTCTTTTCCGATTGCATAATTCTCAGGATTCTTTTGCATCCTCACATACAAGTATGAGCACTTCATCCACTATCTCTTGCATTGTTGAAGATTTCATTTCTTGCATTGTTAGAGATATCATTTGGAACCAAACTAACTACTGCCAAGAATTGTTGTGCTTCCTTGAACACAATTCTAATGTTACCATTTTTAGTGCCATTGACAGATTTCATTATAGATTTTACTCTAAGGAATTCTCTAGATATAACTCCATATATATGGCCCCAAAAATCTACTGAAACATCTTGCTTTTCTTCTTCTTCAAATAACAATGCACTTCAGATGCCTTGATTGACTCACATTCACCACCTAAATTAGGATTTGGATCTTGTGAATCTTCAACCTTTCTAACCAGAATTCCTTCCAAATCCTTGATAGAATAGGTATGTACACACTTGCCTCTCTCCCCTGTCTTATACCTTCCCTGATATCTAGTAGCCTTAACAACTGATTCTCCTCCTGGATCAAAGGTTTTGTTATTCTCCACACCATTATTGCCTATACTTATCATCAAGAAGAACAACTTATCATCAACATCCAAAGACAACTTGTTCTCCACCATAGGATTATAAGCAACAATGTTAAGCCTCATCAAACCCCACTCAGGCATTCAAAATCCCTCTAGGAAAGTGTTGATTGTCTCATTAACAGCTACCCTTGACCCTTGTGAAACAAAAATCTTACTTTGAACATGAACACCACTATTTCCAAATCCACCAAGTTTGATTTCTCCACTTTCCAAAGACAACACATCATTGATAACAAAATCATTGTTATTGCTATCCCAAAAAAACTCCTGAGTCTCATTCGCACTAACCCCATCAAGGTAAGCACCACAATTGATACTAGAGTTCTTACTAGGCATAATATTAAAACTATGGCCACCAGGATCAAAAATTGTTTGATCAATCAGGTTGTCAACAGCTTCAAGTTCAGCATTGTGCTTCACATGGACAGCTATAATTGGTTGAACAAGGTCCACTGGATGAAACAAATTATGTTCACATCGAGAAATAAACTTTCCATCCCTATCAAGAACAAAAGCATTACCACCACTCATACTTGCAGCAAAATTACTGTCAGGTTTTTCAAGTACAATGTTCTCTAGTTTTTTGGCAACAGATATGAGTAAGAGGGAAAAATCAATATCCTCTAGTTTCTTATTATTTTTTGTGACTTTCTTATCAACTTCAAGCATATATGAATGACCAACCCTATCATTAACTGGTTGAGGAATTACCTCAAACATCTTGTGTCCGTCAAGTTGATCTAGAATTATGCACTGGTCTGATTCCTCAACAAGAACTACTAGCTTCTACAGATCATCATCTCGAAGAGAAACAACATCTTCCTCATCGTTCACATCCAATGGATTTATAAATTCACCGAGTCCATATTCCTTACACAAAACTATCGTAAACACTTCCCATCGTGGTGTAGGTTGACAGAAATACATCCACCGAAACCATTGTAAGGCTCAAAGTCCAAATTGGAAGATGCAAGAACACTTTCTCATGATCTGGAGTTTCATAAAATCCAAAATAGTTCTCAGCCTTGTGAATCCACACAAGTGGATCATCTCCACCAGTAAAATGTGGAAATTCACTTTCTTTCTAGAATTCTCATTGTTGACATCCTCTTTGATATTGTCCAATGAATCGCCATACATTGTGATGCCCTAATTCAAATCTATTATTTTCATCAATCACACATGATTCATGGTGAGACTGTGTATAAAATCCTGCATTGAACTTTGCTTCTAAATTCAAATTCATTTTCGCAATCGACTCACGAATCGTCTTCAATTTTTCTTCAATGGCTGTGATTCTGTTTTTCCTGGCTACTGCGAGAGTACGGTGGTGAGGTTTGCATAGGAAGGGAATATCTTTGCTTTGTTCATGCAAATAGAGTTTCGGAATACCAAGAAAGCATTCCAGGTATTAGAGTTCATGCACTATTCAAGTGAAAATCAAGATGATATAGCTTGGATGTCGATAGTAAAAAGATTGGTTGAAAATTTGTCTATATGGTTTTTTTAATCTAGAGCTAATGTTGTATGTTGTTTTTGAATTTGTGTTTTGATTTATGATCCTAGCACGTTTTTGCATGCTCTAAATCTTATCTAGGAAACTAATACCTGATTCAAGTGAAAAACACACATAATGTTGGTAAATTTGACCTTTGAGATATGCTAACCTTTGTGAGTTGCGCTTCAGCTACCTGCTTGTCGGGTTACTGAACCATATGTATCTATCCAATTCAAAGGTGAATTATCCATATTTATATTCTTTTTTTGAGTTAATTAGCAATAGGTCCCTCAAATCAAACTTTTATTTCAATAGATCCACTCACATTTTTTATTGACCATACTACCCTCACCTATTATTTTACTTTTAAATTTCAACAATCAAATATTTCTCTGATGTTATTGTACAACCATAACTCACTTGTTTTTATTGACCATACTACCCTCAATCAATGGCAAATCTAGGAATTAGATTGAGGGATGGGCTTGGTTAGCAAACAGAGTTAGGAATTTATAGGGCAATTGGTTAGGGCTATTTACATAAAAGTTTTCGGAAGTAAGCAAGTATCTATATAATCAATAAATTAAGTAAATATATATATAGTCATTAAATTAAGTAAATGTCTATATTCGTCATAAAATTACTCATCACAATTTATAACATAAAATGTTCAAGATAATTAAAAAAATCATTTAAGTTGTACTACACAATTTTTTATTGAGTATAAATCATCTATCATCATGTATATATGAATGTGTATCAATCAATATTTGTTCTCTTGTATGAGTATGTATTAATCCGTAATTATAATTTCTACTTTAACTATACGTATTGATATTATATAGTTATTAAAAAATGAGTATTTTCAACAAATTTAGGGTGGGCTTTAACCTTAATTTCAGCATTTTGGACCTTCATATATATAGTTATTCATTTTTTTCCAAAAATATATATAATAAAAAATGTTTTTTGAAAAATTCAGCCACCCAAAAGACAGTGTGGCTCCGCCACTACCCTCAACTATTATTTTACTTTTAAATATGATTATTAATATCATCCACCTACTACAAAATGAATAACACAGGATTTTACCATTGAAAGGCATGTTTTAATTAATTTCTAACTGGATTCTAATTATTCATATAGCAAAAAAAGAACAATAACCTACTGAACACACTATGGCAACTCTCTTCTTATGACATACCAACAGAAATGATGACAAGTGATAACTGTAATGGTACAGTATATGCATTCTGTAGAGTCTTAAACAGCTAGCCAGCCTTTTCTTCTGTATGGAAAACCAAAGCTAAGAATATAATAGTGGTCCCAAAACCATCTATAAAGATTTAATGTTTACAGATCACAAGAGATGGAGAGGGAGGGAGGGAGGGGGGATGAACAGTTCAGTGAGTAATGAGAAGGGGCTCAGCCCCAGAATGGCCATCAAGAAAAGCAAAAGGAGGCATCATCACTCCACATGCCACTAACCACAAGACCTCATTGATGTTGTTTCTTTTTGGGCCATTTGCTTGCGCATCTTATCCTATATTATTATAATTCCAACTGATTTTGCATATGGTTTGTTTACATTACTTTTTTGAAATATAAGTGAAGCACCAGTTGAACTCTTACCATTAATTACCCTCCAAATATCAGCAAAAGGGTCCCACCCAACAAACATAATCATATTTACAAATCTTAAATAACTTATTCTATGTTGACTCTAAAGAAGATCATGCAAGATATCTATGTTTCTACTGTAGAATTCAAACTGGAGGTACCAGAATATGTAAAAATAACAAGTGAATTGGGTTCTTAAAATGTGAATTTGGTCTTTTAAGTTTGCTATCAGTCATACAATTTGCAAAAGCAGAGAAAAGAAAGGCATTTTTCTCCCCCTTTCAAAGCTAATGGAATTCCAGAAAAGTCAAATAATTTAAGAAAATACACAAGTGGGTGCCAGTGTACAAGTACAGACTACAGAATAGAGACCCTCTGTCCATCTCTTATTCTTAGTTCCATTTCTAACAAGGAAACATTCTCTCACGCTCCCTGACAGATACTGACCCTAGGATCAAGCACCCATCTTAGATGGACTTTGTCTGCGGGTCCCAACCATTTTGACCAGATGCCAAATCAATCTTCTCAACATATTCTCCTTTGTCACTCTTTCTACAATTTCTAGTAAGAAACGTATATGTACAATAATAAATACCCACTAATCCTAATCCAAATGCCCTTTTGTTTTTTTCTTAGGTTATTCCTTCCCCATGTTCCCTCCTTTTTCATTTTATAAAACCATAATAAAAAAAGGTAACCTCTTTTGCTAAAGCTTTGCTTTCTCCTTTGCAGCAAAAATTTTCATCATATTCACCACTATCTCTCCAGACATTCTTTTTACACTCTCTCTTTCTCTTTGCACTCCCTGTCACTCCTCTCTCTCTCTCTCTCTCTCATTCTCACTCTCACTCTCACTCTCACTCTCACTTGGTTCTTCCCCTGCAAGCATTGTTTCTTCAATGGAGATTCATATTTCTCTTCATCTTGCTATTACATGCTTATTCATGCTATTTGTTTCAGCTTCTGGGAATGGTCAAGGACTTGTTCCATCAATCAAGACTGATGCAGCTGCCCTGCTTATGTTCAAGAAGATGATTCAGATGGACCCAAATGGAGTTTTGTCAGGTTGGACTCTTGAAAGGAATCCATGCAAGTGGTATGGAGTTCAATGCTCTCAAGGAAGAGCCACTCAACTTGATCTCACTGGGTGTAATCTCACTGGTATCATCTCCTTTGATCCTTTGGGTTCTATAGATATGCTATTCACTCTGAAATTGTCTTCGAATTCGTTCGTTGTAAACTCAACTTCTCTGCTTCAACTACCTTCCTCGTTGCAGCAGCTTGAGCTTTCTTTAGCTGGACTTGTAGGTCTGGTTCCAGAGAACTTTTTCTCAAAGTACCCCAATCTTGTTTATGTGAGTCTTTCTCACAATAATTTAACAGGTTTTTTACCTGATGATATTTTGTTGAGTGCTGATAAGCTTCAGGCTCTTGACCTCTCTTTCAACAATATTACAGGGTCAATTTCAGGTTTGAAAATCGAAAATTCTTGCAATTCCTTATTGCAACTTGATCTTTCTGGAAATCATATAGCAGACTTCATTCCTTCCTCGCTTTCAAACTGTACAAATCTCAACACTCTGAATTTGTCGTTCAATATGCTTAAGGGAGAGATCCCACGATCTTTCGGTAAACTAAGCAGTTTAAAAAGACTTGATCTCTCCCATAACCATATCACAGGTTGGATCCCTTCTGACTTGGGGAATGCATGTGTTTCATTGTTAGAGCTGAAGCTTTCTTCTAACAACCTTTCTGGCTCAATCCCAAATTCTCTCTCTTCATGCTCTTGGCTGCAAAATCTAGATTTGTCTGACAACAATATATCAGGTCCCATCCCAGATTCCGTCTTACAAAACCTTGGTTCAATAGAGAGCCTGCTATTGAGCAATAATAAGATTTCTGGACCATTTCCTTCATCCATCTCAGCTTGCAAATTATTACGCATTTTGGACTTCAGTGCCAACAGATTTTCTGGTATCATCCCACCAGACATATGTCCAGGAGCAGCCTCGCTTGAAGAGCTACGAGCAGCAGATAATCTCATCACAGGAACAATACCAGCCCAACTATCGCAATGTTTGAAGATAAAGACTCTTGATTTCAGCCTAAACTATCTGAATGGTTCAATCCCCGCAGAGCTTGGAAATCTTCAGAATCTCGAGCAACTAATAGCATGGTTTAATGGGTTGGAAGGGAAGATCCCAACAGAATTGGGAAAATGCAAGAATCTGAAGGATCTCATTCTCAACAACAACCATCTAACTGGTGAAATTCCAGTTGAATTATTTAGCTGCAGTAATCTTGAATGGATATCCCTCACCAGCAATGGAATCACTGGAAAAATCCCAATGGAAATAGGAAACTTATCAAGGCTTGCTGTTCTGCAGCTTGCAAATAATAGTTTGAGCGGCGAGATTCCAGTAGAGCTAGGAAATTGTAACAGCTTGGTTTGGCTAGACTTGAATAGCAACAGGCTTACTGGAGAAATGCCACCAAGACTAGGTAGGCAACTTGGTTCAAAATCATTGGGAGGAATTCTATCAGCAAATACATTGGTGTTTGTACGGAATGTAGGGAATTCATGTAAAGGAGTTGGAGGCCTGTTGGAGTTTGCTGGAATTCGACCTGAAAGATTGTTGCAGGTTCAGACATTAAAGACTTGTGATTTCACGAGAATGTATTCTGGTGCAGTTCTAAGTCGTTTTACACAGTACGAAACTCTGGAGTATCTCGATCTCTCATACAATGAGCTTCGAGGGAAAATGCCAGATGAAATTGGGCAAATGGTTGCCTTACAAGTGCTCGAATTATCTCACAACCAGCTATCTGGAGAGATTCCCTCATCACTTGGCCAGCTCAAGAATTTAGGTGTATTTGATGCATCCCATAATAGATTGCAGGGTCAAATCCCTGAGTCATTCTCAAACCTTTCTTTCTTGGTGCAAATTGATCTGTCATATAACGAATTGACAGGACCAATTCCACAGAGGGGACAGCTCAGTACACTTCCAGCCACCCAGTATGCGCACAACCCAGGACTATGTGGAGTTCCACTGCCTGAATGCCGGCCTTATAGCCAAGTAGTGCCTAGTCCACCTTCAGATTACGGCAAAGGAGGCCAAAGGACTGGAACACCATGGCTTAACAGCATTGTCTTGGGGATTCTCATTTCTGTTGCTTCTCTTTGCATTCTAATTGTATGGGCAGTTGCAATGCGTGTGAGGCACAAGGAAGCAGAGGAAGCCAAGATGCTTAGCAGCTTGCAAGCATCCCATGCAGCCACAACATGGAAAATTGAGAAGGAGAAAGAACCACTGAGCATTAATGTAGCTACTTTCCAGAGGCAGCTAAAGAAGCTCAAATTCTCTCAACTCATTGAGGCCACAAATGGTTTCTCTGGTGCAAGTCTCATTGGCTCTGGAGGGTTTGGGGAAGTTTTCAAGGCAACATTGAAGGACGGTACAAGTGTGGCAATCAAGAAGCTTATACGATTGAGCTGCCAAGGTGATCGAGAATTCATGGCAGAAATGGAAACTCTAGGGAAGATAAAGCATAAGAATCTAGTTCCCCTGTTAGGCTATTGCAAAATTGGTGAAGAGAGGCTTCTAGTCTATGAGTTCATGGAGTTTGGAAGCCTCGAGGAAATGCTTCATGGAAGAACTAAGACACGTGATCGACGAATCCTGACTTGGGAGGAAAGAAAAAAGATTGCAAGAGGCGCAGCAAAAGGACTTTGTTTTTTACACCATAACTGCATTCCACACATTATACACCGAGATATGAAGTCTAGCAATGTACTGCTAGACCATGAAATGGAAGCAAGGGTATCAGACTTTGGAATGGCAAGACTCATAAGTGCACTTGACACTCATCTTAGTGTCAGTACACTCGCGGGAACACCAGGATATGTGCCGCCTGAGTACTACCAAAGCTTCCGGTGCACTGCAAAGGGTGATGTCTACTCATTTGGGGTTGTTTTATTGGAACTCCTGACTGGGAAACGCCCAACTGATAAGGAGGATTTCGGAGACAGTAACTTGGTGGGATGGGTGAAAATGAAAGCGAGAGAAGGAAAACAAATGGAAGTAATAGACCCAGAGTTGCTATTAGTGACAACAGGAACAGATGAAGCAGACGCAGAAGAGGTTAAAGAAATGGTCAGGTATTTGGAAATAGCATTGCAGTGTGTGGATGACTTTCCATCCAAGAGGCCTAGTATGCTGCAGGCGGTGGCAATGTTGAGAGAATTGATGTCTGGATCAACCAATGGAAGCAGCAACAGTGCTTGAAAACTGGGTTTTATTTATATTAACGAGTATAATTAAAGATCAGAAGAGAAGAGATTTTAGAATATATTGTTCATCTGTCTAAAATTTTTTTTCTTGTCCATGTAATTAGCAATCCTTCTTCCTTTTCTATTTTTCCTCGTATGTACTACTGCAAAATAGTGAGTGAAAGACTATTATGACTTATATCTAATGCAAATACTTTTCAAGAATTCTGACGAAAGAACATCTGAAACCATCCGAATCTTAAAGGTAAAGCTTCTTGTAGACATTTAATCACACAGATAATATGCATAACAAATTGAAACTTGTCATCAACATATAGTCGGCAAGGAGGATATACTTACATTTTTTTATCTGTGCTGCTCCAACTTCAATTGTTGTATCCTAAAAGCTGATACTCAACCGTTCAAGAATTAGTCAATGCGACCCCATCAAAGTTCAGTTGTCTTGCTGTTCTGAGCAGGCCCCCTTTTAGTTCTTCTGATTGGCAGTTACCCATTTCAAAGATTCCAGTGGGTGCAATAACAATGTTGAAGATATATATAAAGATAATAAGGAGGGATACTTGGTGGTGGATATGTTATGCAACCAGATAACTAGCAAAGTACACCACAAAGACCAGAGCTGAATCTAACAGGAGATTTGTAATAGATAACACAATTATATAGATCCAGAGTTACAGCAACAGAATCCAGAACAACAACAATGAAGGTAATAGATAAAGTTCGCCTCTTTCGAGAGGGGGTTGCTCTCCAGGTTTAGCACAACAGAAGCTAATATTCAACAACACAACCCTACAGATAAAACATTACATAAATAGTAAGTCAAAAGGAACCATCACAACCATCAATTATACTTCCTCATCCAACGGTTCTCCCTGATCATAAGTAAGACCAAAAAATGGGCGATTAGTCAAAGGCACGTGACAATGCTCTCCCCATCAAAAGACCTTGCCCACAAGGTCGGGAAATTGCGCGACCAAGGTGCTGTATGCAGTCCAAGTAGCCTCCGAAGCATCCTGCCCGTCCCATTTCACCAACAATTCAGCGGCTGGAGTGTTGCCTTTCTTAACCAAACGTCTATCTAAGATCAGCTCCGGCACAGGTAAAGGTTGGCCTTCATCGTTCACAGGTGGGAGGGTTGCAGATAATATGGGAGAGTCACCCAGGTGCTTCTTTAATTGAGAAACATGGAATACAGGGTGAATACGAGAAGTAGATGGCAGATCTAATTTGTAAGCGACCGAACCAACCTTCGCGAGGATAGCAAATGGACCATAGTAATGAGGAGCCAGCTTCAAATTTTGTCTTTGGGCTACTGAAAGCTGCCTGTAAGGCTGCAATTTCAGATATACAAAGTCACCAACATCGAATGTTGCCGGTGTCCTCTTCTTGTCAGCAAAGGCCTTCATACTATTCTGACTTTGGTGAAGATTATACCGCAGTATTTGCATGATTTCTTCTCTGGATTTAAGGTACGAATCAACTGACCAATTGCCGTGGTGCCCGGCACATAATCACACAAGCGAGGCGGGGGTCTCCCATAAACCACCTCAAAAGGAGTCAATCTAGTGCTGGAATTAGAGATGACAACGGGTCGGGTACCCTTTCAATTAGGAAATACCAAAAACGTTTCCATTTAAGATACTCTATATCAAAACCGTTCCAAAACCATTTAAAAAACCATTTAAATTTTCAAACCCGGAACCGTTTCATAACCGTTTACCATCGGGTACCCGTTTACCATTTCACTTTTAATAGTTTTATTTTTTTCTTTGATGATTATATTAATATAAATTAATATTGAGTATGGTTTATATTAATTATGATTGTATAATTCAAATTAGTCTAATTTATAGTTTTATTAGTATGCTTCTACAAATATATATGTTTTAATATGCTTTATCATGTTATTATTTAGTATTCTAGTAGTATACCTTTATGGATGATTTATAATATTATTATTATAATGGATCTTTTTATTAAACGGTTCGGGTACCCTAAACCCGGCATCAAAAACCAAACCCGGCCCTAAACCATAACGAGTTTAAAAACCAAAACCAAAACCGTTTTTGAAACCTATAGGATCGGTTTTCGGGTTTTAAATGGATCGGGTACCCTGCGGATAGTGCTCGGATCGGTTTTTTTTGCCATCCCTAGCTGGAATGAGGTGTAGTATTATAGCAATACTCTGCAAGAGGCAACCATTTCAGCCAAGACTTTGATTGACTGCCTATGAAACACCGCAAATATTGTTCAAGGGCTTTATTAACCGCTTCCGTTTGCCCATCGCTCTGTGGGTGGTTAACTAGTGGAAAAATTCAGATTGGTGCCCTGCAAAGCAAAAAACTTCTTCCAAAAAGAACTAGTGAAAACCGTGTCACGATCAGTCACCATAGACTCCGGAATGCCATGTAAGCGAAAGATGTTATCCAAGAAAACTTGGGCTACAGAGGCTGCTGTATACGGAGGAGAAAGTGCCAAGAAATGTACGTATTTAGAGAGTCTATCAACAACAACCAAAAGTACTGATTTCCCTGAAGAAATGGGAAGAACTTCAACAAAGTCCAAACTGATGTCTGCCCAAATTTTAGAAGGGATAGGCAAGGGTTGCAAGAGGCCATAAGGCTGCACATTAAGATATTTAGTAGTTTGGCAGATATTGCAGCAGTTAACAAACTCCTTCACAACTGTTTTCATACCTGGCCAGTAAAAATCTCCTTGGGCCTTCTTCAGCGTCTTTGTATATCCAGGATGACCCGAAAGTGGGGAGTTATGCACATGGTCCAATGCCTTAATTCGTACCCCAGCTTGTGCTCCCACCACCAGTCTATTTTTATAGAATAACACACCATCCCGTAGGCTGAAATTAGGCTCAGAAGTTGAATCTATAGACAGATTAGTGATAAGCCCTTGGACCCAATCATCACCCACATAAGAACTTTTAATCTCCGTAAGAAGATCCAATGTTGGAATAGTGATTGCATAGAAGGAAGGTTGGGATTGATTCCTTTCCTCTGGCTGCCGAGATAAGGCATCCGCCACCAAGTTGTCCTTCCCTTGCTTATATTCAACCGTAAAATCATACCTCAACAGCTTACTAATCCACTCCTGTTGTGCAGGGGTGCCCACCTGTTGCTCAAGTAGAAACTCTATAATGGTCAGTCTTTACCTGAAATGTATGCCCCAAGAGATAGGCCCGCCATTTCTTAACTACCGACACTAAGGCCAGGAGTTCTCGTTCATAAGTGGAAAGATGTAGAGCTCTCTACCTTTGAGACTTTGACTAAAGTAGGCAATAGGGCGATTAGATTGCATCAAAACCGCAACGATCCCACTACCGGAGGCATCACATTCAATAACAAAAGGCTGACTGAAGTCTGGTAATGCTAGAACAGGAGGGGTGGAGACTGCCTTCCAAAGAGCCTCAAAAGCCATAGCCGCAGTATCATTCCAATGAACAGAATCCTTGGCCAGCAATCCATAAGGGGTGCAGCGATGGAACCGTAATTTTTGATGAATTTACGGTAGTAACCAGTTAAACCTAAGAACCCACGTAGAGCCTTAACCGACGTAGGCGTTGGCCAGTCCTTCATAATCTCAATTTTGGTTGGGTCTGTACGCACTCCATCTTTGTCAATAAGGTGTCCGAGATAGCCAACTTCGCTAACACCAAAGCTACACTTGGATGGCTTGGCAAATAACTGGTGCTGAGACAAAAGATCAAGAACTGTGGATAAGTGAAGCAAATGTTCCTCTCTGGACCGACTATACACTAGTATATCGTCAAAGAATACCAACACAAATTTTCGAAGATAAGGTTTGAAAACTGCATTCATAAGGCTCTGAGATGTGGAAGGGGCGTTTGTTAACCCAAACGGCATGACGAGAAACTCGTAATGGCCCTCATGCGTCCGAAAAGTAGTTTTTTGTATGTCCTCCTCTACCACCCTGATTTGGTGATACCCCGAGCGTAAATCCAGCTTCGAAAAAATACAAGCCCCACTCAATTCATCCAAAAGTTCATCAATCAACGGCATCGAAAATCTATCCTTAATGGTCTCCTTATTAATGGCCCGATAATCGACGCACATACGCCATGTTCCGTCTGTCTTGCGCACTAAGAGCACCGGGGAAGAGAATGGGCTAACACTATTTCGGATGACTCCTGTCCGAAGCAATTCTTGTACAATCTTCTCAATTTCTACCTTTTGATAATGCGGGTATCGATAGGGTCGGACATTGATAGGCGAGGTGCCTTCTTTGAGCAGAATTTTATGGTCATGTGTTCGCGTCGGCGGCAACCCAGTGGGTTCAGCAAAAACTCCCTGATAAGACAATAGTAACTACTGAATATCTGGCTCTCCTGCTTGA
The DNA here is from genome assembly GCF_013401445.1 of Tripterygium wilfordii. NCBI lineage: Eukaryota > Viridiplantae > Streptophyta > Magnoliopsida > Celastrales > Celastraceae > Tripterygium > Tripterygium wilfordii. The sequence continues at coordinate 6,328,293 of NC_052234.1, forward strand.
TTTGTAATTTCCAAATTAACACCAATTAACTGGAGTAGCACCCCATGTCTCTCCAATTCCTGAAATCCAGCTGAACTAGTCACAGAAATCAACGCCTCAAACTGCGGCTGCAACCCCACCAACTGACAGTGATTCCCCTGGTGGATAAACCCCAGAGTAAGGATCCAAAAATTCCACTGAATAACCTCAAAATCCCGAAGCCACTGAACACCCAACACCATGTCACAGCCTCCTAAAGGCAACACCCAAAAATCTGCACTAAACACCAACTTCTGGAGGTTGAAACTGACCCCATAATGGCTGTCGTGGCACTCCAACTCATCCCCATTGGCTATCTTGATGGGTACAGGTGAATGTGAACGAAGCACCAACTGAGTCTTCTTCCAGAGCGTCGGGTCTATGAAATTGTGTATGGAACCAGAATCGATGAGAGCAACAAACTGATGGTGTCCAATCCTGCCAATGACCCTCATCGTACGGGGTGCGTGAGACCCAGATAAAGCATGGAGAGAGATTTCTGGCTCCGAATCTGTCAGACCAGTTAATCCCGTGGGGGCACCCGAATTGCCACTTGGCTCCTCCCCGGAACTTCCGCCTACCCGATTACCCGAGTCCTCTGGTGAAAGAGTCTCTTCTTGTGCTTCAATCAGAAAGAGTTTTGGATTTGGACATTTGTGAGTAGGGGTCCATTTAGCATCACAACTATAGCACAATCCTCGCTGTCTATTATCACGCATCTACTGATCGGTCATTCGTTGAAAAGCTCCTCCTTGTGGTGCAAAATTACCCCTGGATTGTTCAAGAAAATGGGCTGGGGCTACTGCTGGTGAGGGCCCAACAACACTACTGGTTGGAGTCGCTGACATTCCATACCCTGGGTAAGGTAAAGGGAGTACTATGGGTGGGGCCGGTAAGGTTGAGATTGGTGAATAAGAGTGGGCGGTATTGGTCTGCAGATGATGTGGGGTAGAACCTAACTGAGGATTTCTGAACTGTCGTCGAGTCACTAACAGCGTGGCCTCTTGCATTTTTGCTATGGCATGAGCTGCAGTCACAATTTGGGGCATGAACATCTTCACGGTAAGGCGAATCTCCTCCTTCAGTCCACCAAGAAAGCAACTGAGTTTATGAGCCTCTGTCAACTCCGGGATCCGGACCACAATTTCTTCAAACTGAATCTTATACTCCTCAACAGTCCCTGTCTGTCGGAGTCTCATCAATTCTTCCAAGGGGTCTTCAAATAAACTAGGACCAAAACGCAACTGAACTGCTTCCATGAAATCGGTCCAAGATGGAAGTTGGCCAGCCGTTTGTAACTCACGAGACCACACTGCAGGGCGTGCCTCCATATGGTAGGAAGCGATCAACAATCTCTGTTCCATTGAGGTTTGATAATACGAAAAATATTGATTAGCTCGACGAAGCCACATTGTCGGGTCAGTACCGGAGAATTTAGGGAAATCCAACCATGGGTTGCGATGCTGCCCTGCCATCGGTCCAGGGGGATTAACCCGTCCCCGTTCAACAGCTGGGGCTGCCGGAGCTGGATCTGGTGGGTCAGGTGGTTGGCCAGCATGATCAACAGGGTCAAGACGGTCTGACAACATCTGAAATGCGCATCGAAATGAGCAGTAAGAGCAGCGATAGCATCCAGAAGAGAAGCTGGAGATTCATCAGTAGCCATTGTTCTGGTTTTCACCATGAGATCGGGGTGGCTTCTATACCAATGTTATGCAATCAGATAACTAGCAAAGTACACCACAAAGACCAGAGCTGAATCGAACAGGAGATTTGTAATAGATGACACAATTATATAGATCCAGAGTTACAGCAACAGAATCCAGAACAACAACAATGAAGTTAATAGAAAAAGTTCGCCTCTTTCAAGAGGGGGCGGCTCTCCGGGTTTAGCACAACAGAAGCTAATATTCAACATCACAACCCTACAGATAAAACACTACATAAATACTAAGTCAAAAGGAACCATCACAACCATCAATTATACTTCCTCATCCAACGGTTCTCCCTGATCATAAGTAAGACCAAAAAATAGGCGATTAGTCAAAGGCACGTGACAGGATATGATCTATGGCTTCAAAATCAGTCCCGATAGTGACTCTTATTTTGAGGTTCCTGGCCCTTGCACTGTGTGCTGCCTCTATTGTTGTTCTGGGTACTAACAAATTTACTCAAAGTGATGGTACCAAAATCACATTCAGGGATTTAATTGCCTATAGGTTTGTTCGTGAGCGTTCCTGCTTCGCTTCTCCTTGTTAATTACTTGGGTACTTTAACTAATGATGTGATTTTGTTTGCAGGTATGTTATAGCGACTGGTATTATTGGGTTTGCTTATTCGCTTGTGCAGATACCCTTTGCCATGTACCATGTGTGCAGGGAAAAGAGGCTGATAAAACATGAATGTCAACCAGAGTTTGATTTTTATGGTGATAATGTACTTCCTGCACTGCTTCTCCTTCCTTTTTGTCTCCTTCAATTACGGCTTTTTTTTTTCTCTATTTTGGAAGATGAATAACTGGATATCAATTTCTTTCCCTAGCTTGGTAACCTTCAATTAATTTGTCTTATTCCTTGACTCTAAGAATTTATAAATGTATCTTTATTTTTGTTTTTGTGGTGTAATATATAGATAATTGCCTTCCTCTTGGCGGCCGGAGTTGGCGCTGGTTTTGCGATTAGCTTTGAGTTCAAGAGACTATTGAAAGAATTTATCGACAGCCTCAAAGATTTGGGGATTCCAGGTATTGACGAAGGGAAATCCAAGGGTGAAAAGTTCCTCGACAAAGCCAATCTTTCTACTGCTCTTCTCCTCTTGGGATTTCTTTGCATGACAATGCTCTCTGTATACTCATCCATCCAAAGAAGTAATAGTAGTAGTAGTACACCCACTACAAATAAGCGTGGCTTCTTCTTTAAATGATCTAGTTATTTTCATACTGTGGTAGTAGCCTACCATTTGGATTGTGCGCCGATAAAGACATAAAATATCTTTGACATTATTTCTATGAATAAATGAGATTTAACTATTTTTATTACATGATGATGGATATATATGTGTATCGAATTAATTCTTGAGTGGGATTAATGAGACCAAGAGACGAATGGTATATGAACAAGGCTTATTGAATCACAGTTAAATCTTGTTCATTGGATTCCGTGAAATTGTTGTTCACAACCTAAATGGATTTGTTCAGTCTATTGGTATACTGTAACACATAGATGCTGGTTAAATGATGGCTTATCTCTGTCATTGGGGTAATTGACTCAAATCAGTGGCCTATATAGAAAATATATTGAGAAGAGGCTTGGTTAGTGGTAGAGTCAAGAATTTAAGGCTATTTATTGAAAAGTGATTGAGAAAAATAAATTCTAGAATTTTCTCTCTGATTAATGGTGGGACCTGTTTCGCTAGAATGAAGACTGAAGAGGCAAGAGGGGAATCCTAAGTGGTCATAAATATAGTAAACTAAAGAAATACCCGCGCTAGACGCAGCAGAGCTTAACTATTTGTCTCCAATACATACATACATATACGTGAAGCTTTGGAAAAAATGTTGATGAGAAGTTTTTAAGCGTCTCTTGTATCAAAACTCCCATCACTTTGATTGTAAGGATATCTCTTCTGCCATCCGCATTACCCAAGCAAATAATAGTTCCATGTCTATTATTAGAGCTCGACATCTACATGGATTAAATGTAGCCCAAGTCCAAGTTCATAGTAATGTAGCTTTAGAAATACAAATTCATCCAGACCTAAAAATTAGGGACCAAAGAACTAAATAAAAACTCTATATATCCCTAACAATTTCTTCCATAACTGACCATAACAGTATTACGTTATCTAATTTTGTTAGTACGTTATCTAATTACATTGAATTTCGTTATTACGTTATGACTGATTATGACAGAATTTGTTACAGATACCTAGTGCTCCCAAGAACTAAAAGAACAAAGAATAAAAGATCGAGAGAGCTACAAGGCCCTGCTAGAAAAATAATATATCTCATACAGGTTAGGAAGGCACTTACACTCTTGTAATTTAGAGATTAACTTGTATAAATTTTTAGACAATAAACAACTCCAGGATAATTGCTTTCCACTTCAGTAACGTACAAATATGTATGGCACTTGTTTTGATGTTGCCATATAGTTCCTCCATAGTAATTCACGGACACAACGCTTTCCAAGAACACTCAAATATGGACGCAGGATAAGTTGTATACCTTGTTCTTATTTGGTACATAAAAGGGTTCAAAAATAAAAGGAAGGGGGTGTCAAAACTGCAAACTCTGGCTACCCGTGCTTATTACTGTCGAGAGAACATCAGTTCTTTATAATCAGCCGCCCAAAATGGAAACAATATTGTAAGAAATCATTTCTGTACTATCTTTAACTTCTGCATCAGGATGACTGATGCAGCCTAATGTGGAGAATAACTCCCTAACTCAGACACAGGCCCAAAAGCCTGATCTTACCATATGCAACAAACCTGATCTATTTGATGTCATCTAGTCCGTCCATTTGTTGTGCTTCTGCGGCAAAGACCTAAATGTGCGTAAAAAAAATATTTATCATTAAGAAAAAAGATAATTCATTATCTTACCAATGGTAGATGTCGTGCATTCTCAATTTTTTGTCTATTGATCACTGGTCAGATATAGATATTTCCAATCACGGAAGGTATGTTACAGGTGATATCTATCATAGCTAGACATATTTCAGGCTTAACACTTCTCCCCATTATTGTTATGCCTTTGTAACTTTCTTAAATTCCACTTCATGTGAAGCACTAAAGTCTAGCAGGTTGCCCACTAAGCTTAATTTCTAAAGTTTTCACTTCTTGTAAAACACTGAATAGACCATTTATAATTTTTTTTCTGTAGTAGAAAAAAAAAAGAATTTGATAGTGCCAAACTTACCCCACCAATAAAACTAGGAGACGTGACAATTGAAGCGCCAACTGGGCCCGAATGAAGAGAGAGCCGAAAGGTACACTTCGGCCATAACCGAAGTACCCACTTCGGTTCCTTTAAAAATTATATATTGAAGTCAATGAATCTGACCTTACTTCTATCACGCTGAAGTGTTGCCTTGGTAACGTCCCTACTACATGACCGAAGTAGGTATATACCAAGTCATACAATGAAGAGTCCCAATAGGACACCAACCCTCAACAGAGTCCAACTCCCTTTGGGAGAGTGATACGGATGGAATTTACCATTCGAGAAACCCTCTAGAAAACCAATGAGAGACAGTCTGACTCCTACTACAACTCAAACACTTCAAGCTCATATAAAAGGGGAACCTCTGCCCTCAGGTAAAGATCCTAACTCCTGCACCCAAATTTACTTACTGAGCAAGAGGCAGAGCTCCGAATAGCGAGCCATCCTCCCAAGTTTAGTACCGTACTGACTAGAGCGTCGGAGAGGTCCCCCCGAGCACACCCTCGGGGCCCTACCGAAGCTTACGTTTGCTTATTGTGTAGAAAGGAAGGCAACCGATCAGGAAGGAAGAACTTGGTCTGACTAACTAATTCGTCTAGTAGGGTCGGGCCTATTTTTGATGTCATCAGTTTGGCACCGTCTGTGGGAAGGAAAGTAAACTTCCCAAAAGATACTCACAAAGTCAGACCAAGAAGAAACAACGATACTTCAGATGAATGAAGGTCTCCTCGGAAGAAGGTAGACCTCCTTCGAGAAGGAAGAAGGTCTCCTCCGAATAATGAATGTCTCCTCGGAAGAAGGTAGTCCTCCTTAGAGAAGGAAGAAGGTCTCCTCACGGAAGGTAGATCTCCTCAGAAGAATGAAGGTCTCCTCGGAAGAAAGTAGACCTCCTTAGATAAAGAAGAAGGTCTCATCGGAAGAAGGTAGACCTCCTTAGATAAAGAAGAAAGTCTCCTCACCGAAGGAAGATCTCCTCCGAAGAATGAAGATCTCTTCTGAAGAAGGTAGACCTCCTTAGAGAATGAAGAAGGTCTCCTCACGGAAGGTAGATCTTCTCAGAAGAATGAAGGTCTCCTCGGAAGAAGGTATACCTCCTTAGGGAAGGAAGGTCTCCTCTCAAAAGAAAGATCTCCTCAGAAGAATGAAGCTCTTCTCGGAAGAAGATAGACCTCCTTAGAGAGGGAAGAAGGTCTCCTCATAGAAGGAAGATCTCCTCAGAAGAATGAAGGTCTCCTCAGAAGAAGGTAGACCTCCTTATAGAAGGAAGAAGGCTTCCTCACAGAAGGAAGATTTCCTCAGAAGAATGAAGGTCTACTCGGAAGAAGGTAGACCTCCTCAGAGAAGGAAGAAGGTCTCCTCGGAAGAAGGTAGACCTCCTTAGAGAGGGAAGAAGGTCTCCTCATAGAAGGAAGATCTCCTCAGAAGAATGAAGGTCTCCTCGGAAGAAGGGTAGACCTTCTTAGAGAAGGAAGAAGGCTTCCTCACAGAAGGAAGATTTCCTCAGAAGAATGAAGGTCTACTCAGAAGAAGGTAGACCTCCTCAGAGAAGGAAGAAGGTCTCCTTGGAAGAAGGTAGACCTCCTTAGAGAAGAAAGAAGGTCTCCTCTAGAAGGAAGATCTCCTCAGAAGAAAGAAGGTCTCCTCAAAAGAAGGTAGACCTACCTTAGAAAAGAAAGAATACCTCATCAGAAAAGAATGAAAGTGTACTCGGAAGAAGGTAGACCTCCTCATAGAAGAAGAAAATGTACCTCATTTAGAATGAAGGTCTCCTCAAATAAGGAAGACCTCTTCAGAAAAAGGAAGGTCTCCTCGAATGAAGGAATACCTCTTCAGTAAGGAAGGAAGGTCTACTCGGAAGAAGGAAGACCTCTTTAGAAGAGAATGAAGGTCTCCTCAAATAAGGAAGACCTCCTCAAAAGAAGGAATGTCTCCTCGGATGAAGGAATACCTCCTCAAAAGAGAAGGAAAGTCTACTCCAAGAAAGAATACAGAAAAGAATGAAAGTCACCTCGGAAGAAGGATGACCTCATCAGAAGAGAAGGAAGAATTCCTCTTATAAGGAAGGTCTCCTCAAAGAAGAGGGAAGATCTCCTCAGAGAAAATGAACATTTCCTCCTCAAAAAATCTACCTCGGGAAAATTACCAAATAGAAAGAAGAAAATGTACCTCATTGAAAATCTTCATCAACAAATTGTCGGATGCGGAACTAGATCGGCCTACTAGTTCAGTGTTCACTAGTTCAGCCACCTGGGATAGCATGCACTACTTCGGCCTATTAGTTCAGCGCTCACCAATTTAGCCGCCCGATAGAGCACATACCAGTTGAACACACACTAGTTCAGCCACCAGATAGAGCACACACCAGTTCGGCCTCCCTCCTGGTATAGCATAAACTAGTTCATCCTCTCGGTTTAACTTGGTCCAATACGACCTTTCAATTGCCAGACAGAAGGAAAGAGACCTCCTCGGTAAAGAATTTTACTCAACAAGGAATCCTCCTTGGCAACAGATGACTCCTCTTACCACCATAGAACCAGAGCGGGCATACTCTTCCTTGGTCTGGGGGGCATATGTGTGGAACATACTACACTTCAAGTCTGAATCAAAAGACCAAATAGGTCCCGCCAAGGCCAGTTTGGCCCAAAAGACTTGTGAAATTTCCAAGTCCAAATCAGGACAGAAGTGTCCCACTTAGACCAGTTCGACCCACCAGGACCAAAGTGTCTCATTTAGGCCAGTTCGGCCCAAAAGACTTGTGAACATTCCAAGTCCAAATCAAGACCAAAGTGTCCCACTTAGGCCAGTTTTGCCCAAAAGACTTGTGAAAATTCCAAGTCCAAATCAGGACTCAAGTGTCCCACTTATGCCAGTTTGGCCCACAAGGACCGAAATGTCCAACCTATGCCGCTTCGGCTCATCTAGGCCATCGGCCCACGAAGGCCGCTTCGTCCAACCTAGGCCGCTTCAGCCTAAAGGGTCACTTCGGCCCAAATGGCTTAGAAAAATTCTAAATCCCAAAAAGGACCAAAGAGGTCCTACTTAGGCCACTTCGTCCAACCTAGGACGCTTCGGCCAACTTAGGCCACTTCGGCCCATCAAGGCCGCTTCGTCCAAATTAGGTCGCTTCGGCCCACCTAGGTCGCTTTAGCCAACCCAGGCGCTGAACCGCTTCATCCAACCTAGGACGCTTCGGCCAATTAGGTCACTTCGGCCCACCTAGGTCGCTTTGTCCAACCTACCTAGGCCGCTTCGGCCAACTAGGTCCCTTCGGCCAACCTAGGACGCTTCGGCCAATTAGATCGCTTTAGCCAACCTAGGACGCTTCGGCCAATTAGGTCACATCAACTAACCTAGGTCGCTATTGCCAAACTAAGCCGCTTCGGCCAACCTAGGTTGCTTCGGCCCAAACAGGCCACTTCGACCAAACTAGGTGGCTTTTGCCCAGAGGATCACTTTAGCACAGATGGCTTAGCAAATTTGTAAGTCACAAAAAGGTACTTTGGCTTATATAATCCACTTCAGCCAAGAAGGGCATTTCGGCCAAGAAATGACATTTCGGTCAAGAAAGGCACTTCAGCCAAAATGGACACTTCAGCCAAATAACTTGCAAATTTTTTTTTAAAAAAAAGAATGAGAGAAGGACGCTTCGTCCCGGTAAGGACAGTTTGCACAAAAGACATGTAAAAATTTTCCAAGCCCAAAATGAGACCAAGGAGTCCCACCTAGGCGAGCTCGGCCAAAATAGGTTGAACTTAGAGGACCGAGTTGTCCTACTGGGTCAGTTCGGCCAACTGGGTTAGTTCGACCAAACTCTTGAGAAAAATTTGCAAATCCAAATCAAATGACCAAAGAGGTCTTATTAGGCCAGTTCGGCCCTACATGTGCTCATAACAGAGAAAGTATGAAGGAAGGGAAAAGACCGAGCCAGAGAAGCTCTTCCCCCACATAAAGTCTCCTCAGAACAAATGACTTGGTCAAAATACACAAGTCTCAAAAGAATGGCCAATGAGACACACAGAGGAAAGTAACCAAGCTAGGTCATCCTAGTTTAAGGCACTTTATTACTTAGACGAAAAATAAAAATAGCGTGGAAAGGCTCGTTAAAATAGAGAGTGAAAGGTTGTGAATCTCAAACTACATTGAGATAAATACAAGCTATAATTACCCTCCCATCAATTTGCCAAAGGACATCTCGATGAGAGTGTACGGGGCATATGATAGTACCAAAATTACCCCACCAATAAAACTAGGACACGTGACAATTGAAGTGCCAGCTGGGCCAGGATGAAGGGAGAGTCGAAAGGTACACTTCGACCATAACTACCCACTTCGGTTCCTCTAAAAATTATATACTGAAGTCAATGAATCTGACCCTACTTCTACCACGTTGAAGTGTTGCCTTGGTAATGTCCCTACATGACCGAAGTAGGTATATACCAAGTCATACAATGAAGAGTTCCAATAGGACACCAACCCTCAACAGAGTCCAACTCCCTTTGGGAGAGTGATACAGATGGAATTTACCCTTCGAGAAACCCTCTGGAAAACCAATGAGTGAGAGTCTGACTCCTACTACAACTCAAACATTTCAAGCTCATACAAAAGGGGAACCTCTGCCCTCAGGTAAAGATCCTAACTCATGCACTCAAATTTACTTACTAAGCAAGAGGTAGAGCTCCGAATAGCGAGTCATCCTCCCAAGTTTAGTAACATACTGACTTGAGCATCAGAGAGGTCCCCCAGAGCACACCATCGGGGCCCTACCGAAGCTTACGTTTGCTTATTGTGCAGAAAGGAAGGCAACCGATCAGGAAGGAAGAACTTGGTCTGACTAACTGATTCGTCTACTAGGGTCGGGCCTATTTTTGACGTCATCAAAAGCAAATGGTAGGAAGTTGTTAATTACCCTAAAGAAACAATGTTCCACAATAGAAGTAGAGATTGCATAAGAGAACTGAAGTCGATGAAGAGACCCAGATAGAGGGATATATTTCCCTATCTAAGAGAACCATACAAAAGTATTGCAGGTGAAATGGCAGTTTAATAAAGACACCAATATGTAAAAATAAGCCAATCACTTAATCAGTTAGCACAATTTGCAAAACATCATTAAAAGGAAAGCAATACAATATATCTGCAGTTTGATGTTCTTACGATTTTGGATTTTAGCACCACATATCTTCCCCGATGTTCTAAAATGAATTTCGATCAACTTTCCCTGTATCAATTCACGTAACATTAATATATTATGAGCTGTAATTTTTCTCAAAAGCCTAAGGCCAACTTTCAGCAGTGTAAAGGTTATGAAAATATAAACTCATAAATGGGCTTGAAAAGATTATTCCCTTTATCAAACTTATAGATGCTTGCTTTCTTCACCCATACGTTCTTTTCTGGAAGTTCTTCAATGGTTATTCCAATCCTGCTTAAGCAACATTTATATTACTCTAGGAAGAGAAGTCAGCAGACACGTTATTATTTTACCTCTTATAATGAAGATTTTAAAAGTTGAAGCAGATCTGAGGGTCAACATTCTTACATATCAAACTAACCAAAATTCAAACAATTTCCTCCTAAAAACATAGTTACATAGAAAGTATGCAAGAGATTACTGATTGACATACAAAAATCCTGGGAGCATCATTTCCTGTCTAAATCTAAAGTCTAGCAAGACAGACCTTGAAATTGATAGAATATCAATCTAAGCAATCACTGTGTACATAATCCTCACATGATTTAGTTTCCTTATTAGTAGAGTTTACCAATCTCTGATTGTATGATTGTAATCACCTCAATTAGGGTGATTTAGTTTCCCTGTACAGGTCCATGATTGTAGGAAACTCTCCCAATATATTGTACTGAATACTATCAATGAAAGCAAGACACTTTTACACAAATTTGTTTATGGTATCGGAGCCTTTCTGTCACTGAACAGATGTGATCCTTTCTAAACTCTAGTATTCTCTTTACATCCCACGGCATACTACTATCCTATCTCCATTCTTCTTGCACTCCTTAATTCTTTTCCACTACACGGTCAACTCTTCTCAACTACACTGTTATGTCAATACCCTCCACTTCTCCTACCAACACCGCCTCCAATACTGATACACCATCAACCGATGACAACATCACAATACCAACTCTCAATTCTGTTCCTTAAGTCCACGGCTCTTCACCCTCTCAACTCAATAACCTCATCTCTCTCAATGCTATCTCCCAAATACCATTCAAGTTAGCCAAACATGGTGGCAACTATGCCTCTTGGAAGTCTCAAATGAGCAACCTTCTATTCGGCTATGATCTTCTCGGCTATGTCAATGGGTCGCACCCCTATCCTGCTTAAACTGAATCCGGTCATCTCTTTTAGCTTCGCCAAGACCGACTTGTGTTACTTGCACTACAAGCCACTACGCACAGTGCCATCGGTCCCACTATTAATAATTGTTTGACCTCAGCAGCAAGCTAGATCAAACTGGAAACAACTTTTGCCAATCCATCTAATATAAGTATGTTTTCTCTTCTCTCTACATTCATGAATACCAAGAAGGACGATAAATTTGTTGCTGCTTATATGACAAAAATCAGAAGTATTATTGATGATCTTGCTCTTATTGGGCATAACTTGAGTGATGCTGAAATTTTAGCTCACACTCTCAATGGTCTTAATAAAAAGAATTGACTGCAGCCATTCATGTCCGGGACACACCTATATCTTTTGAGGATCGCTACCACAAACTTCTTGATGAGGAACTTGTTCATAATCGTGAAGAACCTAAAGAGGACGATGTACCTGTCACTGCTCAATTCACTCAAAGATGATCCAACTATCGAGGTCGTGGTGGAAGGGGTAGTCGTGGCAACCCCAATCGTAACAATGCTGGCTATTTCAACAATTCAACAGGTTGGTCTTCAACCTATGGAAGTCCACAAATAATTCACCTAACTACACACGACAGTCCTCCTCTCATGGTCAACAACATCCTTCAGGTATCAGCTTTCAATCTGACTCTCAATTTTATCAACCATCCTGGAATTCCAATTATTCACAAGGTCAGCATCGCATTATCTGTCAACTCTGTGACAAGCCAGGACACAATGCAAAAACATGTCGATTTCAGCCTCAGCCCTCCTTGTACCTCCCACGGCCTCAAGCCCATTATGTCGATGGGGATTCAAACAATAGCAGCCCCAACTGGATCCTAGATTCGGGAGCTACGCATCACATAACATCCGATCTTCAAAATCTATCCATGCACTCTGACTATGCTGGGAATGAGGATGTTATAGTCGGCAATGATAATGGACTCTCAATCTTACATATTGGTTCTTCTACAGTTAATTCACCAAATGCATCATTTACATTAAACAATATTTTGTGTGTACCTCAAATAAAGAAAAACCTTATTTATGTTTCTCAATTTTGCAAGCAAAATAAAATGTTTATCGAATTTTTTCCTAACCATTTTCTTGTGAAGGACTTGTGTACGGGGGTATCCTTGGCCTAAGGTCGGAATAGGAACAACCTATTTGAGTGGACCTCGTCGGTGTTGCCTGTCATTCATTCACAATTGTCACCCTCAACATCCATTGCTCTCACATCACAACTCTGGCACCAACCGCTTGGTCATCCGTCCCTACCTACTCAGAAGAAAATACTAGCCAGCAACAAAATTTTTGTTCCTGTTTCTTCTATTTCATCTAAAGTTTGTGATTCTTGCTTATGCAATAAAAGCCACAAGTTGGCATTTAGGAACTCTTATATTATTTGTGATAAAGCCTTTCAAGTCATTTACTCTGATGTTTGGGGACCTGCTCCTATCACCTCTTTTGGCAACTTCCGCTATTATGTCATATTCGTTGATTATTTCACAAAATATACTTGGCTTTATCCCCTCAAATTAAAATCTGATATGTTTGGCGTCTTTGAAAAAATTCAAGAAATTAATCGAAAATTACTTTCAAACTCATATCAAAACTATTAATATATATGGCGGTGGAGAATATCAAGCACTTTCTTCTCTTCTTGCCAACTCTGGTATTCAGCATCTCACCTCTCCCCCATACACTCCTGAACACGTTGGCTCTGCAGAACGCAAACACAGACATGTAGTTGAACCATGTCTCACTCTTCACATGTCTCACTCTTCTCCAGCAAGCCCATATGCCTCTTCGTTTTTGATCCCATGCCTTTCAAACAGCTACTTATCTTATAAATCGTATGCCTACACCAATACTTTAAAACACTACTCCCTACCAAAAACTATTTGGTCATGCTCCCCGTTATTTCAGTCTCCTCGTCTTTGGTTATCTTTGTTACCCTTGGCTTCGACCTTACAATCATCACAAACTTGAACCTCGATCACGTCCTTGTGTGTATCTCGGTTTCTCCACTTCTCATCATGCCTTCACATGTCTTGACATCAAAACAAACAAAATTTTTCTCTCTCATCAGGTAATTTTCCTTGAACAAGTTTTTCCGTTCCAAAACATCTCTGACTCTACCTTGCCTATCACTCCTCAGTCCTTCTCCAAATTACTCACTTCTTTCACCGTAAAGCAATCTTCTCAACCCAGCCCCGTCCACCATGTTCATCAACCTTCTCTCTCACCCACTTCAGTCATCCCACCTCATAATATCTCAGTTCCATTATTGTCCTCTCCATCTCCCATTCTGAGTTCTCTATCAACTCTACCAAAGCCATCATCCTCACCAGAAAATATTGCACCTCCATTGGCTCACTCACCACAGGAAGAACCTATATCTGTCTTTACCTTGGCTGCCCCGTGCTCATCTCCTACTCAGATATGTACTTCTTTCTCCCCTTCTCCTTTACTTGCATCTGCTTCTCCAGCTATCTCCCCACCTAAATCCCCCAAACCCACCCGCATGGTGACCCGTGACCAGAATAATATCCATAAACCTAAGGTACCTTTCTCTCTACATACCACCACCTCGACCTCCTCTGACCCGATTATCACTGAACCCACCTCCTTCACTCAGGCAATAAAAATTCCTCATTGGCTTGATGCCATGAAGCAAGAGATCCTTGCCCTCCAAAAAAATAGCACCTGGTCCCTAGTTCCCCACTCCCTCACTCAAAATATTACTGGATGTAAATGGGTCTATAGAATTAAACGGCATCCCGATGGTTCCATTGCCAGGTACAAGGCACGTTTTGTAGCTAAAGGGTTTCATCAATGACCCGGTATCGATTTCACTGAAACCTTAAGCCCAGTTGTAAAACCTACCACTATTTGCCTTATTCTCAGCATAGCCGTGTCACATGATTGGGCATTGAATCAATTGGATGTTAACAATGCCTTCTTGCAGCAACCCCAGGGGTTTATTGATCCCCAGACTCCATATCATGTATGCAAGCTCCACAAAGCCATCTATGGTCTCCGTCAAGCTCCTAGGGCATGGTACAATGAACTCAAAAACTATCTACTTGATAATGGTTTCTTTATCTCAAAGAGCGATGTCTCTCTCTTTATCAGTATCACTGCATCGGTCACTATGTACCTTCTTGTCTATGTGGACGATATTATCATCACTGACAGTCACTTGGCAGCAATTAAAAATTTCACCACTCGATTGTCCACTCGTTTTTCTCTTAAGGATTTTGGGCAACTCAGTTACTTCTTGGAAGTTGAAACTATCCAGTCTTCACAGGGTCTTCTCATGTCTTAGCGCAAGTACATTCTTGATCTTTTACACAAGACCAATATGCAGGACGCCAATGAATTAGCACTCCCTTGTCCTCCTCCGAATCTCTTAAACTGGATGACGGGTCTCCCGGCATGATCCAACTGAATATAGATAGGTACTTGGCTCCCTTCAATATCTGTCTCTTACTCGGCCTGATGTGAGTTTTGTAGTTAACAGATTAGCTCAGTTCATGCACCGTCCGACCTCCACACATTGGACTATCGTTAAACATGTTCTTCAGTACCTCAAAGGCACTACTCATTATGGATTATTTCTCTCTGCCCACACACCTCTTGCTCTTCACGCCTTTGCCAATGCTGATTGGGGTGGTAATGCAGACATTTTTCATTCTACTTCCGCCTATGTGGTATTCCTTGGCTCCAATCCCATTGGCTGGAGCTCCAAGAAACAATCTACTATTGCCCGTTCGTCCATTGAATCTGAGTATCGGGCCATCGCATCAGCTACCGTTGAAGTCAATTGGGTGTCCAATCTCCTTCGTGAACTTGGCCTTGGCTCCTCTACGCCATCCACCATCTATTGCGACAATGTTGGTGCCACTTATCTATGCTCAAATCTGGTTTTTCACTCTCTCATGAAGCACATTGCCATCGACTTTCGCTTTGTTCATGATCAAGTCGCTCGTAAGCTACTTCGTATTACTCATGTTCACACATCTGATCAACTTGCGGATTCATTGACCAAGTGACTACCTCGAAAGCAGTTTCAATCACATCGGTCCAAGCTAAGTATCCTTCCTGGATCCTTGCGCTTGAGGGGGCATGATAGAATATCAGTCTAAGCAATCACCGTGTGTACGTAATCCTCACACGATTTAGCTTCCTTATTAGTAGAGTTTACCGATCTCTGATTGTATGATTGTAATCACCTCAATTAGGGTGATTTAGTTTCCCTGTACAGGTCCATGATTATAGGGAACTCTCCCTATATATTGTACTGAATACTATCAATGAAAACAAGACACTTTTACACAAATTTGTTTAGAAATAACACAAAATAAGAGCCGTAAAATTCTAAAATTAATTTCCAGTCCAATAAATTAGATTAAAGTTAAGGCTAAAATTAAGTTCGAAAGTGGTTAGAACTTGTAAATAGGAAGCAACTGCCAGAACCCAGAGCCTTAGGAAATAGGGCTTGCCTTCTTACCATCTCAGCTGTGGATAATAATGTAACAGAGAATTCAACAATTGTAGCAGAAGCACAGATTAATTTAACTAATGATAGAAGCACAAACATTAAGTTATCACTATGATCAGCATAAGACATTACCAAACGCCCTCACTAAAGAACATCGAAAAGGCAGCAATTTAAGAATCACTAAAAGTCCAATCAAGGAAAAAGTTCAATTACTAAGACCTAGAACATGGAAACAAAAATCTCACATAGCAATTCAAGAAATTCAGTTGAGGCAGAGAAAAGGGGCACCTATGAAAACCCCTTTCGATTAAATTAGAAAGGTCGCCAATAATTTCTCTAACTGCTTCGTTTCTCTATCTACCACTTCAGTCTAAGGATTGATTTAGCACAGAACATGTGCTTCGTTTGTCGCTCTCTGTGGATGCTTCGTTTCTCATGCAACCACTCACCAAATGTTGTAAAGGGAAGATTCCAAGAACCCAAACCAAATGGCAGATGCATGAACCGATCCGAAATCACAGAAGTCATAATTTGAAACAATTAAATTCAGAGATGCATGAAGGAAAAGCATATTGTATGTCTGGGCGGAATGACTCTTGAGTTTTTTCAAGTCTTCAGTAATAATTTGAGCAACTGTGTGGTAAAATTTTGTTAGGCAATAAAAATGTATTGGATTTTGTGTTTTATTGATGTGATTATATTGGAAAATGTGTTTTGTCGATCTGATTGTATTGGGAGACGTGTTTTGTTGATGTGGTTGTATTGGGGTTTTGGGTTTTGGTGTAGTTTTGGGAGACGTGTTTGCTGATGTGGCTATATTGAGATTTTGTATTTTGATGTAGTTTTGTTGGGGACAACATGGAGACATGGAATGTTGTTAGCCTCCATGTTGGATGAAAATGAATAATGTATAGCAATTTATGTTTTCTGTGATATTGCAATTTATGTATAGCAATTTATGTCATAGCGGAACCGTTAACGGTTCCGTTGTTGGCTAACGCCACACCAAACGGAAGAGAAATGTCAGCGGATCCGTTGACAATTGACAGCGGATCCGTTGGCTTTTGAGAAGCTCCAATAAAAGCTTTTGTTTTTTTTTTAATTTAATTATGTGGGTCTCACTTTGACTGAAAGGTTTTTGTTTGAAAGAAGATGGGACCAACATTGAAACAATTTTCTCAATTAACATTTTTTAATTAATTTTATTTAAAATTATTCAGTTTACATTGTAAACATTTTTTAATTAATTTTAACGACATTCTTTTTTCTGTTTTAAAAAATTAATGTGGGGCCACAAAACTAATTGATAAAGTGATTTTTAATTTTCTTTCTAAAACCAGCGGAGCCACGTTTTGACTTAATATTTTTTAACGTAACACATTATTGTAATGTCATTTTAAATATTTAAATTTATACTCAAAATTAAATTTAGTAAAAAACTAAATTAATTAAATTAAATCTAACAGTAAATAAATAAAAAAATATTATAAAATCATAAAATATAATATTTAATAAAATTAATTATTTTATTAATAAAATTGAATATGCTAAAAATTAATGTTAATAAAATTATATTTATTATGTTAATCTAATATTAAATTTAATAACAAGTTTTAATATTAAAATTGTAAAATCTAATATTAAATACTTTAATTCAACAGTTTTTCCGTTAACGTCAGTTTTTAGTTCGTCAAACACTTCACAACATATTTCACAGCTTTAAGCTTAACTTTTTTTCCACAGCTTTTCCACTAGCATTGAAAATCAATCCAGCCGCACTATCAAACGGACCCAGAAGATAAGAAGCGTTGAAGAATTATAAACGAGGTCAATAACTTCAGTTTTACATTTTTTAAAAAAAATTAAATTTTTATTGTAATTTCCATGTGGCAAATGCACACAAAACGATAGCACTACATATCCAAGCACTTTTCATCCCAGCAAATGTACCAGTCTATGTGGAACGCTGATTAGGATTGCTGAGATGAAAAGTAGAAAAATAATTATCTTTTTTAAGATAAAAAATGTCCCTACTTATTGGTTTAATTTCTTTTTCCACACAAGATGACATCATCTAATGACATCATTATTTTTTACTTTATCTTTTCTTAAACAAAATTTTAAAACATTTTTTCTATCAAAATAAATGTTAGATTTCGAAAAACAAAATTATATATTCGGAATCAGCATGTAATACTCATTCCAACAAGATTCATTGTTGATATGTTTTATCGGATCATATTTAATTACATTATTTTTAAAAGAATGTAATTACACTGTTTTTCAATATCATATTGTAATTACATTATTTTTGAATTACACATATTAGTATTACATTGTTTTCCATTATCACATGTTGATCTTAATTACATTGTTTTTCAAAAATAATGCAATTATACTATTTTCATTATCATACTGTAATTGCATTTGTTTTACTATAATTACATTGTTTTCGAGTTATCCATACATATATACATATATAATTACGGAGTCCTCTAACGAAAATACAACTTTCTCAGCTATCCACCTTGGATCCAGAGCTCTCTGTATGTGTGCCACGTGGATTTCAGTTGAATAAAAATCTACAAAAATTACTGAATATTGTTGTCGTTCAAGATTCATCCCCTACGATTTAACTCTTATACATATATAATTACGGAGTCCTCTAATGAAAATACAGCTTTCTCAGTTATCCACCTTGGATCCAGAACTCTCTGTATGTGTGTCATGTGGAATTTCAGTTGAATAAAAATCTACAAAAATTACTAAATATTGTTGTCATTCAAGATTCATCCCCTACGATTTAACTCTTGATGGGACAACAATTAAATGTCTCAGAGAACGAGGGTTCCAATATGCCTCTTCTTCTTCACGGCGATTCACGATTATTCCTATTCCAAAGCCAGGTTCATCAACCTTCTAGGCTTCCACCACTAAGACCCACGACTGTTCATATTCCAGGCCAAGTTCATCTCTTTCGTGATTATATATGTATAGATTCATTGAATCCCTCTGGATGATTTCTTTCTGGGACAATTAAAATTGTTTAAATATAATCGCTTCTCATTCCCCAACACCAATCGTAATCGCTTCTCTCGCTCCTCTTCTTCACGCATAGACCCCACGACGGTTGCTATTCAGTGCCAGGTATAATCAATCCTCTTCTTGCTGTCGTATTTTATCTGATGATGTGGTATTAAGTTTCATCTTTATCTGCCTGGGTTTGTTCGCACCTTCAGCACTTTCTTTCCGTCATGCCCCTGTTTTCGTTCCCGTCTCGATAAGATCTTTGTCTTGAATTATTAAGGATGGTGCATGAAGGAATAAATTTAGGATTTTACTCTATTTAAGTTGTTTAGTGTTTTTAATATTTTAATCATCGTCTCAGTATTTTTTGTGTTTTGTAACAATTTCTAGGTGATTCTCATCAAATTCATTTCCGATTTTTCTTTAGGATTCGATATAAACGGTCAATGGGAAGCTGAAATGAACAATCCCATACAAAGTAAGTTTTTATATGTTGTTTCCTTTGATCTTCGGGTGCCATTAACATTAACATGATTTATTTTACATATTGGGAACCATGAATTCAGCATTCCTTTTCTTGGAACAGGCAATGCAATCTCTTGTTGCTATTGAAAGGACATTTTTTTTGCAGTTAAAGAGCAGCTGAGATTTATTCTCCACTTCGATATGCATTTGCTCAGGTAAATTCTTATTTCTCATTTCATTCTCACTCCCCACACCATGGCCTTTTGTATCTTCCAATAGGATTTATCTAAATTATTTGACAATGCTCTCTCTTCTATTGTTGTTCATGAATTTTTGGATTACTGTGTCCCATTAAGCCTAAAATTCAAACCACTTCGACTCATGTGTCCTTCGCCAATGAAGGACATAGTGATTCACGAAACGGTTTCCATTGTTACTTCTTGCAGGTAACCTTCTCTGTTTTTCACGGGTTATTGTGGGTGGATTACAAACGTTCCTCTCTCTTCAGTATTTATGTATAGATAAGTCTCCACAAGATGCCTTATGATCGATGAGGTACGAACACCACCTGTGCTTTCTTCATTCCTTGGAGCATGTGTGTTTATTCAATATATTTCTTCATGGAGTTTTCCATTTCACAAAATTTGTGGAGAGAGATATAAACATTATCAAATCTTAACTGTACCTATATGTGGGTGTTTTAGATTTGCAAAATTAGATGTCCAAATTACACACTCCAGGACTGCCGGGAGGTAACTATTTTTTCATAATTCTAATCTCATCTATTTTGAAATCAATGCATATATCCTCTGCCTGTTGATGAAATCAAATGTTGTGTGAACATATTATTGAAATTTCAAGTTGAACTTTGTTTTTCTTCGTACTAATTGTCATATGGACATACTCATTTGTTCATTGTGGTTTTATGGACTTCTTCGGAGAGACTATTATCCATTTTTTGTTTGGAGGGTTTATAGGCTAATTTGAAGAGACTATTATCAATATTTTGATTGGAGGGTCTTCCGTTCAGATGTGGAAGACTCAGAATCACTATGTTTGCCTATCACATTTATTATTTTGATATTCGTAATTCTTGGTACTCATTTTATACTTAATTTGCCTATCCTTATTGGTCCTAATTATATTCTTATGAGGTGTTGGGGTTTGCTGGAGGTTGAACACCATGTGACAAATTCTGCATATTGGGTATGATTTACTATCTTCAGTTTCAAATCAAATGTGCTGGTCAATTTGGGGCTCATTAATCAATTTAATATTGGCTCACTGTTTGAAAAGGATTATTTTATTTTTTTTACTGCATGGGTGAAAGTTACACTTTTGCATTCATATAATTTCCTACTCCACATTTCAAGAGTTCGAACAGTTTATGATACTTGATTCAATGTGGACCAAAAGGGTTAGATTTTGAAGGAAGGATTAGCCACATCCTAGGGCATGGATGATCAATAGGTTTATCCTCAATCTTTGATTTATAAATTTGCTCTAAATTTAGGATTATGGGGTTCTTTAAATTGACTGCAATTGAAGCTTTGGTAAGAAGTTTTCAATTCAAAGTTAAACCATGTAATTGATATAGAAATGTTGTTTCTATTTTTTTTAATCAATGGTTTATGTTCCTTTCCTATGTGTACATTCATAATTTTTGGAATTATTTTTCAACTAAAATATCATATTTAATTACTTTTGCTAACTTGACGTAGTCATCTCAATCAAAAACATGTATGCTAGGTTGCCAATGGTATACCTGTACATAAAAATCTTCCCCATTTCTAGCCCCCTTTCTTGTTTATACTGTGGTCCAAAATATTGATATTTCCTCTCCATGAAATGCAATGAAGTACTCCATTCATCTAAACATGCCTAGAAGGAATATTGTGTAGAGTGCTGCATTGGTTGAAATGTTAAATTTAGGATATGAGGCAAACCAAATAATAGTGTCATGCTAAACCAATCTTTTAGCTGTTTTTCCTTGTGTTTTCCAGCTCTGAACATTGAAAAATTCAAATATATATGCAAATATACATATATATATATATATATATATATATATATATATATATATATATATATACACACACACACACAAGTTTGTATTGATTTGTGTGAGTTTTCATTGGATAAACAGAAGTGCATATTGAAATTGCACAAATTGGGAATATTTGTTGTTAGGCTAATCTTTTTCTTTAAAAAAAAAAAATCTCAATTAGTTGTTAGACTAGATAGTATTACAGAGTCTTCGTGGTTGCCTATTAAATTAATAACCATGGTTTTGGGGTCCAATGCAAGGCAACATGCTATTTCAAACATGATGGTCATGCTTATTGGCAATAAGTGCGACTTTCCTGGGATGTCATCCCAGGAGAAGGGGAGCAGTTTGGACAGTGTTATGGGTTGATCTTTATGGAGAACTCTACAAGAAAATGCGCAGACTGTGGAGGAGGTATGAATATTTTTTTTACTATAAAACTTGCCATCTTTCCAAAACCATGATAATTCAAAACAATCTACTGTCACTTTAAAATCTCTTATGGCACATTTCCTGTACAAGCATTTATAAAGATACCTACAACACTATACAAGATGATCTAGGATGGAGTATTTAATGTGTCAAATGAGGTTAGGTTCAAACTCCCATTTTGTAGCCTTACTTATCACTTATGAGGATTCCTCACATGTCAGTATATGCACATATGGTTTCGGCTTCATGCCTTCGCAGTAAAAGCTTTTCTAAAATATACAAATCCTTCATTCTAGGAAATTGTTAAGATCTATTATTACTTCTTATACTTCTGATTTGTTCATTAGTCCTAACCTTTCTTGAGAATTTAGTTTCGATGAACAATTATTTCCTTTGTTTAACATGGTATACGGGTTCATATTGACCCATTTACTTGCTTTTTCAACATCACTTACTCGATTACATCTTAGTTTAATGGATAACACAATTAATATGAGAAATGGTCGGTTTTAATGCCGATATAAATGTCGAATTATATTGGTGGTTTCTTGCAGCCTTACCGAATAAAAGTTGGATATGGTGGAATATCAAGTCTATATTGAAGCAGTAATGGCTCTTCTTCTCAAGCCGAAGGCTGTTACGTGCAGTTTGGATCTCTTAAAATTTCATTTACTATCTTGGATGCAGTTCAGTAGTTCTTTACTTCTTAAGCATATTTCATTTGCTATTTAAAAAGAAATCTGGGTTCTCAAAATAATGACATTGCTTTGTATATGTAAGCCTTCAGTATTTGGCATACTTGAATAATTTCTTCGTGTCTCCTCAATACGTTTGTAGAGTTTTCTGTTGTTCCACTCATTCTTCTTTTAGTTGCACTGCAAGACAAAATTGCAATTGTGCCAATGGTGGTGGCTAAAGATTTGCTCTTCATGTATTTCTTCCATGTATGGATTTGGTATGTTAAATAATGTGAATGTGGAGTAGACAGTGTTTACATAGTGGATATCATTGTAGTGGTGATCGGAAACTTAGTTACGAAGAACGCCCTATGAAATGGGTCCGAGAATGCTTTATATTTATTTCATTGCTACTCGATCTATTGGAATTCTTATGTTCATATCGCATCTCTGACAACATAGAGATCATGCTTGGTTTCGTTACTAAGATCAAGTGTGTGATAATATGAATGTGAGACACAACCTATGACCAAATATGAGAAATTCACTATCTACTATCCAAATCATTTGTTAATTTAAAAAATGTAATGCAATATCTGTTATTTGAGAGTGTATGATTCCAAGGTGACAGTTTAATAAACATATCAAAATGATATATGTTCATAATTTTTCCATCCATAAACTTATATAATCTAAGTGGCAAGCCATATAGGTATGTCATATGGATTAAAAAAAAAACAAACTTTATTAAAGAAATCACATAGCCGTGCCACATGTTTATGTAAGTTTATGGATGTTTATTTTATGGATATGTAGTGTTTTCGATAAACATATGATTACATACCTCGCGAAGCGTGGGCACACAACTAGTATATTGAAAAACAATGTAATTCATATCTACACCATAAAAAACAATATAATTAATATCTAAAATACATAAAGTAATGTAATTACATCTAAACTCACTCGGAGAATCATAAATACGCCACCTTTGCATTCACTTTTTTAATGAAAAAGATATGACTAAACCATACTTTCCATCCTCAAATTGCACGCTTTTCTCGTTTATGTCCTTAAAATTTAAAATTTCTCGATTATATCTTTGAAGTTACAAAAAACAAGTTGTTTATATCCTGAAATCACTATGCCGATGAGTGATAGCCGGAAATTACTTATTTGGCAATCAGAAGTCCAGGCTGGCTTTATCCACATCATTATTTTTATTAAAATAATTTACGTGTCATTTTTATTAGAAAAATACACTATAAAAAAAACCTCATCTTCCTCCTTCAGCTCCTCTCAAAGCCACAAGAAGTACAAGTCTCAAGAATCTCCCTGGCTTGTGTTCTCATCTCTTTTCCTACTTCACTTTCCAAATCCATGAACTTTTGCACAAGCTCTGTCACATACTTCTTGCTCACCAAACTTTCTTTTCCTTCCTCTCTTTTTAAAGAATTTGTGTAAAAGCTGTTTGTATGTTACAATATATAGTGATACAAGACTATAATCGTGGTATACATATGGAAACTGAATCATCCTAGTTAGGAAATAGTATCACTCAAATCACTGGAGATACAATCACGAATATACAGTTGACTTTGTGAATTGGAAGAGATTATAGGATCCCGTATATCATGCTCTATCATGCCCCTGCAAGCGCAAGGATCGGGGAAGGATACCAAGCTTGGATCGATGGAGCTGAAAAGATTTCTTGGCAAGTGGCTTTGTGAGGGAGTCTGCAAGCTGATCCGAAGAATGAACATGGGATATGCGAAGTACTTTACGAGCAACTTGGTTACGGAAAAAGTGAAAATCAATAGCAATATGTTTCATGCGGGAGTGAAAAACCGGATTGGAGCAGAGATACGTAGCACCAAGATTGTCACAGTAGATGGTAGGAAGAGTGATCGGTGGTGCACCAAGTTCAGTTAGGAGATTATGGACCCAATTGACTTCAGCTGTGGCAGAAGCAATAGCTCGATATTCCGCCTCCGTAGAAGAACGAGCTATAGTGGACTGTTTTTTAGAGCTCCAACTAATGGGGTTGGCACCAAGGAATACCACATAAGCAGAAGTAGAGTTGTACGTGTCGGCATTACCGCCCCAATCAGCATCAGCAAAGGCATGTAGCGACAATAGAGATGATGCGGAGAGAAAGAGACCATAGTGGGAAGTCCCCTTGAGATATCTGAGAACACGTTTCACAGCCGTCCAGTGCGTGGTGGTGGGACGATGCATAAATTACGCGAGCTTGTTGACAGCAAAACTAACATTCGGCCTTGTAAGAGAGAGATATTGGAAGGATCCGAGAACCCGTCGATATTCTATGGGATCATGAGGAGGTGAGCCATCATCTAATCTGAGAGTTTCCGAGGAAGAAAGTGGAGTGTTAGTTGCCTTGGCTTCATGCATATTTGTCTTCTGAAGAAGATCAAGAGTGTATTTGCATTGAGAGAGATGAAGTCCAGCAGGAGACCGATGAGTTTCGACTCCAAGAAAATAGTGTAGAGGCCCGAGATCCTTGAGTGAAAACTTGGAGGAGAGCTAATTAGTAAATTTTTGAATTGCCGCAGGACTGCTACCAGTGAGAATTATATCGTCAACATAGACAAGCAAGTATATTGTAGCAGTAGTAGAGCGATATATGAACAAAGAAGCATCACTTTTGGAGAGAGCAAATCCACACTCAAGGAGATAATTGCGGAGTTCAGTATACCAAGCGCGAGGAGCTTGTCGAAGACCATAGATAGCCTTCTTAAGTTGACATACATGTGTTGGACTACTGGAGTCAATAAAGCCAGAAGGTTGCTGCATGTAAACATGGTCAGATAAAGTGCCCTGCAAGAAAGCATTATTAACATCCAGTTGTGTTAGAACCCAACCACGAGAAACAGCAATATTGAGAACAATGCGGATGGTTGCAGGTTTAACCACGGGACTAAAAGTTTATGTGAAATCAATGCCAGGCCGTTGATGGAACCCTTTGGCCACAAGGCGAGCTTTGTAACGTGCAATAGAGCCATCGGGGTTCCTCTTTATTCGGTATACCCATTTACACCCAACAATATTCTGTGTGGAGGATGAGGGCCCTAGGGTCCATGTGTTGTTTTTTTTAAGAGCAAGAATTTCTTCATGCATGGCAGCACGCCATTGAGGAAGTTTATTGGCTTGGGTGAATGAAGTTGGTTCGGTAGGATTGTCGGACGGTTAAATGGTGGTAGTGACTGCCAGGGAGAAGGGTTGTTTTGGTTTGTATATGTTATTTTGAGATCGGGTGACCATGCGGTTAGGCAGTGGTGGTGGTGAGATTGATGGGGCAGTAGCTGTGGTGGAAGGGGGAGGGTTAGAAGGACATACCTGAGAAGTTGCTGAACCCGTGGCATCCATGGCAGGAGGTGTAGGAGTGGCTAAACCCGTGGCATCCATGGCAGGTGGTGCAGGAATGTTGGAGCATGAAGATGGTCGTGATATAGGAGAAGAAAGTTGTGTTGGTGGTGACAAAGCTGGGTCAGGTTGAGGAGGGATGGTGTCCGTGCTTGTGAAAGGAGATGTGGTGGGTCTTGTAGTTGAAGTGAGAGGATGGGAAATTGGTGGTTTGTGGGGTAGGAGTAGATGAGGAGAAAAGCCACCGGTGAAGTGATGAAATATTGGAGGAGATAAGGGTACAGAATGTGAGTTGTGCGAAATAGTTAAGTATGGGAATTGATTTTCAAAAACGACCACATGGCGCGAAAAGAAGATTTTTTTGGTATGAGGATCAAGGCAGGTAAAAGCATGATGAGGTATAGAAAATCCAAGATAGATACATGGACGAGAGCGAGTTTCAAGTTTGTGATTGGTGTAGGGACGAAGCCATGGATAACAAAGGCAGCCGAATGTGCGAAGAGATGTGTAAGTAGGAACATGACCAAAGAGGTTTTTTTTTTTTTTTTTGATCAAATGTAAGTATGTATTAAAAAGATCAAAAGTGACACAACTGGAAAACCAGAGAGTTTATATACAAACACAGAACACCCTGACATGCCAGGGGAAACACACTGGGAAGAACCCAGAGAGGCTAACAAAGCAAGAAACAAAGCTAGAAAACAGAAAGAAAGAAAACCCCCACCAGCACAACCCTAACAACTAGCAAGCAAGCAGCACCCGAGTACAAAGCCAAGAGCAACCAGGGACCAGCAGAAGCACAAAGCAGCCCACCTCAAAGACCTAGCTCCAAGCCACCAACTGGAACCAGAACCCAGCTCCAAGCCACCAACTGAAACCAGAACCAACCCATCTCCAAGCCACCAACCTGAACCAAGGAACCCAGCTTCAATCCACCAACTGGAACCAGAACCAGCCCACCACAAGGAGCTAGCAGAGGTTAGCCAAGGAGAGAAGCCAGAACAAAACCCAGAAGAAACAGCAAAGAAACCAACAGGAACAGAACCCAAACACCATCGGAGAGCCAACACCAAACCAACCAGGCCCACCAGAGTAGCAGCTAACAACCAAAACCCAACAAGAACACAACCATAAGTGAGGACTGCACCCCCAAAAGGAACAACAGCCACAGACCAGGAAACCTCAATGCTAACTGCCAGAACCAACCAGCACAGTCAACAAAAGCAGCCAACTACAAGAACCCTACCAAACAAGGAACCATTACAATTACACTAATGGATTCCAGGAGGAAGAGAGGCATCTTTGATATGGAAAAACATAATAGTATAAAACATCACTTGAAACCTATGAATTAACTGATCAACAGGATAATAAGTTTTCTCAAATATTCTTCTATTTCTTTCCTGCCAAATCAGATAAACAACCAGGCTTAAAGAGACTCTCCTCATTCTAGCAACAGAAACCCTACTGCCCCTTCCCAGCCCTCTGATAGCACTAGTCAGCGTGGCCATTCTCCTGTTAATTCCCAGCCAACAAGTGATTTTCCTCCAAAAGTAAGAAGTCCAAATACAATTGAAGAAAAGGTGCGCATGAGACTCTTCCTCTTGCCTGCAGAAAATACAAAAGGTATCAGTAGGCACGAATCTTAACCTGTCTCTTGTTCTCAGTCTTCCCAAGACAGCAAGCCACAACACAAAATTATATCAGGCAAGGACCACACTTCCCACACTACATTCATCCAACTAACATTGGGTCTTTTAACTCTGAAGTACTCATATGCACAACTGGACCCTGAGAGAGGGCCATTGTGCCAGCTTTGAATAAGAGTTGTGACCTGATCCTGCCCCCCACAGTCCTGGACAAGTTGGTGTTGGAGATTAAGAATGGCTTTCCACAAAGGAGAAGAAGTCTTAGAAAACCCAACCTGCCATATAGAAGTTTGATTCAGATAGAAATGATGCACCCACTGTATCCACAAGGAGTCAGCTTTAATATGAATATTCCATAGATGATTAGCCATAAAACTGAGATTCCTAGCCCTGAGATCCAAAAGGCCTAAACCTCATTCTTTCTTTGGCAGACAAACATTAGTCCAAGAAACAGGAGCAGAAACTCTCCCACAAGCATTGCCACTCCATAAAAAATTCCTACACAAGCTTGTAATCTTTTTAATAACCTGCTCAGGCATAGGAAAAATGCCAATCCAAAATTGGACCATACCCTGCAGTACAGACTTAAGAAGCTCCAGCCTACCAGCATAGGACAGATGCTTTCCCAGCCAGCCTTGGATGGCCAACTCCAGCTTATTCAACAGGGGAGAGAACTGACTGACCAGCAGCCTATTGGGACTGAGAGGAACCCCCAAGTATTTGAAGGGAAAAGATCCCTCAGAAAACCCTGTAGATTGAAGAATTCTATGCTTGGTTTCATCCCCAACTCCCCCAAAATAAATGGAGGATTTGTCAACATTTATCTCCAGCCCAGAAACATCATTAAAAATCAACAATTGCTGATAAAGAATACTCACTGAAGGCCCATCCCCCCTAGCTACCAGCAGGATGTCATCTGCAAATGCCAGATGAGTGATTTTCTGAGGAAGACACTTGGGATGATATTTAAATGCAGGATTTTCAGATGCAACATTCAGCAGCCTAGAAAAATACTCCATGCTAGCAATGAATAAATAAGGAGAAAGAGGATCCCCTTGCCTTATACCACCCTTGCCAAGAAAGAAACCAAAAAGATCACCATTAACAGCCACAGAAAATGAAGTGGTCTCCACACACTGCATAATAAGCTGAACAAACTGACTAGGGAACCCAAACATCAAAAGCAACTGCTTAATAAAATGCCACTGAACAGAATCAAAAGCCTTCTTGAAATCAATCTTTATTAGGCATCTAGGAGAAGACCTTTTCCTACCATAGTTCCTAAGCAGCTCTTGAACCATGTAAATATTGTCTGCCATTTTCCTGCCTCCCAAGAAGGCATTCTGAGCAGGATAGATGATATTCTGCAAAGCCATAGCTAATCTACTGGCCAGGATTTAAAAATAACTTTATAAATGACATTGCAGCAAGAGATAGGTCTGAAGTCCTTAACAGTACTCACATTTGCAGATTTGGGAATTAGAGCAATCACAGCATGATTCACTTGTTTCAGAAGAGCACCAGAAACAAAGAAATCTTTCACAGCAGCACAAAAATCATCCCCAACAACACTCCAAGCCTTTTTGAAAAACACAGATGAGAAGCCATCAGGACCAGGAGCCTTATCATTCCCAATAGAGAATAAGGAGGCCTTAATGTCCTCAGCAGAAACAGGAGCAAGGAGCTGACTCTGAACATCCCCATCCAGACAGGGACCACTCTGCACCACAGAAACATCCAAAGGCATGGTTGACTTGGAGGAACCCAAAAGCTGCTGATAGTACTTAACAAACTCCTCTCCAACTTCATCAATAGAGTTAGTAAGCCTACCATTATCACAAAGAATAGTAGCAACAAAATTCCTTCTGTGATTTTGACTAACCATAGAATGAAAGAAACTAGATCCCTTATCACAATCCTTGAGAAAGTTAGTCTTCAGCTTTTGACTGTAGAACATTCTCTCAGTAGATTTTAACTGAACCAGTTTCAGCCTCAAACATTTCTCTTCAGCTAACAACTGGGAATTGTCCATATCAGATTGAAGCTTAAGCTAATGATCTTCCAAAACCAAGGCAGCCATCTTAACCCTTTCAGGTATATGACAAAAATGTAATTTGTTAAGCAGCTTCAGAGGGCCTTTCAAATGCTTAAGCCTTTTGCAAAGAACATACATAGGAGAGCCTAGAACAGGGATGGCCCAATTAGCACTGACTAAATGCAGAAACTGATCATGCTCTCTCCACATATTAAAAAACTTAAAGGATCTCCTACCCTGAAAGTAAGGAGCACCAATCAGAACTCTAGCTTGGCAGTGATCAGAGAAAGCACCCGAAGGAAAGAAATGAACCTGACAATTATTCTGCAAAGAGGACCAGAGAGGGTTCACCAGAACCCTATCAATTTTACTCCAAACATTACCATTAGACCAAGTGTAATGACTACCAATGGAATTCAAGTCAGAGAGACCCAAATCAGAGCAGCACTCCCTGAAATCAACAGTTTCATAGTTGGTAACATCACTACCATTATGCTTATCAGCCTGAGACAACATAGAATTGAAATCCCCCAGAACAAGCCAAGCAACATTAGGAGACCAACTTCTCAAATCATCCCAGAGAACCCTCCTGGCAATAACAGTGTTGAACCCATAAACAAAAGCAGATACAAAAAATAACTGGCTCACTTTGCAAGTAATTGAAACTTGCATAACTTGGGAAGAGAAAGCTATCAAGTCAACATGGACTGTATTAGGATTCCAAAAAATAGCAATTCTAGCTGTACTGGTAGAGCTAACATTAGAAATAACCTTCCAATTCTTCAACTTAGATTTCTGGAACAGATTAAGCTTAGAAACACTCAACTTAGTTTCAAGTAAACCACAGACATCCACTTTACACTTCCCCATGAGGCTGGCCACCTCATGCTGCTTTAGAGGGCTGTTCAGCCCTCTAATATTCCAACTGTACACAATCATTGGGTTGAAAGAGGCAAGGTCCCCCTAGCACTCCCAACCGCTCTCCTGGCAGAACCAGCCCCATTCCTTGTTCTAACCCCATCAGAGGCCCCCTGCTTGAGAATGGCAGAGCCCTTATGAGCCATAGCAACCTCATTGTGAGTAACATTATTACTTTGAGTCCCCTGTTTCTTCTTAGGAGCATTAGGATTTTTCCTGCCTTTAATAACGTCCCATCCATCCTCCACTTCCAATTGCATAGGATCAAAAATAGGAGATTCAGGATTTACAATATCTTTCTGTTTATCCTTTGATCCCAATCTTCCATTATCCATACCAGTATTCTTTCCAGACTGATCACCCAGTCTATCAAGCGCACTCCCTCTATTAACACCTTTCACATTTCCATCTTACTGGCCTCCCTTCTTACTGCTATCTGTACTGGAATTATTAGACCTAGAACACACCCCCATGGTATGCCCCAACACTTTACAGATTTTACAGAATTTAGGCAAGGTTTCATACTCCACTGACTGTTCTAGAGGCGTGCCATTGGGTAAAAGGATGTCAATGGTATGAGGCAAATCTTCTAACAAATCAATTTCCACCAGAACCCTAGCATAGGAGAGTCTTGAGAGGGTGGAAGTTAGTTTGTCACATTGTAAGGGTTTTCCCAACACACTAGCTATCTTGGAAAGACATCTAGCTGACCAACATTTCAGGGGAAGGTTAGGAAATTTGATCCAAACAGGAACTCTAGACATTTCCTCAGATACAAAATCAAAGTATTCAGGCATGGATCGAAGTACTAAAGGTCTCCCATACACCAAATAAGGACCTCCACTCAGCACTGTAAGCTTATCTGTTTCATTTGCAAATCTATATATCAGCCAACCGGAATCATGGATAGTTAACACTGCCTCACATTTCCAGACTGATTCAATGATGCCATTCAAAGCCCTATACCCAGGGAATTTACCAGCAACATATCCTATTATACAGTTGTTCCACACATCACAATTTTCATCAAGATCATCACCCAACAAGACACAGTTCTTCTTAGTACTTATTTCAGAAAAATGCTCCAACTTTGAACAAGAATCTAAACTTCTATTACTACTGAATAAATCACGCCATTTTGCTTTAGAAGGCATAGCAGAAGTATCTGACACAGGAGCAGACCCAAGAACAGTCCCAGGATCAGAGATCCTCATAACAGGGACCAGGCCTTGGCTAGGAGGAGCAACAATGGAACTCGCTCTGAGAGCAAGAGAGGAGCCAACCAACCCCCCAGCATCTTCCGCACCTGGGAAAAGCCCATTACTAGTTTCACCAATCTCGAAGGAGCAGGATCGGGGAACTTCATAGAAAAACTTAGACCCTCCTCCGGAATCACCCTCAGAGAGAGTATAGTCAAGCTGCTCTTCTTCAAAATCATCATCTTCTTCAGAACCATCTTCAACTAGAACTCTTTTAGAGTCAGACATTGGGCATACCTCCACCGTACTCGCTACATCCGCATTTTTTAGGTACTTGCTCAGGCTAGAGCCACCAGCAAGCGTTTTGGGAACCACTACAGGCTCTTGAATCACACTCTCAGACTGAAGCTTCTCGGACTCGACCTTCCGCTGAGCCGGCAGAGCTATGATTGTGTTCTTTTGGAGATCAATTTGAGCTTCCTCCCGGAGCTGTTTCACAGTTTTCATCCCTCGTGAAGAGGGTGACGCCGCCTTCAACTTCTTATTCTTTGCCATCAAGATCAAGAGAAACGGAGCAGGAAGCACAAACCAAGAGAAACAGAGAAAGAAGCAGGTCAGAAGTGAAACCGAGAGGGAAAGCAGATTCGTGAAATCGAGAGCATCTCTCTCTAGCTTTCTCTCTCCACTGAGAGCTCTTTCTTGATTCTGACCAAAGATTTTTTGATAAGGAGTGTCGTGGTGGAGAACTGGTGTTGGTAAGCGATTTATGAGATAAGTGGCAGTTTGGAATGCATAATTCCAGAAGTGAGGTGGAAGAGAAGCATGATGAAGGAGTGTGAGGCCGGTCTCAACTATATGACGATGTTTTCTTTCGGTAGAGCCGACATGTTCAGGGGTATAGGGAGGAGATTTAAGATGTTGAATTCCTAGTTTAGCAAGAAGTTTGGACAATGAAAGAAATTCACCACCACCATCTGTGTAGACAGTTTTGATGAAGGTGTGAAAAAAATTAGAGATGAGGGTATGAAATTTTTCGAAGGTGGAACATACATCTGATTTTGCTTTAAGGGGATAGAGCCAAGAATATTTGGTGAAGTAGTCAACGAAGACAACATAGTAACGATAATTGTTGATGGAAGTAACAGGCGCAGGGCCCCAAACATCATAATAAATAAATTGAAAAGGTTTGTCACATAATTGAAGACTGTGTAAAAGGTAATTTGTGACTTTTATTGCAAAGGCAAAAGTTGCATACATTATTGAATGGGGAAACATCAGAAACAGAAATATTATTGCAACGCAGAATTTGTTGTTGAACTGGTAAGGACGGATGACCAAGACTGTCACGCCCCTCTCTTCTAAGGTATACCGAAGTGTACCTATACCCACAGAGACGTGACCGGCAGGGGATACCCCATCCCCCGAACCAATTCCCATACCGATAATTAAACCCAATAAACACATGTAATATTAATAATGATAACCACCTAAACCACCGGAGTAAATATACAACAACGGATCAGTAAAATATATCCACTCGATACCAAACCATGTAATATACACAAAATACAATACCAAAATCCACGCCCTGCTAGAATAGTCGGCTCGAGGCTACACATCAGTTCATGCAACCCGTCACTGACCACCAACTCTCGTACCGAACTCACCTGAAAGGGAATAAAGAAGAGGGGTGAGCTATAAAGCTCAGTAGGGCGTAGAAAGGAAGCACCGATATCAAAAAAAAATATAAGAAATCTAGGAATATGATGCAGAATAAGCAATACAATAAAGAAACAATCATCGACAATCCAATCAGGGAATATAGTAGCCGATAAGGCTATATAACACTGTAACCACGAACCTCGGCCACCAGAAATCCATAATCCGCTCCAAAATCCATAATTCATAATCCGTAATCCATAATCCACCCCTGGACCCACCCTAATCCCCGTAGGGTGTCTCCCAGTCCAGGTCCACACTGAAACTGGATGAGGATCGGATATCCCAATAGCATAGCCTACACCAGAGAGCGTCCCCTGTGATGCATCTCATCTCAGACGGTCTACAGGTACGTACTCGGTCTATATATATATATCATCCATTGTAAATCCATATCCAATAAATTGTGCTCCTATATGGGCCCCACAGTCTACATCAAGCACCTCCAATCACCTCCAATATGGGCCCCACAGTCTACATCAACCACCTCCAATCACCTCCAACCACCCTACTCCTAAAAACAATCCAATAATCATAATCAACGAGGAATATAAAAAAACATATAACAAGTCGTATTTCCACCCCCGAAAACCGACAAAACCACCATATAATAAGAGTCTGTGAAACCGGAACTCCAAAATCACAAGTAAGAGTAAGGAAACCCCTACCTGAAAATCGGAATACCAATACCAAGCAAGCGTCCCTGATTAACCCCTGACTCTGAAAGTCAACTCGCTCTGAATCTCAATC
Source organism: Tripterygium wilfordii (assembly GCF_013401445.1). NCBI lineage: Eukaryota > Viridiplantae > Streptophyta > Magnoliopsida > Celastrales > Celastraceae > Tripterygium > Tripterygium wilfordii. The sequence continues at coordinate 6,362,428 of NC_052234.1, forward strand.
GGGGTCACCGCCTACATCGGAAAACATAAAATACGAAAATCCAATGAAAAAACGTTCGGTCAATTGTCAAAGTCGACGGTCAAACAGTATCGAACCGGGTCAAATAGTGTAAAACCGGGTCAAACACTAGTCAACCGAGTCAACTCGCTCTGACTCGGTCAACTCGGGTTAACCCAACCCAATGGTGTCACCGACGATCCGGCCACCAAAATCGACGAAGCCATACATCAAATTGAAGAGCTCTAAGAGATGAACTCATATATACCTGACTCAAGCCAAAACGTCACCGGAATCAGCCGGATCGACCAAAGAAACCCACAGTGGCCGGAAACTTCAAACTCCAATATCTCCCTAACCACAACTCCGATCGATGTGATTCCACTTGGGTTATGTTGCTGCCAATTGTGCGCTCCTTTTGGTACCGGTGGTGTCGCTCACTATCACCGAAAATAGTAAACAGACGGAGGACCCGTGTATTAGAGAGAGAAATAGGAGAGAGAGTGAGTTGTGTAGAGAAGAGGGTGTATTTGCAAATAATACAAAAGGTGGGTATTTAACTTATTAATTTAAAAGTTCACTGTAGTCCCTACAGTTTTTACAGAAATGCCATTGTACATTTACAAAACATATATACGTATTAAACTTTAAAAAAACATAACTAATTCAATTTAACTCCGATTAAGGTGATTCTTGTCCAAAAAATTTTCTTTTAAAATCCCCCATTTATGAAAAATATTTCCAGATTTTTATCTTAACTTAATTTTTATTCTCCCCAAATCTCGGTTCATAATCACCGAGGTTCACTCCACCTCGATCAACGGGACAAAATAAAACTATGAATAGTGTAAAAATCAGGTAAGGATATTACATCCTTCCCCCCTTAAGAAAAAATTTCGTCCCCGAAAGTAAATCATACCTAGTTAACGAATAACTCCAGATATCTAACTCGCATGTCAGACTCCAACTCCCAGGTCTCCTCCTCTACTCCATAATGTTGCCATATCACCTTGACCAAGGGTATGGTATTCGACCGTAGTCGCCTCTCCTGTCTATCCACAATCCTGATAGGACGTGTCTCAAAAGTAGCGTCCTCATCAATCTACAAGGTAGACCAATCTAATATATGTGGAGGGTCCCTATGGTATCTCCGTAACATAGATACATGAAATACACCATGTACCCCTGACAATTGCGGGGGTAACGCTAATCGATAAGCTACCATCCCCACTCTCTCCAAAATCTCAAATGGTCCTATAAACCTCGGAGCTAACTTCCCCGCTCTCTCAAATCTCTCTACCCCTCGCCTCGGACTAACCCTCAAAAACACGTGATCCCCCACCTGAAACTCTATAGGTCTGCGTCTCTTATCCGCGTAGCTCTTCTGACGTGACTGAGCTGTCAGAAGCCGTTGTCGAATCACTGTCACCACCTCAGTAGTCTACTGCACCATCTCTGGACCCAATAATGGTTTGTCTCCAACCTCTGACCAACACAACGGTGATCTACAAGGTCTCCCATATAATGCCTCAAACGGTGCCATCTGAATACTGCCCTGGTAACAATTATTGTACAAAAATTCCACTCAAGGAATATGGGTCTCCCAATCTCCTCGGAAATCCATCAAACAAGCCCGAAGCATATCTATCCTCTAGAATCTGAATAGTCCGCTCCAAAATCCATAATTCGTAATCCGTAATCCATAATCCGCCCCTGGACCCACCCTAATCCCCGTAGGGTGTCTCCCAGTCCAGGTCCACATTGAAACTGGATGAGGATCGGATATCCCAATAGCATAGCCTACACCAGAGAGCGTCCCCTGTGATACATCTCATCTCAGACGGTCTACAGGTACGTACTCGGTATATATATATATATATCATCCATTGTAAATCCATATCCAATAAATTGGGCTCCTATATGGGCCCCACAGTCTACATCAAGCACCTCCAATCACCTCCAATATGGGCCCCACACTCTACATCAACCACCTCCAATCACCTCCAACCACCCTACTCCTAAAAACAATCCAATAATCATAATCAACTAGGATTATAAATAAACATATAACAAGTCGTATTTCCACCCCCGAAAACCGACAAAACCACCATATAATAAGAGTCCGTGAAACCGGAACTACAAAATCACAAGTAAGAGTAAGGAAAACCCTACCTGAAAATCGGAATACCAATACCAAGCAAGCGTCCCTGATTAACCCCTGACTCTGAAAGTCAACTCGCACCGAATCTCAATCGGGGTCACCGCCTACATCGGAAAACATAAAATACGAAAATCCAATGAAAAAGAGTTCGGTCAATTGTCAAAGTCGACGGTCAAACAGTATCGAACCGGGTCAAACACCAGTCAACCGAGTCAACTCGCCCTGACTCGGTCAACTCGGGTTAACCCAACCCAATGGTGTCACCGACGATCCGGCCACCAAAATCGACGAAGCCATACATCAAATTGAAGAGCTCTAAGAGATGAACTCATATATACCTGAATCAAGCCAAACCGTCGCCGGAATCGGCCGGATCGACCAAAGAAACCCATTGTGGCCGGAAACTTCAAACTCCAATATCTCCCTAACCACAACTCCGATCGATGTGATTCTACTTGGGTTATGTTGCTGCCAATTGTGCGCTCCTTTTGGTACCGGTGGTGTTGCTCACTATCACCGAAAACAGTAAACAGACGGAGGACCCGTGTATTAGAGAGAGAAATAGGAGAGAGAGTGAGTTGTGTAGAGAAGATGGTGTATTTGCAAATAATACAAAAGGTGGGTATTTAGCTTATTAATTTAAAAGTTCACTGTAGTCCCTACAGTTTTTACAGAAATCCCATTGTACATTTACAAAACATATATACGTATTAAACTTTAAAAAAACATAACTAATTCAATTTAACTCCGATTAAGGTGATTCTTGTCCTAAAAATTTTCTTTTAAAATCCCCCATTTATGAAAAATATTTCCAGATTTTTATCTTAATTTAATTTTTATTCTCCCCAAATCTCGGTTCATAATCACCGAGGTTCACTCCACCTCGATCAACGGGACAAAATAAAACTATGAATAGTGTAAAAATCAGGCAAGGATATTACATCCTTCCCCCCTTAAGAAAAAATTTCGTCCCCGAAAGTAAATCATACCTAGTTAACGAATAACTCCAGATATCTAACTCGCATGTCAGACTCCAACTCCCAGGTCGCCTCCTCTACTCCATAATGTTGCCATATCACCTTCACCAAGGGTATGGTATTCGACCGTAGTCGCCTCTCCTGTCTATCCACAATCCTGATAGGACGTGTCTCAAAAGTAGCGTCCTCATCAATCTCCAAGGTAGACCAATCTAATATATGTGGAGGGTCCCTATGGTATCTCCGTAACATAGATACATGAAATACACCATGTACCCCTGACAATTGCGGGGGTAACGCTAATCGATAAGCTACCTTCCCCACTCTCTCCAAAATCTCAAATGGTCCTATAAACCTCGGAGCTAACTTCCCCGCTCTCTCAAATCTCTATACCCCTCGCCTCGGACTAACCCTCAAAAACACGTGATCCCCCACCTGAAACTCTAGAGGTCTGCGTCTCTTATCCGCGTAGCTCTTCTGACGTGACTGAGCTGTCAGAAGCCGTCGTCGAATCACTGTCACCACCTCAGTAGTCTACTGCACCATCTCTGGACCCAATAATGGTTTGTCTCCAACCTCTGACCAACACAACGGTGATCTACAAGGTCTCCCATATAATGCCTCAAACGGTGCCATCTGAATACTGCCCTGGTAACTATTATTGTACAAAAATTCCACTAAAGGAATATGGGTCTCCCAATCTCCTCGGAAATCCATCAGACAAGCCCGAAGCATATCTATCCTCTAGAATCTGAATAGTCCGCTCCAAAATCCATAACTCATAATCCGTAATCCATAATCCACCCCTGGACCCACCCTAATCCCCGTAGGGTGTCTCCCAGTCCAGGTCCACACTGAAACTGGATGAGGATCGGATATCCCAATAGGATAGCCTACACCAGAGAGCGTCCCCTGTGATGCATCTCATCTCAGACGGTCTACAGGTACGTACTCGGTCTATATATATATAGCATCCATTGTAAATCCATATCCAATAAATTGGGCTCCTATATGGGCCCCACAATCTACATCAAGCACCTCCAATCACCTCCAATATGGGCCCCACAGTCTACATCAACCACCTCCAATCACCTCCAACCACCCTACTCCTAAAAACAATCCAATAATCATAATCAACTAGGAATATAAATAAACATATAACAAGTCGTATTTCCACCCCCGAAAACCGACAAAACCACCATATAATAAGAGTCCGTGAAACCGGAACTCCAAAATCACAAGTAAGAGTAAGGAAACCCCTACCTGAAAATCGGAATACCAATACCAAGCAAGCGTCCCTGATTAACCCCTGACTCTGAAAGTCAACTCGCTCCGAATCTCAATCGGGGTCACCGCCTACATCGGAAAACATAAAATACGAAAATCCAATGAAAAAACGTTCGGTCAATTGTCAAAGTCGACGGTCAAACAGTATCGAACCGGGTCAAACAGTGTAAAACCGGGTCAAACACCAGTCAACCGAGTAAACTCGCCCTGACTCGGTCAACTCGGGTTAACCCAACCCAATGGTGTCACCGACGATCCGGCCACCAAAATCGATGAAACCATACATCAAATTGAAGAGCTCTAAGAGATGAACTCATATATACCTGAATCAAGCCAAACCGTCACCGGAATCGGCCGGATCGACCAAAGAAACCCACAGTGGCCGGAAACTTCAAACTCCAATATCTCCCTAACCACAACTCCGATCGATGTGATTCCACTTGGGTTATGTTGCTGCCAATTGTGCGCTCCTTTTGGTACCGGTGGTGTCGCTCACTATCACCGAAAACAGTAAACAGACGGAGGACCCGTGTATTAGAGAGAGAAATAGGAGAGAGAGTGAGTTGTGTAGAGAAGAAGGTGTATTTGCAAATAATACAAAAGGTGGGTATTTAACTTATTAATTTAAAAGTTCACTGTAGTCCCTACAGTTTTTACAGAAATGCCATTGTACATTTACAAAACATATATACGTATTAAACTTTAAAAAAACATAACTAATTCAATTTAACTCCGATTAAGGTGATTCTTGTCCTAAAAATTTTCTTTTAAAATCCCCCATTTATGAAAAATATTTCCAGATTTTTATCTTAATTTAATTTTTATTCTCCCCAAATCTCGGTTCATAATCACCGAGGTTCACTCCACCTCAATCAACTGGACAAAATAAAACTATGAATAGTGTAAAAGTCAGGTAAGGATATTACATCCTTCCCCCCTTAAGAAAAAATTTCGTCCCCGAAAGTAAATCATACCTAGTTAACGAATAACTCCAGATATCTAACTCGCATGTCAGACTCCAACTCCCAGGTCGCCTCCTCTACTCCATAATGTTGCCATATCACCTTGACCAAGGGTATGGTATTCGACCGTAGTCGCCTCTCCTGTCTATCCACAATCTTGATAGGACGTGTCTCAAAAGTAGCGTCCTCATCAATCTCCAAGGTAGACCAATCTAATATATGTGGAGGGTCCCTATGGTATCTCCGTAACATAGATACATGAAATACACCATGTACCCCTGACAATTGCGGGGGTAACGCTAATCGATAAGCTACCTTCCCCACTCTCTCCAAAATCTCAAATGGTCCTATAGACCTCGGAGCTAACTTCTCCGCTCTCTCAAATCTCTATACCCCTCGCCTCGGACTAACCCTCAAAAACATGTGATCCCCCACCTGAAACTCTAGAGGTCTGCGTCTCTTATCCGCGTAGCTTTACTGACGTGACTGAGCTGTCAGAAGCCGTCGTCGAATCACTGTCACCACCTCAGTAGTCTACTGCACCATCTCTGGACCCAATAATGGTTTGTCTCCAACCTCTGACCAACACAACGGTGATCTACAAGGTCTCCCATATAATGCCTCAAACGGTGCCATCTGAATACTGCCCTGGTAACTATTATTGTAGAAAAATTCCACTAAAGGAATATGGGTCTCCCAATCTCCTCGGAAATCCATCACACAAGCCTGAAGCATATCTATCCTCTAGAATCTGAATAGTCCGCTCACTCTGCCCATCAGTCTGAGGATGAAAAGCTGTACCGAAATTCAGTTTCGTCCTCTGACTATCCTGGAAACTGCCCCAGAGCCGTGAAGTAAACCTGGGATCCCGATCAGACACAATACTTAACGGTACCCCATGCAATCGGACTATCTCCCGTACATATAATCTCGTCAACGACTCAATCGAATCTGTCTGACGAATAGGCATAAAATGAGCTGTCTTTGTTAACCGATCCACAACAACCCAAACTGCATCATGTCTCCGTGGAGTCATAGATAAACCTATCACAAAATCCATAGTGATATGCTCCCACTTCCATTCAGGTAATGGAAGCGGCTGTAACAATCCAGCAGGTCATCGATGCTCTGCCTTTACCTGCTGATAGGTAAGACATCGAGTTACGGTCTGTGCCACATCTCTCTTCATGCCACTCCACCAATACTGCCTCCGTAAGTCTCGATACATCTTGGTATCACCAGGATGCATCGCAAACCGTGAGTGGTGTGCCTCCCGAAGTATCTCCTCCCGTAGCTCCGTATCCTCTGGAACTACTAGCCTGCCTCGGAATCTGACTGCACAATCGGTGCCTCTAACCCATTCCTCTATATCCTCAATGCCATCAAATAATGCATCCCCCAACTGTGCATCCAACAGCCATTGTACAAGTGCTAGACGAGCAATCAAACTCCGTAAACTCAATCCATCTCCACGCTCCTCTATATCCAGTCGATACTGACTAAGTGTGTCCACCAATCCAAACTCCTGAATAGCCCGTCGAGCTACAACCAATCTCCTACTCAAGGTGTCAGCCACCACATTGGCCTTGCCCGGATGATACTATAAAGAAAAATCAAAGTCCTCAAGATACTCCATCCATCTGCGCTGCCTTTGGTTTAGATCCTTTTGAGTAAACAAGTACCGAAGACTCCTGTGATCCGAGAATACCTCAAACCTCTCTCCATAAAGATAATAGCTCCACTGCTTAAGTGCGAACACTACCGCAGCCAACTCCAAATCATGCACAGGATAATTTCTTTCGTGCGGTTTCAATAAACGTGAAGCATATTCAACCACTCTCTTCTACTGCATCAGCACACAACCCAATCCAACTCCTGAAGCATCACAATACATCTGATAACCAATACCTCTGTCTGGTATCACCAACACTGGAGGTGATGTGAGCCGAGTCTTCAACTCCTGGAAAGCCTGCTCACACTCGTCTGTCCATACAAACAGAGTATCCTTTCGGGTCAAATGCGTCATCAGTGCCCCTCGATAAAACGCCGATAGTAACCTACTAATCCTAGGAAACTACGAATCTCTCCTACATTCTTTGGTCTCCTCTATGCTACCACTGCCTCCACCTTAGCTGGATCCACCGCTATACCCTCCTGAGAAATCACATGCCCTAAAAATCTCACCTGAGTCACCCAAAACTCACACTTACTCAGCTTGGCATACAGTCTATGCTCTCTGAGCGTCTGCAACACAATCTCCAAGTGTCTGACATGCTCCTCCTCAGTGGCTGAATAAACCAATATGTCATCAATGAACACAATCACAAACTGATCCAGATACGGCCTAAACACCCTGTGCATCAAATCCATAAACGCTGCAGGTGCATTGGTTAGCCCAAACGGCATAACCAAGTACTCATAATGGCCAAACCGTGTGCGGAAAGCTGTCTTCAAAATATCCTCCTCCCGGATCCTCAACTGGTGGTACCCCGATCTGAGATCAATCTTGGAGTAATAATGGCTACCCCTCAACTGATCAAACAAATCATTAATCCTCGGCAATGGGTATTTGTTCTTCATCGTCACCCTGTTCAGTTGTCGGTAGTCCACACACATACGCATCGTACCATCCTTCTTTTTCACAAACAAAACAGGTGCTCCCCAAGGTGAAGTACCCGGTTTGATAAAACCCAACTCTTGTAAACCTATCAACTGAGTGTCTAACTCCTTCAGCTCTGCTGGTGCCATCCTGTACGGTGGTATAGAAATCAGATCTGTACCCGAATACAACTCAATCACAAAATCAATCTCCCTCTGTGGTGGCAACCCTGGTAAATCATCAGGAAACACATCCATGTAATGCTTTACAACCGGTATAAGGATAGAAGAATCCTCCCTAGATGCTGAAGTAATCAAACCAGCTATAACACAATCAGTGTATTGAGGATTATCTAGAAAATGTGGACACGGAAGAAGCCTCGCCCACGAAATCTAACCCTCCCCGTAGGTGTGGTCAGTGTAATCCTCCTCTCAGCACACTCTATAATCGCCTCATACCCAGTCAACCAATCCAATCCAAGAATAACATCAAAATCAGTAAATGACATCACAAACAGATCCGCTCTAAACTCATGGTCTGCGAAACTAAACACACAGTCCCTACAGATACCACTAATCATGGTGCCTAGTCCTAGGGGTGAATCAACTATAAATCTCCTCGCCACTTCCGTAATCTCTAAACCCAATGCCTCAGCAAATGATGTAGAAATAAATGAATGCGTAGCACCAGTGTCAAACAAAACACGTGCCCAAGAACTGAATAAGAGAAACCTACCTCCCAAATGGTCTCGCTCTACTGGTAACGCATCAGGGCCAAGTGCATACACTCCACCTCTCTGAACCTACTACTGCTGAGCTGGTGGCCTACCCCGTCCTGCAGGACCTCTTGGTACCGAAATCGGTGCTGGAACTGGAGCTGGAGCCCTCTGACCTCGAGGTACTGGCAATGCAGGTCCTCCACCCTATGGACAATCTCTCCTGGTATGCCCTGACAGACCACACCGAAAACATAACGGGTTGTTTGCCATAGGACAATCCCAACGCATGTGGCCCACATGACCACAAGCATAACAATGCTGAGGCTGCTGGTCCCGCCTCGGAGCCTGTCCCTGCTGATCTGTTCTCTGCCCCTGCTGGTCTAATCTCTGCCTCTGCTGAACCTGTCTAGGACCCTGCAATTCCTGCCTACGTCCCCGATAACCCTGCCTCAGACTCTGAGAACCCTGCCCCTGGCTCTACTGCTGCCCCCGAATATCAATCCTCTGTCTGTGCTGACTACTCTCTGCAGTACCAGATGTAGAACTCTCAAGCTTCCTCTTATGAATCTCCCAGTAATCCTTAATCTCCACTAAAGTCCTCTCCACTCCGAGTGCCTTATCAATACACTCACGATAGGTGGTGATAGTCTGAGCCGCCAAATGAGGTAAAATCTTTAGCGACAATCATCTCCTAAATCGCAGTATCTTCTTTTCCTCTGTGCAAATATACTCCTCCCCATATCACCCTAACTCCTCAAAACGAGCCTGATACTGTGCCCCTGTCATGTCCGGAGACTGAATCAACTCGAGAAACTCCTTAGCCTTAGCTACACGGACCGTCTGTGGCACATACTGTGCCAGAAAAGCTGTGTCAAACTCTGCCCACGGCATACCCTCTCTACCCCGACTAACTGTCATCACCTCCCACCAAGTGAAAGCATCCCCCTCGAGAAACTCCGCAGCTAATAAAGCCCTCCTCTCCTCAGGAATCCGCAAGGAGGTCATCTTTCTACGTAGCTGGCGAAGACACTCCTCTGCTGCCACTGGATCTATCACTCCCCTATAAACCGGAGGATTCGTCTTCCGCAACTCTGCTAGCTCCTTAATTGAAGTGTCAGTCACCAAAGGAGCTACATGTTCCGTCACAATTTGTTCTGCACCCTCCTGTAACCCACCCAGAGCCAGAACCAATGCTGGACCCTCAATAGGTGCCGGTAATGCAACTGGGGCTGGAGCAGCAATCTGCGTCACAAGTGGTCACTACTGCCTCTACCCCCTGTGGTGCTGGCTATACCGGTGGTACCTCCTGATCCTCCTCAACATCATCCACTGGGTCTATATACACTTCCCACCTAGCCCTACCCTTACCCCTACTCCTCCCACGTCTCACACCTTTACCACGTCTCGCACACCTACCTCTCCGTCCTCGTCCCCTACCCCGCCTCATCTACCACCTGAGGCTCATCCGCCCCATGTCGTCCCCTACCCCGACCCAATCCTCGCGCCCGGGTACTATGTGTGTCCACCATATCTGGAAAATATAACACACGTATACATAAATCCAAAAGCAAGAAACACCAAAAAGAAAAACTCACCAGGTCAGTCGGGAAGCGCATGATGTGTAGCCAACAAGATAACCTAGGTAATCTAACCACTGTAAGTTTCCAAACCTACGGCTCCAATACCAGCAGGGGATACCCCATCCCCCGAACCAATTCCCATACCGATAATTAAACCCAATAAACATATGTAATATTAATAATGATAACCACCTAAACCACCGGAGTAAATATACAACAGCGGATCAGTAAAATATATCCACTCGATACCAAACCATGTAATATACACAAAATACAATACCAAAATCCACGCCCTGCTAGAATAGTCGGCTCGAGGCTACACATCAGTTCATGCAACCCGTCACTGACCACCATCTCTCGTACCGAACTCACCTGAAAGGGAATAAAGAAGAGGGGTGAGCTATAAAGCTCAGTAGGGCGTAGAAAGGAAGCACCGATGTCAAAAAAAATACAAGAAATCCAGGAATATGATGCAGAATAAGCAATACAATAAAGAAACAATCATCGACAATCCAATCAGGGAATATAGTAGCCGATAAGGCTATATAACACAGTAACCACGAACCCCGGCCACCAGAAATCCATAATCTACTCCAAAATCCATAATTCATAATCCGTAATCCATAATCCACCCCTGGACCCACCCTAATCCCCGTAGGGTGTCTCCCAGTTCAGGTGCACACCGAAACTGGATGAGGATCGGATATCCGGATAGCATAGCCTACACCAGAGAGCGTCCCCTGTGATGCACCTCATCTCAGATGGTCTATAGGTACGTACCCGGTCTATATATATATCGTCCATCGTAAATCCATATCCAATAAACTAGGCTCCTATATGGGCCCCACAGTCTACATCAACCACCTCCAACCACCCCACTCCTAAAAACAATCCAATAATCATAATCAACTAGGAATATAAATAAACATATAACAAGCCGTATTTCCAACCCCGGAAACCGACAAAATCACCATATAATAAGAGTCTGTGAAACCGGAACTCCAAAATCACAAGTAAGAGTAAGGAAACCCGTACCTGAAAATCAGAATACCAATACCAAGCACGCGTCCCTGATTAACCCGTGACTCCAAAAGTCAACTCGCTCCGAATCTCAATCGGGGTCACCCCTACACCGGAAAACATAAAATACGAAAATCCAGTGAAAATACGTTCGGTCAACTGTCAAAGTCGATGGTCAAACAGTATCAAACCGGGTCAAACAGTGTAAAACCGGGTCAAATAGTGTAAAACCGGGTCAAACACCAGTCAACTGAGTCAACTCGCCCTGACTCGGTCAACTCGGGTTAACCCAACCCAATGGTGTCACCGGCGATCCGGCCACCAAAATCGACGAAGCCATACACCAAATTGAAGAGCTCGAAGAGATGAACTCATAGATACCTGAATGAAGCCAAACCGTCACCTGAATCGGCCGGATCGACCAAAGAAACCCACCGTGGCCGGAAACTTCAAACTCTGATATCTCCCTAACCACAACTCCGATCGACGTGATTCCACTTGGGTTATGTTGCTGCCAACTGTGCGCTCCTTTTGGTACCGGTGGTGTCGCTCACTCTCGTCGGAAACAGTAAACCATCAGAGGACCTGTGTATAAGAGAGAGAAATAGGAGAGAGAGTGAGTTGTGTAGAGAAGAGGGTGTATTTGCAAATAATACAAAAGTTGGGTATTTAACTTATTAATTTAAAAGTTCACTGTAGTCCCTACAGTTTTTACAGAAATGTCATTGTACATTTACAAAACATATATACGTATTAAACTTTAAAAAAACATAACTAATTCAATTTAACTCCGATGAAGGTGATTCTTGTCCTAAAAATTTTCTTTTAAAATCCCCCATTTATGAAAAATATTTCCAGATTTTTATCTTAATTTAATTTTTATTCTCCCCAAATCTCGGTTCATAATCACCGAGGTTCACCCCACCTCGATCAACGGGACAAAATAAAACTATGATTAGTGTAAAAATCAGGTCAGGATATTACAAAGACGTTGGTGCCAAATGTTGGACGTGAGAGCAGCAAAGGTGGAAGGTGATTTGGGTTTGGTGGTGTAGAATAGGAGTAGGACGGCCACTCATAGAGATTATGTTTACTCCGGCCTCGGACCAAGGATGCCCCCGTATTCTGATCCTTCACAAGAAAATGGTCAGGAAAAAATTCAACAGATGCATTATTAGACTTGCAAAATTGGGACACAGATAGAAGATTAGTTTTGATTTGAGGTGCACAAAGAATATTGTTGAGTGTAAATTTTGCAAGTGGTGTACGAATATGAGAAGAACCAACATGAGAAATAGAGATGCCATTACCATTACCAACGATGACATCTTTGTTCCCAACATAGTCAGAATGCACAGAGAGATTCTAAAGATCAGATGTGATGTGATGAGTGGCCCCGGAATCAAGAATCTAGTTATTATTGCTCTGAGTGATGAGCCCGAGAAATGGAGGGCCAAAGTTGAGGCTTGGAGCGACATGTTTTCGCACTATGGCCCGGTTTATCACATAGTTGACAAACAACTCGAGGTTGACTCATATATGTATTGGAATTCCAATTGGGTTGAGAAAATTGGGCTTGAGTGAGAACCCATACCTGAAGAATATGAAGGGTGACCATGTGAGGAAGGTGGTCGGGTATTAGAGTAGTTGTAGTGAGGGAGTGCACCCGAGTGTGGATTGGAGTGGCCAGAGTTGGTACGATTTGAAGAATAGTGGCCACCACGATTACCTCTTCCCCCACGGCCACGGAAGTTGGTCCGCCGTTGGGTAAATTGAGCAGTGATGGGCACATCATCATCCTTAGGTGGTTCACGGTTGTGAACTAGTTCTTCATCGAGGAGTTTGTTATAGAGATCCTCGAAGGAGATGGGTGTGTCACGGACATGAATTGCGGCAGTTAGTTCCTTAAAATCATCCGCAAGTCCATTAAGAGTGTGACCAAGAATCTCGGCATCACTGAGATTATGGCCTATGAGAGCAAGATCATCAACAATACTTTTGATCTTGGTCATATAGGCAGCAACAGTTTTTCCTTCTTTCTTGGTATGCATAAGAGTAGATAGGAGGGTAAGCATGCGAGTGTTGGACCGGTTTGCAAAGGTGGTTTCAAGTTTTGTCCAGGCTAAGGCAGAGGTGGAACAACTGTTAATAGTAGGACCAATAGTACTATGAACTGTGGCTTGAATAGCTAGTAAGACAAGTCGGTCTTGACGAAGCCAAAAAAGATGGTCAGGATGAGAAGTGGGAGGACATGGACGAGACCCATCCACATAGCCTAACAAGTCATAGCCAAAAAAGACGTTGCTCATCTGAGACTTCCAAGAAGCGTAGTTACCGCCATGTTTTGCCAATTTAAAAGGGATTTGAGATATGGCGTTTAGTGAAATCAAGTTTCCAACTTGTGAGGAGGGTTGACCGAGGATATGAGAAAGAGTGGTTGGGTTGGTAATATTAGTGTCGGTGTTGGTGGGGGGGATATTAATAGTAGAAGGATTAATTTCAGGGTTGGATCCAGATGATGGAGAAGACATGATAGGTGGCTAGTTGAAGAAGAAGACAAAGTAGAGAAGGATGAGCCGTTTGGCACAAAAAAAAAAAAAGAAGAAAGTAGGGTTGAGTGAGAGATCGAGTCTGCTCATGGACAGACAAGCTCCGATACCATAAAGAATTTGTGTAAAAGCTGTGTTATTCTCATTGATGTTGTATGTTACAATATATAGTGATACAAGACTATAATCGTGGTATACATATGGAAACTGAATCATCCTAGTTAGGAAATAGTATCACTCAAATCACTTGATTAAAGCGGAAGATATTTTAGCCATTTGCATCAAGCTCAAACTTCCTTCTTGCATGCGTACTTTATGTAAAGTGGCCCCCAGTGGCCATATTAACGATAAATAGAAAATCAAAAGAAAAAGTAAGGCCATTCCATTTCGACAAAAGACCCACACCCAAGTTCCATAGCTTTGGGTCCGCTATCCCGATCATGATTTTCCTACCCCCAGAGGGAAGGGTCCTTCCCTTTTTGGCCGGTTGTGGGCGAGGAGGGATTCGAACCCCCGACACCGTGGTTCGTAGCCACGTGCTCTAATCCTCTGAGCTACAGGCCCCACCCCGTCTCCACTGGATCTGTTCCCAGGAGTACCCTAAAAAAAAGGAACCTTTCCTCTCCCCAGCCATTTCGGGTTAAGAAGATGTGTCTCTCTCTATAAGAACGGTGCGTTCCGAGGTGTGAAGTGGGAGAGAAGGGATTTCACGAATATACAGTTGACTTTGTGAATTGGAAGAGATTATAGGATCCCGTATATCATGCTCTATCACTTTTGACCCATTTATCAACTCTCCATTCTTGACAATTTGCCATTTGAATTATGCTCAAGAAATAAAGGGAATTTAAGCAATAGAACGCCAGCAAAAGCAATTTCCATGGTTGAGCATTGGAACCCACACATAACTACCACTCTCTACGGTTCTACGTTGTTGCCCACCGCTTCTCGCCCCTCGAATCGAAGTTTTTATAATTTTTCTCCGACACCACAACTCTCTACGGTTCTACAACCTAATTATTGTGTATGTTTCCTTCTACAAAATTTTTGAATTTTTCCTGATTTGAGGAACCACAAGAACACCAATCAACTTGTTAGGTGTGAGGAGGAAAGAAAGGATCTAAACCGTGCTCAATTTACATGGAAACAAAACATGTTACAAATTTTTTTCACCTTAATTCAGATTTGGGGAAAATGGAAGCTTCGGAAAGGGATATTTCTAGTGAGAAAACTCGGGGATGACTTCGATTGGGTATCAAAGAGGAGTGATCGAGTGAAATGAACACAGAATAGCATTCATTCGTGGAAGAAGAAGAAAATGTTTTTTCAAAAAAAATTTAGGACTTTTTGATTAGTTGGCGGTTTTAATGATGTGGACTTTTTTCTTACAAAAATGACACGTGTATGGCACGTTCTCATTCCGATAGCCAGCTGGGCAAATTCCGACACTCAATCATCGGAAAATGAGAATCGAGATATAATTGGGTGATTTTTTTGTAACATTAAGGATATAATCGAGAAAGTTTGAACTTTAAGGATATAAACAAGAAAAATATGCAACTTTGAGGGCATAAAGTATGGTTTAGCCAAAAAGATACTACCTTCATATTGTTGAACACTTGATAACACTACTGTCCAGATCAATAGTACCCAACGCGTTCACAATTTTTTTTTAAGGAAAAATAAATTCATTTTATGGGAAAAAGCAAGGATTATGCAACCATAAATGTCAAAGAAAAAGAATAAATTTTTGGCATGGCTTGTGTATAAACCAATCAAATCATATAATGTTTACTAGGTGTTACCGGTAAACGAAGAAGCTTAAGAAGACTACGTTTTTAGTATCCGAAAAAATGGGTTGTCTACTTCCGGTAGTTGTTATAGCCGGCAAAGGATAGGGTTGGTGCTACTCACTTTGGGGAGTTCAACGCTGGTGACAACATGTAGAGAAGACGTTGGAGGTGACCGGACTTTGCAGGCTTTGTCGAGGGAATTCCTTCGCCGTTGTTAATGGAGGGCTGCGGTAGCTTCCCTATGGCCTGGCGCTTCGTTTGGGACCAGAAATGACACGAATCATGACCAGACGGTGAAGAGGCCATAGTTGATCGTGAGGTGAGCAGAGAGACATGAGAGAAATTAATGAAAAGAAAAATAAATTTTTTTTTAAAGTTAAAAGCCATGTTGGCATGCTTAGTCAACTTTGCCACATAGACTGGTATATTGCTGGAATAAAATTTGCTGGGATACATATTATTTTCGGACACAAAATTTGACCTACATGGCACAACAGAAATGTGAGAGAATTTTCTGTCAGTTTCAACTCTATAACATTGTATAAATGGGCATCATCTCCAACCACCTACAAAGAACCCAAAGGAATAAAAGATTAAATGGCCCAAATGAATAAAAGGTAAAAAGATGCTAACAAAGTCGGATTGAGGGGAGGGCCTATTCACTTTTGAACAGGTTATTAACATGTTCATCTATTCGATCTTGAGAGTAAGATTTGACGGTTCCCCTAAATCTACTTTTTAATTAGTAAAAATTAAAAAATATAACAAAAATCTAACTCAACCCAAAAACCTCTCTCGTACTACTCTTTTCAAGCGTTGCCAACACAGTCTTGCGATTTTCATTGCCACCACCACATCCGGCCACACAATTCCTCCTGTCCCTAGCCGACAACCACTCTAGCCACAAAATTCTGCCCACACTCTCTTCTTTCTCCTCTTCCTTTAACTTTCTATTTTTCGTCTTCAGCATCTCGTTAGCAATATCGGTGTCGATCATGTTCTTGATCATCGCGAGTGCATTACTGGCACATCTTCTCCACATTAACCAAGCCATCCAAAAGCGCCTCTCGCAAAAACCCCTCTCTATGTCACCATACTTAAAAATCCAATCGGGATTCAAATTTCAATATCAAAACCCTAAGAAACAAAATCCATTGAAGAAGAACAAGAACTAGAAGGAATCCACAGTCTGTCTCCAAAACCAAATTAGGTTCTGCATTTAACTAATTTTCTCTCTCTAAGAACAAACTTGTTCTCGTTGTTGTTTGCGTATGTAGAACCCATGATGATGAGGTTTCTGTGTGAATGAGAAGTCTGGCCGGTGAGATAGAGAGAGGTTTTTGGATAGAGTTTCTTTGTAATTTTTAATAATTAAAAGTGAACAGGCCCTCCCTCAATCCACTGCACGAACAAAGTCCACTACACTAATTAAACCCACTGTAATAGAAGTAGTTTTTTTAAAACTTTTTTTTTCTTAATATGTTAGTGTTTAACATAAATCCATCACTTTCAGAAAAAAATTCTTGGGAGAGTTGGCAGCAACATGGTCAGCATGAGTCCTGACTTAGTTATGGTTTTCTTTTCTCTAGTAATTTTGATTATAGTATGTTGATATAATCTACCTTTTTAGGCTTGTTTCATTCCACCTATTGGTGGCCCGCGTGCCAATTTTGGCCTCATGTTCTTTCACCCAATTGATGAGTTGATAAATATAAAAAAAAAAAAAAAACAATATCACTTAGAACATTTTTATTTCATGGAATAATTGTCAGATTATGAAAGTTAATCTTCTATACCAAATTACAAGTACGTCTCTTAATCTTGAAAAAATAGTGAACTTTTCCTTTAATATTAGTTACCTTGATGGCTTGATCTATGGCAGTATTGGTTATATTGATATATTACACAGTGAGATCTTATGATCAATACTTTGGTATTCTGGGTCCAGATATATTGGAAAATATATTTTTAATATATAATTCATGTGGTATGACTTTTGATTGATTTTATTTGATATAAATCCGAGCTAAGTTATTTTATTTTTTTTGAAGAAAGGTCCCAGACCCTGTTGTATTAGAAAAACAAATATAAAACCACAAAGAGTGGCCACTTTCTCTACCCACTAGGTAGACAAACAGTACACATAAAGCAAAGACTAACCAACAATAAGGAAGACAACATAAATTAAGCACAAAGAAAGGCAGTTGAATACTAAAAACAATAAATCAAAAAAACTCCCCCACACCACACAGGACCCTCTTCACCCTTAGGGAATTCTGACACTGCCAAATTAGCTTTAACGTCACGGCTAACGTAGCCAAATTAGAAGGGCAGAGCTTTTCAGAGAAGTAGATCCAAGCATGCTTCAAAGAGAATACCATCGCAGGGAGTTTGTGGAACTGACTTAAACTTGCAATGAACACATCGGAAGCTGGCTTACAAAAGAATAACGCATGCATTATGGACTCAAAATCACTGTGACAAACCGGACAGGTCTCAAATAAAGCTGTCTTCTGCTGGCACAGATTAGCAGACGTAGGAAGGATATTGCATATTGCTCTCCATAGAAAAATCTTACAAGAGGGTGGGACCTGAAGTGACCAAATAGATAACCAAAAATTATTCATGTTTACCACTGTAGAGGAGCTCGGCTCACTTCGGGCTTTAACTTCTAAAATCCTATGATACCAACTCCGGACTGAATACATTCCATTTGCAAACCCATTTCAGAACATCTTGTCCTCACTCACAAGAGGACTAACTGGAAGTTGGATAATTGCATTTGCCTCTTCATTGTTAAACAGAGCTCTTATAAGATGAAAATTCCACCACCTTGTACTATTATTTATAAGTGAATTTACAGTAGAGTGCCTTGAGAGACCCCACTCCAGGGCCACATCATTAAAGGGAAGAGGTCTAGCAACCCATTTGTCTACCTATATACGAGTACATGTTCGACTACCAATACGCCACTGTAGACCTTCGTTAAGAACCACTGTGCAGAACAAATACTCTTCCATACATAAGAAGAATTAGAAATAGAATTTACTTCCGAAACGGAGCAAAACCTGAAGTATTTTGCCTGTAAGATCCTTGCCACAAGGGAATAAGAGAACTTAATAATTCCCTAGCCCTGTTTAGCTTGATAGGAATAGTATGCTAAAGGTCATTATTTTATGTAATATTCAAACTCGATTTATTTATTTGAATAAAATATATTTAACATTTAAAATGAGAAAAGACATATTGACATCAGTGTCTTTTATTCTATATGGTATATGAATTGGTGTGTAGAGTCTAAGCTTGCACACGGAAGATCAATTCATAAGTTCATATCGAATATAAGTAAGCGATCACAACCAAGACGGAATTGGACAAACTGTCAGCTTGGCTGTGGTATAGTATTTAAGTATATCTATCTTGATTACGGAGAGCGGCAAAGCTTGAACTTACTATACCAGTACACTTGGAGTGTATTGATCAGGACTATGTGTGAGTCAATTTTCCCAGTCTGACTATATGGAAAATTGTACACTCACACAAACGTTATAGAATTGTTCATATTCTTAATTTATTAAAGATTATTAGTACATGTGCATTTAATGTACGAGACTTTGATTTACTAAAGAGTGAGGTCTTTTTGTACAGGCCAACAAATACCAAGTGAGTTGGGCCACCGCATTAATTGTACGATGGAAAATAATCTGTTAATAAAATTCACGTTCAATTATGGATTGATGATACCCTCTTGAGAATGCTTATAGGATTTGAGATTGTGTCAAAACCCTGCAGGTGGATTTTAATTAATCTGACACATTCAAATAAGTTAAGCGGTGAGATCAAGGAAATATTTAAAGATAGCAATTAAATATTATATGTCAGTGGCATATTTAATTGACGGGTATCTGTAACTTAACGTGAGGAATTTATGAACAAGTATAACGAAAGACTCAGATTTAATTTGAGATAAAACGGGGAGTGCAATTATAATATTTTAGTGGAATATATTATAATTTATGAATTATAATTATGTCCATGGGTTTGGGTTGATAATTAAATTCATAGGAAACCTATGTTTTATTTTTCCTAGTTGGTCCCCACTGTAGCCCATAAGCCCAATACTAGAAGATACAGGAAAACCAAAACGGATCGGAATTAGGAGAGGGAGAGGCTTAGGGGCCGGCCCACCTAGGGAGAAAACCCTAGGCGTGGCCAAACGCTATAAATGCACACATAGTGTGTGTTTTGTTGACACAAGTTTTGAGGCACCAGTTGGCCTCTCTACTCTCTAATCGTTTCCACTAGTTTTTGGTTAGTGTTCTTCAGGTTCTTGGAGAAAAGAGACCACCCTCTCAATCCAAGTTTGGGAATTGGTGCATACGGTGGAAGATCCGCAGGTTTGAGCTTAGTATCAAACTCGCTGACTCCATCCTTCGTTCCTGATTATTAGAGATCAAATCAGAGAGATCTCAAGGTATATAATCTTCTTGCAATTAATTGATCTATGGTTTGTGCTATGTTGATTAGTATTTGATAATAACTTTTTGAAACTTGTCTAACTATCGTTTATGTCTATGAGGTCCTTATACGCTTCCGCTGCGTTGCAAGTTTCCAACAATTCGTATCGGAGCCGGTCATAGATACGTAATCGATGCTAAACAAAATAAAAAATTTGTCAAATTTAATTTGTTAGCATAATCTATGTTTTTCGGTGTTATTGCTTACTTGTTTTTGCAGGCTGAAATTCTGGCTATCATGGTCTAAGTTTTTTTTAATTATGATTTTAGAATTGTTCACTCCGAATAAAGGAGTAGGAATTATTGTAAATCGAATTTTAGATTGTGAACTCTGGTTTGAAGGAGGCTAGGATTTTTTTTGTAAAAATAGATGAAGAAACGAAGAGACGAAGGGTACCGGCAGCTGCTGCCATCACAGGCAGTTGCTGCCAGCGCAGGCAACAAGTGCTGGCAGCAGTTTTGGTTGCAGCCAGCAGCTGCTGTAGGCCCGTCCGGCAGCCGACGGTCACCACCAGAAGCTGTCGACAGATGTGGGCGGCAGGGGGCAGATCGGGCAGCGGGTGCGGGGCAGTCCGGGCAGTAGTATTTCGAGCAGTTTCCAAACAGGGATTCCTAATCAAGTTGAGATTCGGCTTGATTGAAGACCATGATAGCTAGGACTCTTGATTGATTTGGTTTCCTATTTTAACTATGTCTCTTATTTTAATTGCATGTATGATTGTAAGTAAATGTCATGCTATATTAGGATTCCTATTTATTTATAGATGTTATCTAAACATGGAAAATAAAATATTAATCACCCAAAAAATAAAATATTAAGTGGGAGAAGGGTTACACATCACCCTACGGTCTCCATCATTGGTTCAAAGAAAAATATATAATAATAAAATTCGGAAGGTTGAAATATTAAATGTGACTACGGTATTATTTTGGGAAAATCCGTTTTTAACTTAAGATTTTTTTGGGTACCAAAGTGTGTAATTCCGACCCATGCATTTAAGTATTTTAATTTAAGATTAACAATGCAATGTCTAGAAAGTTCTGTCAAGGATTGAGGTTACTTAATTGCGTGCCGTTTTCTGGAAAGCCCCCTCTTACCTGGGAACGACCTGGTTGTTAGATTTGTTAATCGTTAAATTGAAAACCTATGGTGCTGCGATAACTGTTTCACTTCATGGAGAAAATCCGTAACGAATCTCGGTTTTGGGCGGTGATACCAAAATGCGTAAATTCTGGTCAATGCATTTTTTAAGATATCTCAATTCCAGGAGTTTTGGAATTACGGAAATATTTTTTAAGTTTGGATTATTGGTAAGAAAATATAATAGAGATGTAATTGAAAATATGTGTTGGCTTAGCCCTTCCTCCCTATCGGAAATTTTCGATTGCAGATATCTCAGATTATTAGTTTTCTTGATAGTCATAATGAGTAGTCATTTATTATAAAATTATTTCCCAATCGGAATAAATTTTATGAAGATGGTGAGATTATGATCAAGTGATGGTTATACACTTAACTATAAATTATGGAAATATTTCCCATCGAAATCAATACCATTATTTATAGGACCAAAGCAAGTTAACTAATTAAATTTACATTTGACACGGCGTGTTGTCTAGACAATGAAAATTAATGCGAACTAAATTGCATGGAATTTATTCTCCCATCGAGATAGGAAATTTCATGCTAAAGTGTTTTGATTGTTAACGAATTATATGATTGATTATGGGTGCAATCTTAGATAATTCGAATCATGTATGCCATAAATTAATTTTTGAATATGTCCCTTTTTTTAGTTTTTCAAAATGCCTTCATTCAACCCATTATCTGTTATACTGAAAGACCATAAGTTGGATGGAACAAACTATGTCAACTGGAAAAGAAATTTGGATATTGTGCTCACCTCTGAAGAGTACAAATTTGTATTGACTGAAATATGCCCTGAATTGCCTGAAGAGGGTGCCACTAATGAGCAAATCAGTGCTCACAAGAAGTGGAAGAAGGCTGATGAAATGGCTAGATGCTACATGTTAGCATCAATGTCAGACGTGTTGCAAACACAACACCAGAATATGACAAGTGCCTATGACATCATTTATAGCCTAAAGGAGATGTTTGGTGATCAAGGCAGAGCCGCAAGGCAGACTACCACGAAAACACTCCTAAACACCCAGATGAAGGAAGGAGCCAATGTAAGTGAGCACACTCTTAAGATGATGAGTCTTTTGAATGAGCTCGAAATACTTGGTGCTAATATTGATGGTGAAAGCCAGATTGATATCGTACTTCAATCTCTTCTTAATAGCTATGAGAATTTTCAGCTGAACTATAACATGAACAAAAGGCTTTATACCTTGCCGGAACTTCTCAATGAGCTTAAAGGAGCAGAAAAACTTCAACCTAAGCAAGCTAAGGTTAATCTGAATGAGAAAGGATCTTCTACCATACGAAAGGTAAGAAGAAGAAAAAGACTCAAAAGAAGAATAAGTCAGTCGATTCCAAGGGTATTCAAGGTGGAGTGAAAAAGCCGAAAGGCAAGTGTTTTCACTGTGGCCAGAAGGGACATTGGAAAAAGCAATGTCAAACATGGCTAAGCAAGAATACTCAAGGTAACTATCTTTTATTTGTTGTCGAAACACAATTAGCGGTTGTGTCTACTGGATCTTGGTGTGTAGACACTGGAGCCACAAATCATGTTTGTAATTCGTTGCAGGGGTTCCAAGAAACCAGGCGACCAAATAAGGAAGAGAGTTACGTGCTTTTGGGAGATGCGACAAAACTAAGAGTAGAAGTAGTAGGTGTTTTTCATTTGAGTTTTAGTAGTGATAGGACTTTAATTTTGTACGATTGTCTTTACGTACCAGCTATGAGACGAAATTTACTTTCAGTTCCATCTTTAGCTTTGAATGGATATTGTTTTGAGTTTGATAACTCTATTGTTATCAGGTACAATAAACGTTTTATCTGTTCTGGTACTTTGGTAGATAATTTTTACATTATAAGTCCAAATTCTGTTATATGTAATGAACTGAATAACTCAACAATTTTGTCATCTAAGAGAAAGGAACCTTTGAAACCCAATCAAACTTATCTTTGGCATCTACGCTTAGGTCATATAAATCTAAACAGGATTACTAGACTGGTACGAGATGGACCTTTGAGTTCATTAGAAGTTGAGGAACTTCCAGTCTGTGAATCATGTTTGGAAGGTAAGATGACTAAGAGGCCATTTCGGCCAAGGGGCATAGAGCCAAAGAATGTTTGGAGTTGGCACATTCTGATGTGTGTGGTCCAATGACTATCCAAGCGAGAGGAGGTTATGAGTACTTCGTCACTTTCATAGACGATTACTCAAGGTATGGATACATTTTTCTAATGCACCGTAAGTTTGAAACTTTTGAGATGTTCAAAAGCTATAAGGCAGTTACGGAGAAACGTTTAGGAAAGAGTATCAAAACACTACGATCTGATCGTGGTGGTGAATACCTCTCGGGAGAGTTTATGGAATACTTAAACGCAGAGGGGATTTCATCCCAGTTCACTGCGCCAGGCACACCACAACAAAATGGTGTGGCAGAAATGAGGAATAGGACTCTTATGGAAATGGTAAGATCGATGATGAGTTTTTCTGAGTTGCCTAATTTCTTCTAGGGCTATGCCCTGGAAACAGCTGCCTACATTCTGAACTTAGTTCCTTCTAAGTCAGTACCAACTACTCCTACTGAATTATGGACAGGGCGAAAGCCCAGCTTGGCCCATATACGGATATGGGGTAGGCCGGCCCATGTGCTGGTAAGGAACACTGGGAAGTTGGAATCAAGAGCAGAAGTATGTTTTTTCGTTGGATACCCTCGAAGTACCGAAGGTGGTTTGTTTTATAGTCCTAAGGATCAGAAGGTCATTGTCAGCACCAATGCCCGATTCTTAGAAGAAGACTATATGATGAATCACAAACCCAAAAGTAAGATTGTTCTTGAAGAATTAAGAAGGGAAACACAAGGAAACCAAACAACTCAAGAAACACCAGTTGAGGATAACGATCCAGTACCACATAACAGTGGGAGGATTGTGGAATCCCAAATTGATTCTGTTTAGAGGGATGATCAGGACATGCTGGGGAATCAACCAGATCAGCGTGAAGATCCTGATACAAATCGAACAGAATCATCACACCAAAATACTCCAAACGAACAAATAGAGCCTCATCGTAGTGGGAGGGTAACTAGGTTACATAGTCGATATGCTCTATTGGGTGAAGTGTATGAAATGATCCCAACTGAACAAGATACTGATCCCAGTAACTACAAAGAAGCTCTCCAAGATAAAGATGCAATATCTTGGAAGGAAGCTATGAAATCTGAGATGGAGTCCATGTACTCAAATCAAGTCTGGGAACTTGTAGAACCACCAAATGGTGTAAAACCCATTGTTTGCAAGTGGATCTACAAGAGAAAGAAGGGGGTGGATGGGAAGGTTGAAACCTTCAAAGCTAGGCTTGTTGCGAAAGGGTACACTCAGAAAGAAGGGATCGATTATGAGGAAACCTTTTCGCCTGTAGCAATGCTTAAATCTATCTGGATACTTTTATCCATTGCAGCATATTATGATTATGAAACATGGCAAATGGATGTCAAGACAGCTTTCCTAAATGGAAGTCTTGATAAAAGCATCTATATGGTACAACCAGATGGATTTGTAGCGAGAAACCAAGAGCACCTGTTGTGCAAGCTTAAGAGATCCATTTATGGACTCAAGCAGGCATCTAGGTCTTGGAATATAAGATTCGACCAGGCCATAAAATCCTATGGATTTGAACAATGTCCTGATGAACCTTGTGTCTATCGGAGGAGCAATGGAAGTGTGGTGGTATTCTTAGTAGTTTATGTAGATGATATATTACTCATCGGAAACGATGTAGCTATATTATCTACTGTTAAAGTCTGGTTGAGTAGTCAATTTGAAATGAAAGATTTGGGAGAAGCCGGCCACATTCTTGGGATCAAATTACTAAGAAATCGGAAACAAAGAATGTTGGGCTTATCTCTGGGAGTCTACATTGACACCATCCTGGCAATATTCGGCATGAAAGATTCCAAGAAAGGATTTCTTCCTTACAGATATGGAGTCACTTTATCTCGAGATCAGTGTCCTAAGGATGCTGATGAGATAAAGAAAATGAGTCAAGTACCATATGCTTCGGTAGTGGGAAGCCTCATGTGTGCCATGATGTATACTAGACCGGACATATGTTATATGGTTGGTCTAGTTAGCAGATATCAGTCTAATCCAGGTATGGAACATTGGATTGCTGTAAAGCACATACTCAAGTACCTAAGGAGATCGAGAGATTATGTGCTAGTTTACAAGTCTGATGAGCTTATACCCACTGGGTATACAGATTTAGATTTTCAGTCAGACAAAGATTCCAGGAAATCAACTTCAGGGTATGTTTTCACATTGGGAGGTAGAGCCATTAGTTGAAGAAGTGTCAAGCAATCTTGTATTGCTGACTCCACCATGGAAGCTGAATATGCAGCAGCCTCTGAGGCAGCTAAAGAATCAGTGTGGCTCCGGAACTTTCTTATAGACTTGAATGTGGTGCCTACAGCTCTGTCGCCTATTACACTTTACTGTGATAATAGCAGAGCAGTTGCAAATTCAAGGGAACCAAGGGCTCATTCAAAAGGAAAACATATTGAACGCAAGTATCACTTGATACGAGAGATCGTACGGATAGATGGTGTCGTCATGGCCTTGAGCAGAAGTGGGAGATTGATAGGAATAGTATGCTAAAGGCCATTATTTTATGTAATATTCAAACTCGATTTATTTATTTGAATAAAATATATTTAGCATTTAAAATGAGAAAAGACATTTTGGCATCAGTGTCTTTTATTCTATATGGTATATGAATTGGTGTGTAGAGTCTAAGCTTGCACACGGAAGATCAATTCATAAGTTCCTACCGAATATAAGTAAGCGATCACAACTAAGACAGAATTGGACAAACCGTCAGCTTGGCTGTGGTATAGTATTTAAGTATACCTATCTTGGTTACGGAGAGCGGCAAAGCTTGAACTTACTATACCAGTACACTTGGAGTGTATTGATCAGGACTACGTGTGAGTCAATTTTCCCAGTCTGACGATATGGAAAATTGTACACTCACACAAACGTTATAGAATTGTTCATATTCTTAATTTGTTAAAGATTATTAGTACATGTGCATTTAATGTACGAGACTTTGATTTACTAAAGGGTGAGGTCTTTTTGTACAGACCAACAAACACCAAGTGAGTTGGGCCACCGCATTAATTGTACGATGAAAAATAATCTGTTAATAAAATTCACGTCCAATTATGGATTGATGATACCCTCTTGAGAATGCTTATATGATTTGAGATTGTGTCAAAACCCTGCAGGTGGATTTTAATTAATCCGACACATTCAAATAAGTTAAGCGGTGAGATCAATAAAATATTTAAAGATGTTAATTAAATATTATATGTCAGTGGCATATTTAATTGACGTGTATCTGTAACTTAACGTGAGGAATTTATGAACAACTATAACGAAAGGCTCAGATTTAATTTGAAATAAAACGGGGAGTGCAATTATAATATTTGAGTGGAATATATTATAATTTATGAATTATAATTATGTCCATGGGTTTGGGCTGATAATTAAATTCATAGGAAGCCCATGTTTTATTTTCCTAGTTGGTCCCCAATACTAGAAGATACAAGAAAACCAAAACGGATCGGAATTAGGAGAGGGAGAGGCTTAGGGGCCGGCCCACCTAGGGAGAAAACCCTAGGTGTGGCCAAACGCTATAAATACACACATAGTGTGTGTTTTGTTGGCACAAGTTTTGAGACACCAGTTGGCCTCTCTACTCTCTAATCGTTTCCACTAGTTTTTGGTTTGTGTTCTTCAGGTTCTTGGAGAAAAGAGACCACCCTCTCAATCCAAGTTTGGGAATTGGTGCATACGGTGGAAGATCCGCAGGTTTGAGCTTGGAATCAAACTCGCTGACTCTATCCTTCGTTCCTGATTATTAGAGATCAAATCAGAGAGATCTCAAGGTATATAATCTTCTTGCAATTAATTGATCTACGGTTTGTGCTATGGTGATTAGTATTTGATAAGAAATTTTTGAAACTTGTCTAGCTATCGTTTATGTCTATGAGGTCCTTATACGCTTCCGCTGCGTTACACATTTCCAACATAGCTAACAAAGCTTTGTTGAAGGCCCCAAAATCCCAGAAACCGATACCTCCAGTAGACTTTGCCTTACATAGCTTGTCCCAAGGTAGCCAACAAACACCTTTATAATCTGAAGCCCCTCGCCACCAAAATTGGCAAATAATACCATTTAGCTCTTTGCTTAAGCCCCCAAGAAAACGGAATACTTGCATATTATAAGTTAGGATTGCCCGGAGGACCGACTTGATAACAACTTCCCTCCCCACAAAAGAAAGAAAGCGGTTCTAATGTAATAAATTCTCGCAAGTGCACAAGAGTCTACGAATAGTACAATATATGCAAATACGAGGTCGATCCCATAGGGATTGGTTAATCTAATTAGTGCACCTAACTTGATGAATGATTGAGAAAAGGCAGCAGAATGAAAGATTGATTGATGTAAAGAAAATAAACAAGTAAAGAAAAAAAATTCAGATTTTGTATCCAATAAGAGAAGAATACTAGGGCAATGATTTCACCTAGCAATCCTATCACAAGTATTCAATTAGCAAACACACAGCTCTGTTATGCTCCGCTCGACCTCTCTGGGGCGCTTGAGCGGAATACTAGGCCGCTCGAGCAGTCATTTGTGCTTGAGCGGTCCTATACGAAATTCAATTCCAATTCACTCCTTTATGACGCGATTTTCACTTCATACTTTCTCGCGAGCTCTCCTACAATAAAAACGCAAAGAATTTATGTATTATCAACTCAATTCCATCAAAAATACCAAGAACGAATATAGAAATATGCACAAAAGTTGGATCAAATATGTGCATATCAGGTTCTTCCAATTTTGGGTTCTGGCCCTCACCTTGTCCACCACATAACACAATGACTCGGAGTTAGATCTTCCAATCACCACTGGTTGCCAGAGATATTTTTCATATGCTTTGATTTCTTGTACTCCTATGGAAGCCATCAACAGATCTTTCACCCCTTCAGAGGTGTGCTTACTAAAGCATAGAGACTTTTTTCAACAATAAGCTTCTGCACTGAGACCTCTTCATACGCTGCCAAAACAGAGTGGACTGACTCCCACACCTCAATAGTAGCGCAACAAAAGAGAAGACAATCATCCGTAAAAAAAAGTGAGATACCTGGATACTGCTTCCACCAAAGGGGATTCCTTCTATGTTACCTGACACCTCCAATTGATAAAACCAATTGCTCAAAGCTTCGGTACAAATAAGAAACAAAAGCAGTGAAAGTGGGTCCCCTTGCCTCAAGCCAGAGGAGGGGATAACTAGATCACTAGGAACACTATTCATAAGAACCGAATAAGATATAGTCCGAATATATTGAGAAATCCACATCACCCAAGTATGACAAAAACCCAAATTCGCCATAACCACGTCAAGGAACTCCAATTCGACTCTATCATAGGCCTTGCTCATATCGAGCTTAACCGCCATATAATCTTTGTTACTACGGTACTTAGTTGCTATTGAATGTAGAGCTTCGAAAGAGACAATGATATTATCAGTGATTAATCTACCTTGAATAAAGGCCGATTGATTTTCCCGAAGGATGGCTGGTAAAATCATCTTCAACCTATTAGAGAGAAGCTTTGCAATGATTTTATAGAGAACATTGCACAGACTAATTGGTCTGAAATTAGTGAGCTTCAAGGCATTCTTCACTTTAGGAATTAAGACTATGAAAGTGCTATTAATCTCCTTCTTAGAGCACTGTCTGCACAATAGAGAATTCATAGGATCCGAAACCTTAAGAGACAAGTCGGTAAGAAAGCCATTGGAGTACAAAGGACCCACTTAGCACTAGAACATACCTAAAAAATAGGAATGGAAAGAAGATCTAATCAGTTCCTCTGAAGACTGAATAGTCTCGTGAAGATCCTGAATTTGCTCAATTAAGTTGCCCTTTTTCCGCTGTTGAACACAATGGTGGAAAAACTTGGTATTTCGATCCCCCTCCCTTAACCACTGAATCTTATATTGTTGCCTACGAAGACTTTCCTAATTCTCACGAAGAACATCCAAGGAAGAGCGAATCCTGGCTAACACTTCTTGATTCTCAGCATTTTCTTTGTGGAGGTTTTGTGAAAGTTGGGACTGCATTCATTGTTCTACCTGCTCTGATCATGTTTGTACTTCACCACCCACTTCTGAATAATCCTCCTACTGCCCATTAAATTTTTATGGAGACCCTGCATTTTGGGATTGGACCTCACACCAGCCCCTCTTAGATGCCAATGCTGCTTAATCAAATTCTTGCACTCGGGTTGAGTACCCCACTAGTTAACATACCTGAAATGAGATTTAGCAAGCTGTCACTGCCTAGGCTCCACCTCCCACGAGACTAACATACAACAGTAATAAGAAGAAGTGACAATATTCTGAACCTTAAAATACTGAGAAGTATTCATCCAAGCTCCATTTAACATAGCCCTGTCTAGTAATTCTTTAATGAAAGACGTTGAGGTAGATCTCTTGTTACTACAGGTGAATTTTGGCCGTACGAATCCTAAGTCAGGCAAACCCACATCTTGACATGCAAGATGGAACTGCTGCATACAATTGCCCACCTTGAAGCTACCCCTTACCTTCTTATGATAATTAGAGTCCCCTGCACAAAGCCATGCCTGATTAGGGGGGAGGAGCTTGCGAAGTAACTACCTAGCTTCAACGAACTCACTCACAAATTTGCCATGCACTATGCAAGTGCAAGAAATCTGACTAAGACTGACATAACACTAATGAACATCAAACAACAAAAAGACGAAACACTTAGGGAATTCATTGCAAGATTCAATGAAGAATTTCTTGAAGTTCCCAACTTGCAAGTCTCGGTGGCAATCACAACCCTTATGCAGGCAATCAGAAATCCTATTCTAAAGTATTCCTTGTCTAAAAAATCACCCAAGGATATGACAACTCTCCTAGCCAGGGTGGATAAATATATCATCACTGACGAAAACAATGGATGAAGTAGATTCATATCCTTACGCATCTCTCATAAAGAAAACAATGGGTGGTCGAGATAAGGCCGACAGAAAGGAAATCTCGGATAATTCAAAGACGACAGACTATGAGCCACCTCTTCGGTATTCCAATTACACCCCATTAAATACTTCAATCAAAAAGGTTTTGATAGAGATTCAAGGCTGAGACCTCCCTAAATGGCCCCAAGGATGAAGGTGATTCCTGATAGAAAGTCGAGCAACAAGTATTGTAAATTTCACAAAGGACTAGAACATGATACTGAGGACTATCACCAACTCAAGGATGAAATTGAAAGCCTCATTCGACGAGGACACTTGAAAGTTTCACCGACTACAGAGAAAATAAGAGAGGGGGAGATGATGATAGGAATGATAATCAGAGACAGAGGACAAGAGATGATGATTGTCCTCAAAGGCGAACTTAAGGCACGACGGGTATAATTAACGTGATTATAGGAGGATTGGAAACAAAGGGAGAAAGTTCTTCAAAATGATGAACTTATGCCCGAATAATTAGCAGATTTGATGATAGAGCAAAGAGGCAAAAAAAGAGATGAGGAGGCAATTAGCTTCACCAAAGAAGATGCTCATGAAATTTAGCGTTCCACATGATGATGCACTGGTAGTTGAAGCAATGATAGCCCATTATATCATTAAGAGAAGTGCAGCAAACATCCTTTTCTATCATGCCTTCAAGGAGTTGAACCTTCCGAAAGAGAATTTAAAACTTTATCATCTCCCATGTATGGATTCACAAGAGACCAAGTCTTGCCTCTTAGGGTGATCACTCTAATGGTCACTTTGAGAACATATCCAAGATCCAAGCTTTTCTCATGTGACTTTCTGGTGGTTACGTGAAAACACCGTACAATGCACTTACTGGAAGATCTTTACTCAACCGAGCAAGGGTAGCAGTATCTACCTATCATTTGAAATTAAAATTTCCAATAGATCATGGAGTTGTAGAGATGAAGGGAGATCAAAAGATTACGAGGAAACTATATTTGAATGATCTTAAAGAAAAAAATAAGACTTCCATATCAGTTGCTAAGCTGGATATCCGAGAAATTACCAATCTGAAACCTACACCAGCACAAGAAGTCGATCCAATTGTTACTGAAAAAGGGACAAAGAGGAATCTCTATATTGGATCCAAAGTCCCCAAAGAGATATCAAACGAATTGAACAGCTTGCTCTAATCCAATATCAAAACATATGCTCAGAATGCCATGGAAATGCCTAGGATAAATGCCAATGTTATAACTCAGCATCAAACCAGAAAACAAGTCGATAAAGCAAAAGAAGAGAAATTTTACACGAACTCGGCAACAGGCAATTAGAAAAAAAGTGAATAAACTCCTCGAAGCCAATTCATCCAGGAAATGTAGTACCCGAAATTGCTAGGAAATGTAATTATGGTCATTTAGCCAAATGGCAAACGGAGAATGTGCGTAGACTTCACAAATTTAAATAAGGCTTGTCCAAAAGATAGCTACCCTTTACCAAAAATGAATCAACTCGTTGATACAACTTTACGCAAAAGACTTCTCAACTTTCTAGATACCTATTCGTGTTATCATCAAATTCAAATGAATCCCGCTGATGAAGAATGCACCTCATTCATAACTTTGGAAGGAACTTATTGCTATCAGGTGATGGCTTTTGGACTCAAGAATGTTGGAGCTACTTTTCAGAGGTTGGTAAATAAAATTTGTCATGCCCCGATTTTAATAGGGAAAGGGAATGTGAGGAAATGACAAAAATGCCTTGGGATCATACGACTAATATGGCGCAACATTGCATAGCAATGGCACCAACCTGTCAGACCAATCCCTAACATGAAAATTTTTGAAAGTGGACTAGAATATTCTCTCAAAAGCATAATTAAAGACCAAACCATGCAACCTGTCTAATCCATGTATAACACGTATTCGAACATCCAAATATAGGAATGTCCCATCCGGTGTCTAAACCCTCAAATAATATAGGAAATAATCCAAAAACATATCCTTGAATACCATGTCAAACATCATAATATGTTTAAGTGTGAAATTAGCCAATATCCTGGTAAACATGGTAATTTTACTAGAAATTCAAAGAACCCCAAGTACTAGGAATTTAATAATGCATAATACACCAAGGAATATGAATTTAATCAATATGAAGAGTCCAAGAATATAAATGATCATAATACCCCAAGTACTAGGAATTTAATAAATTAGAAGTTCAAGAAAAATACAACATGACCATTCAAAACATCCAAGCCAAAATAATAGTTTAGAACAATTTATTCAATGAATACACACGGCCATGTAAATAATGGTTTCCACAAGGATTACCACTTCCAGAATAAGCAACAACAACAATATTGAAGCCTAAGAGCCCAAAGATAAGAAATCCCCTAGCTCTCCTCCTTAGTGTTTTATTGAAAATCACCAAATCGACCCACGTATGCACAAACACTTTTAGAGTACTATCTATTGAGCCACCAACCTATAAAAAAATTGAACATTAACTCTATAATTTATTCAAACCAAAAAATCCCGAAATACCTATAACCCTAAAATCCCGAATCACCTAAATCCCCAAATACAAGCTTTCAGGTTTAAGAGACTTATCAAGGATATAGAAACAAGTAAATTGAAGGAAGGAATTCATGCTTCCTTTAGGCCTCCAAAGATCCAAGAACTCAAGGATTCGAGTTTGGGTTCAAATCTTGAAAATTGACAAAAAGGAGAACGAATGGAATCATATAACTTAGAGAGGGAATCCATAATCTAACTTGAAAACAACTCAAGTTAGAAGAACCTTACCTCTTTTAATGATCTTGGAAGATTGGAAAAAGGATTTTTAAGAGGAAATGAGGTTTAGAAGTGTTTAGGTTTGGGTTTCTAAAAGAAAATCGCGAAATAGGTCTTTTAAAAGAAATCACGCATGTAGAATTTTGGGTGTCGTCCGAACAGCTAGACTAGGTGTCAGGACAGCTACCCAATTTGTCCACAAAAAATCATACTTAAAAAATTTCGATCGATCAGCCCCTAGTCCGATTGATCGAACTTTGACACTGCTGATCAATACGTTTTATCATAAGAAATACTTGCAATTCAATACCGACGGGTTTAACCCACTCGTAAGTGTACATGTCGAAAGACAGTAAATGGTGAATGAGATCGAATCCACGATGATTGTATTAATTACCAACTGGCTACTAACAATAGTGTAAAATAAATCACAGATACTTCAAATATCAACTAACAATAAAATTGAACTACATATCAATGGAAGAAAACTAGTTTGGGTTTGGAGTGTCAACTATCTCCACCTGTGCACACAGATTAATATGCAATCACACAATTTAAACGTTTAACAATGTCAATTGAAAGGCTTTGGTCCAGCTGCAGTCAATTAGATTTCCCTAAACAACGATCCTGACTTTGGTCCAGTTGCAAGATCTTTTCTTATCAAAGGATCTTGGTTGGTCTATCCTAAGAGTTTCCTAAGACAATCATAGGCACCAGGAAATCGACAATTGCACAATCTAGACTGGTCCTTCATCAAAATAACCTCCAAGCAAGGAGGAACTTCATCAGTTCAGGAATGAAAAGAGGAGACCATCACACCTCACTTAGCCAAGGAATACGCTGCCACATTGAAATCACGACGGACATGGGACACTAACCAATGCGGGAACTAGCCCAAAGCTCGAATAATATCTTGAACCAAGGTCCCCCAGTCGGACATATTGTCCTGAGAATTCTCCACCAAAATTACCTTGATTAATATCAAACTATCCCCTTCCAAATGGACCTCACGAAAGCCCAAATTAAAATGGAGTGCCTGGAGAGCTGACCAGGCTTCCGCCATTAGAGGGCTCAAGAACGTGATATTTGTTAACGGAGTTGAAGTGCCCAATGCTTCTCTATTCCTTAGTAGTCGCAGTGCGTGTTTTTTTTCTTCCTCACATAAGCCGATTTATGTATATTTTAAACCCTAAGATGACCCGACTGTATTTGCCACATCAGCAATTTAAACGTGCAAGACTGATTCCCACGTTCTGCGATCGCAACAGGTTGCAAGATAGGTTACAAATTCTATCTATTGACAGCTTTATTCTCTAGCAATACATGTTCATAAAAATACCAATATGGGTAGTATTTTGCACTAAACAACATTGAAAAAATAACAACTTTAAGCCCAGAAAAATAGGTGTATTTTACACCTAACATTTGCAGTCCCTATTTAAATCATTTTCCACCAACACCTCTCTTATTCAATTCGAATTTATTTCTAAGTAATTTTAATACTCTAAAATGAGTCCCGAACCCTTATAATCCACCCCGAATCGCTCGATATTTAATTCTAATATTTTTCAACCTCAAATTTGACTATTTAGACTTATCTACCCAGCTCAAATAGATACGTACTCAACACGTGTCAATCCGACAATGACTCTAAAAGTACAAGGTATTATAAAATATTTGCTGAATTTCTCGGTAAAATAGTTGAAGCCTATGTGGATGATATCGTGGTTAAGAGCATCAACGGTGAAGATCATCCATCTAATCTACAAACTGTTTTTGATGTTCTTAGCAAATTCAACATGAAACTAAATCTCGAAAAGTATGCCTTCAGTGTCTCCTGGAGTAAATTTTTAGGTTTCCTCATCTCAAAGAAAGAAATCAAAGCCAATCTGGAAAAGTGGAGGTAGTTATCAACATGCAAGCTCTAAGAAATAAGAAAGAAATTCAACAACTGACCGGCCAAGCAACATCTCTGAGTAGATTCTTGGCCAGATCAGAAGACAAGTGTTGGTCGTTCTTCAACACACTAAAGAAAGTCGAGGAGTTCATATGGAATGAAGAATGCCAGAAAGCATTTGATAAGTTGAAGGAGTATCTCGAGAACCCTCTCTCTTATCCACCCCCAGGGAAGGAGGACCTTTTTTCCTTTACTTGAAAATTTTTGAGCAAGCACTTAGTGGAGTGTTAATCCGAGAGGAGAGCAGGTCTCATAAACCAATATACTATGTGAGCAAAGTTCTACTAGGAGCAACAACAAGATATAGTAGGGCTAAGAAGTTAGCACATTCATTAGTTACTACAAATAGAAAATTACACCATTATTTGCAAGCTCACACAATTATAGTCTTGAGAGATCAAAAATTGAAGAATATTCTACGAAAATCTGACACTTCGGGCATGTTAGTGAAGTGGCCCATGGAACTCAGTGAATTTGACATCCAATATCAGTTGAGACATGCTATCAAAGAGCAAGCTTTGACCTATCTTATTAAAGAATGTCAGAGCCCAAATAAGGAAGAAATTGAAGAAACACATGAACGGTGGGAGTTGTATGTAGATGGATCATCAAATTTGGAAGGAAGTGGGGCTGAAATTTTTCTTCTTAGACCGGAGGATACATACCGAGCAAGCTCTTCGGTTCAATTTCAAAACCTCTAACAGTGAAGTTGAGCACGAAGTTCTCTTAGCGAGACTAAGGCTCTCTATTGAATTAGAAGTAAAAAACCTGGTTATCAATAGCGATTAACAGTTG
Organism: Tripterygium wilfordii; assembly: GCF_013401445.1. Lineage (NCBI taxonomy): Eukaryota > Viridiplantae > Streptophyta > Magnoliopsida > Celastrales > Celastraceae > Tripterygium > Tripterygium wilfordii. Next base: position 6,398,352 of record NC_052234.1, read on the forward strand.
GAAACCAAGCAAGTAAAAGGGGAATACGAGGCTAAAAAGGGCCAAGCATGATTAAGTACCTTGGCCAAAATTTAAAGAATTGATTGCCAAAATTTGAGCTTAGGAGAGTAGCTCAAGAAGAGAACCAGCAAGCAGACACCGACTAGCATCCAAGAGCAACACTAATACAACTACATCGGCCAACTTGGAAATGTTATAGAAACCGTGCATCTTAGACCAAGTGATTGTCGTGATATAGAAAGAGTCTTCTCGGATAGATCCCATCCTTGAATATTTGACAAAATGAAAGCTTCCCAAGGAAATGAAAGAAATCAAGAAATATTTGGGCTAGAGCAACAAAATACTCCATTATTCAAAGACCAACTTTACAGAAGATCGTATACACAACCTTATATTAAATGTCTTATTCCTCGGGAAACAGAATACACGTTGTAAGAAGTTCACGAAGGAATTTGCGACAGACATGTGGGACCGAGAGTGTTAGCTAATAAAGTTCTCCGATATGGCTATTAGTGGCCCACACTAAAGAAAGATGCCAAGCAGTTGGTTGGAAAATGTGATAAGTGCCAACGACATTCAAATGTTCCCCATCTCCCGCCAACCGAGATTACCAATATACAAAAATATTATCCTTTTGCACAATAGGGATTGGACTTGCTTAGGCTATTTTCTCAAGAAATGGCTCAAAGGAAATTCCTCATCGTTGTTGTTTATTATTTTACTAAGTGGGTAAAAATCAAACCGTTGGCAACTATCACCGAGCATAAGGTGAATGATTTCATTTGGAAGTCCATTGTCTATAGATTTGGAATTCCTAGGATCCTTGTCATCGATAATAGAAGATAGTTTATGAGCAACGTGATCAAGTAGTCATATGAGGAGCTAGGCATTAATCTTCAGAGTACATCTGTCGCTCATCCATATAAGCCAATTGCCAAGTTGAAGTGACAAACAAAATTATCCTACAAGGTCTCAAAACTCGATTAGATAAAGCTAAAAGACATTGGATAGAACAGCTTCCGCATGTCCTTTGGTCTTACAAAACCACCACTCGTACATCAACTGGAGAAACTCATTTTTCCTTAACTTACGGATCAGAAGCCATTGTCCCAGTTGAGATTGGAGTTCCAACACCTCCGGTTGAGTATTATTTCAAATAGGAAAACAATGAGTTTCTCCTAAATAACTTGGACCTATTGGAAGAAGCCCGAGAAGAAGTCAGGATTCGAATTGCAACTTACAAGCAAAGGGCTACTTGGTACTACAATAAGAGAGTCTGAGAAAGAAAGTTCAACATAGGTGACTTGGTACTTCAAAAAGCTAAAGCAACTAGAAAACCACCAGGCAAGCTTGGAAAAACATATAAAGGTCCTTACCAAGTGATTAAAATATTACTTGATGGATTACAAGACTAAAAACCCCTGAGAAACCGGGAGAGATGAGACCATGAAACGTAGAAAACCTCCGAAGATATTATATTTGGAATTTATTTTCAGACATATTTTGTTGCTTTTACCTTTATTAAGTAGTTAGCTTGCTTTTAAAACTTTCGAGTAATGACAATAGTAGAAGCTTCCTCGGATATTGCTCCAAAAAGATTTCTTTCAAGATTTTGTCCATGAAAACTTGATATTAATATAAGTTATAATGGTCGTTATTATTTGGTTCAACCTTACAATTAAGACGTTATAAGGGCCGAAAATATCTTTATCTCGGTCATTCCTTTCAACTTACGATATCAACCTATGAGAACCGAGCAAACTGTACAAGTCAACCTTACAACTTAAGACGTTAAGTTATAAGGATTTACTAACAATGAATAGTCCTCTAAAACTTGGGACTAATCTAAGTTACAAAAAACTAAAAATATTGTAGCTCGATACAATCCCATAACTTGGAAACAACCAAAATTATTATTCTCATAAAAACATCCATCAACACTTGGTGGAAAATGCTAAATAATTAAAACTAGAAGAAATTACTGGTTATTACAGATTAAAATTATGCTAGGCCACATATGGTCAAATTGTTTAAAAATATGGTTATCAACGATCAAAATACTCGGATTTTTTAGAAAATTAAGCATCCTCAATAGGCGGCATATCTTGAGGTTTCTCGGTAGCAGGAAATGAAGGCAAAATGGTGATAGTCTCAGCTTGATCATCAGAAACCTTGTGAACTTCAATAGGAGGATTGGTATCTTCACCCTCAACATAATATTCAATATCAACATCATCATTGTTCTCCAATTCACGAGCTTCCTCGGCAATCCAATAAGCCTCATAAACTGCCTCCTTGTCCAGTTCTTCGTCATCCCTTCCCACCAAAGCTTCGCAAACAGGAGTTAGCATTTCAAGATTCAACTTTGCATCAATTAAAGCTCTCTTCGCCTACTTAAAGGCAGTTTGGACACTGAAGAAGCCTTCTCATGGGAGAGCAAACCCAAATCATACGAAAGTCCTCAAACTTGAACAAGCAAACCCTTCTGGTATCTCCTAGCATTTTCATCCTTAGTCAACTTCTTCTATTTCTCAAGCTCAACCTCCAAGTTGAAAACCTTGGCCTACCAACTCCCTTCCTGCTCAGTGAAGACACTAACCTCAGAAGGGGACTTCTTTAACTCCTCCTTAGCTTGGACCCTGCCCTCCATGGATTGCCTAAGTTTATCTTCGGCAACCCTATCAGAGGAGATTCCTTTAAGATGAGAACCCAACTACAAAATAGAAGCTTAATATTAGCAACCATACTCGAGCAAAACAAAGTAAAAACTAAGAAAAGAGTTTACCTCCATAAACCTCATAGAGGCATGAGTTAACTTGGCATTGACTATGAACTTGGCCACCCGATAATCATTGGCAGGGGTTGAGATGTTCTAGAGCATCTCGGAAGCAACCCAAGGAATGGAGGCACTATCTGAATTAAGAATATTCCAATTAGGAACATAGCGATTAGTGACACGAGCGGGAGGAACTCTCTTTGGAGCTGGAGGAGGAAGAGTAATTGTGACAACTCTTGTCTCAGCATTGGACTGCAGGGCAGTTCCAATAGTTGAGAAAGTAGGTCAGAAAGAACCAATGTTCTTTTCTCCTCCACGACCTCTTTTGCTCGGTCCCACGCCAGTAGTTGGAGTTTTTCTCTTTGGAGCTTGAGGCTTGGGAAATTGCATATCCATATATTTTAGGAAGTTGGTCTTTTCCACCAAAGAGAAACAAGTTAGAAATCTAAAAAAATGGCAGACAATAAGTAAACGATTTCCTCTATTCACCTTTGGATGCTCTTTCCAACCAAGAAGCCCTAATAAAGCCTTCATGTGAGCAAATGGGAGGAGTTGCAAGAGGAAAAAAGTGTTTTTAAGATCATAATAATAATTCCTCTATTTCTCATCTAACTCAGGTAGCCAAGAAACTTAGACAGTTTGGAAAGACTCCAGTTTGATCGAAAAGGCCGAAACTCATTGGGCTTCAGAGGGACATGAACAAAGATTAAGCTCGTCTTCCAGTCGTGATTGGAAGATGCATACTTAGGAGCAACATGCTTAGGTTTAAACTTTAGATAGTAAAATTCTCGTAACTTTGGAATATGGCAGAGAGAAAGAAGATAAGGAAGAACCCTAGAGAAAAAAGAAATATTGTACACATCGCAAACATACAGAATGGTACTAAGAAAAATCTAAGAATTGGGGGAAAAATAGCTGAATTAATGTCATAATGACGAAAAATACTAGACAAAACAAGAGGAAAAGGTATCCGAGCACCATATTGTAATGCAAGGACCAAAATGGCCAATTTACGATGGCGAGGAGGATCAAAAGGGAAAACATCCTGAGGAACTGGTCTACAAGTATAAGGGATTTTATATTGTCTCTTATACTCCTTTCCCTCCTCGTTGAAACATCTACAAATCAAGCCACCAGGTTTCTTATGGTCTACTAACTCAAAACTCTTACGAAGACTAGGGTAGAAGTGCAAAAATCTAAATCGGGCACTTCTTCAGATGATGGGGAGCCCTTGTAAGACTCATTTGACTCATAAGGCTGAGCATCCTTTAAGATATTATCAAAAACATTAAAATCAGAAGCGAATAACATTTTTCTCGAAAACGTACCTTGGTATAAATAAAGAGATGTCTCGGGTAAAAGAAGAGTTAGCTCGATTTAGAAACTGTTCGGTGCACAAAAGTTAAACGGAGATCAGTTGTAGAACAGAAGATCAAGAAGATTCATGAAGAAATAGTCATCTTTAATTGAAATGGTGCAACTCATTGAAATGATACACCTTCATGAAGCTTCTAAACTAAAACAAAGATTCAACCCTAATTAGGCATCTTTAATTGAAATGGTGCAACTCATTGAAATGGTACACCTTCATGAGCTTCTAAACTAAAATAAAGATTCAACCCTGGTTAGGCATGGACTCAAACCTTGGTAAACATTCATGCCACAATCTGGAAGATGAACCCTAGATGCACCAAAGAAGAGAAACGACTATAGTCGGTCCAGAGATAAAGCTTCAAGTCATCTTGTCAGTAACAACACAAATCAAAGAGAATAATGATAGAAATTATAAATTAATCATACAAGTAACAAACAAAGATGGTAGAAATAGCTATATTAGGGATGTAAAGCTAGGTATGTGTATTAATTTAATTTTCTAGCAAATGAAAGTCATTAAAATTTTAAAACAAAATAATAAATTAATAAAGATCCAAAATAGGTGGAGACAAGTCAAAATTGACCATACCCCTCTATAACAAAATGAATCCATAATACCTGTCAAAATTAATTCCCATACCTTAGAACAAAACAAAATGATCGATCAACGATATTTGCTTCCATTCAAAACCATCCATCCAATAGACACAAAGGGAAAGCTACTGATAGTGTCGTATTCAAACCACTAATCAAAAGTTAACACATGGCAATAATAGACAGAATAAGACACCACCTTATTTTACGTATATCAAAATTCTTCTCGTCCCAATTAAGCAGCCAACAATTATTTAGAGAAGCTTAGTTCAACTTGGTCCCGAGATGAACAACATCTTGGTATACACCATCAATGGTCGTTGAAACAAAGTAACATTATTGTAAGAAGATTTCTACTCAAAACAAGAAGAACAAGCACACACGTCTCTATTGTGAAATATTTGCAAGCGCACAAATTGCACAAGTAATAAAGTGTATGAGTAGAGTATCATTCCCATGAGGATGTATTGACAATCCAAATTAATATCAATTAAAGCTAAGTTATGCTAGATGGAGAATTGAAAATTGAATTTGATTGTAACCTAACACTAAGATACATAATTAAAAGCAATTAACAAATACATCAAGGAGACAAGGTACTAGGGCACCTAATGTCACCACCACCTATCCAATAGACTTCTCTTGATTCGTTAATCCCTAATTCCCTATTCAATCATTGACAATCAGTTTCCCTATCCTATCGATGCTCCATTCCTGGTTACACCAAAAGTGTCTCTATCCCTAACCCCTGTTATTCCTAACAATCGGGCTCAAGAGAAAAAGACCCATTAAGATTTATGGATTAATCGTGTAGCGATTGCGTAGGTCATGCCCCTATATTCCTATGGTTCATGTAACCTATGATGTCTATGGTAAGAGGCAAGTCGTAGATATCTCCTTCCGGTCTCAATCTAGGCAACAAATCAATTGCATGATGGCCAAACATCCAAAAGCATTAAGCACACCCATAAACAATCAAGAAGAAAGAGGAATCTAGAATCATAAAACAAGTTCATTCAATATTCAAGGTGGGGCTCCATTAGAGCCCTAGCAAGAGGATTACTTCATCAAAGAGTGTAAATACATCATATAATCAAGAATAACAGTCATTGTTACAAAGATTAGAGAAAGAAATCAAGAAACCCCTTGAAATCCTCTTCTTCTCCAAACTCCAAAGCTATCTCCTCTTGTTCTCGCAAGCCCTAGCCTCCAAGGATTCTTTCTAAATGGGAGAGTACGTCTCTAAAACCCTAGAATCTACCCTTTTATACCTTCTTAAACTCCTATGTCGTTTCTCATACAAGTTAGGGTCGTTTTGGTTTTGAACCCACTTGAATTTGGAGTTTTTTCATGAAATTTGATATGTTATGAATAGTAACTCGATTGGAAATATTATTGATCGATTGGAAATTGCCACTGTATCCAAAACTCCAAAGTTGCTTCAGGAGGTCCGATTGATCGAAATATTACTGATCGATCAGAATTTGCATATCTCTTCAAAAATGGCTAATTCCGACTCAATTTCACTCCCTTTCTTCAATGCATGCCTCGAATACCTGAAATGTGTACAAATGTAATACTTAAACAATATCAATCCTCAACTCAATCAAAATGACAAAAAAAGAATGCATGTAAATGGGTACTTAAAATATGTATATTCTAGGCACAATAGTCTCCTAAACCATATAGGAGACTAGAGTCTAACTCCACTACAAGTTAGGGTTACTCCAACACTATATAAAGGCACTCCGGTGAGATAATTGATTCATTTATAGATTTTCATATTTTCTAGCTAAGAGCTTTGGTTATTCAGCTTCTCGACTTTTTTCTTGCTTTTTTTACTTAAGTATCGGAGTGTCTTTCCCATGAAAAAACATCTTGGGTTAGGCTTCGTAACTTATGTTTGTTCATCTTCCATCTTAGAAATCTTCATCGACAACACTTTGTCCAGCCTATTTTCAATCTACTTGAGGCATTCATGAAGGAAGTCAGATTCGCACGTCATCAGCTATATTAAAAGGTGGGGAGAAGAAAGAGGAGCATTGTATTCCCAATAAAGATGTCATACAACAAAGCAGAGAGAAAGAAATAAACACTTATAATCTTATATGATGCTCCCTTGTCCCTGCCTTGGCCTTTTTGACACTATTTTTTTTAGATTCTAAAAGAAAAATCAATCACACAAAAAGTGTTTTTTCAAAGGTCCGAGAGTGGTGAATTGGTTATATATTTTAAATATATGTTTGAATGAATTTTGATCTATTACATATGAATATGAATTCTGGATGCATATGCCTACTCGGATTATATATGTAATTCAAGACTAAGGGTTTGTTTAGTAAACAATTTTGACACTAGCATATCTACTAGCATATATTGTGGTAGTATAAATGGTGATAGAATATATGCTGTTTGAAATACTAATAGTGTTTGGTGTCAATTTTGCTAGTAGCAGAAAGCTGTTAAAAATGTAGTGTCAAATTATGTACAAGGGTATTATGCATTTAAATTGTAACATGTCTAAATAAATAACAAATAATTTAGAAAATAATTTAAAATAATATAAAATTTATAATTAAAATAATTATTTAAAGAATTATTAAATGATTAAATTATTATCTAATAATTTTATTATGAATAATTAACTTAATTGTGAAGAGAAGAAGAGGAAAAAGAAGGGGGTAATTTAGGTAGTTCAATAAATAGTGGAGGGTTGTCTCAAAATGGTCCTCCAAGAGACAATTTCAAAATTGTCTCAAAATGCTACCTTTATTGTATTTGAAATTGTGGGTGTAAAATGATTGCTTGGTAAGGCAGTAAACATATAAGCTGCTAAGTAAAATATATGTTACTACATATTGCTTACGAAATGTACCCTAAGTATTTTAGTAGTTCAATTATGCTTATTGAATATGATTATGGAACTAACACGGACTAATGAGCATTAGGTCCTTAAGAGGCTTACAAATCTTTTCATAAGTTTATATTGTGTGTAGGATGACCAAATTGACCAAGTACCAAAATAGTGACATTGATCGAACCCTAATAGACTCTTGATCATGGCCAAACATGATTAACCAAGTAATTTTCTTGGTCAACTATGGTTAAAATGTACAAAGGATATGTTGGAGCTTAAATAGAGCCAATTCAAGAAAAATTGACTCTTGATCATGGCCAAACATGATTAACCAATTAATTTTCTTGGTCAACTATGGTTAAAATGTACAAAGGATATGTTGGAGCTTAAATAGAGTCAATTCAAGAACAAATCACTTTGTAGTCGAAGTCATAGTCAATAGACATGGACATGATGACATGGCATATGAGGTAGATGCTAACATGGACAAGTGGGATTGGTTCAAGCTACAAGTCAAATATGGAGCAAAAGGAGACAAAGAGGAGACAAGAGTGGCTATAAGTCAACAAATGAATACTCTCTTATTTCATTTTCCACCAAAGTTTTTCTCATCCAAAAGACCATATTTATCTCTCCAAAATATCTACCTTGATCCTATATTCTACATTTAGAGTGTGTTTGGATTGAGGGATTTGGAGTGAAGGGAAAGGAAGGGAAATAGAGTTTCCTTCCAATTCCTTTGTTTGGATAGGTTATTAAAAATTAAGGGGAGAGATTTGAGGGGATTTGGGAGGAAGATTTCATTAAAGTTTTGTTAAAATTATTTCTCTCGAAAATGGAGTCATTTGGAGAGAAGGGATTACTAATTAAGTCATTTGTAAGTTAAATATCTATTTTACCCTTGTACATAATATTTTAACATAAAAATAAGGATAAATTAGTAAATTAAACAAATTTTCCTTCCTTCTTTTTTTTATCTATCCAAACATGGGAGAGGGAAAAATAGTCCCCCTTCCCATCCCTTCCCTTCTCTCCCCCTCCCCCTCCCCTCCCTTTTCTTCCCTTCCCCCCAAATCTCTCAATCCAAACACACTCTTAAACCTTGTCTCTCCTACCTCATTCTTGAAGCCCAAGTTTAATCTTCCTCATCCAATGGTTGAAATTTGTGCTGAAAAGGTGACATTTTGATTCAATATTCTCCCACTTTCATTCTTTATTATTTGATCATACTTGATTTTTTGAGAGTTTTCATTCATCCAACCAAGCTAAGTCAAGCTATATTGTTAATCTTGAGTTATTCTTCATTCTCTTCATCTTATTTACTCAAGAGTTTATATGTCTCAAATCTGTCCAAAATTTTCAAATTCTTTATCCGGCTAGTCTAGACCCTTTTTGAGGCTACCCATTTTCATATCTAACTATCTAATCTAAAGGGATACCTTTGAGCCTAAATACTTAACACTATTTTTGGCTGCATTAGAGTCACTTAAAGGGAAGGTTTAGGTGTGTAAACTTTTTCGATGAGCTAGAAACCGTGGTGTATAGTTTGTGGTGAGCTTTGAGCCACGTCTTTTTGTAAAGTTGGTGTTGAGCTGCAAATGTACCAAGTTTTCGATTAGCTTTAAGCCGAGTGGATGAGTTGCGTTGACTCGACTTAATAAGCATGAGCGGAGTGTTTCAAAATTCCTAAGGTGACTTGGGTAGTGGATGTAGACTTGGTTTAAGCCGAACCACTATAAATCTCTTTGCCCCTTTATTTTTCAACAATTTCAATTAGCATATCATTTGCATGTCACGTACATATTGAAATTGATCAATTAGGATGTTAGAATTAAGCTTGTGCATACTTTGATCAAATCTGATTGCTAAGTGTGTTTACAATCTATTTTGGTATGTTAAGTTTACATTTGATTTAAATCACTGTTTTGGACTCTAAGTTGATTCATATTGCATATACATTGTACTTTGTCTGATTTATCATCTTGAATATATTTGCATCAAGTCTTACTTGGATTATAGTCACTCAGCCACCTAGTGCACATACTCGTGTTCTTGGAATCCTGACCATCTAGTGCACATATTTTATTTTTGTTACCCGGCCTACTCGGCAACTGGTGTTACTCGTACACTTGTACTCGGATATTTGTGTTAGCAACCTACTTGTGCAACTCGGCCACTCGGAGAACCAATTGTGCTACTCTGCCAAATTTGTTAGTAACTTAGAGCACTTGCAATGGTGTTATTTTGTCTGGGCCAACAAATATGTATGGGGTTTTGTGTTTTGCTGATGTGGTTGTATTGGGTTTTGTGTTTTGCTGATGTGGCTGTATTAGGAGATGTGTTTTGCTGGTGTGGTTGTATTGGAAAATTGTGTTTTGGTGTAGTTTTATTGTGGACAATATGGAGGGAATGAGAATTTGTTGGCCTCCATGTTGGGTGGGAAGGAAAAATGTATAGGAATTTGTATTTTACTGATGTGGCTATATTGAGAGATGTGTTTTCTTGATGTGGTTGTATTGAGATACGTGTTTGGCTTGACTTTTTATGTAATAGAGATGGGACCCAGTCTTGATTTTTGCTGGCCCAGCAAATTGTTCCCATTGCAATTGCTCTTATATTGGTTCATTTGATTGTGATGATGTCTAAAACAGGTTCAACCAATCAGACGAATCAGCCAAGTCAGACTGAGTAAGAACAACCAATTTCTCCTTTGTTGGTAAGTGGTCCCTTCCTTCCTTACTACGCAAGAAGCAAACGTAAGCTTCGGTAGGGCCCCATGAGTGTACTCGGGAGGACCTCTCCAACTCTTAAGTTAGTATTGTACTAAACTTGGGAGGACGGCTCGGTGCCTCTGGCATTGCCTCTTGCTCAGTAAGTATTATAGAGTGAGAGTTAGAGCTTACATGAGGGCAGACGTTCCCTTGTATATGAGTTTGAAGTGTTTGAGTTGTAGTAGGAGTCAGACTCTCTCTCATTGATTTTCTGGAGGGCTTTTCGGAGGGTAAATTACTTTTGTACCCTCCTCCAAAGGGGAGTAGGACTCTCTTGAGAATTGACATCCTATGAGGACTCTTCACCGACTGAACCTTGTATATCTTCGCTTCTTCAGTGTGGTTACCGAAGTACCCCTTTCTGTTATACATCGAGATGGGCACTTCGGTTCATGCACCGAAGTGCCTTCTTCCTTTTTGTACCAAGGTGAACACTTTGGTTATGAACCGAAGTGCACCTTTCAGTTCTTCTACCACCATGGCCTTGCTGGCATCTATTTTTCCACGTGGCCTTCTCCAAGTATGAGGGGCATTTTGGGAATATTAGTTGCCCCCCACACTCATACCAAGGCACCTTAATGATGAACTGGGTATGAGTGTAATAATATTATGCGTCGGTTCATCTTTGTGGTTGAGATCTAAGTATGCGAAGTGTCACAACTTATGGACCGTTAGATCAGATCTTTCACCTTAAGTAAATAGAAGACCTGCGGTTCTCTTCGATTTTCACTTGTCTATTTTATTATTGAGAGAGTTCCATTCCCTCGTTCGACCGAAGCCTTCCCTCGTTCGACCGAACATACTTCATTCCAGTTCCCACGATTTCCATTAGGTTAGTCCATACTTCCTTCTTCTTTTAAAGTTATGTCCTCGAGTTCCTCGACTTCATCTTCCTCTTTGGGGGATACATCTTCCTCCTCCACCTCGAATGAGCGGACTGCATCCGACCCCGAAGTGAACATAATCGATTCTCCCAATGTCGACCTTAGTGAGGCCTCGACACTTCGGTCAGCACATTCTGAAATTGTTGATCCAAGTGAGGCTCCCCCTAACCTACAAGAGGGGGGAGATGAGGATGATACTGAACCGACCTGTTTGTCGGGTTTAGGCCTGGATGATCACGGTATGGCCAATATAAAGAGAGAGTACGTTATTTCCTGACCGTGTCGATGCGTACCTTTAGATGAACACCCGCTTCATCCTAAGGAAGGAGAGTTCACCATTTCTTTACACTCTTTAAAATATGGTGCAAGACTACCATACCCTTCTGCACTGATCAGCTTTTTCCGTATCTTCAATATTTGTCCAACTCTTCTAAGCCCGAACTCTTGGCTCTTCCTTAATACCGTTATTAACCTTTGTCCCAAATATACAATACCCTTCAATTCTTTTATCATCCGACACATTCTTTGATTAAGTCACCATAGCAGGGAGGTCGGACTATACTACTTCCAATTTCGGCCACCCATTAAAGCTCCTCGTTATCAGGCTTCTATCAAGGATTGGAAGAAGGGCTACTTCTTCGTGAAGGCATCCCTTCAACATGGGGAACACCTCCCTTTTCGAACTAAGTTCGGCATTCCACACATATTTTATTTCAATAATCCTCATGAACTTAGGCATGAGACAAATAGGGATTTATTGGACCGACTAAAGTCCCAACTTCCTCCCAACCCTTCGGTCAACCTATCTTTTAATAAGGTTGACTCTGCGTACGCCTACTCTTCGGTTATTTTTCAGAGAGGTGTGCTTCGGTAAATTTATTTAGACTTAGAAAAAATTCCTTTTCTTTCTGTTACTACCTTACTTACTAAGTTCAATGACTTCTTTTACAGATATGGCGAGCATGAAAGATTACGTGAACATATTCAGCGTTGGGGCTTCTAAAGGCGAGAAACATGGCATTGGTAAGGGAAACTGAACCCGAAGCATTCCTGAAGAAATACAACAGGAGAGACTTTGGCTGCAACAAATGTACTCAACGCTCCTACAACTGTTCACAGTTCGGTCAGGGTGACCCAACTAGGCTCAAACCCCTCCCAAACCCCAGATTTTGCCAACGTCCATCTTCTAGTGACCCAACCTCCCGAAGGATGGACATTGAAGACCTCACCATTTATACACCGAACTGGGATGTTCTGGTGAGTGACTCTGCCAATAACCCAACTATCACAGGTAGGATGGTTACGAAGGCTCTGACTCCTGCTGACTTTAGCCGATATGAGGCTCTTGCTTTATCAACGAAGTGTCAGAGCTGAACGTGGTAGCTATGAAGGTATATTAAATTTCACTTAACTCCGGTTTCACCTTTTTAACTTGGACCATTTTTATGAATGAAATTATTCTTGAAATAGTGAAGTGCTCCTTTTTACCTGTGTAGGTCATTTCTGTTCTTGCCACATTGCCTAGAGGCATTGCAAACAAAGCTCACAACGAAACTGTGGCAATTGAGCGGGCCGAAGCAGCTGCCTTGGCAAAAGCAAAGGCCAAAGCCGAGCTAGAAACATTTCGAGCCGAACTAATTGAAAGAACTGAAGCTCTAAATGCTGCTAATGCCAAAGAGCTGAAGTATCGTAAAGAGAAATCAAGGCTGGAAGCTAAGGTCACTAAGCTTTCATAAGCTACTGAAGTTGAACGGGTGAAGGCAATTACCGAAGGCAAGGCCCTAGGAGTTCAGGCCTTCAAAGCTTCAGAGGAGTTTAAATTGACTCCATGTCAAGAAGGATACTTCAGTAGCCGAGGTGCCGTCAAGATGACCAGGAAGGTCTTGATTGATGCTGGGCAGGATCCCAACATTCTGGGCAAACTATGCCCTGTCTTAATAGGAAAGGATGGGCTGGAGGAATCAAAGGAGGAAATATACGCTGAGCTTACCCGAGCAGAAGAGGTGAGGCGCCAAGCTGAGGAGGAAGACGAATCCGAAGGTGACCTCGATGATGTGGATGACCCTCCTTCGGTTGATCTTACTATCATCACATCTACTCTAGAAGATCCTCATCCAATAGTTTATGCTGAAGGTGGTTCTCCGATTCATTCAACTGAACCAGGGCAAATTCTCTTGTTTACTCCTGATGAAGTTCCTTCTTCTAATCCTATTGTGCCTATCCAGCTTGAAGCCAACCAGCCAGAGTTACCAGTGACTGAACTGAACCCCTCAATCGAAGACGACTAAATCTTGTAATTGTTTTCTTCAGGACTTGTTATCTCTTGTATGAACAATTTGGAATCATTTTGTAATGATATTTCTCTTTTTATGTTCGGTTATTCCCATTTTGGTTTTTAAGATTTTTGGATGTGGTTGGGGTGGAAGTGTACCTCATTGCCTAAAATTACTCCTTTGCTCGAAATAGCATCTTTTGCTGAAGAACCTTCCATAACTGAAGTGTACTTCGCGTGTGAAGTACCATTTTGTAGCTGAAGGATAGGCTTTGGATTAAGTACACTTTATGGCCGAAGTGAACAATTTGAGACTTAGAAATTTTTCTAAGTATTTGGGTCGTAGTGGCCTGCTTGGACTAAAGGGTCTAATGGGACCGAAGCGGCCTAATTTTGAGACTTAGAGATTTTTCTAAGCATTTGGGCCTAAGTGGCCTTATTGGACCGAAGGGTCTAATGGGGCCGAAGTGGCCTTATTTTGGAGGATTCTTGAAACAACTTCAGAATTTTATTGAACTAATGAAAAAGTAAACAATCATTGTAATAAACATTGTTAATTTAGATGGAATATCTACGTAAGTTGTTAGCGTTCCAAGGACGCATCTCCTTCCCAGTGTTCTCCGGGTCTACAATACGATAAGTCCCCTCCTTGAATGCTTCAATCACTTTGAAGGGTCCATCCCATGTCTCTCCAAGCTTCCCGGGGTGCTTTCTAGCTGATTCTTTTTACCTTACGATGAGGTCCCTTGGGTTGAACCTCCTTTCTTTGACCCTTCGGTTGTAATACCGGGACATCCTCTGTTTATACGTAGCGGTTCTAATTCGAGCCTCTTCTCTAACTTCTTCAACCAAGTCTAAATTGTTCAAAAGTGCCTCATCATTCTTTGGGATATTGAAGTTAATGATCCTTGTAGTTGGGATTCCAATCTCTATTGGTATCACTACTTTGGAGCCAAATGCAAAGGAGAAGGGTGTTTCTCTGGTAGAAGTTCGTGTTGTGGTTCGGTGGGACCATAGCACACTCGATAGTTCTTCTACCCATCTTTCCTTAGTAGTATCCAGCCTTGTCTTCAAACCTTGTAGAATCACTCGGTTTATCACTTCGGTTGGCCCATTAGCTTTGGGTGACTCTGAGATCAACCCCCAAGTCTTGACATAGCTTCTTCATCTTTCCTCCGATGAATTGTCTACCATTATCAACAATAAAAGCCCTTGGTATCCCATATCTACAGACAATGGTTCTTCAGCAGCTCGATTCTTCCAGCTCCTTCCCCTTGTGTCCAACTTCCCCAGGAGGGGGTGGACCCCCTGTTCCTGGTTAGGGTCATCGAGGTCTATAATTTGGCGGCTTATTTCAGAAGTAGAGGTGACGTTCTTCCTTAGTCTGACCATTGTGAGTTTCTTTGGGGAAGTTTATTTTCCTTCCCACTGATGGTGCCAAACTGATGATGTCTAAAATAGGTTCAACCAATCAGATGAATTAGCCAAGTCAGACTGAGTAAGAACAACCAATTTCTCCTTTGCTGGTAAGTGGTCCCTTCTTTCATTCTTACGCAACAAGGGAACGTAAGCTTCGATAGGTCCCCGAGAGTGTACCCGGGGGGACCCCTCCGACTCTCAAGTCAGTACAGTACTAAACTTGAGAGGATGGTTCGGTGCCTCTAGCATTGCCTCTTGCTCAGTAAGTATTATAGAGTGAGAGTTAGAGCTTACTTGATGGAAGAGATTCCCCTTTTATATGAGTTTGAAGTGTAGGAGTCAGACTTTCTCTCATTGGTTTCCTGGAGGGCCTTTTGGAGGGTAAATTACTTTTGTACCCTCCTCCAAAGGGAAGTAGGACTCTTTTGGGAATTGGCATCCTATGAGGACTCTTCACCGACTGAACCTTGTATATCTTCGCTTCTTCAGTGTGGTTACCGAAGTACCCCTTTCTGTTATACATCGAGATGGACACTTCGGTTCATGCACCAAAGTGCCTTCTTCCCTTTCGTATCGAGGTGAACACTTTGGTTATGAACCGAAGTGCACCCTTCAGTTCTTCTACCACCATGGCCTTGCTGGCACCTGTTTTACCACTTGGCCTTCTCCAAGTATGAGGGGCATTTTGTGAATATCATATTGTAATTACTTGATCCATTTGTCAACACTTGTTTTAATTGGTATTTAGTTTCTGTTTAAGGTGAATAATCAAAGAGTCTAAAAAATTGTCACTTAGCTTAATTTTTACTAAAAACACAAAATACAATTCTTCCGCCGGGCCTTTAGATCCAACAATATAAAGTTATTGATATAGGATCATGGGAACCACGAAGCATGTGGGCCCGGACGAGTTCTATTTCGATTGGGATCGACAAGGGGTATTGATCCATGTACGCTAAAAATATCATACTTTTAGTTTTTACTATTTTCCTATTATAAGTCACGTAGCATCTTTTAGAATAGTATTTGTAAGAGTTAAGTATATTTTTTATTAAGAAAATTATAGTTTTATTAGGATTATAATGTTCTGCAAATCTAATATAAATAGGATGTTAAAACTTTTTGTTTGATAATTAAAGATGCAAGGAGGATTGTATGAGTGGATTGTGATGCTATTTGGCATTTCCAATGCTCCTAACACTTTTATGCGGGTCACGAATCATGTGTTGCTGTCTTTTATAGGAAGATTTGTTGCTGTGTATTTTGATGATATTATGATTTATAGTGCTATTAGACAATTGATTGATTGTGAATTGTGATTTCTCTAATTATAGCATGTTGTTGGAAGTTTACCTTCCGGGAAAATGGCTTAAAATGCCTAGAGTGTCATCTTGAAAAAAACAGGAAAAAACAGAAGACTATCACTGGAATAAAAATAACTTCTATTGGGATGAAATGAAAAACAATGTATTGTTGGAATGCATCAGGATCTTCATTGAAAATGGATACATCATGGGATATAGGCCAGCCTTACAAGCTAAAATAAAACGTAGCTACGGAGGCTGAAAAGATAAATCTAAGAATTAGTTGGCACGGAGCCATGCTAAATAAAAAGATAAGTGGCTAGAGTCATGCCTAAGAAAGCAATAAAGGATTGAAGACGCTTGGTCTATGTTTATCGCGGGGTGTCATGTTGTTTCTTCTTCTTTTTCTTTTATAGTGCCAAGTGATGGACACTTATCCTGTTCTTATTCAAGTAATTGTCGTGGGGCGTTATGAGGATCGTGGTAAAACCACTTTCTTGCTACTGGACGAGGTGACAGGGTTAGTGGACTTCATAACCGCAACATTCTCTTGAACATGGGGATGATGATAGCCTCTCTCTTGTCATACTTCTTCTCTAATGGGGAAATAGACTCTCTTGGAAGTCATGGTAGTCTCTACTTTGCTAGTCTTCAGGCTTCATGATTGAAAATATAGGAACAAGGCTCATGGCGATCATTTCGTTGTTGCTTCTGTACGAAAGATCGTGCAAAAACTTGATCTTCTGCGTTGTGTAAGATGAACGTGGTTTGAGATTCTTGGAGTCGTGCTTTAGTTGGAAACAAGTTTGAGAGAAAATTGAACGTTTAGCTAACCAACTTCAATTTCTCCAGGACTCTCTTTGATATAATCCTGCTAAAATCTCGATAGTTATCCAACAAACCACGTTTGAAAAGAATTTATCCGTTAGGACCAAGACTACTTGAATTATAGCCTTTTGAACAATAAATCTTGGACAACTTTGATTCTGAGAATTAATCCTTGGATTTCAGGCCAGCAACCAATCAGAATCATGTAAAATGAACAACGGTTAGTAAAACATTCTCCTTGCCTCTGCCACCACATGTCACCAGGAGATTGACTTTTTTTGTACATTGTGGGACTCGCCTTGCCACGTGTTAGCTAACTTATAGGGTTTCATTTCGGTACAAACAATGCCCCTTTCAGACCTTCCTCTTGGAATAAGAGAAGGATTTCAATTTTTTATCCTTCCATCAAATGCACAGCTACAGTAACTTTGCACCTCAATCTTACCCAATCAGCTGAGCTAGCACGTCTTTCACTATAGGCATTTTACTTCCACACAAAGTCTGACAGGAAAAAAAAAACTTTTTACTGCTTCTTCGTCTCTTCGTCTTCTTTCTCTCCACAAACACTTCTTCCCAAAAGCTTCCTATACCATTCTCTGCCATGGCTGCTACTGGAACTTCATCTTGTTCTTTCAGCCCTGAATTCCAAGTCTAGGAAATCATTATCAAAGAAGAAATCCCCATATGGATTATGGTTTGAAACTCCATGCTGCTCCGATCGAAGTGCATATTTGTGCATCCTTCGACGTCGATTGGGCGGGTTGTCCAACAACTCAACGTTCTACAAGTGGCTATCTTGTGTTCTTGGAACCTAATCTTGTGTCGTGGACCTCCAAGAAACAGCCAACGGTATCACGCTCTAGTGCTGAATCCGAGTATCGATCACTTTCTCATGCGTGTGCCTTAACTCAATGGTTGTGTGCCTTATTACATGAACTTGGCGTACCTCTCAAGTTTCGTATTCGACTCTAATATGTCAGTCTTAGTGCCACATATATGGCTGCCAATCCTGTTCATCATGCTCGGACTCTCCATATTGAACTTGACCACCATTTCGTCTGGGAAAAATTTACACTCGGTAGCCACAGAGTATGTTTTGTACCTTCTCTTGATCAGTCGGCTGACTTACTCACCAAAGCACTCCACAAGCCACGTCATGAGTCACTTAGATCCAAACTTGTCCAGCCAAGGCCGTCCAGTTTGCGGGGGAGTGTAAGTGATATGGTTCCAATCAAGAATTAGTTAACTACAATCAAGCATCTATCAAGCATTAGTTAGCATGATTCATGAAAATTACAATTATCATGTATCCAAATATAGAATTGTAAATTGATTGATAATATCTCATGTACCAAGAATAGAACTGATGTACATCTATATATGAGTGTGAATCATATCAATGAAAGTCAAGTGATTCATTCTCCAAAATTATCTCTTTCTACATAGCTGTGTTCTACCGTGATTAGAAGGATAAGCTTGGAAAATGGAAGAGTGGATCTATAATCAGAGAAGAATCAGATAAGCTTGGAAAATGGAAGAGTGGATCTAAAATCACAGAAGAATCAGATATACAGAGCATTTATGCTTAAGTGTATTTATTTTTTTAGAGAAATCTACATTGGGCTATGTCCCAGTAGAGTCCCCCCCTCCGCCCTTGATCACACCCTAATAAAGAGATTTAGCTACTCATGTTACAACTTACAAGAACATAAGAAAACTAAATATGAGAAAGTCATAACCCAAGAATAAGAAAAAAGAGAAAAGCTAAGTACAAGAATAAGAACAAAAGCTAGAGATATGACTCTCCAATTGCTTTTTGTACTGGTGTGAGCCTCCTATTTATAGTATCCTAAAGTTTCCTTCAAGTCATCTCCTTGTCCAAGTCGGTTTCCTTCTTCAATTAATCTGATTTGGTTTCCTTAAATTACTTTAATTTCTTATCGGTCTCTTATTTCCTTCAATGTTTTAGCGTCTGTAGCACTTTGATTAGTCTTTTGTCTTTGGCGGCTGATGAGAACCACACCGGCCCACAGCCACAGACCAACCCCCCTTGCCAACCAAAGCCCAACCGACGCCCTTGCGGGCCGGCTGTAACCAAGGCCCATGGACTGAATCCCATGAAAACCTTGGCTGGTAGGTTGAGAAGACCATGCGCTTATAAGCTAGGTTTGGTCGTCCTATTTTAACAATGTGGGATCTCATCAGACCTCCCCCCTTGGGGAGCCGACGTCCAAGGCGGCTATGCTCGCCTGGCGGCTACGCTCGCCCTTCAAACGGCAGCCCTCTCCTGGACGATAGCCCTTTCCCGGACGGCAGCCCTCTCCGCAAACGTGAGTGCCTCTCAATGAAAGCACCAATGATGAGAACCACACCGGCCCACAGCCACATACCAACCCCCCTTGCCAACCAAAGTCCAACCGACGCCCTTGCGGGCCGGCTGTAACCAAGGCCCATGGACTGAATCCCATGAAAACCTTGGCTGGTAGGTTGAGAAGACCATGCGCTTATAAGCTAGGTTTGGTCCTCCTATTTTAACGATGTGGGATCTCATCAGCGGCTCCCCACTTTTTTATTTTCAATTCTTTCAATGACCAGGCCCACATATGCTTCCCTCAATTGAAACTCAAAAATTCTTCTTTTTTAACATCCCTATTCACGTGAGATTCTCTTTATTTCTTATTTGTTTTTCCTCTTTTTCTCCTTTGATTTTCCCTTGCTTTTTACTTGTCCTTCTCTGTCTCGAACATTCCTTATCTGTCTTGATTCAACCTAAAGCTTGAGAATCTTTGATGGGCTTAAATCATGGGCCTAAACAATCCCTTTTTCACCATTTTGCGCAAATTAGTCTACAAATGAAACCCACAAATATTCATGTAATATCCACTTTAATTCCAATGAAAAGGCACAAAAATAAGTGTAACATGAGGTATAAAAGTAGATAAAATATTATACGATCATGTGTTGTTTGATTACCTTTTATCCTGATGAATTACTGAACTTTGATGACTTCTTCCCCTATTTTTGTTTTCCCCAGGTTTCCAGTGAGGTTCACTTGAATGGTAACTTACTGAAGTTTATGTTTTTTTTTCTTCTATTTTATGGGCTTCTCAATGGTGTATTTTTGGATATTTTTCTGACTTTTCTTCAATGGTAAATGGGAGAACAATTTGGATACTGGTTTGGCTTCTTGAATGATAGGATTTTATTATGGATTGGGTGGAATGGATGGGGTTTTATTATGGGTAAAGGTATTTTTTGCTTTTTGTGGAGGGTTGAAGGTTAGCACAAATTAGAATTATTCATAGCTTCCCATAGAGTAGGGTCATACCTTTTTGAGATACTTCTCGTTTATAGGATGCTTGTGTTGAGTCCCTTCCAAATCTTGTAACCAGTAAACACCTCATTTCTTCACTTTTGTTACCTGATAGAGTCTTTCACATGATGGTGACCATTTGCTATATGTTGAGTCTATTTGACCAATAGGGAGAATAACTTTCCAAAGCAAGTCTGCAACAGCGAATGTCTTTTCTCGTACTCTCCTATTGTAAGTCTTCATAACCTTCGACTTCTAAACTTGAAGATGATCATAGGCAGCAAGTTTGACTTCATCAAGACCTTCTATTTCTGTCATTATGGCCTGATAGTAATCTGTAAGAGATAATTGATTTTGTAAAGCTACCCTTCTTGATTTCATCGCCATCTCCATAGGAAGAACTACATCTTGACCATAAGTTAGAATAAATGGGTTAGCTCTTATTGCCATCCTTTTTGATGTCCTGTAGGCCCAAACAGCTTCTGAAAGAGTCTCATGCCAAGCTTTTGGGCTGTTTTCCACCATTCTCTCGATAATGTTCGTCGACACTTTGTTGGTAGATTCTGCTTGGCCATTGCCTTGAGCATAATATGATGTAGAGTGTGAAATTTCAAACCATATTTCAAGGAAAAATATTTTACCTGATATCCAAAGAAAACTACGTCTCGGTCTGCCATAATATGTTAGGGAAGATCGAATTTGTGAATGATGTTCTCCTTAATGACCTTTATCACGTCCTACTAGGTTACGGATTTGAGTGGAAAGGCCTCTACCCAATTTGTGATGTAGTCAGTGGCTACCATGATGAAGTGATGTTTTTCATTAGAAAGTGGGAAAATCTTCCCTATAATATCCATAGCCCATCCCCTGAATGACCATGGATTCACAACTGTTTACATGGTAGTAGCTGATACATGTTGAATCTATCCGTGTATCTGACAAGGTTGGCATCCTTTGGACTATTGGATACAATCTGCCAAGATAGAAGGCTAATAGTATCCATACCTTTTGATGAGGCACCTCATTTTTCAACCTATTTGATGAGCTTCGCAAACTCCTTCATGTACTTCTGTCATGATCTTAATTGATTCCTCGTGACTCAAACATCTTAGGAGTAAATCATCTTCTAGGCCCTTCTTGTAGAGTTCTTCATCCATCAACACGTAGTTTACTACTCTCCTTCTGGTTTGCCTTCAAGTTTGGATACTTCATGAATTAAATCAAAGGATCTCCAATCTAATTCTGAAATCTCTATATGAAATGCATCCAGAACAGCGAGTGCCCTCCTTTATATAGAAGGCAAAATTTCTTGTGCACTATAATGGTTCTATCATAGGCTCCTTAGGGAATCTTTACTCTTGAGGCCACCTGAGCAAGCTTACTGATACATTCAAAATCAAACTGAAAGGACAAAAAAGTTTTCTAACCTTCAAGAGAAACGATAACGATACCACATCCTGACATAAAGTATGTTGTAGATCCGTCAAACAGGAGTGTCCAAGGAGTATAAGATATTAAGCATGTCCCCAACTCTGAAGACTTTGTTTCTTCAATGTCTAAACAAGGATGATCAACAAGAAAGTCTGCTAGAGTTTGTCCCTTCACCGCCTTGTGAGACACATATTGGAAAGAAAACTCCATTAGGGCGATGGACCATTAACCAATTCTTCCCCTAATAATCGATCTAGACAACAAGTATTTGATGAGGTCAGTCTTGCATAACAGCAAAACTGTGACTGACAGTAAATAGTGTATAAGCTTGGTAGCAGTAAAGATAAAACTCAAACAAAGCTTCTCAATAGGAGAGTATCTTTGTCTTGAGTTAGGAGACAACAAATAGAACCTTCTGCTGCTAAGATATAAAGCTTCAACGCCTTTTTTGGGGAAAGGGGAAATAAGGATATGAGGTCTTGTTAGATACTCATGGATCTTTTGGTATGCTTATTGATGCCTCTCCTCCGAGATATATTCTTCTTCCTATTTTAGTTTTAAAAGCTCAGAGAATATCTAGACTTTCCTAGCAAGATTGGGGATGAACCTTCTGAGGAAATTGATTTGGCGCAGGAATCTTTGAAGTTTCTTCTTGTTACTAGCAGGTTTTGCTTCAAGAACGACTCTTACTTTGTTCTTATCAACCTCGATGCCTGTTTGATGAACCATAAACCCAAGGAAGTTTTCTGTTGAAACTTCGAAGGCGCACTTCAAGGGATTCATCTTCAGCAAGTATTTTCGCAATCTAGTCAATACTCACCTAAGATCTGCAAGGTGTTCCCTGTGAGAAGGCGACTTGACCACCACATCATCAATGTAGATTTCCATGAATCAACCCAACATGTCATGGAAAATAGAATCATGGCTATCTGATATGTAACTCATGTATTCTTCAGGCCGAATGGCATCACCACCCCTTCAAATGCCCCCAGGGCACCTAGGCACCTAAACGTTGTTTTGGGTGTATCTTCTAGTGCAACAAAAATCTATCTAGTTGCAACCTAGATGTCCATCCATAAAGAATAGAATTTGGTGCTTTGTTGCATGGTCTACCAGTATGTCTACGATATGCATAGGGTACTCGTCCTTTGGTGTAGCAAGATTCAGACTCCAGAAGTCGATATAGACTATGATTTTCCCATTCTTCTTCACTACAGGGACAATGTTAGATAACCATTCCACGTACATTGCAGTTCTAATGAACCCGACCTTGAGAAGCCTCTCCAACTCATTTTTTACCACCAATGTCACCTCATTTGACATTTTTCTCGGAGGCTGCTTGTGCGGTATGTAGCCTTCATTGGTTGGTAACCAATGTTCCACAAGCTCCCTAGAGAGCCTTGGCATCTCCTTGTATTCCCATGCAAAATAGTCTTGAATTTCTTCAAGTAATTGAATCATCTCTTTTCCGATGTTTAGAGGCAGGAGTTGACTGATGAACAACGGTTGTTGAGATTCTTCTATTCTAAAATTGATTTCTTCTAGGGGATCTTGAACGTCAACCTTCAGGTCATCAGGTCATCTAGCTTTGTTGGAGCTGCTTCAAGTTTCTCTATCTAGATAACATTATCTTCTGGTTGATCCTTTCAAAGGCCAATTCTTCTGTATTTACTAGGGAGTCAGTCTGAAACAAACTCTCCAAGCATTTTTCTAGTAAGTAGGAGGTCATCTTCTGTATGCTGACCTTCAAGGCTTGAGCCTGTTCAACTTCTGTCGATGGTCTCGACATCATTGATTTCTTAGATGGTAGGGGTAATCAGTCTATAAATGATGGTCATTAAAGGGCCAAAATCCTGAGTGTAGATAGATCTTACCTCTTTCAAGGATGAATCCTTGCTGAAGGTAAAAGATTTGGGTCTACGTTGCTTGTTCAAGCCTGTAAATCTAAGGTTGTCAAATTCTTCATCATAAACCCTGGCTTCTGCACACTTTGTTGATGCCAAAAATAGAATCTTGTCTGCCTAATCACTTCTATGGCATTCTCATTCCAGTACACCATACATTGGTGTAAAAAGGATGGAACAGCCATGTAGGAGTGTATCTAGTCTCTTCCCAACAGGAGGTTGTACGAAGAACGTGAATTAATCACAAAGAACGAAGTTGTCATGGTCTTGTTGCTAGTAGTGAGGTTTACAACAAGAATACCTTGAGTTGTAGATATACCTCTTGTAAAGTTTGATATAGTAGCATTAGTAGAAACTAATTCAGACTCTTGCCTACCAATTTTGTGCATGGTAGACCAAGGCATAAGATTTGCTGCTGATCCGTTATCCACGAAGAGTTTGTTGACAAACATTCCATCCGCATGTCCTGAAAGATAAATGGGCCGGAAGTGCTGAATCATGTTGAGTGTTAGTTTGTCAAACATAATGCAGGATGCTGCCTCATCTTCTGAATTTGTAGAAGCTTCTTCTTGAATGATCACCACTGGCTCGTTTCTTCAAGACTTGTCCAGAGAACACCTCTGGGATTCATCTTTGATTGACTTATAGTTCTACTCTTTGGTTGGTTTTTTCAAGATAGTAGCAACTACTGGTTGATCCATGATACATAGACTTACTACTAGGATTGCTTCACCATTTCCAATATCTCTAGGCAGAATATAAGTCATATTGCAGGAGAGATCTTTGGAATACCTTGGGTCTGCAAAAGAGTTTGTATACTTGCCCCTGAGCCCTATTCCTAATGTACAGTAGGCTGCCGCCTCAAGAATGTTATCTTCTTTAAGTCAAGAGTGTATGTCTTCTTAGTTTCTTATTGGTACTAACTCCTCTATTGAACATACATTTCCTTTGTTGGATATTGAGCCACATGCTTGAAAGTGAATGAAAGTCGATTCCTCCCAAGGCTAAGGATAGAAGGTCACAAGCAACAAGCTGAACGCCTTATTCAATAAACTATCTAGATGGAAATCGGGCAAGCTCTTCAAACGACGGTTGAGGACGCTTGACAACATTCCTCTCCTTCTATCATTTCTTTTGTAACCTTCTTTTCTGACTCTTGGTGAGTATGAATTTATTCTTTGGACATTGGACCTTTACCTAAACATTGTCAGGAGAAGCTGGAGGTTTGATAATCCTAGACCTAGGTTGAGACGGACAATGATGGACTAGCCTTCCATCGAACCTTCTGGCTCCCTTAATCCCCTTTCCATTGTTACCTGTTGAAATCAATTAGAACCTTTTGAATTTATCTTTCCTGCATTAAACTTGCCCCCCGAGCCTAAACCCGAGTTAAAGCTTCTGACTTTTAGAAATAGCCTTTAGTCCCTTACCTGGAGTTGGGATAATCTTCTTTCTTTCTGCAAAGTTTATCTCTGATTGAATATCTTGTATCCGCGTTCTGTGCAAAACCTCAGTCTTCCAAAAGGTCTCATTTGTTTCGCCTCTGTGAAAATTGTTGATTGTACCAAAACTCTTTAGGATTTGGTGTTTGGACAAGAGATCTCTAGTGTTTGCTTAGAGGTCTAGCCTTCTAAACAGCTTTGAGATTCACCTTCTGTCTTGGGGTTGAAATAACCATATGGTCTATGTTGACTGAAACCATGTGAGCTCCAATCTCCACAGAAAATGGATCAGAATCCACTCCCATTGCTGGTTGGGGAACCATAAAATCTCCTCTCTCTATGCTTACTTGAATTTTATTCTTAAAGCAACACAATCATTGGTAAAGTGACTCCAAGAATTGTGGTACTTACTGTAAGTTTTCCTCTGAATTTCTTCAGGAGGAAGAATTCCATACCCAAGAGGTAGATTGATCATCTTGTCTGCCAAGAGACAGTGAAAGATCTTCTCTGTTTTGAATACGCCATAAGCATAGAATTTGGCTGATCTAGATGATCCTATAGCTGGTTGCTTAGGAGGTTCTGACTTGACAATATCTTTCAAAATGTAGGACTTTCTCCTCTAAATTTCTACTATAGCCATCTCCTAGTTAAGATCATCATCGACATTGGCCGCCATATAGTTTGAATCCCTATAGAAGGTTCCTTTGGATGAATTGGCCATGTTATGTTCTTCCTTTAATGACTCTTTAGTAGCGAACAGATCTAGCAGTCAATTGAGAGAAGTCTTGGAAGTTCTAGTCGTCAAACTTCTTCCTAAATTGAAAAAGCATCCCTTTCACTACCAATGCTAATACTTCCCCTTCTAAAATCTCAGTGTTGCATCAAAGTCTGGCTTCCTTGAATCCAGTAAGAAATGACTCAATTGGCTCTCTTGGAAATTTGGTGATTCTTGACAAATCTTTCACCGTGACTTCTGGTTCCTTCTGTAAAATTGCTTACGAAAAGCCCCCTCCATTTCTGTCCATGTATGAATAAAGTTTGAATGTAACTTCATATACCAAGAGAATGCTATACTAATGAGAGAGTTCCCAAAAAGCTTTAGCTTGTAATCGTCTGATGAGCCAACTTCACCACACTAAAAAGTAAAGCGAGCTATGTGTTTCACGGTTGACTAGCGCCTTTTCTGGACAACAACAAGAAATCAGAAGGCCAAAATCCTCTGGGAAGTGGAATACGATCTACTCTCTCAATAAAAGGCCTACGATACATGGGTCTCCCCAAGTGCCTATAACCTAGCATGTCCTGAACTATGTTCATGACCTGATCCCTATTCACCGTCTACTGAGGTTTTCACTAAATCATCTATGGTTGGCGGTAATGCTTTTGAAAGCCAAACAGACCCTATGATACGAATGTCCCACATTGCGTAGATAAGGGACTTGTGATCTATTGATAAAGAGGGCAAATGCCTTCTTCAATCGGCCAACAATTTTTCTAGGTAGTGGCCTATTGGGCTTGTTGGTTACAACCAATCCATATATGGGTAGTGGTTGGGTTTGTGTGGTTGGTTATGGAATGTATGGGCCTACTGAATGTGTGTATGACCACGCACTTGGCCTGGTTCCACCCTATCCCCCGAGTTCTGACTGGAGGTAAGGTTAGTGTTGCTATTGTTGTGGTTGAAAATACTTCTCTCTCCAAGGATTTGTAGGAGGTGTCACCTGAGGGGGCCTCTAGTTTGTCTCATTTGTATCCCTCTACTCGTTCACCGTTGTTCCCAAGGTAACAACCATGCTGCCAATGATATGAACAAAAGTAAGTGGAGTATTCTGTATTCGAAATATTTTGCATTGGAGCTGGACGAATAGCTACAGAAATTGAAGTTGGGTTGGTCACGACTGGGTGGCCATTGTTGCTACTGGGATTTGACGACGATTGGCTTACCTTCATCATGGTGGCTAACTCTATTAGGAATTGTTGAGACAATTGAGATAGAGTTGGTTACTGAATGGTCTACATCGACTGCTAAGGAACAAATGTTGAAAGTGTAACTTGTTGTAAGCCTTGCTGTACTGATTGAAGAACTTCCTGAAATTCTTAGGAATTCCGTTGAAGACCCTCATGATTCTGTAAGAGAATCTTCTGACAAGCTTGTTGCATGTTCTTGGCTATATGCACCATGGTCTGCATCAAATTGTGATTTGCCGAGGAGATTTCCCAGCTCAAGAGTTTGGCGAGTACAGGGCTCATATTACCTTCTTATTCACCTTCGCCAGAACGAGTAGGCTGGAAGTTGTTATGTGATTCCCTTGGTAAAAATGGCGGAGACAGGTCTTCAATTGGTTACCTATTGCTGCTTTTCCAGGTCTCTTTCTCATTATTGAAAATAACTGACACTTCAGGTCCCAATGAGTCTGCCAAAAATATGGTGGATTCTTCTGCACTGAACAGAAGATCTATAATTATGGCTGCTTCTGATAAGGAGTTTTAAAGATGAATTTACAAGTGTGCCAGGGCTTGCCGTCAGCTCAAAGGATTTGTTAGGAAAGTTGTTAAATTCTACACCGAATCTAACCTCTACACCAAACGGACTATGCTCAGTTAAAGAACACAAGGCTGCTAGTTCGAGGTTTGCCTTTTGGGAAAAAGACTTAAAATGCATGGAGTGTCAATCCAAAAAAAGTAGGAAAAAACAGAAGACTATCACCGGAATGAAAATAACTTCTATTGGGATGAAATGAAAAATAACGCATTGCTGGAATGCATCACGATCTCCATTGAACATGGGGATGATGGCGGCCTCTCTTGGTCACGCTTCTTCTCTAAGGAGGAAATGGACTCTCTTGGAAGATGTGGTGGTCTCTACTTCGTGAGTCTTCATGCTTCATAGTTGAAAATATAGGAACATGGCTCATGGCGATCATTTTGTTGCTACTTCTGCAGAAAGATCATGTAAAAATGTGACCTTCTGTGTTGTGTAAGATGAATGTGGTTTGAGCTTCGTGGAGTCGTGCTTCAACTAGAAATAAGTTTGATAGAAAATTGGGACGTTTAGCTAACAAACTTTTGTTTCTACAGGACTCTCTTTGATATAATCCTGCTAAAATCTCGATAGTTATCCAACAAACCACGTTTGAAAAGAATTTATCCGTTAAGACAAAGACTCCTTGAATTTTATACTTTTGGATAGTAAATCTTGGACAACCCTGATTTCTGAGAATTAATCCCTAGATTTCAGGGCAACAACCAATCATAATCTTGTCAAATGAACAAAGGTTAGTAAAACATTCTCCTTGCCTCCATGAGATTGGCTGCTTTTTATGCATTGTAGGACTCACCTTGCCATGTGTCAATTGACTTGTAGGGTTTGATTTTATTACAAATACATGTAAATCAGATTCAGATTCTCACAAGGTTAATGATCTTAATCATCATCATTTGAGCCTTTATGTAACACCCCACTTTTAAGGTGCCAGATGGTACGGTGTACTGATTAAAAGTCAACCTCGTGATCTTTGACCCATCCACCGTGAGTCTTATTGAGATTCATATTAAACAAATACAACATTAAATATCAAATATTCTGAATCCTTACAATATCTTAAGATAAAGCAAACTTATCAAATAAATTATAACACCCTCCATCTCTAAGGTCACGTCATCTTTATCTCTCCTCCAAAAGCCCTGTTCATTTCTCTACACGATTGAAACGTGTAGGAGAGGTCAGCCTAACTATAAAAAAATAAAATGACATTTTCAAATAATATTTTTGGCTCAAAAATGTAAATTTTTAAACAACTTTAATTTAACTGTTGATGATCGTAGAGAATCCAAATTCACAGAGTAAGGGCTAGTCATACACTAACTCCTTACTAGGTCTAGTCGTAACTAATTTCAAATCATTTAATTTCCTGAGTCGGTATGTATCCACCCATTTGGGTCAATCATCCCCTCAATCGGGTCAGGGTTGGAGGTAGCTATGTGCACATGCTAGGTTATATCATTCCACGTATCCATTCGTCAAGTTCTTATCAAAGCAATACATGTGCATGAACAGTTTTCAAAAGCAATATCAAACCTACACAAGGTTTCCTTTTCAATTGAAATCAATCATTTTTCATACTTCATACACAAAACCATATTCCAAAGCATGTTCCACAAAAATTCAACAGTTCAAACACACTTTTCTCGAGTGAAGTATTTCTCATCCCAATATACCTTCAACCACCAAAAACGTTTCATAGTTGTACACTTCAAAAACAATTAGTTTTCATAAACCATTCTTTCCCCAAATCGGTTTCGCAAAACGTAGAAACAAAAAGAGGTTTCCAAATATTTTCATAAAACATTGATTACAAGCTAGAGGATAAACCTTTAAGAAAAATATTTAGCATGTCATAGCATAAGGGCGCCTCACCTTATAGCATCTACGAACTGCTTAAGCAAGTATTTTCCGTTTATGTTTATCGAACATCAAGTTGGGACCCTCGTCCACTTGACCTATTTGATTACATAAAATAGATACATCACAAACAACCCTAAGACATTAATCAACACCAAATATAGCTCATACAAATACAAATAGTACTACTAATCACCTAGTAACTCATCTTACCAACCCACACTATTACCCAAAATACCACCTTGTTCCAATTAAACTTACCATCTCAAACCATTGTCGAATAAACCGAATCATGCAACACGTACAGTCTACCTCATCATCATTATCAAGTTAACCGAACATCCCATGAGAACAAATTCCAAACCACTATTCATGTTAACACTGAACCACAAAATCAACACAGACTTATCAATCAATATTTAAAAAAAAAAAACTATTATCTATACCGAATATCGATAATACTATCACTCTATCTAGTTCAATCTGAGGTACATAAACCACACTTTTCAATCCAAATATTGTTGCCTAACAAGAAAGTTCAAAGTGGAGCCACAATTTGCAATACTTAACGATAAAATGATAGCTATATGTCCTTTTTTTGTTTACATTTGCCCAAGAATTTTTCATGTTGCAAATAGTCGTGAGCCAATCAAAGCTATACACACTTTGTTGTGCTCATCTACAACCTACACAAAAATGAGAACATGCTTATTTATTCTTGATTAACAGTTGATCCAATTCGACCACCTACCTTAACACCAAATGAATTAATGACAATCAGCTCCTGGACTCAGCTCTTGCCCAACAAATTCTAGTACCTGACAACAGCTACATACCAAGCCAATTAAGGAGTCCATCGAGTCCGAGTATGACGTCAACCACACAAGAACAAAATGAACTTATAATCCTTACCTTTCTATATCACATACACTGCACTACAAGCACCTCAAACTCAGCTTTGAAATATCCCTTTTCAAAGGATTTGTACAAGAACAAACATGAAGAAACCACCCTTTTTATAGGTCATCCATCAACCTTTGAATGCCCCCAACGTTCCCATCTTCTATGCCACTATAATTTCTCTTATTTATATTCATAACCTCCCTATTACAGCCTTGAACGGACCTCTTAAATTGTTACATAAAGCTTGGCAACCTATTATATCCCTTTATCTCATCACTTCTTAAACAATATTACATTCTTACAACCAATCCCACAAC
The DNA here is from genome assembly GCF_013401445.1 of Tripterygium wilfordii. Taxonomy (NCBI): domain Eukaryota; kingdom Viridiplantae; phylum Streptophyta; class Magnoliopsida; order Celastrales; family Celastraceae; genus Tripterygium; species Tripterygium wilfordii. Next base: position 6,429,143 of record NC_052234.1, read on the forward strand.
ATAGATATATATAGCTTGGCCTTTATCAATAATTTTCTTGACCAACATAAAGTCCACTATTACGTACTCATCCATTAATAAGTCCATTTTCACTTGAACCAATCTAAACAATTTCATAGAGCAACCCATTTCTACAAGGCCGAATCAACCTCTTCATTCATTTTATTTACTCATGTGTCTAGGATCAAATCTTACGTACTCATTGTTGGATCAAGGCTACACAAGAGGGGTGAATTGTGTCCCCAAATTCCTATTAGGAATCCTTTAATACAAAATTGTCACACAAAAGCACAAATATCAAATAAGCATACACTACGAAACATGTTTTGAACCGTTTGAATGCTAAGTCAACAAAAGTATTATATGCCAAGGTTGTCAATAATTGAACTAGTAGCCGAACCTTAATAGTATTTGAAACCAAAACAATAAACAAGTATCGTATTACAAATCAGCTATGAAAGATAACTTAACAATCGTGATGTTCAAATATGTTATACTAAAAATGATTAGATTTAGTTTGAAATCAATGACTTTGAAAAATATTAGAATTATAACAAGTATTCAATCAAACATGCAAGACAAGTAATAGAATGTAAAAAGCAGAAAGTAAAGCACGCAATCGATTTTTATAGTAGTTTGGAGCACTCTCCTATATCTACTCCCTAAGCACCCTGCTTAGGCTTTTAATCCACTAGGGAAATACGATGGTCTTTCCGGAGTAAACCACCAAACTCGAACGTTTTTCAACAAATCACCTCTTGACTTTTACACACGTGATTTTAAAGACAAATCACGAAACTTTCACAACTCACAAAGGGAATACCCACAAAAGGGCTTACAATGAAGTACAAGGTTCCACTCACAAATGAATTTGAAATAAAGTTTAGGAGGAACTCTCAAGTGTTTAAATGGCTCTCGGGGAGAATATGTAATATAGAATATTTGAGATTTTGAACAACAAGGATAGATAATGATATGTTCACGGTAGAAGATGTAGAATGAAGAACTCCAGAATTAAGAGCCTTGTATGCTTATAAGAGATGAAGATTGTAGAGAGAAAATCGGCTAAAACTTTTCACAAAGAGTTTTTGCCTTGTCTCTTTGATGCACAACTACTTTAATAGGTGAAAGACTACTACTTGTCAATCCCTTAATCATCTCTTCATGTATCCCACGATTTGCTCTTCAAGAAAGGAAGGTAATATCTCCTTGACTTGTAAGCAGCTCTCCTTTTCGTATTCCATGTAATTAGCAAAATATTTTCTTGCCTTTTATAGAAAAGATTCAACTCTATTTGTTTAACAAGGAAAGGATATGATATGGTAAGAGTCATGAACTTTGCTTGTAATCTTCCTCATTAAAAAAGGATTTCAACTCTCTTGATTTCGAAACAGAAATTCCATTTTGCTTCTTGAAATACCAATAGGTATCTCTCCTTTAAAAGTGGGGCCTAGAGCTTCATCAAGATGCATGAAAATAGGCTTTCAAAAAGCAAAATCTTCCTCTTGATTCTCCTTGATTCGGCTATTCATATATGGTAACTCTTCACTTGTAATCTTGACTAATATGGAAAGACAGGAAAGTTTCTCCTTCAGAGTTGAATTTGGTTCTCCTTGATTCCGACCACAATTTATGGTAAGAGAACCTTCTCTTTTAATATCAGTATATCTCCACGTCAAAGATCTCTTTATGATAAACAAATCTTTTCCTTTGCACAACTCTTCCATATAATCTTGGCCAAATGAACAAGGAAATGATATTATCTTACATTAATGTTGAAATCATCTTCAAAAGATCTCCTCTCTTCTCCTTTGAAATTCAAACGGCTAGTTGTCTTAATATGGGAGTAAAATCTCCTCAATTCACACGCCTAGCTCCTTATGACAAGATTAACTTCAAAACATTACAAAATTAATGTACCTCGCCGCCTCCTACTCTCTCCTATACAAATTCTTTGATAGCCCAACACTCTGAATCATACATCATTGCAGGTCGAATAGTTGACCGATAGAAATTTGCCTTCAACCTTAGGGAAATTCTTCAATCACGTAAAACTTCGGATGCACTCTTCCACTCATTCCACCTGTTTTTAATCCTATTAACTACATCATCACTTATGTCTCCATCTTCTTAGAAATCGATCCAAGATATTTTTAAAAGCCTTACTTTTGTTACTTCTCTCCCATCTAGCTCAATTGCTTCTTCATTCCCTTGCCTACTCTTACTAAACCGACATTTCATATATTTGTTTTGGTCATACTTAGTTTAAATCCTTTAAACGCTAATGCTTGCCTCCATATTTCAAGTTTTGAGTTCACTCCCAATATTGTCTCATTTACTAGAACTCTATCATCAGCAAATAACATGCACCAAGGTACCTCACCATGGATATATCATGTGAGTTCATCCATCACTATAACGAACAAGAACGAACATAGTGTCGACCCCTAATGTAAACCTATAGTGATGAGAAACTCCCATGTAACTCTTCCAATAGTCCTAACACTAGCTACAGCTCCTTCATAAATATCCTTAACCATAGTGATATAACTAATTGTGACTCCTCTCTTCTTAAAAATCCACCACGTTACTTCCCTAGGCACCCTATCATATGTCTTATCCAACTCTATAAATACTAAGTGGAGGTCTTTTTTATCTATATTTTTCTACAAGTCCCCTTAATAAAAATATTGCATCCGTTGTGGATCATCCCGACATAAAATAAAATTAATTTTCGGATATAATGGATACCAATCTCAATCTCCAATCCATAACTCTCTCCAAGGTTTTAATGTGTGGCTCATAAATTAGATGGCCCTATAATTATTACAACTTTAGATATCACCCTTGTTCTTGTATATGGGTACTTCTCCTCCAATCATCAGACATCCTATGGGTCTTAATAATTTGATTAAACTAGTTATACACCCACGCTTTATGCGACAGGTTTATTTTCATATGTTTTTTTTCCATGAAGTTTGATGCTTGACTTACATTATATGGAGGGCTAAAAACTAAAAGCTTTGCTTTACAACAACATGTTTCTTTGGAAGCCAAGATTTGAAAGTATGGATAGGATCAACAGCCTCAACAGGACTCTTGAGTAATTGAAGAACAAATAATGTGAAGTCATGTAGAATACTTTTTTTTTCTCTAGTTTGCTTGCTCAAAAAGGTTGAATATTCACCACGTTGGTGTCTCCTCTCATCATAAGTTATCATAGATGACTAAAAACCCATACAATATTCTTGTTTCCACTTTCAACGCCAAATGGACTGAATTTACTGGACAGTATAGCCAGACAAAAGCATCTGATGCCGAGTATGTTGCAATTCAAGCAAACTACTACACAACATGTTTCTTTGGAAGCCAAGATCTGAAAGTATGGATAGGATCAACAGCCTCAACAGCGTTCCTGAATAATTGAAGAACAAATAATGCGAAGTCATGGGGAATATTTATTTTTTCCTCTAATTTGCCTGCTCAAAAAGCTTGAATATTCACGACGTTGGTGTCTTCTCTCATCATAAATCATTATAGATGACTAAAAACCCATACAATATTCATGTTTCCACTTTCAATACCAAATGGACTAAATTTACTGGACAGTATAGCCAGAGAAAAGCATATGATGCCGCGTATAATGCAATTCAAGCAAACTACTACACATGACCAACCCCAAACATAAACAATAGCATGATCCCACAAAAAACTATGCCTTGTCTAGGAAAAAAAGAGTCCAATATAGCAATAACAACAATGTCCAAATATAATTTGTAAGCCATATAACAAGCACGACTTGTTTCATAAGTGATCCCTTATTAGGATATCATTCTCCTTTCTTAATTATATGATCTTCACCTTCAGTGTTTCAACTTGTTGATTTGAAGTAGAAAAAATTCATTTATTGTTGAATGGTTCAACCTACTTTGTTTTGATCAACAACCTTGCAATTCACCAGTAATATGATGCATTATATTGAAGACTACATTGTTTCTACAAAATAATGAATGATTTTACATGGTAGAGCTGCTAATATTTTTCAGTATGTCTACCCAGGTGAATAATAAACTCAGTGTCAATCAACTAAAGTCAAGGGCTGAACATAACATGCCATTGCCATTCCAAAACGTATTGCTAAATGTTGTCAATCTAAATATTGACAATCCAACAATCAAAAACCATATTTACAGATACTTGAAAACCACATTCCAAGTAGTCATCAGTAAGATAAATAACTTACATTTTCTTTACCGATATCTTCCTCACTCACTTTCTCCGGTTCTTCTTTCAAGCTTCGACATTCACCACAGCATTAAAGTTGCATCTCGCACAAATGGTTTCCTTAATTATGCTAACAAAATAAGAAGAATAACAGGAGCAGTACTGCACACAACCAACAAACTTTGTCAAAAGACACTTGAACATGTAGGAACCTAAAATTGTTAATATCAATGAAAATGAATTTAAGATACATGATAGCTTAAAAGGTGTGTAATGCTACCCAATTAACAAAAATACATAAAATTTTATGTAATATAGGAAATAAGGATGATAAGTAAGTAGAAAATTAATCTTCGCTGGAGTGAATGGGAACTGTATAGGAGCAACGCCTTGGGAGAAGATTCCAGATGTAAATTTTTTGGTAACAGATCCTGTATTGCATCACAACCACTTCACCACGAAGTGAAACCTACCAAAAAAATGCTAATTCATCCCAAGATACTTAATCCACATCATGTACAACAATCCCATGACTGGAAAAGCTTTCCAAGCCTTATCGGATATTAGCAGTAAGCTAAGCTAAGCAAAAAAATAAGCGAGAGGGTGATTTATATTTGCGAACACACACGTACACAAAGTAAAAAACATAAGTGAAAATGGAGAGAAGTAGATAACCTTAAGAAATGGGATTCTATTTCTTCAATTTCTATGCACTCAGTGTTGTTATCCTTCATTGGACCAAAGAGTTGTGCTGTAAGAACCAACTTATGATAAGGTAAAATTTTATCTGTAAACCTCTGTTCTCACGAATGTACCCTTTCTGCTTTTTAAAACTACCCGAAATGATAACCAATGTCATAAGATGAAACTGTGATATTGCAAGTCTTAGGCCTTCCGTTTGTGAGCTAACATCACCAACACGATAGTGGATCAAGAGGCAACCATCTTTAAGGTAGTCTGAAGCATCTAACATACCTCTTTTGAAAAAGCATCTGAAACCCCTCAACAATTCAACAGTTGTATCCATCATAATTTAATGTTCATTCACAATAAAGATCAAGTCCAAAATTAAGATAAATCAATAAAGATCATTCAGTGGTCATTCCAATGGTGATCATTTACCAGAAACTGGAAAATACAAACAAAAAATAAAATGGAAATTTCACAAGCAGAACACAATATTAAAAAAAATTGAAAAAAATATTTCATGCTACATTTCTATCAAAACCGCAACAGATTTTTTAACCTTTCAATATAGCGTTCTTCCTAGCAATTGTAAGTTGAATTAAATAACCTTTCTTGTAGTCCACCGGAAGTCTTTACAGTATTCATAACGCTGTAAAACACATTTTTTGACCAATGAGCATATAAACATTTTAGCCATTATCGAGTAAAATCATTTCAAGAAACAATGGGCAGTAGTATTTTACCCTGCATATATTCTATTACACAGTCTAGGTATACTGCAGAATAGAGTGGGTTTCAGAGAAGCCATATCATCCATCATTATATTCAAATTATCCTACAGGCAAAATAGGGTCAGTCAATTACTATTTATCCCAAAAGCAATCATTATTATACCAGATCCCATTTCCTGCTTTCCCAATATAGGGCTCAATTATGCAAGACTCATTCTATGAATAATAATTAGCTAAAAAAACTTAAAACACTAAGTTTATCAACTAAATACTTTTAGTGATATATTCACCCATTGAGAATATCAACAAGCCCATCAAAAGTCAAAGATATTCACGCAGGATACCTACAATTATCCAAGGTTAGAAGAAGTGATCGAAGCAGTCTCATACCCTTGGTAGAACCAACAACGACTCTAGAATATACTATCATGATATTATGCAAAAAATGTATAAAATATAAGATACCATAAACTCTGGAGCGTAGACCACATTTGTATCTAACAACTTATTTAAAAAAGTAAAATACCATTGAATATGGAGCCTATACCACATTCGTATTTAACACCTCCTCTGTATCTATTTGTAACTCCAAACCCCATTAAAGTCATACAAAGTGACAAACACATTAATTAATTACAGAATGGACAATGGGGTTAAAAAAATAAGAGCCTCAAATCAACATGGATAGTAAATTTGATCATGTGTTCCATCAATTCGTAACTCCTGCAAATAATAGATATAGCTCCAGCTTAGTCATCAACAGAGGCAAGCCTTCAAACATGAAATTTGAAAGATAGGCGGGGAACCAAAAGTGAGCACTCATGAAGCTAAATTAGTGTGTATATATTGACAAAATAGACATCCCAAGATGGGAGAGAAAAACAGATGTATGATAAACCACGGTAATTCTCCAAAAAAAAAAAGAAAAACCACGGCAAACACCGTAGCAGACGATCCCAACCCGTAGCATATGACCAATGGCACCAAAGTCCCAAAGCAGAATCTAACTACTTTACAAAGGATAAAAAAAAAACAGAGGATGAGACAAATACTGACCCGAAAAAAATATAGTTTCACTATGATCACAAGAGAGGGGAAAATCATTCTCATTCTTCGTTTTTCTTGGTGTGTTGTCGAAGAACCCATCCTGTACCAAATCAGAGACAACGCCAGACACACGTAGCAAATTGACCACGTGAAATACCATTGCAAATCGATGATCAAAGCCCCTAGCTTCAACACTAAAGGGCCCGTCGCAAAATCAAACTACTTCACCAAGGATGAAAGAAAAACAAAAAGGTAAGAAAAATCCTAAACCAAGGAAAGAAATCTAGGTTCCGTGGAGCCAGAAGAAATTCATGCACTTGAGGTGAGCAACACAAAGATTCATGCTAAGGACTACAAATTCATTGTTAACCTAAAATACGTACCAAAATTGTCAGAGTAAAAGAATCGACTAGAAAATCAATGGAAACGGATTTTGATAAGAACCTACATGTATGACGTGGCTATATGGGAGAGTTAAGTCAGTTTAGCCTCTATATTAGTGTGTGTTTGCTTAGTTGTTAGGCAGTTATGAAATATGACGCGAATTGTTCTACTTCTTGTTTCTTTGTTTCTCTGCAACTCTTTTCCACCGCCATATCCAAATAGTGTTAGGTTAAGGTTCGAACGGAGTTCTATCATTTGGTATCGGTGCTATTGATCTTCACTGTTCCCTTCCTATCCTATGATAGTTAAGGTTTGAAAGAATGTTCAACTGTTCTTGATCTTGAAGTGGACCTACGATTCCCTTCCTCTGCATCTCACTCTCCACGCATGCCATGGATAACATTTCTACTGTTGAAGCTTCGATTGAAAGGATTCATATTGCTTTTGAAAATCTACATACTTTTGTGACTGCTAAAATCACAAATCTTGCAAACTCTCTTGAATCACGAATAGATGCAACATTGTCGGTTGGATTCGTAAGCTTGTGCCATAATTTAATCAAACAGAAAGGCCGATCGTGGATCCAACAACCTGAGAAGGTCAATTTGGAGGTATTAGGCAAGTCAAGGGATGGGGATTCCTCACCCCCTATGATTGGGATCTTCTCCTCCAATCACAACACTAATTTCCTCTCTAATTCCAACACCAATTCCCTCTCTAATCTCGGGCTACATGTGCCTTTGAAGATGGTGGAGGCGATTTCATAGAGATTGTGGTGCACCCGAACGAAGATTATGTTGTTTGCTCCACAACTACCGATGATTGTAAATTATTTGAAAGTTGTGGTGGAGAAGCAAACATAAAGGTGTTGGCCAAAGCATTACCTTCCCTTCAAATTGTTGGTCTGGAGAAGTGCTTAGCATTTAGTGTCGATGGATCGAAACTTCATGTTGGTGGAATAGATGGGCATCTTAAAACCTTGGAGTGGCAAAGCCTGTGCATTATTTTAGATGAACCAGGTGCACACGGGTTATTTGATGAAGTTTCTCAACCAACAAGAATTTATCAAATGTTTGATTTTGGTGGCATGAGAAAGACTTTTGATCCTGGTGGTAACCCGTGTGCACCTGGTGTATTTTAGCCTTGCTATTATCATATGTTTGTTGTGCACAAGAATTGTTTGGGAAAATATCATAACGAAAATTGTTCTTGGATTTTTATGGAGCTGTGAAGAATTTATCATGATTTTCTAGTAGAAATGATTGAAGCTTTGTAAACCTTGAGGACAAGGTTGTTCTTAGGGGGGAGTAGTTGATAAGAACCTACATGTATGACGTGGCTATATGGGAGAGTTAAATTGGTTTAGCCTCTATATTAGTGTGTGTTTGCTTGGTTGTTAGGCAGTTATGAAATATTACGCAAATTGTTCTACTTTTTTGTTCTTTGTTTCTCTGTAACTCCTTTCCACCGCCATATCCAAATAGTGTTAGGTTAAAGTTTGAACAAGGTTCTATCAGAATTGATCATTTTCTTCGACGCATGAATCGACGCCTCTGCATCTTAGTATTGGCGGGAGATGGGACAAGAGAAGGCGTGAAAGTGTGAGGGAAATTAGGTTAAATGACTTAGTCCCTTAACAAAATCAGAAAAATGATCAGGTTTGTAAAAAATAGGCCAAATGACCTAATTTATACTGGCAAGAACAAAAAAAACCCTAAAATCAATGACTCCCCACTTCCCTTACTTTCCCTCCAGTTCGTTTCCGTTTCCGTTTCTCTTTCAAACACAGTTATATAGCAGGAAACGTAAATATAATGCTAGAGCATATGAAAGATATTGCTCGACCAAATAATTTCATTATACTCGACCAAACAAAATAATGCTCGACCAGATAATTTACCTGTTGCTCGACCAAAAACAAAAATACTCGACCAATTAAATTCATTTTGCTCGACACATTTAATAGTATTGGTCGACTAAAACATATATTGATCTACTATATAAAATGCTCGAGCAATTTGCTCGACAATAGCAGGATAAGTAAACATATAGTCATTTGACCTATTTTTTACAAACCAGGTCATTTTTTCGGTTTTGTTATTGGGCCAGGTCATTTAGCCTAATTTCCCAAGGCGTGAAGAGATGGGAAAAGGGGATGAATTCCTCACGGCGACAATAACTACAACCAAGATTGTGTTTTTTAAAAAAAAATAAAATAAATTTCAACGTGGCCAGCACAGATAGAGTCCTAGATCTTACGTGGAGACCTAAGGAGGCTGAATTTTTGCTAGAGAACTCCATTTTTATATATGTATAGATAGATAACTTAGTGGCGCATAATATACCTACATCACCTACGCACTTTCATACTTCAATTGGAATTCCATCCGGTCCCGTGGCTTTACCCACTTCATTTTCCTTAAGGTTTCCTTCACTTCGGTCTCCCTTCTACGTCTTACATATCACGAATTCCTATTTTCTCGAGGGCTATGGAGATTTTCAATACTTCCTCTATGCCCACCTTTAAGCAATTCATTGAAGTAATATCTTCACCTCTCGTTAATTTATGTCTTTCACCAATACTCCATCATCTATATCCTTGATGCATTTTAACTGACTTAGGTCCCTAGTTTTTCTTTCGCGTGTTCTAGCTAACCTATTAATATCTTTTTTCTCTCTCTTGTATCTAACTTGTTATATAACTCAGTTATGCTTTTTGACGTGCCTCTCCTATAATCTTCCTAACTTCTTGTTTGGCCAATTTGTACGTTTCATAATTATTTCCGTCTCTACCAGTTTGTAACTTTCATAACATTCTCTCTTAATCCTAGTTACTCTATTAACATCCTCATTCCACCACGATGTTTCTTTGCCTTTACGTATAGGGCCCTTCGACCACCAAGTACCTATTTTCCTACTTGTTTGATACAAACCGTCATCTCTCTCCACGTAGAGTTTGTTTCCCTAACTAAACACCAATTTGCATTAGTAAGTAATTTTCCCTTGAAGGTATATACTTATCCCCTTTTAAATTTCACCACCTAATTTTGTGTTTCTTGTTACTTTACTTCTGAACTCTTTCTTAAAATAAATGTCAATCACTACCATTCTATGTTGTGAATATAATAATAAAATAGTCGCATACTCGCGCTTTGCACGGCACGTAATTGTATGATTATCACTTATATTGTATGACCAAGTGAATTGAATCTTTAATTTAAAAAAAAAAATGGTTGGCACAACAAATTATTAGTTTAATAGGTAAGTACAAATATTCGGTTATAAACTACCACTAATATGAGGTCATTGCACTCCTGATTTTAATAATGCATTAGCATAATAAGAAAAAATTAAATTACATATGCCATACTCATTCAGTTCCACCATTTTTATCAAAAGGGAGGAGAACACCATGAGGAAAATGATCATAGCAGCCCATGAGTTACTACACTTTGGCAGAGGCCTCTAACAAAAAACAATAAATAGTAATTTGCATATAATTCAACAAAACCTAAGGCACAAAAGAAAATTTTGACACATCCCTTCATTGTCCAACTTAATTGCATGTACCTACTGGTATTCCACATCCATTTTCCTTTCCGAGTCATGCATCATCTGTTCCTGTACATGGATTTGTTTGTGCGGAAAAAGGCAAAGTAATCTATGATCAGAAATAATAACTACCAAAACTCAGTGTAAACATGAAGCTGAAGGCTTTCATAATTACAAGGATGTTGTCAGTCCAAACCTCTAGCTTTCACAGTGATATTGGCATGCTCTTTAATATGGGCATTGAAGTTATTTTAAATTCTTATGATCTCGAGCCGTGCAATCACCTGAGGTCTAACATCTTCGGTACGATCCAGGACATGTGGAATTGAATGATGGACTCGTGATCGAGGGTCTTGAGGAGGTGAACCTCATAGTAGAGTCGCTTCAATTCCTCAGGTGAGCAAAGGACATCCTTAAGCTTCACATGGTTCCATGCCACCTCCATTCCCAGTATCTCATCAAATGCCTTGCAGACTGTCTTCATGGCTCCTTTGCTAAGAATTACGCTGAATCGGAAAGAATTGTCAACAGAACGTCATTAGTGTAAGCTACAAAGTACTCGTCTCTATCCAAGTTTCAGAATGCACTAAATTTCCTGATTTTTCAATGCATGATTATTGTACTCGTTTCAATTTCTAGTGCCCTTAAGTCGCTGCTCCATTGTTGATGTAAATTATCGACAATCGAATTGTTGAGAGTGAGTTGGTAAATGTAAGACAAAATAGAGAGATTTTACGTGGTTCGGCTTTGAGCCTAGGTCCACGGTGCAGAACGATATGACATTTTATTTATCACTTGTGATTACAGAGTGAGTGAGAAAGTCAGAATTTTTCCCAACCAAAGTCCCCTTTCCTTGCCCTAATTAATAAACTCTTTTTATGCTTTTCTTGAGCAGTTACCAGCAGTTGTGGCAGTTGGAGAAGTTCATGGCAGTTTGGGGGAGTTTGCGGTAGTTTGTGGTAGTTTGCAGTAGTTTTGACTGTTACCATTTAACGAGGAACTGCCTTATCTTCGGCTTCGTCCCTTAGTTATTGGTTCGGTCTTACTTGTATCGGCTTTGTATTGCCTTTAAAAGACCAAGTCCTGTTTGGATTGTATGCTCTGGTCTGATTGTTATTGGGCTTCAGGGCCCTAACCTCTGTTGGGCTTTTATGTTATTGGAATTCAGGGCCCATATAATTTACTGAGGTTGACTTTGACCCCTACACTTTGCCCCCTATTTTTAAGTTTGATTTAAACTTAAAAATATTTTGCTTGGGGTCTCATCATCTCTGTTGGCAGTTTTTGCATCTTTGACTGTTGAAGTTCTTCTGCAATTGCAATTTCAGAACAATGAGAGTAACAGTGAAAACATCTTTGTCAAGATAAAACATAAATACTTCATACATGGAAATAAATATGTAATGGTCTAACTCTTAACGAGCCCAGGTGCGAATAACATCATTTATGATATTCATTGCATTCCCAAAATGGGTTGCAAGATCTAACAGGGATTCTTGTAATCGATAAACATTCTGATTTCGAGAATGGCCCTAAGCGTTATCACGAACTCTGCTCAACGCATCTCTGGCTGCTCTAAGCATGTCTGTATAAGATTGGTTTTGTTCGTACTCATTTTACAGATTTCTTTCGGTCTCCTCCAGGAGTCCTTTTAAGCCTTCGATGGAATTTTGAGGGTTTTCCTCATGCAACTCTTCAGACACTACAAATACTTCAACGACTCAATCGTCTGGTTCGTCGTTGATTCGAGATATGGAACCTTGCTCTTTGGTCCCTGCCTTTGAAGATGATGGATCTTCATTTCTTGCCCTCTTTGAAGGAATGAGATCCTCTTTCTCATCCAATGCTCTTTTCGTAGGAGTTGAATCGGAAGAACTCATTTTGTCTGGTGTTAAGAGATTTTTTGAAAGGAAGAAGGAATGTGCTCTCCTTTCTTCTTGAGGTGTATTTAAGGGTAAAGGAATCACGTTCAAAGAAGTAGTTATTTTCGAAAAACGTGGGGAACCTAAACGGTTGCGCCGTTTTAAGAGACTGTAGTGTCTCTTCGTATTTTGGAGTTTTGAAAATAAATGACTCAAATATCCCTTCTTTTATATCCGTGGTGAATCGTTTCTTTAGGAAAATAAAGTGAAACTTCACGGAAACCTTTCAAAATAAAATTGAAGGAAGATAAATAAATAGGAATTAATCAATGGTATAAAGAACATTATCTATTCCATCTACAACAGATTTAAGTTGTATTGTGATCTCAGTGATCGCTTCGTGCAATTTATCTGGATCATGACTACTTGCTTGTCTACCCCATGACATATATCGGATGCCTTGGATGGCATACTTTGAGACCATGAGTTGTCTTCTATAGTCTTGAACTTTATCGGTTGTTTTCTCGAGTCTTCTTTTGGTTTCCATCAAAGCTCCTTTTACAGATTCGATGGTTTTCTGGTGATCATCTTCATATACTTCTTCTCTTATAGGAGAGAGGTTGAATCTGGGATAATTTCCGTCTTCGTTCTCTTTAGAAGTAGAACCTTCATCAATTCTAGATTTCTTCGCGGGTGGATAGTTGGGAATATCCATCCTTAGAGATTTTTTGTGGAAAATGTTGTTTTCTCTCAATTCCTTCTTTTGCATATTTATTCAAGTGGAATATGAAAGAAGTTATTGGAAGTTGTGATAAGTAGTGGGAAGATGGACAGTTATGGATTCAATCCATGTCTCTTTTCGAGGAATTGGAATGCCTTTTGGTTTGCTCGAGGGTTAATTTATCAGAATTGATGCTAATTTATTGGAGATGAATTGTTTTTGGAACTTTGGGAAGCTTCGTCTTCCTCTAATAGAGCTTCGTCTTCCTCTAATAGAGTTTCACCTTCTAACAAGGAGATTTTTGCTTCATCTAAAGGTTATCTTTGACATAAATTGAATATACTTGGAATCTAACGAGGAGATTCTTGGTTTGTCTAGGTGCTTTATCTTTGACAGAGATCAAATAAACACGGAATAGTATTTGTAAAAGTTACTATATAAATTGCTCAAGCCTTTAAGGTCTTGGCCATAAGGCATGATACATTCTAACTAGATTATTTTTCATAAAGAGATTGATAGTTTGTAAAGCTTGTCGCAGCTTTTGAGGATCTTCCTCCATGGCAGCGTATTCTGACATATCCCGAAGCCGATAAAATGAACTTCCTGCCAACTTGTAGGCTCTGATAAGTTCCATTATCCTTCGTTCTGCTTCAGGGAAGTCTTTATCTAAGCGTATCACCAGATCTTGTAGATCGGAGACATGTTTATAAGGATCATACCCATCGGGATAGAACTTCAATTGTTGAAGTTCTTCTATAACTTCAGATGGTCCTTCATTTGACTTGGCTGGTGGTTTGGACATTATTTTCTGATATTCAAGCCTAATAGGAAGCTTGGAAGAACTCATGATTGTAGAAGGTTTTTGTTTGGAAGTGGCGTTTCCTTGGTTTTTCTTCAGTATATTTATAGGGAAAAGAGCGCAACTATAGAAGTTGAATCGTGCTTCGATTCTGACTAGTTGTGAGGGAGATGTGATAATGTATCGCCACCTTTTACGCCATTTATCGAGAAGTTACTTTTAATCGAACGGCTCTGATTAGTTCGGAGAAGAACGATTTCCGAGGAGTTTTAACTTTTGAATTTTGAATTTACTATTTAGTCCTTGGGGGTTTTTTAATGGGTTACTGTAACCACCCACTATCTTAAAACTTCAAGAACACGATTCGACTTTCGGTACGTTTTTTACTTCTTTTTTTTTGAATTTTCAATCATGGCTTGGTTCGATTCCTCTGAAGAATTTATTGATAGGTTTGAGAGAGAAAACGAGAGGGACGAATCTAATTTTGGTCCCCAGATTATTTCGAGTGAAAGTCAGGCTATTAGGGATACTCAAGATGAGTTTCCTGAAGGTGATATATCTGAAAGAGAATTAGGAGATCAAACCGCTAGTCTTAGGGTTTCATCTTACTCTGAATCAGAAGGAGTATAGAGCAAAAAGGTGATTAGTCCCTCTAAGGTTAGCTTTTTGCCAACCACTCGTTCGAAGAGTAAGACTCAAAAGGTTGTTGAGGAAGATATATTAATAGACAAGGATCCTGCTTCTGTGTTAACAGAAGAAGATTTATATAGCTATCGGGCCGAATTTGGAATTCCTCAAGAGATAGAAATGCGAATTCCTACTCCTGGTGAATCAGCTTCGTATGAATTTCCAGGGTGGACTGTTGTGTATGTGTTAGCATTGAGATATGGGTCGAGATTTCCCTTAGGACCTTTAGTCAGATCTGTGCTAAGATTTTTTGAAGTTGTCCCTAGTCAACTTATGCCTAATTCTTGGCGTATTTTGCTCTCTTTAGAAGCTTTGAGTGCAAAATACAGTCTTACTTTCGGTCTTCATGAATTTCTTGCTGCTTATTCTTGGTAAGAAAATAAAAAAGATGTAGGTAGATTTATGTTGTCGAAGAAAGATAAGGAAAATTTGATCGCTGGGACAACATCCAGTGACCATAACTAGCAAAAGAGATATTTCTTGGTGAAGAAGGAAACTCTTTTGGAAGATGATGATACTATCCCTGTTTCTTGGAATATTCAAGGTAAAATTAGTTAGATTTCTTTTATCTTCATTCAATACTATTATGAATAATTGTCTTTTTATTGCAGGAAAATCTCCTAAGATAACCATTACTAAAGAAGCTCAGAGGAATTGTTAATTGTTTTTGAAGACGATTCCTCGTTCTGAAAGAGATTGGAAATTTGTTTCAATAAAGTATCTTTTTGGAAGTAAGTTGACAAAACGTTTATGTTTTTGGTTTTGTTTCGTGTTTGTAACGATTTCTTTTCTAATTTTTGACAGAATCTCATATGGCTCCAAGAGTAATCGTTCCTTTGACTCTTAAGGAGATTGCTGAAAATAAGAAAGTCCAAAGAAGCTCTAAGGAGAAGAGGACGAAGAGGAAACATGAGTCTAGCTTGGGACTTCACAGCGAGCTAGGCACAATTGCTGAAGTAACTGAAGCTCCTGAAGTTCTTGAGAGTAATATTGATGATGATTCTACACTTATAACGAAGAAAAAACTCAGGCCGATGACATCATTCAAGTTCCTGATGATGAAGTGATAGAGGAGACCGTGAGAAGAGAAGGAAAAGATCTTGTTCATACAGTTTCACCTCTGAGAGCTCTAATTGAAAAGGAGTTGAGACTATTGGGTGCTGATCTTCCATCTAATCTCCTGGCGAGGAGTTTCGAAATGTCGATCCCTAACATCCCCCTTTATTCAAGGCCTGCTAAGTTATTTCCTGATCTATATAAATTGGCCTATCCCCTTGGTTTCACTCCTCCTAAATTAAACCTTGAGGATGCTTCTCTTTATAACATTTCTCTATTTTTCAGGTATTTTCGAAACTCAATTTATTTTTATTTCAATGTTAAATTAAAAGTAACCTTCGTCTTCTTCTTTCAGGCTTTGTCAGTTCAGCTTTACATTGATAAGGAAATTGGAAAATTAAAGGAGGAGATAAAGAGCCTTCATCTTTCCAGCGGATTATTACAGGCTGACATTGAAAAAATTTCAAAGGCCGAAGAGCAAGAGAAAAAGTTAAGGATGGAGGCCGAAGCTCAATTGGAGAAAACGAAGAGTGCTGCTGTTGAAGTTTTAAAGAAAGCTGAAGATAAATTTGATGAATTGGATAGAAGGCACATTGCTTTGAAAACTGACTTTACAGATCAAGGTAGACAACTATCCAACATAATGCAGCAACAGAAAGATACGGATGAGGAACTTTCAGCTTTCAAGGTCAAATTTCAAGAAAATCAAATATTATTGAAAGATATGCAAGAAGTTGATTCTAAGCTGAAAGATTGTGAAATTGAGCTAAGTGCTTCTATTGAGAAAGCAAATCGGCTATCAGATGAGTTGACAGAATCAAAGGAAGATGCCGATTTCTACAAGGGAGAATGTGCTCTTGCTGTTGGAAATGAAAGAATCAAAGCTTTGGGAGAAGTAATGATGCAATACAAGGCTGGTACTTTAAACAAGGAAGAAGTTGATCGAATGATCAAAGAATATGAAGAATTCAAGGTCATCGATGCAACGCAAACTTCCACCTCTGAAGCCGAAGACGATATTTAGACTTATATTTTTATTCTCGCTATCTTGTACCTTCCCTTTCAGTCTTAAATACAATCTTAACTCCTTTACGTTTCTTATCAATTTAAGTTCATAGCTTTAACTATATGCTTAAGATTTGAACTATGATGCAAATAATAATCTTAGAATAAACAAAGGGTTAAGTATACATGACCTTTTGGGAAATTGGAGGCCGTCAATCGTCGTCGCTTTGACCTTCGTCCAAACTTTCATATTTTATCCAATATGCTAATTAATCCTGCAATAATCAAGTCTAGAACGATGGGAGTGATGTAATGCGGTCTGTTAGGCACTTATATATGCTAAGCATATATATGTATATATTCAACTCGATTGAGAAAATATATACATTTCAGTGATTCATCATTCAGAGCCCTATAATAAATATTTTTATTTTATTATATATATATATATATATATATATATATATATATATATATATATTTTAGGAAAGATATAACTTGAGATGTTTTGCATTCCAGTTGTTATTAAGTATCTTCCCTTCTTTGGTTTGTAACTTGTAAGCACCATTGCCGATGACATCTATGACTCTGTATGGTCCTTCCTATGTGGTCCCCATTTTTCCAAAATTCAACTACTGTGTGTTCTGGAAAACTTTGTGTAGAACCCAGTCACCGATATTGAAAATTCTTGGGTTAACTGTTTTGGTGTAATATTTTAAGATCCGATGCTTGTAGGCTGCTGTTCTAACAAATGATATATTTCGTCATTCCTCAAGCATATCTAATTCTTTGGTAAGGATGATGTTATTTTCCTCATCTCGCTTCCATTCAAATCGGGCTGTTGGGAGGCCGACTTCAACTGGTAGCACCGCTTCGGTTCCATAAGTTAAAGAAAATGGAGTTTCACCTGTTGAAGTTTTTACTGTTGTTCGATATGACCACAGAACCCCTGGTAGTTCGTCTGCCCAGGCTCCCTTTGCGTTCTCTAATCTTTTCTTCAGAGTGTTGACGATTGTCTTATTTGTAGCTTCTGCTTGGCCATTTGATTGTGGATGTCTCGGTGATGTGAAACAAAGCTTTATCTTCCATGTATTACAGAAATCTTGAAGTTTATGGCTTATGAATTGAGATTCATTGTCACAAATTATTTCTCTAGGAACTCCAAATCTGCAAATGATGTTTCTCCAGATGAAGCTTTTAACCTCTTTGTCCCGGACTTGTTTATACGCTTTAGCTTCTACCCATTTTGTGAAGTAGTCTGTTAGAATCAATAAGAACACTCTTTGTCCTGATGCCGGAGGAAGCTTTCCAACGATATCAATTCCCCATCTCATGAAAGCCATGCTAATGAAATTGGGATCAGCTCTGTTGGTGGTTGAAGTGGGATTTGTGAAAATCTTTGACATTTATCACATTTAGCCACATATATGGCTGCATCGCCACGAAGCGTAGGCCAATAATAACCAGTTTGCATGACTTTGCTGGCTAAGCTTCGTCCACCTGAATGATTTCCGCAGACACCTTCATGTAATTCTGCTAACGCATACTGTGCTTCTTCCTAAGATAAACATCGTAGCAAAACTCCTTGGTATGATTTTTTGTAAAGAATGCCATTAACTATTGTGTAGCGTGATGCTTTTCGTTGTAGTGCTCTGGCCTCATTCTTATCTTGTGATAACATATCATCCTGTAGATATTGTATGAATGGTGTTCTCCAATCATCATTGTCTTCAGTAATAGCAAATGATTGCTCCACCATGGAATTTTTGTTTATTGCAGGTGATTACAAATAGATCAGTGGGATATTTTAAGTTGCTTGCAATTGGATTGCTGATCCTAAATTCGCCAGTGCATCTGCCTGCTGATTCTCTTCTCTAGGCACTTGATTAATCTGGAATTCTTTGAATTCAAGTTGCAACTGCTGTACTAACTCCAGATAATCGTTCATTCTCTCATCTTTTGCTGGGTATTCTCCATTCAATTGATTAACGATCAATTGGGAATTTGAAGTCACGTGGACGCGTCGAACTTTTAATTCTTTTGCTAGTTTCAGTCCCTCAATCAGAGCTTCATATTCTGCTTCATTGTTTGTAGCGTGAAATCCGCAATGTATAGCTTGAGGGAATTGATCTCCTTGTGGTGAGATTAAGATGATACCTAAGCCGCTTCCCTTTGCATTACTCGAATCATCAACAAATAATTGCCAAATAGGTTCATCGTCTTCTTTGTTTTGATGCAATTCTTTGTGAGCATTATCCATCATTCCTGGACTAAATTCAGCAATGAAGTCTGCCATAATTTGAGACTTGATTACGATTCGAGGTTGATACATGATATCATGCTCGATCAATTCAATTGCCCACTTCGTTAATCATCCGGACAACTCTGGTTTGTGTAGTATTGTTTTGATCGGAAAGCTCATTACCACCATGATAGGATGACTTTGGAAATAAGGACGAAGCTTTCGTGCTGCAGTGATACGCGCTAGAACAAGCTTTTCTATTAAAGGATACCTTGTTTCAGCATCTAGCAAGCTTCGACTAACATAATATATCGGATGTTGCTGATTGTTTTCTTCTCTTAGCAGTACTGCACTAATTGCAAATTCAGAAACTGCTAAATAAAGATAAAGTATCTCACCGGTTTTTGGCTTCGTGAGAATTGGAGGATTGGTTAGATATCCTTTCAATTTCTTTAACGCCATCTCACATTCCTCTGTCCATTCGAAATTGACTGATTTCTTCAATGCTGTGAATAGATGATGACATCTTTTGGAAGATTTGAAGATGAATCGATTTAGTGCTGCAATTTTCCCTTCCAACCGTTGTACGTCTCGTATTGTTGTGGGAGAAGGAATATCAAGTATTGAATGAATTTGATCAGGATTTGCTTCAATGCCCCTTTGTGTAACGATGAATCCCAAAAAATTTCCTGCTTTGACTCCGAATACACATTTGAGACGATTTAATTTCATCTGATGGACATCAAGAATTTCAAATGCTTGTTTAAGATGTTTGATATGATCTTCGGCCTTCAGAGTCTTTACTAGCATATCGTCGATATATACTTCCATCATTTTTTCGGGCAGGCTGGCAAACATGCGATTGACGAGCCGTTGATATGTTGCTCCCGTATTTTTTAATCCAAACGGCATCACCTAATAACAATATGTGCCACGTTCAGTTATGAATGTAGTTTTCTCTTGATCTTCTGGATGCATCAAGATTTGATTATATCCGGAGAATGCATCCATAAAGCTGCGTAATTCATGCCCTATTGTTGCATCCACAAGTATATCAATATAAGGGAGTGGAAAAGAATCTTTTGGACAAGATTTATTCAGATCCGTGAAGTCGATACAAACTCTCCATGTCCCGTTCTTCTTCTTTACCACGACCACATTTGCAAGCCAATCTGGGTATTGGACTTCTCGAACGAAGCCAATATCTAACAGCTTTTGAACTTCCTCATTAATAACTTTATTTCTTTCTGGAGTGAACCTTCATCTCTTCTGCCTCACCGGAAAGAAGCCATCATCGACTTGCAACTGATGAGTGATGATTTTCAGATCAATTCCAATCATATCTGCATGTGTCCAAGCGAAAGTGTGTTTATGATCTTGCAGGAATTGAATTAAATTTTCTCGAAGTTGACGATCCAAGTTTGCTCCAATTTGAATCTTATGTTCTGGTATGAATGATGACTTCTTCTATATCCTTTTTAGTCGGTTCTTCTTGATTGCTCAGAATTTGCTCTTGCTGTAATTGCTATAAAGCTTTAGTTTTCCCTTTCAATGCTTGTTCATAGCAACTCCTTGCCTGACGTTGATCCCCATATATTTCTTGTATTCCATCTCTTGTTGGGAATCGTATTACTTGATGATAAGTTGATGGCACAACCCTCATTGCATGAATCCAAGGTCGTCGTCCGAGTATTGCATTATATGGAGATTGACAATCTAATATATTAAATCGAACCTGGAGGTTTATTCCTTTCGCGTATACTTGCAAAGGAATAAAGCCGATGGTATATTGTTGTTCTCCGCTGAAGCTGATGAGTGGGATAGGACTTCTAATTATATCGCCTTCTGAAAGTCCCATTGCTTGAAGCGTCGACATGAATAGTAAATTTGCTGAGCTACCATCGTCAATCATGATTCTTTTAACTTCGCATTTGGCAATTTGCAAAGTGATTACCAAGGCATCATCATGCGGATTTAGTAATCTTGTCATTTCATCGTCTGTGAAACTGATGACATGTCTCATAAATTGTACCATCGGCTTGTCATTCCATACCTCAGAATTTTCTGTCTGCTTGACATGTTTCTTTGCCTATGAGTGTGTAATTCCGCTAATTTTTGAACCGTCGAATATCACGTTAATCGTCTTCTCTGGGGGAGGTGGCTTCTATTCTTCTTCTCGTCTTTCGGCTTGGGCCATCGTTGCTTTTCCTCTTTCAGATAGTAAATCCCGAAGATAACCTTTCTTTAACAATTAGGTTACTTCTTTTTTTAGGGTAAAACAGTCTTCTGTTGCATGCCCATAGTCGTTGTGAAATTCACACCATTTGGAAGTATCCCGTTGATCTAACGGTTTATGAACTTTGTCAGGCCATCGAACAACATCTCCCATTTTCTTTAACACTGATAAGATTTCATTTGGAGGAATTACCAAATTGTATTCGGGAGATCTGGGCTTTTTCTTGAAATCAATTGGCTTGGGATCTCTGCAAGGATAACGTGGAGCTCTGAACTTATTTGCTTTTGTTCAGATTTCTTCGTCTGCTCTGTTGGTCGTTCCGGAAGTCTTCCTTCATCTTCTTCCCATTTGATTTGAATGCTTGCTCTTGCCTGCACTTCTTGAAATGACTTACATGGATAACGAGTAAGCTTTCCATACAATTTGCTTCTAGGAAGAAGAGCCATGCAGAATGCATTGATTGCAATCTCGTCCAAGCATCCAGGAATCTCTAGTTCCTCTTTATTGAATCTTGTTAAGAATGACCGTAGAGATTCTCCTTGTTTCTGCCGTAACCAATATAAATCATCAGATGTTGGAATTATTTTTCTGCAACTTGCAAATTGTTCAACGAATGTGTCGGCCAATTGTGCGAATGAAGCAATTTGCCCTTCTGGAAGATTAAGGTACCATTTCAAAGGAGGTCACACCAAAGTTGAACTAAATCCTCGGCACATGTAGGCTTCATGCTTGTTAAACGGTTACGAGACCAAAGTCAATCGGTGACTGTACTGATCCACATGATCTTCTGGGTCAGTGGTACCATCATAAGGTTTTATATGTGGTATGATAAATTTCTTTGGAAGCTCTTCCATGGCAATGGCATGAACAAATGGAGATTTGAGGAAAGTACGATTTTTCTTTATTGGTGGTGGAATGCCTGGTATCCTGAAGAATGCTGACTCCATTTCCTCCAATCTTTTGTCGACACTTCGCTGCGTCGCTACTTCTGGCAATGTTGTAGTTATATTTGACCATGCACCGACTGTCGGGATTGTCGAAGATGAAGTTAGTATTGGAAATAATGGTGCCATGGATTGTGCCGTTGGCCTTAGAAATTGAGTTGACGTTGATGCCAATGACGGTTCCGTCTGATGCACAAATCCTTGCAAAGGAACGCTTGCATTGGGAATTTGTGTTGTTTGTCCATCGTTGATTCGAACAGAAGTACTTGGGATAGCACTTGCAGGAATGGTTCTGGTTACGTGAGGACTTGGAGGTTGATTCATAAGATCAAGCAGCTTTTGATTCTCTCTTCGAACAGTCAAGTTTTCTTGCTCCAACTATTGGACCCTTATTTTATGTTCATCGAAGCGTTGAATCAAAGCTTTCATCTTCTCGCTTACGGCATCATCTCGTGAATCTTCTGAGTTTGCCATTTGGATAAAGTTATCTCCCCTATCTGGCGCGCCAAATTGTTGATGTAAATTATCGACAATCGAATTGTTGAGAGTGAGTTGGTAAATGTAAGACAAAACAGAGAGATTTTACGTGGTTCGGCTTTGAGCCTAGATCCACGGTGCAGAACGATATGACATTTTATTTATCACTTGTGATTACAGAGTGAGTGAGAAAGTAAGAAATTTTCCCAACCGAAGCCCCCTTTCCTTGGTCTAATGAACTCCTTTTATGTTTTTCTTGAGCAGTTACCAGCAGTTGTGGCAGTTGGAGAAGTTCATGGCAGTTTGGGGGAGTTTGCGGTAGTTCGCGGTAGTTTGAGTAGTTTCGGCTGTTATCATTTAACGAGGAACTGCCTTATCTTCGGCTTCTTCTCTTAGTTATTGGTTTGGCCTTACTTGTAACGGCTTTGTGTTGCCTTTAAAAGACCAAGTCCTTTTTGGACTGTATGCTCTGGCCTGATTATTGTTGGGCTTCAGGGCCCTAGTCTCTGTTGGGCTTTTATGTTGTTGGGCTTCGGGGCCCATATAATTTACTGAGGTTGACTTTGACCCCTACATCTATAACTTTTGTTGGCTCTCTGCTATGCTGCATGCTGCACCATAATAAGCATATAAAAACCAATCCCATCTCTCATAGCACTTAAATTAAATTCTATTCTAAAACCAAAATCCGTACTCCATATATCGTTCTCTCATATGATTGACCCTAACTTTGACCGCTCAAGCATCTGTGTACCACAGTTTCTCCGTTTAATGACACTAAAGAGACACAGAAAATAAAATTGCACCCGAAATGTGCTATCGTCCAGCAGTTGCTTCTTTTTGACCTTCAATTTTTTTGCAAATTTAGTTTACACCAGGCAGTTTTGCTCCCTACAATTATCACCACTACCAGATAAATCGACAGAATATGAAAGCATATCCCAGTCGTTCCCAATCAAGACAACATAAGTTTTAGCTACAGATTATCTTGGTATGGCCAACCAGCCAATGAAAGGTCACAAAACAATTCTTGAAAGCCTGAATGACAAACAAATCTTAAATAAACTCAGGTAAGTACTTTCCAGCCACTGGCTCATAAATGCAATTCGTTCAACCTTTACCAGGTGTAAAGGGATAATGGCTGCATCTGGCTCCTCTGAATTGGCGACTGCTTGTTCCACATTTAGTGAAAGCTCTTCTGCTTCAGGCAGAGACATAAAAGGCTACACAACTGACCTTACAACCAGTCCCTTTGAATCCTCTCCTTGTGGACTCTTCTCATCAGATTCCTTCTTTTCCTCTAAAGTTTTCTCTTGTTGGGCACCAGAAATACCATCATGTAACAGCATTGAACTCATC
The DNA here is from genome assembly GCF_013401445.1 of Tripterygium wilfordii. Classification (NCBI taxonomy): domain Eukaryota; kingdom Viridiplantae; phylum Streptophyta; class Magnoliopsida; order Celastrales; family Celastraceae; genus Tripterygium; species Tripterygium wilfordii. Next base: position 6,453,156 of record NC_052234.1, read on the forward strand.
AACACACTGAACACTTAGCTTCCTGTCATGTTTTGGTGTCAGTTCATATCTCGGGTCGTCTCGACCATGCCATTTATTTCAAAGTTTTTTATTGATACCACAGTTGCTGTATATGACTAAATTTTAATGTAAAACAACCCCAATAAGTGGAGGACAGAAGATTAAAGGAAAGAAGCAAGTCATCAAACGAAAAATAATGGAAACCCAAGATATAGTCCTTAACAAACTTGGTGCAAAAATAATAGAAACCCAAGATATACCACCTAACAAACTTGGTCACAATCCCATTTACGAGAACTCATTTTTCTTGACCAAAATCATAGCCCTGCAAGAATCACATTGCAACAAATGGGTCAACTAATATTTCTAGATATAGTCCCCACCGCCATAGAATACCCGAAAGACTCGCCTCGGACAGGATGCAGAGTGCAGTTTCTAGGTCTGATTACAAACACTAAGTGCACAATTAAGATCAACCTTTCTGTGGTTCTCGTCATTTGATTGTCCTCCACACACGAAGCCACATGAAGCCGCATGAAGTTTTTGAAAATGACCCTGGAAAGAATGTAATTCCACTTCTCTCCAACGTGTATACCTGGCCAATCACAGTTATACTTACTGATATTCCCAAAATCAAAATGCCCCTCATACTTGGAGAAGGCCACGTGGCAAAACAGATGTCAGCAAGGCCATGGTGGTAGAAGAACTGAAGGGTGCACTTCGGTTCATAACCAAAGTGTTCACCTCGGTACAAAAAGGAAGAAGGCACTTCGGTGCATAAACCGAAGTGCCCATCTCGATGTATAACAGAAAGGCATACTTCGGTAATCACACTAAAGAAGCAAAGATATACAAGGTTCAGTCGGTGAAGAGTCCTCATAGGATTTCAATTCTCGAGAGTGTCCTACTCCTCTTTGGAGGAGGGTATAGAAGTAATTTACCCTCCTAAAGGCCCTCCAGGAAACCAATGAGAGAGAGAGTCTGACTCCTACTACAACTCAAACACTTGAAACTCATATAAAAGGGGAACCTCTGCCCTCAGGTAAGCTCTAACTCACATTCTATAATTCTTAATGAGCAAGAGGCAACGCTGGAGGCACCGAGCCATCCTATCGAAGCTTATGTTCGCTTCTTGCGCAGGAAGGAAGGAAGGGACCACTTACCAACAAAGGAGAAATTGGTTGTTCTTACTCAGTTTGACTTGGCTAATTCGTCTGATTGGTTGAACCTGTTTTAGACATCATCACTTAGAATATCATTTCATCCCGTTTAAATCAACAAAGGAAAGGCGATGACAATGAAATCCCTAATAGACAATAAAAAGCAAGCAAAATCCAAGTCCACAGCATCATGAATTTCAAAGCCCTAAAACAATGAAATGTTTCTTAACACACATTGCGCACAGTCACAAAGAATGTAAGGATTACCTGTATCATCGAAAGCAGTCAGTGATAGAGGAGAAAGAGACATCGTAAATGCCCAAATCTCTTAGATATGGGAGAGTCTAATCCCTTAATGAATGAAAGCAAGGGTAATGTGTCTACGGGTGAATCGTCGGAAGGACAATGTATGTACTTGTGAATTGAATCAGAAGGAGGAATGTCATCTGAAGTAAACGAGAGAATTTCCCCTGGTTCAGTTAAATGAATCAGAGAACCACCTTCAGCATAAACTGTTGGATGAGGATCTTCTGGAGTAGATGTGATGATAGTAAGATCAACCGAAGGAGGGTCATCCACATCATCGAGGTCACCTTCGGATTCGTCTTTCTCCTCAACTTGGCGCCTCACCTCTTCTGCTCGGGCAAGATTAGCGTATATTTCCTCCTTTTATTCCTCCAACCCATCCTTTCCTATTAAGACGGGGCATAGTTTGTCCAGAATGTTGGGATCCTGCCCAACATCAATCAAGACCTTCCTGGCCATCTTGAAGGCACCTCCGCTACCGAAGTATCCTTTTTGACGTAGAGTCAATTTAAACTCCTTTGAAGCTTTGAAGGCCTAAACCCCCCAAGCCTTGCCTTTGGCAATCGCCCTCACCCGTTCAACTTCAACAGCTTATGAAAGCTTAGTGACCTCAGCTTCCAGCCTTGATTTCTCTTTACGGTACTTCAGCTCTTTGGCATTAGCAGCATTTAGAGCTTCGGTTCTTTCAGTTAGTTCGGCCCAAAATGTCTCTAGCTCGGCTTCAGCCTTTGTTTTCGCCAAGGCAGCTGCTTCGGCCCGCTCAATAACTATAGTTTCGTTGTGAGTGATCTTTGCAATATCTTCAGGCAATGTAGCAAGAACAGAAGTGACCTACACAGGTAAGAAAGTGGACTTCACTATTTCAGGAATAATTTCATTCCTAAAAATGGTCCAAGTTAAAAAGATGGAACTGCAGTTAAGTGAAATTTAATATACCTTCATAGCTGCCACGTTCAACTCTAACACTTTGTTTGATAAAGCAAGAGCCTCATATCGGCTAAAGTCAGCAAGAGTCGAAGCCTTCGCAACCATCCTACCCGCTATAGTTGGGTTATTGGCAGAGTCACTCACCAGAACATCCTAGTTCGGTGTATGAATGGTGAGGTCTTCAATGTCCATCCTTCGGGGAGGTTGGGTCACTGGAAGAGGGACGTTGGCAAAATCTGTGGTTCGGGAGGGGTTTGAGCCTAGTTGGGTCACCATGACCGAACTGTGAACAGTTGTAGCAGCATTGAGTGCATTTGCTGCAACCGAAGTCTCTCCTGTGTATTTCTTCGAGAACGCTTTGGGTTCGGTTTCTTTCGGTTTCCCTTACCAATGCCATGCTTCTTGTCTTTAGAAGCCCCAGCGCTGAACATGTTCACATAATCTTCCATGCTCACCATATCTGCAAAAGAAGTCATTGAACTTAGTAAGTAAGGTAGTAATAGAAAGAAAAGGAATTTTTTGTAAGTCTAAATAAATTTACCGAAGCACACCTCTCTGAAGAATAACTGAAGAGTAGGCATACGCAGAGTCAACCTTACTAAAAGATAAGTTGACTGAAGGATTGGGAGGAAGGTAGGACTTTAGCCCGTTCAATAAATCCCTATTTGCCTCATGCCTAAGTTGGTAAGGATTATTGAAATAAAATACGTGTGGAATGCCAAACTTAGTTCGAAAAGGGAGGTGTTCCCCAGGTGGAAGAGGTGCATTCACGAAGAAGTAGCCCTTCTTCTAATCCTTGATAGAAGCCTGATAACGAGGAGCTTCAACGGGTGGTCGAAATTGGAAGTAGTATAGTCCGGCTTCCCTACCATGGCGACTTAATCTAAGAACGTGTTGGATGATAAAAGAATTGAAGGGTATTGTATATTTGGTACAAATGTTAATGATGGTATTAAGCAAGAGCCAACAGTTCGGGGTTAGAAGAGTTGGACAAATATTGAAGATACAGAAAAAGCTGGTCAGTGCAGAAGGGTATGGTAGTCTTACACCATATTTTAAAGAGTGTAAAGAAATGGCGAACTCTCCTTCTTTAGGATAAAGCGGGTGTTCATCTGAAGGTATGCGTCGACATAGCCAGGGAATACCATACTCACCTACGAATAACTTGGTCCACACATTGCTTCCACAAGAAAGCTTCTTCCCAATATTAGAAACGAACAATATGAATGAATCTCTTCCTATGATAGTGAGATAAGTCCGGAAGAAGGATCTACTTGGCCAAAAAGTTCACATAATCCGCATACCATGGAGTTGTAGAGTAATGGATAGCAAATAATTGTTCATCCAGGAATGTTTCTTTAATAGGAATAGTGGCTTCTTCCCGGCCTTCCAATAATCAAGACAAATGATCCGCCACGACATTCTCTGATCCTTTCTTGTCTCGAATCTCCAAGTCAAATTCTTGTAAAAGAAGAACCCACCGAATCAACCTTGGCTTGGCTTCCTTTTTCATCAATAAATAATGCAAGGCTACGTGATCGGTGTAGATAATTACTTTGGAGCCAATCAAGTTTGATCGAAACTTGTCAAGGGCAAAAACAAACGCCAAGAGTTCTTTCTCCGTTGTTGTGTAATTAAGCTGAGCATCATTGAGAGTGCGGCTAGCATAGTATATTACATGCAGAATTTTGTTCTTCCTTTGACCAAGAACTGCTCCCATAGCATAATCGCTAGTATCACACATAAGCTCAAATGGAATGTTCCAATCCGGAGCAATGATGATAGGGGTTGTAGTAAGTCTCTCCCTGAGAATAGTATAAGCTTCCAAGCATTCCTTGGTGAAGTGGAACTTGACATCTTTCAACAATAGTTCACACAAAGGCTTTGTGATTTTTGAAAAATCATTGATGAAACCCCTATAAAAGCCCGCATGCCCCAAGAAACTTCTCACCTCTTTAATTGAAGTTGGTGGAGGGAGTTTCTCTATAGTCTCAATTTTAGCTTTATCCACTTCAATGCCCTTTTGTGAAATTCGATGTCCCAAGACTATCCCTTCTTGCACTATAAAGTGGTATTTCTTCCAATTAAGTACTAGATTGGCCTCTTCACATCTTTGAAGCACCATGGACAAATTTTTCAAACAAGCATCAAAAGATGAACCAAAAACAGAGAAGTCATCCATAAATACCTCAATTGTGTACTCCACCCATATCGCTAAAAATACTCATTATACACCGCTGAAAAGTTACGGGTGCATTACATAAGCCGAAGGGCATCCTTTTATAGGCAAAGGTGCCAAAAGGACAAGTGAAAGTAGTATTTTCTTGGTCTTTCGGAGCAATGGGGATTTGATTGTACCCCGAATAACCATCCAAGAAGCAATAATAAGAGTGCCCGTAAGCCTCTCTAGAATTTGATCAATAAAGGGCAAAGGAAAGTGATCCTTCCGAGTGGCATTGTTGAGCTTCCTATAGTCAATGCAAACTCTCCAACCGATAGTAGTCCAGGTGGGAATCGACTCATTTTTCTCATTTTTCACCACCGTGATTCCACCCTTTTGGGGACAACTTATACCAGACTCACCCAAGAACTATCCGAAATAAGCTAAATAATTCCCGCATCAAGAAGTTTTAACATAATGGGGCTAATTCCCCAAATATCCGCTATGGTCCACCCCAAAGCCATTTTGTACTCTCTCAACACTCTTAAAAGCTTGTCCTCTTCTTCTCGATTCAAATTCGAGGAAATAATAACCGGTAGAGTATTGGAATTTCCCAAGTAAGCATATCGAAGATGGGAAGGAAGAGTTTTCAATGTAAGGGTGAGAGCTTTCACAATACTTGGTTATGTTCTAGAAAGCAAGACACCAAGAGGTTTAAATTTCTGGAATCTCCTCGGTTTAGACTCTTTCATAGATTCTAAGCAATGTATAAACTCCACCACATCATCATCACCACACTCTAGAGCATCCTTATTCACCGAACAAGTCTCAAGAGGTCTTGGCAAGAAGTTATGGCATAAGTGTGAGCCAAGATATGATCCACCGTATCTATTCAAAAACAAGATTCTCCATCTTCCGGGTATTTGGTGGTTTCAAACACCTTGAATATGACTTGTTCATCCGCAATTCTCAACATCAAAGTCCCTTTTTCCACGTCAATGAGAGTTCTCCCCGTAAGTAAGAAAAGTCTCCCCAAAATAATTGGAGTATTAGAATCCTCCTCCATATCAAGAATAACGAAGTCCACGGGGAAAACCAACGTGTCCACTGTGACAAGAACATCCTCAATAATACCCCGGGGATATTTAATAGACCAATCCGCCATAGCAAGAGACATTGTAGTGGGGCTAATTTCATGCAAACCAATGAGCTTGGCTATTGATAGTGGCATTAAATCAATACTCGCTCCCAAATCACATAGTGCCCTTTCAATCAACGTGCTACCAATGGTGCAAGGGATGGTGAAACTTCCCGGGTCTTTCTTTTTAGTTAGGAGTTTTTGTTGCACTATAGCGCTACACTCCTCCGTCAATTGTACACTCTCATACTCCTTATTCCTCCACTTCTTAGAGAGTATTTCCTTCATAAATTTTGCGTAGCTACGCATTTGCTCCAAAGCCTCTGCAAAAGGTATGTTTATCTGCAACTTCAAGGAATTTGGAGAATTGAGAATCATTCTTGGTGTTTTTCAATCTTTGTGGGAAAGGAATTGATGGTACATATGCCTTAACTGGAGGAGCTGGTAGTGAACTATCAGGTCAATCCAACACAATTGCATATCGGGGTTGCACATTCCTGCTCTTTTGTATTTTTCAGTTTTTGTGCTTTTTCAGCATCTAGATCTCCAGCAGTTTTCACTAGATTCCCATTCCAAAGAGTGATAGCATAACAATGATCTTTCCGTTTCAGATTCACTTTCGTTTGGCTAGGTAGTTCACCTTTTTTCCCTAGATGATATTACATTAGCTAATTGCCCCACTTGTATTTCAAGATTCCTAATGGAAGCCCCTTGATTCTGCATCAATGATGCTTGAGTTTGTAAGGCGGAATCAGTTATGTTAATGAAGTTGTTTGTGTTATTAGCTAATGCCTCCATACTTCCGACCATCTTGACAAACATTTCATCAATGTCCCTCTTCTTCTTTTGGGGTTGAATTTGTTGAGGAGGAGGATTTTGTACATTCTGGTTGTTGCTCCAAGAAAAGTTAGGATGATTCCTAAACCCCGGATTATTGAAATTGGAGTATGGGTCATTTCTTAGGAGATTGTAATGGCCACCTCCAATAGCATTAGCTTGCTCACTTTGAGAAGAAGATACATTAGTAATCAAGCATTCTCCGGTTTGATGGCTAGCACCACAATAATCACAAGACAATATAGGCATTCCTTGAACCGCATGTACTCCTTGAGGAGAATTCATCGTTAAAGCATCAATCTTTTTAGCCATAGCGGCTAATACGATCATCACGTCGGCATCTCTTGGATTGCTTTGCCTTTGTGCTAGCCTCTTCGTTGGCCAAGAAGTATTTGGCTTGGCAACCTTGTCAAGCAAAGTTTGGGCTTCCTCTTGAGATTTAGTCATAAAAGAACCACCCGTGGCTGCATCTAACATTTGCCTCGTCGACATACTCAATCCAGAATAAAAGGCTTGATAAACAATCTAGTCCGTAAGTCCATGATTTGGACAACTCCTCTAGATAGCTTTGAACATTTCCCAAGCTTCATGGAAAGATTCAAGATCAAATTGGGAAAAAGTCATAATATCATTCCAGATTTGAACCACTTTATCCGAAGGGAAAAATTTAGATAGAAATGGCTCTGGAAGCTCCTCCCATATAGTAATGGAGTTGGGAGGGAGTGACATCAACCATGCTTTAGCTTTATCTCTCAAATAAAATGGAAACAACCTCAATCGAATTGCATCGCATGAAGCACTATGAATATCAAATGTAGCGCAAATGTGCAAGAATGAAGCAATGTACACATTTGACTCTTCGTGAGGAAAACCATGGAATACAACGGAGTTGGAGATCATGGTAACAATAGCCGACTTGATCTCAAAATGAGTGGAGTAGATAGGCGGATACCGGATACTGGATGGAGTGGTATCCCAAGTCGGTAGAGCACATTCTTCCAAAGAACAAGGGTAAATTTGCCTTGGTGGCCCATCTACCTCATTACCTCTATTTCCACCATTTTCATTATTAGCACCTCCACCAATAGCATTGTTGGCACCTCCACCAACAACATTTCTCTCATTCAAGCCATTGCCCCGAATGGGCCCAACACCATTCCTTCCATCCAAATTGTCTCCCATGCCTTCAACCAGGTTATGAGTTTGCTCCCGTCTAAGCATAGGAAAAGACCTCTCAATCTCTGGATCTAAACCAATCAAATCTGTGCTAATAGTATGCCTTCCTAGGCTCACACAAGAAAAAGAATTTCTGTAGAAAAAAATAAAAACCAAATTAGCACAAAAAATAACCTAAATTGACAAAAAAATAAAATTACCTCAATCCCCGGCAACGGCGTCAAAAACTTGATGTAAAATATTCACAAGCGCACAAATCGCACAAGTAATAAAGAGTGAATAAAGTATTGTTCCCACGAGGATGTGTTGGCAAATCCAATTCAGTATCAATCTAAGTAATTATCACATTAAAATGGGAAAGCGAATTGTTTGGTTTTGTTTTATCTAAAACTAAATCAAGTAATTAAGAAATTAATAACTACTTGGCTATTAAATCAAACAACCAAGCAAATAAACAAGGAAGTGAGCTCTCATGAGAATCAAACACTAGGGTATCCTAAGTCCCTGTTATTCCTAACAATCGGATTAATATATCAAAAACCCGTTAAAAGCGATGGAAATCATTTAACGATTGCATAAGTCATAAACCTATATTCCTATAGTTCACGCAACTTATGTCCTCTATGGATTCTTGCAACCCTATGTATCTCCTTCCAGTCTCAACCTGTGCATAATATCATCCAAATGGTGATCAAACATTTGAAAGCAATAAGCATATCCATAGAGAATCAACAATAAGGAGAGAGATTCAAGAACAATAAACCAATTTCATTCAATCTTCAAAGAGGGGTTCCATTAGGACCCCTAGTTAGAGGATTAGTTCCTCATAACCAAGGAATACAAATCAAGATCCAAAATAGCAGTCATTAAATACAAGAACAAGAAAGAAATAAAGAGAAACGCTAGATCCCCATGCTCAAGCTCTAATGGCTGTTGTAGAGAGATTTCCAAAACCCTTGTTTCTTTCCAAAAGTTGTGGACCCCTAAAACCCTAAAAAGCTACCCTTTTATACTCCCAAAAACCCCAGAGTCATTTTTCTAACAAGTTTGTGTCGTTTTGAACTGGACCCACATGAGTTTGGGGTATTTTCGGGCATTTGAAATTCTTCAGAATCCAACTGTGCCTGGCTGATCGATCGAAATATCCTCCGATCGATCGAATTTGGACTCTTGAATTTCTTCAAAAACTTGGTCCGATTGATCGGGATATTCACTGATCGATCGGTTTTGCTCACTGGTTCCAAAATTCTCCTTTTTCAACTCAATTCAGCTCATTTTCTTCAATACATGCCCCGACATCTTAAATGTCCAAATAACAACTTTTTAGGCAGTATCAATCCCAAATTTACTCTAAACGATACAAGATTGTATGTAAAAGGATGTATAATTATATGTATATAATTAGCACATCAAGTGTCGTTGCCACCTTCAGTATGCAACATATGACAGCCACATGGAATTTTAAGAACAAATTAAATGAAAAAAAAAAGTTCGATGGAAGTTATTGCTGCCATTCAATATTCTTCACCCCATGTATGTCTCATAACTCCTCTCTTATCTCTTCTGGTTGTTGACAACGCTTGGTTTACCAAGACTAACAGCAAAAGGCCCTGATGCATGCACGGAGATAGAAATTAATTCCATATGCATTAAATTTTTGCGCGACGATTTGATTCATGATTTTTCAAAATGGTGCTTCAAATTAGGATATACACCTATTTTCTTCGACAATTTCAATTCATGCATCTACTGGGTTCATGTGGTTATTTCCTCATCCCTCTTAAGTGGGTCATCATTATCCTTCCAGTTCATCCGTTTCCTCAGCAATATCTAACGGTATAACTCCCTAAAGCAAGAGTTCTAATCCAATTTAGATATTGATATTTTACGCAGGAGTTCCAATCCAATTTAGATATTGATATTTTCTCTAAAATATCCCTTTGGTGCCTTCAATTTCTGCTCATGCAATTATTTAAAGAATTTCCTAATTTGGGTTGCTTTGGAGTATTGGATTTAAAGCTGTTTTTGGGTTACTATTTTATTCTGATTTTTTTCCCTGAATTCCTTTCTCAGGGTTGCTTTGCAACTTTAGAAAAATATGGTACTTTCGTTCTCCCTCTTTCTTTCCGGAATCATCTTAATGCCTTTCCTCCTTCATGCTCGCCTGTTTACTTTGATGGTTGAACATTGAGAAGATTGTTTGAAATCGAAGAGAGTATCGTTGTTGGTGTTTGCATAAGTTATTGATGGTATGAGTTCAACGGGATGGAAGATTGGGCTGAGGATTATTTGTTCTACCTCTTCTCTTATTTTATACGAACTAACATTATTCTGTTATGAGGTTTTTCTTTTTTCAAAAATTGGGATGCTTTAGATTTTAGATTTACTTTTGTGAGTTAATTTTATTATATTAGGGAATATTGGAAGAAAACTACTGTCTGATGCACGTTTATCATTAATTTTGCTATATTGGTGCAGATTGGAAGAATAGACTAAGGTTATGGACTTTCTCCTGATATGTGGAGAATTGGCTGCACTGTGTTGGATCATTTGGAATGTGTAAGTGTGATGCTTATTGCAATTCATTCCTTTTATATTTATCCTAATATAGCAATTTTTCATGATGATGGTATTAAATTTACTGTCAATAACTCTTAACCACAATTATCATGTTTATAACATAACAGATGTAAGCATTGTTTAGGATTGAAAATGAGTAATAATCATGGTTTGTTACTTTTGTTTCTGCTGCCTTCTATTTGAGAGATTTTTAAAATTTTCTTTTAGTCATGATATTGTACATATGGATGTACTATGTAGAAGAGTTTAGAGTTCCTGTACCACATGTTAAAATTTACGATCTCCACTTAGAGAGTTTGTGCTAAGACAATATATCACATGTAGCAAATCTTCATTTATATATGATTTCATATGTATTACAAAGCATATTTACAACCCTATTGTGCTAATTTATGAATTCTATTAGTTCTCTGTTCATCGCTTTTTTATCAATGTTATGAATTTATTACCACTGTGATTTTCTTACTGTCTCTGACTTTTCAATTTTCTGTTTTGAATATTTATGTCACGCCCCGTTCCGTGGAGCGTAAAGATAAGGACAAAGACATCACAACCAACACACCAAACACAACCACGTGCATCTCACGTGTTACATCACAAATTAATATAAAACTTTTTCAAAAATTTCTGCAGCATCTTCCCATAAATTGAGGAACCCAACCTGTAAATAGGACCCAAACAAAGAAAACACTTCTAATACCATCAAAGACAACCGACCCTCAGATCCACCATTAAACACATATCTCATCATCATCATCAAACACACAATAGTCACAAGACACCACTCCCGACTAACAAAACAACACCATACATCAATCCAGCCATAACCATAGTACATCAATGTACTTCAACAACTAAAACATGCCAACATCACGTCATACATATATATATATATACACACACACGTGTCAATTAAACACAAAAGTCCAGACCACCTCCATCACGCGTCCTCCTGCTGATCCACAGCCTGTGCACTAGATCCTGTCTCACATGTGGGAAGGGAAAGTAGATAGGGTGAGCTGAAGGCTCAGTGGGGATAAATAATAGAACACAAAAATAATAGTACGGCTGGAAATGTATAATGAATCATCAATGCAACAATATGCAGTGCAAAGCTAATACACCCAATCAACCCTACCAAACCTCCATATCCTCCACCAATGACACCCAAGCCGGCGAATCAGATTCCCGTCTCGCGACGATAAGCCGACGAGAATCCATCGCACTACCTCTCTCTCTAGCATCCAATCCATACCACAATCACATATCCGTCAATCTCAAACCCCTAGAGAGAATGTTGGCACGCATGTGGTCACAACCAGTCACTGCTAGCCCCACGGTGATTTCTCAGCCTACCACGCCCGGCCTAGCATCACATACTAGCCAACGTGCGGTGATAAATTCTGCTACGGGAATCCTCTGGCCTGGGACCATCACTAGGCTCCTAACCATCATCCACGCACGTGTCCAAATCATCCAACACCTAACATGAGCCCCGGGTCCATCCTCGAGACACACCATGCATCTAATGGAATTTCTACAATTCATGTCAGTCACGCAACAAATATAATTACAATATCCATTCATCATGATGTATGAAGATAACGTAATGCCCGATTTATGACCGAGCATTTCATGGGTTATAATGCATAACAAGAATAAACTTTTAAGTAAAAAAATGATATGAATATGAATTGGGCTACGACCTTTCTTTGGAACAAGCAAAGAATGGTCCAAAGGAGCTTACCGAATCAATCGAATAACATTCAAGACTTGTCTCTTTTGAAGATTGAAAATAACGAAGAGAAGGGGAAATATTCCTACCTCGAAGTGGGCTCGAAATTCTCACCAACAAGCAATGTACACTCCACGCCAATTCACAAACCTATTTAATGCAATAAATTCCGTTAAGTTTCCCATATTCACTAACCCAATGAAGCCCCACATTCCATATTCCACAATCTAACCCATTTCCTAGATATTCACATTCTACCTTAATTTCTCAAGGTTAAACAATTAATATTCTATCACAATATTATTTTCATCCCAACCCAACCTTAATTAGAACAATTTTGAATCAAGAAACCTTACCTTGAAACTTGTTAGTTTTACCAAATCAAGAAAACAAAATCTCCTCTTCAATTGGTTCAAGAACCACACTTGAACCTAGTAATATAAGAAGATTATAACCTAATTTTGAGTTATTGAACAAAGAAAACTCTCATTGAATCAAAATCCGCAAAACCCATTTAACCCATAACCCTAGGTTCAAAGATTACCTTAATTCCTTCTCTTTTCTCATAGGAAGATAAAGCATTTGTGTAGACTCCCTAAAAAGAACCCTTTTCGGCCGGAGCTTCACCAGAATCTCACCGGAATAGTGATTTTCGTGTGTGTGGGTTGTGAAGAGAAGAATAGTCTTTTTTTTTAAATAAAACAAACATCGGGTGAGGGCTGGTGATGCGCCCTCACCCATTTACATATATATTTTTTTTATTATAATTATTTTAAAATCCTTATCTTTTCCTTTTTCTACTTTCCACCCCAAATTAATTTTCAAAGTTCTTTTGTGCCCACATGACGTTTCCTTTTTCATTCCCCATTTTATTCATTTCATACACTAAGTCCTACCTTTTCATTTTATTTATTATTTTATTATTCTATATTTTTCTTTCATTTTTATTAGGACGGGGTATTACATCCTTCGTCCCTTAAAAATTTCGCCCTCGAAATTTAGTTAATGCATAAATATGCCTATAGGTACCCAATCCATTGCATCAAAATCACATGATAATAGTTCTAAACCACCACTCATAATACTTTTATCTATGGGTTATAAGCCCCCCATGCTTCCGTTGCACACTTAGAAAAAAACTACTTCCGTTATAAGCAGCATCTTTCGAACTAGAAAGATATCGAAAGTATCTCACCAGAATTAGTTACAGATCCATTCACAATAAACTGCTTTGTTAGCATACTGGTCCTCTCAACATCTAAATCAAAGCTCCATTAGCTTTCATTGACCTCTTCTTTTTTTTTCAGCTTCCTAGAGAATAATGACTTAAGATATTCTCTACTGTTCATTCTATTGACGATCATAAGAGTAGTCATGCATGACCACCTTGATAACTATATAACATCATATACATTAGGAACTTAACATTATTGATACCACATCAATGTTTATTTACCACATCAATAGAATCAGGTACCCGCGTCCCCATCCAACCTTTATACCTTCAAGCAATTAACAATCACTTTCAAACATTTCTATAGGTTTATCCATTATAGATTCAAGAACCTTAACCTTCTCATCAATGAAGAATATAACTTATGAGTACAACCTCTACTAGAATCACCATATAAACTACATCTTATCTTCATACAACTCCTAGTGGTTCATTCATCTAGCCATAACCCAAGCCCAATTCAATAGATTTACTCTTATGTCCACAGTCGGATACACAAAGTTTGAAATTCAATCCTCTTAAAATATAACACCTATTTTCCATACATCCCATATGTCGTATACGAATTCAAGATTATTTCTTACTCATGACTATTCGCATAACAACATCCCTTTACTCGCATTTCCTCCTAAGATTTCAATAGGATTTACTTCATACTCTGAGTACTCCCACTAGCAAGTAAATTCAATTAAGGGCCTTAGATCATTCTTATCATATTAATACACAGACTGATTAACAATCTTCTATAAATCCCACAAGGACTAATCATTAGATACGTTAATACATAAGAGTTTAAAAGATGATGACATATCGTTGACAATTTAACCATCCTTTTTTTTACCTTCTATATATTTCTTTCGATCACACAAGGTCCAAACTTATTTTGAATCAGTCTCCCTCTGCTAAATCACTCCCTTATAAATCCCTTTCTTCACATATTTTCACTGAACATTTAAGACCCCATGTACACCAAGTAATATTTACATTAGATTATCCTTCCCACTTTTAATTACACTCAGCCACAATACTATACATTTAGATCATTCTCTTTCATCAAACAATCTACAATACTATACTAACATCCTAAACCACATTCCTTATGCATTTTTTTTTACAAAGGAAAGTGATATTCCTAAAATAACCCTCATGAATCATTGAAGGCCACGTGGAGGAAAGAACGCCAGAAAAGATGTGGCCGAAGATGAACCGAAGGGTGCACTTGGGTTCTTAGCCGAAGTATACACTTCGGTACTACAAGCAATGAAATGCTTCAGTTCAACCAAAGTGTTCATCTCATTGTACAACAGAAAGGACTGCTTCGATAAACAAGGTTCAGCTACAGAAGAGTCCTACTCCCCCTTGGAGAGGGATACAGATGGAATTTACCATCCGAGAAACCCTCTGGAAAGCCAATGAGAGAGAGTCTGACTCCTACTACAACTTAAACACTTCAAACTCATATAAAAGGGGAACCTCTACCCTCAGGTAAGCTATCTAACTCCTGCACTCTAAAATACTTACTAAGCAAGAGGCAACGCTCGAAGCAACGAGCCATCCTCCCAAGTTTAGTACCGTACTAACTTGAGCGTCGGAGAGGTCCCCCCGAGTACACCCTCGGGGCCCTACCGAAGCTTACGTTCGCTTCTTGTGCAGGAAGGAAGGAAGAGACCACCACGTACCAGCAAAGGAGAGGTTAGTTATTCCTGCTCAGTCTGACTTGGCTGATCCGTCTAATAGGGTAGACCTGTTTCAGACGTCATCAGTTTGGCGCCGTCTGTGGGAAGGAAGTACACTTCCCTAAAGAAATTCACAATGGTCAGATTGAGAAAGAATGTCGTTTCTACTTCAGAAACAAGCCGTCGAGTTGATGACCCTAATGCTCCTGACCGGGGGCAGGGTGAACACCCCCTTCATGAGGAGGTAGAACACCAGGAGGATGTTGCTGACCGAACCAACCAGCATAACCAGGATGCTAGACCGTACCAAGTACCTTGCACTCAGGAACAATTCCAACAACTTTCCAAGCAGGTGCAAATGTTGACTGAACTAATCATGAACCAACAGACACAAGTGAACCGAGAAATCCCGCACAATGAGGAGGTGCGAAGTTCACACTCACTTCGCACCTCCTCATTGTACCATTGGAGAAAGTACTAGAAGAGGAACTACCTACAATGAAGACGTCGGTCGACACCTAGATGAGATGAACAAGAAGATTGCAGCACTACAAGGAGTGTCCCCAATGGAGGGAGTGTGGGACAGTACGTTGACCCCTTTAGCTCCTGAAATACTTGAAGCTGAAATGCCGCGTCACCTTATTGTTCCAAAGCTGGAGAAGTATGAAGGGTTAACTGACCCCTGTGATCATATCCAGGGTTTCAAATCAATGATGGAGTGTCGGGGAGCAAATGCCCTGATAATGTGCAAGATATTCCCATCAACCCTTTTTGGACCAGCAAGAACTTGGTTCAATCGATTACCGAGACACAGTGTGACTAGTTTTGGGGACTTGTCCGAGAAACTTGCACTTCACTTCTCCGCCGCACGAAGGACGGCAAAGACTAGTTTTGATCTGATGAATCTTGACCATGAGCATGGAGAATCACTTCGATCATTTCTTGCAAGGTTCAATAGAGCATGTTTGGAAATCCCACACGTCCAGGTAGAAGTAGCTATTTCGGCCCTGGTAAGGACAGTAAGGGATGAAGCGTATGTACGTTCATTGACGAAAAAACGCCCGAAGAGTATGGGAGAGCTCTATGCTAGGGGAGATAAGTTCATGCAGTCAGAAGACATGATGAAAATTTCTCAGTTTTCTTCTTCCTCGGCCCCTGCCAAAAAGGGCTCGAGCGCCCCGGGAAAGACTGAGAAAGACTTGCCCCCTTCAAGCAAAAAGCAAGGAAGAGTAGAAGGAAAGAATGACAAGAAGAAGGATGATCAGTCTGGTAGGAAGACTGACCAGAGTCCAGTCCCTCGGTATAATTCCTATACTCCTCTTAATAATTCGTTGCATAATATCCTTCTTGAAATAAGTAACAGGGATATACTGAAGTGGCCTAAGAAAATGAGGGCCCCGGCAGAAAAGCGTACTTCAGATAAGTATTGCCTGTTTCATAGGGATCATGGTCATGACACTGAAGAATGTAGGCATCTCAAGGATGAGATTGAAGGCCTCATAAGGCGAGGCTACCTGAAGCAGTTCACTTCAGATAGAGAAGAAAAGAGAAGAAGAACCGATGGTGATGATGGGGATAACGACCGAAGGAGACAAAGAAGAAGGGATAGGTCTCCTCGTCACCAAAGGGGGACTGCTTGGACAATCAGAGTTATTGTAGGAGGTCTGGCCGCAGGAGGAGAAAGCTCCTCAGCTAGAACGGCTTATGCTCGAATAAATGAAGTAAGTAAGGAAAGAAAGAAGCCGAGAAGGGATGAAGAAAAAATTACTTTCTCAGAAAAAGATGCTGAAGGTATCCAGGATCCACAAGATGATGCCCTAGTAATAGAAGAAGTCATCGCAAATTTCACAGTGAAAAAGGTTCTGGTGGATAATGGAAGTGCTGCAGATATCTTGTTCTATCACGCCTTCAAAGAGATGAAGATCTCAGAAGAAAAATTGAAGAACTTTTCGGTTCCTTTATATGGGTTCGCAGGGGAATCCATAGTTCCCAAGGGAGTCATATCCCTACCTGTTACTCTGGGAAGCTATCCAAGGACGGTTATGCATATGATCGATCTTCTTGTAGTATATGTTCAATCCCCCTACAATGCCATCATTGGCAGACCATTGCTGCACAAGGTTCGAGCGGTGGTCTCTACTTACCACCTCAAAATGAAGTTTCCAACTTCTAATGGGGTAGGAGAAGTGAGTGGGGATCAGAAGTTAGCTCGAATGATGTACTATACGGACTTGAAGGACAAGAAGAAGACCTCCATATCAGTTGGAAGCTTAGATGTTCGGGAAGAAGAGAAGATACTGAAGCCAACACCAGTTGAAGCACTTCTTCCAATAACTGTGGAGAAAGGAACTGAAAAGAAGTTATTTCTAGGGTCTCTGTTAAATAAAAAGTTAGCTGAGGAGGTAACCAAGCTCCTCCTCTCTAACATAAAGAACTTCGCATGGAGTGCGCAAGAGATGCCAGGAATTAGTAGGGAAGTCATCTCCCACAGTTTGAGCATCATACCGGGGACTAAACCGGTCAAACAGAAAAAGCGTAACTTCGCCCTAGAGAGACAAGCTGCTATCAAGGAAGAAGTGGGGAAGTTACTTGAAGCCGGTTTCATCCGAGAGGTACGGTATCCAGATTGGTTGGCCAATGTGGTCATGGTAAAGAAGGCGAATGGAAAGTGGCGTATGTGCGTTGACTTCACGGATCTAAACAAAGCTTGTCTTAAGGACTGCTATCCTCTTCCTAAGATTGATCAATTAGTGGATGCAACTTCAGGCCACGAACTCCTTAGCTTCTTGGATGCTTATTCGGGGTACCACCAGATCAATATGAACCCAAGAGATGAGGAGAGTACCTCATTCATAACTCCAGAAGGGACATATTGCTATAAAGTTATGCCCTTCAGACTTAAGAATGCTGGTGCCACTTATCAAAGGTTGATAAACCATGTCTTTGCTGATCAGATAGGAAAATCAGTAGAAGCATATGTAGATGATATGGTCGTGAAGAGTAGAAGGGCGGAAGATCATCCTTCAGATCTTTAAAAAGTGTTTAACACTTTAGATAAGTTTCAAATGAAATTAAACCCAGACAAATGCGTTTTTGGAGTAAGCTCAGGAAAATTCCTAGGCTTCCTTGTCACTAGTAGAGGAATCGAAGCAAACCCAGAGAAGGTTGAAGCCATTCTTCAGATGGAACCTCCGAAGTCTCCGAAAGAGGTTCAGAGATTAACGGGAAGAGCAGCGGCACTTGGGAGATTCCTTGCTAGGTCGGGTGATAAGTGTAGACCCTTCTTCCAGGCCTTAAAAAAGGCCAAGGAATTTCAATGGACTGAAGAGTGTCAGAAGGCATTTGAGGGTTTAAAGGAATACCTTGGACATCCTCCCCTACTAACATGTCCAAAAGAATGAGAGGTATTGTACTTGTACCTTGCTACGACAGATCATGCAGTAAGTGCAGTCCTTATCCGGGAAGAAGATAAAATCCAGAAGCCAGTGTATTATGTTAGTAAGGTCATGATAGATGCTGAGACTCGTTATACCGAAGCAGAGAAATTTGCTTTAGCATTGGTTACTGCGGCTCGAAAATTAAGACCCTACTTCCAAGCCCATACTGTAGTAGTTCTTACTGACCAACCATTGAAGAACATACTTCAGAAGCCGGACACATCAGGAAGGTTGATAAAGTGGTCCATTGAGTTGAGTGAGTTCGACATTCAATACAAACCAAGACATGCGATTAAGGCTCAAGCCTTAGCAGATTTTGTTGTCGAATGTCGTCGCCCAACCTTAGTGACACTGACCGAAGAGGACTACCCAAAATGGAACCTTTACGTTGACGGTTCTTCTAACCAAGAGGGTAGCGGAGCCGGAGTACTCCTCTTCGGTCCAGGGGGCATATGTATTGAACATGCACTTTATTTTCATTTCAAAGCGTCAAATAATGAAGCAGAATACGAAGCAATACTAGCTGGATTGAGACTTGCTGTCGAACTTGAAGTTAAGTATTTGTTGATCAACAGTGACTCTCAGCTAGTAACTGAACAAATGAAGGGAGACTATGAGGCGAGAGGCTCAAATATGGTCAAGTACTTGGTTGCGGTCAAGAAATTACTGGCCAAGATTCCCAAGGTAGAGATCAATCGAATACCTAGGGAGGAAAATGCAAAAGCAGATGTCCTTGCTCGATTAGCTTCAGCCTGTTCAGCCAAAGGACCTACTTCGGTCAGAATTGAAGTACTTCCTCAACCAAGTATTTCGGCTAAACTAGAAGTGGCTGCGGTTGAAGCTGAACCAAGTTGGAAGGACCCAATCAGAGAATTCCTACTTGAAGGGAAACTTCCTGAAGATAGGAATGAAGCAAGGAGTCTCCGGAAAAGGGCAGCAAGATATACTCTGATTGATGGAGAATTATACAGAAGATCCTTCACACTTCCATACCTGCGATGTTTGGCGCCCAGAGAGGCCGATTACGCCCTAAGGGAAGTGCATGAAGGAATTTGTGGAAGTCACATAGGGGGAAGAACATTAAGTTATCAGGTGCTACGTTGTGGATACTACTGGCCTACAATGGTGCCAGACGCCAAAAAGCTTGTTCAAAAATGTGATAAGTGCCAAAGGCATTCCAATGTACCTCACCTTCCTCCTAGCCAGATGGTGCCTATTCAGAGTCCTTGTCCATTTGCTCAGTGGGGTATGGACATTCTTGGACCATTCCCACCAACATCGGGTCAAAGGACATATCTGATAGTAGCCGTGGACTACTTCACTAAGTGGCTAGAAGTGGAGCCACTTGCAACTATTTCTGAGAATAAGGTAATAGACTTCATCTGGAGAACCGTTGTCTGTAGATATGGGATATCAAGAGCCCTTATTGTTGATAACGGCAGACAATTTGTCGGAGGAAAGATGAAGAAGCTATGTGAAGAGTTGGGGGTTGATCTCAGAGTCACTTCGGTCAGTCACCCACAAGCTAATGGGCAAGCTGAAGTGACAAACCGAGTGATCCTCCAAGGTTTGAAGACAAGAATAAATAGTGCCAAAGGAAGATGGGTGGAAGAACTACCGAGTGTGTTATGGTCCTACCGAACCACAGCACGGACTTCTTCTGGAGAAACACCCTTCTCCCTGGCATTTGGCTCCGAAGCCGTGATACCTGTAGAAATTGGAATCCCGTCTACAAGGATCATTAACTTCAATATCCAAGAGAATAATGAAGCACTTCTGAATAATTTAGACTTGGTGGAGGAAGTTAGAGAAGAGGCTCGAATCAGAACTGCTGCGTACAAGCAGAGGACAGCCCGGTATTACAACCGAAGGGTCAAAGAAAGAAAGTTCAACCCAGGGGACCTTGTCTTAAGAAAGAAGGAGGCCGCAGGAAAACACCCTGGAAAGCTAGGGGAGACGTGGGATGGACCTTTCAAAATAATTGAAGCATTCAAGGAAGGAACATACCGAATTGAAGACCTAGAAAACCCTGGGAAGAAGACTCGTCCATGGAATGCTGACAATCTACGTAGATATTTTATTTAGTGGAACAATACAAAGAGTTGTTATTTTTTCATTAGTTTAATAAACAACAGATCAGAAGTTGTCCCAATCATTCCTTCCATTAGACCCTTTGGTCCAAACAGGCCACTTCGGCCACAAAGCTTAGAAAAATTTTCTAAGTCTCAAAATATAGACCCTTCGGTCCACTAAGACCCTTTGGTCCAAATAGGCCACTTTGGCCACAAAGCTTAGAAAAATTTTCTAAGTCTCAAAATATAGACCCTTCGATCCACTAAGACCCTTCGGTCCAATCAGGCCTTTCGGCCCAAAACTTAGAAAAATTTTCTAAGTCTCAAAATATAGACCCTTCGGTCCAAATAGGCCACTTCGGCCACAAAGCTTAGAAAAATTTTCTAGGTCTCAAAATATAGACCCTTCGGTCCACTAAGACCCTTCGGTCCAAATAGGCCACTTTGGCCACAAAGCTTAGAAAAATTTTCTAAGTCTCAAAATATAGACCCTTCGGTCCACTAAGACCCTTCGGTCCAATCAGGCCCTTCGGCCCAAAACTTAGAAAAATTTTCTAAGTCTCAAAATATAGACCCTTCGGTCCAAATAGGCCACTTCGGCCACAAAGCTTAGAAAAATATTCTAAGTCTCAAAATAAGGCCCCTGCGGCCCATAGACCCTTCGGTCCAATCAGGCTCTTCGGTCCAAAACTTAGAAAAATTTTCTAAGTCTCAAAATAAGACCTCTTCGGCCCATAAACACTACGGCCCAAAGATTAAAAAAGAATTTTACAAGTCAGAATAGAAAGAACTAAAAAGAGAAATATTATTACAAAATGGTACTAAATTGTTCATACATAAAAAAAAAAAAACAAAGAGAAAGAAGAGGATTTTGTAAGTTAAATGTCTTCCGTTGAAGGGGGCAGCTCGGTCTCTGAAGGCTCATGCAAGGTAGCTTCTGGCAAGATAGGTTCAGGAGGATTTGGAGGAGGAATACCCTCTGGTGTAAAGGGACGAACTTCGCCAAGCTCGACTGAATGAATGGGAGAATCACCTTCGGTAGGGATTACATGAGGGGGATCTTCATCCGAAGTAACTACGGTAAGATCAACAGTGGAAGGATGTTCATCCTCATCCTCGAAATCTTCTTCAGAATTCTCGTCATCTTCAACCTATCGACGAACTTCATCCTCAGCCCTAGCAAGTTCAGCGTATATTTCCTCTTTGGACTCCTCCAATCCGTCCTTTCCAACCAGAACCGGACAAAGCTTGTCAAGAACACTTGGATCCTGTCCAACCTCAATTAGAGCTTTCCTGGCCATCTTGAAGG